>NC_081407.1:582955212-584155212 GCF_030272615.1 Cryptomeria japonica | reverse complement strand
CTCTTTCAGCAAATCACAATCACTCACTTTTTCATCAAATTGGTCTATGAAATCTGAAATCAATTCTTCCCATGAAGTAATAGAATTCACTGGCAAAAAAGAAAACCAATCCCTTGCATCCTCTTTCAGTGACTGAACAAACAACTTCATGCACACATCTTCTTGACAAATTTCAAGCTCTCCTATCAAATCTGAAACTCTTTTCATGTGTTGACATGCTAATTCTAATTTCTTCCCACTGAATATGGGCAAATACTTTCTAAATTCTATGGGTATGGGATTTGGGTAACCTGGAATATCTTCAAAGTTTAGAGTAGCATAATACTTCATACTGAAACTCTTCCTATTACATGGTTGTTCTGGTTTACTAGGCATGGCTCTATGTGGAAATACACAAGGCTAAAAAACTTCACTATTCAGTTTCCTTCTTACTCCCACAAATGATTATACAATCTTGGATAAAAAAATTCAATCACATATCCTTATTCAAATCTATTCATTAACATTGCTTGACACAAAGTTCTTCCAAATTTGCATACTACGGAAGATCATATACACTGGATATTTTAGCATCATAGATATGCAAATTAATTTTGTGATTCCTCTTTCCCTCTAGACTAGTGTTGTTCACTAAATGGGAAAACAACATTACTTATTCAAATTTTCAAAACAAATATCTTTGCATTTGAAACCTCTGAAAATTCTGTATAAAACTTTAGATCTGAAGATTAACTTCACATTTCAGCACTGTCTTTTATCACAGAGCCGCCACCTCTTGCATAGAGGATATTTTGAACAGTAGAATACTATTCAACACAAATTTAAATCTCTATTTCCTCCTTCAATCTCACTGCAACAAATACTCTTCCAGGCTGCTTAACACATAAATCTGGAAAATACATCAGACTTATGTATGAACTGAAATCTTTCACTACACTTTTTATAAAACTTTTATGATGAAAGCACCATGTCTGAGCATCTGCTAATTAAATCATCTGCATCTTAATATGATTCATAAGATTATCTACTAATCTTGTGAATGTCTTGGAATACAAACTTCCTTCAAGCATCGGTACAGAGAGCAGAGTCGCCACCCAATAAGGAATTGGGGAGAAATTTGTATGTAGCTGTAATAACTTCTTACAACTTTCAACAATGAATTTACTGTTACTCCTTCATAAAATATGACATGATAAACATATCATTCTACAGATCTAGAACAAGGAACATTTTCTTCATCCTAAAAATCAATTTCAAACTCTGTGCATACATAATGGATAGACTAACTAGATGAAATTAGACAATTTCTATTCAGCTTCCCCAGCATAGTCGCCATTTTTGTTGTTCACCAAATCTAGTTAACCCAAGAACACCTACAAATCTATCTATGAGATAGCCAATCTCAATCAATGAAACACTTCAGGGCTTGGACAACATAACAAGTACCTAAATCCTTCTACTCTTCAAGCTCTGCAAAACCTAGGTGGGTGTACCTATGATGCATTTAATCAGACCCATTACACACAAAACTGCATCAACAAAAGCAGATGGAACTCAAAAGGTTCAAAAACTAAGAGGTTACTGTAGATGGGCTAGATCCACACTTGCAACTCAATAATGTTTGAATCCTAAGATGGATAGAACAAACTAACATTACAAACATAAAATTAAAGGTAGATATTCTGATTTTTTATTTTAAATCCCTGAGAAAACCCCAAAATTTGTAAGAATAGTGCCTTATCTAGGGGCAATAGAGTCATACATCAAACTAAAAATGAACACTTCTATTGCAAATCCAATTGATTAAGAAAGATATCTTTGTATTAATGCTTGACACTAATACATTCTAAATTCAGAAAGAGGACCATACATATCTAAACATTATCCTAAATCCTAAATGATTGCTCATAGAATTTAAACTCTTCCTTGAAGAGTACCTGGAAACAACCCTTACACTCCCACTTGAGAGGACAAACCCAAACTCCCTTGAAAACTGGATTTATTGAAGACAAAGAATGCTTAGAGACAATCCAATAAACTGTGTATATGCCTTACACATACATGACCTGCAACAAAAACATTTACAGCAAGAAGATACTCTATCACTGAAAGAAAATCCCTGCCCTGTACAATCTTGAAGAGAACTCAGAATTGGAAGCCATGAAAACTGGAGCCACTCTCACAGAATTCTAGAACCCTTACAATGAGAAGAAAATTAGAATAAGAAGGAAGAGGGAACAAATTAGGTCTGCAACCGAAATTGCCAAGTGTCTCTTTTTCCAACTGAATTTCAATTCCTTCATCTTTCTCATGGAAAATGATCTCAAAAGATCTAATATTTGTTGAAACAAACTTCATAAGTACATTCCTCATCTTGAGAGATTTCCAAAAATATATAATACTTGCCATTTTGAGTAAAAATAGAGCCCTGGGCAAATTAATCATTCATGTCTGCGCAATCATTTAAATTTTTCATTTTTTTACATATTTGAAACTATATATTAAACTAATTTTAATTTTGATTTTTGGCTCCTTTTGTGCCCTAACGCCCTACCATGTGGCGATTTTTGATTGGTTAATGGGATCCATTGGGTGCCACCTCGGATGACACCTCATCACTACCATGTGTTTGCTTTGTCACTGCCACTTGTTTGTCCACCTATACGCCACGTGTGCACCATGTCACCACCACCTATACACCACTGAGATACAACCCACCTGCTCAACCGCCATGTCACACTACCACCTGGCTTTCACCATTTCATGATGGGTAAGTTTCGTGCATCTTTGGGTCACGAAGTCACGCGAACCGTTGATCTTCATCGGACTTACTCGATCTTTAACTCGTTGCATTTTCGCCTTGGGATTTTCACCATTTTGCAGCCCTTAACTCACATGCATCTCACCTTCGGGAAGTCACGCAAGCCATCTAATCTCCTAAACCTGTAGGGTCTTTATCTCTTTTCGTTGTTTCACAGGGTTTAACTGGCGAGCATCTTTGGCCTGCAAATCAACGCACTTCATCAAATCCTCTACAACCTGCTCACTTGTTAAGCTGACCCTTCTCTGCAAAATTCACCCGCTTGCCTCAGGATCCTTGCCTATGTGGGGTCCACCTGTTGCCACTTGTTAGCCTCCTCAACTACCTTGGGATCCATGCCCACATGCATGGGGTCCACTTGGGCGCCCAACAGGCACCATCCATAAAAAACCTTGATGGCTTTGACATATTAGATGAGTCGAGCCTTAATATAAATATAAAAAAAGTCTCCTTCCAAGCCAATGTGGGATTAAGGCTTTTTCCTAAGAATGCATTTTCTGAAGGTTTTTAAATGGTGCCTTTGGTAGCAACATTTGGCTTGATGGTTCTTATATGCCTTGTTACATTTTCCACTACACAGGAGGACATTAACAAAAGTCTGTGGAATTTAAACGATACAACATGGCCAATGGAATTGTTGAGAATTTCTTTAATTTGGCATTAAACCTAGTAATGCATTTGCCAGAGCATTTTTTTTTAATCCTCCTCCAAACTTCACGCTGCAGGGAAGATTGGCTTCTATGCCAATTGCATTTGCTAAAACATGCTTTAGAACCCTCTCCAGCCGAATCATGCCATAGACAGGGATGAATTTGTCATTTGCTGCCTCAAGAGATCCCATCCAGAACTTAATGCCTTCCATGTGAGAACTGCTGAAGTCTCCTACAATCTTCTCCAACACCACGTGAAGCCTGGAGGAGATGGGGGGGGGCACATAAGGGAGGAGGTTGTTGGCATTAGCTTGAAAGCTTTAAATGCTACTCTCTATTTCACCTTTGCTGTGGAGTTACTGTATTTGCTTGATGGTTTTTGGTGCTGCCCCTAACATCAACCACATGACACTTTGGCTTTTGCAGGCTCCTTCAAACACTACATCAGCTTTGCAAATTCCTTCAAACACCACGTGCCTGGAAATTTGCATTTGATTGGCATTTCAATTTGCCAAAATCTGCATTTTCTGAATGTTTTAATTGCTGCTCCCTATTCTCCATGTCACACAGAGGAAAGGAGGGATGGGGGACCACGTTATGGAGGAAGTTGTTGCAGTTATTTGCTTTGACTCTTCTGCAGTCCTCCTTTAAACACCATGTGATTTACCATAGCATTAGTTTGTTTTCAAGAATGTTGCTATTTGTTCATGGCAATGTATTGACATGTAGATTGAGATCTTATGCTGTCAATGTTGTAAAACTTCTTTTGATGCATTTAACCACTACCATAGAGCTGCACATTTTAATTATACCCATAATTAACATCAATTTGTTAAAGTGGATTGGCAAATTGGTTTACTGAAACTTCTAAACTCTTGTCCATCCCATGCCATTTTCCAGGAGGATTAAGCATTACATCATTAAAAATAATTAATGGGCATGAGCCAGGTTGGGCCCTAGAATCGGTCCGACTTAAAAAAAAAATTGTTTTCATGCAACTGACCTCTAAAATGCTTTAGAAACCTCACACACACCTCTGGAAATGATCGACATCATTTTCGGATCATCAGACTGAATTTTGCAACCTTCAGGCAATTACGCCACATTTTTGCATTTAATCGCGAAGACGTAATTTTCAAAGTGGTCAAAACACCTTTCTGGACCTCGCCATCTGGCAGGTGTACTTTGATATACAAGGATGAACTTTGCAAAGTGGTTTTTTGAGACGAGTACCGAGCAAAGAGATATTAATTGGCAAAAATGACCAGCTGGCTTTGTCGACACTGCGGACTTGATGAAGTCAATGTTCTGGCAACACATGATGCCTTTCTCAGAAATATCAAACGACCTCCATAGATCCCCAAATTTGAAACATAGGTACCTTGAAGTACATAATAAATCATTGAATTCTTAGTTTGACCAAAAGCTTGAATGGATGCAAATGGCATGCTCATAAAAACAACTACTTTAATTGATATAGCACTGAAAGTACGGATAACTGAAAACGATGGCTAAATGAACCCTTTTGAAAACCGATCAAACAGATTGGCAGAGACTTGAAATTTGAAACATAGCTTGTCATTTATACCAGAATTAACCTAGAAGAAATCTTTTGGCACGACACTGACTGAGGTAACTTTTACACTTGTGCAAAATAGGGCTCCGACTAGCACTGAAACAGGGACTTGTCAAACCACACAAACTGCAAATGGATTGATCTTCAAAAACTGAGCAAATGGATTTGTTACGACTTGAAATTTTGCAAGATAACTCACATTTATGCATATAATTGAATCCATTTTGAATTTCTTCATGAAGATCAATAGGGAAAAAGATGTAAACACTCAAAGTAGGCTACTCAATAAAATCTGCATTTGTGCCTAAAATGCACTTTCAGCTCACTCCTCAAAATGGGTACCTCATAAACTTATCCAAAATAAATTCTAAAAGTTTCACATCATTGCATAGGCCAAATGAAATGTGTAGGACATGAATCCCAAGCCTTACCCCTTGAAAATCAACTGGCTCCACTTTACCCTCTCTAACTAGGCCATTCAAACTGACTCATTTAGGTACTTTTTTGAAATGCAGAGTAAAATTTTGAAATGGGCCTCTAAACTTCACTCAATTTTCATGACTCCCAACATTTGTGAAGCCTAAAATCCATGCATCTTCCTCTAGCAAAATCACACTAACCATCAGATCCAGGGAAACTTGCATGACCTTTACTTTATTGACTATTCTTCATTTGGCGATGGGCTCAGACCTCTTTCACCATTTCATGAAAGCTAAACATCATGCACATTCACCCAGCAAAACCGTGCAGGCCGTTCGATCAAAAGGAACTTGATCGGTCTTTATCCTATTTTGTGACTGGCGGTTTACCCCACTAACCACGCACCAAGCCCTGAAGGCTAACGATTTTCGTTGTTTCGCGAACGGTAACTACCCTACATCTTCAGTCTGCGAAATGGTTCCTACCATCAAATCTTCTTTGAGATACCCACCTTTTAACAAACTTAACCGGTAGAAGTGGGCCCTCTAACTCAGCACCATCCAACCTGGCAATTGACTGGAAAAACAAATCAACATGTCACTCACTTACTTGTTGAAAAAACTTCCACAGGATCCACTTCAAGCTGCCATGTGCATCTGACAATTTGTCTTTTCGTCAGCAGGCTGATCCATCCGTTCTGCCATGACACTGACCAAGTGGCTACCATGTCACTTCGCTATTTCGTGAAGGTTAAATCTTAGGCACCTCAGGGCTACAAAAACGTTTTGGTCGTCCAATCAAAAAGAACTTGATCGACATTTACCTTTAGCTTTTACTGCCTCGTGGATCCAATTTCCTTTTTGCCACTTCATGAAGCCTAAAATCCACACATCATCCTCTAGCAAAACCACGCGAGCTGTCTGATCAAAGGGAACTTGATCGGTCTTTACCTTAGTGAAAACCTGGATGTCGGACCCACTTCTCACCTTTCGTCACTTCACGAATGGTAACCCATAGGCATCTTTGACTTTCAAATTCACATGCGCCTTTAGATTAAAAAGAACCTGCATGATGGTTAGGAGGCTAACTAAAAATTAAAACCTTAGGAAAGACTTAGAAAAATAATGCGTTGCTAGACCCGCCTAGGAAGAAATAAGAAAGGGGGTGGGGGACACTCTTCACAACAAACAGACCCTTCTTTAAGTGAATAAAGTAATGCGTGAATAGAATTATAAGGGTTTTTCTCAAAAAACCTGAAGGGTTAGAAACAAAAACCTTAAACCCTCTTCTGGATTAAGAACAAAGAAGCAATCAGGCCACAATCAAACTCAAATTTTGCAAACTTTAGCCAATTAGGGAACAAGGATACCCATTTTTTAAACAGTGATAACAACGGCTCTAACTGGGGATGGTTGATTGCAAAATCAACACAAGAACTCAGAAACTCTGGAGAAACAGACCAAAAACAAGCCTAAAACCAACAACAAAAGGAAACCTAAATATATACAAATAGGGACCTACTGTGCATGGACATCAATAGAAGTAATGTTTTAGGAATTGTCCATGCACTGGAAATTCCTATACTTCATCATTCATATTCTTGAAGAAATATGAATCCTTTCCATTAAGATCACAAACCATAGAGGGGCCAATCCATAGGGACTCAAATTTCTTGTGCTTTCCATTATCATGTCCCTTCGCATTCCATTGAATAATTACATCACCAATTTGGAACTTTCTAAATGAGGTTCTCTTATCAAATAGGTATTTGGATTGCAACTGGATCTTTAGATTCCTCTTGTGGGCTAGAGTTCTAATTTCTTCAACTTCCACTATCTGAATCATCCGATCTTCCATAGGTTTAGATAATTCCATGTCTTCAGCTCGTAGGAACTTGTACACTGGAAGAAGATTATTGACAGGCACTCTAGATCGTGTGCCATAAACTAACTCAAAGGGTGAAACCCCAATAGCTTTCTTGACAGTAACTCTGTCAGCCCATAAAGCTAATTTTAACTTTTAGTCCCAAGACCTTTTATTCTCTTCCAAAATTTTCTTGATAATATTCAAGAGGCTCTTGTTGCTAGATTCAGCTTGCCCATTACCCTAAGGATGATAAGGTGAAGAGTAAGACATAATTATTCCATGACTAGTGCAAAATTCAACAATCTATTTTGACCTGAAGCTCATAGCATTATCCATCACTAGTTTTATAGGGACTCTGAATCTGGTTAAAACATTATCCATCAGAAAGTCAATAACAACCTTCCTAGTGGCTCTCCTAGTGGGTATAGCTTCAATCCATTTGGTAAAATAATCAGTAGCTACTATAATCCACCTATGACCTCTTCCTGATTTCTCAACAATTTCTCCAATAAAATCAATACCCCATTGGACAAAAGGGGCTTCCACTGTGACTAGGTTGAGGGGTAAAGCTCCCTCATACTTCAACTTTGATGAAAACTTTTGGCATGGATCACATCTCCTGACATATTCATGGGCATCTTTAAACAAAGTAGGCCAATAAAATCTAGCTCGGACTATCTTACCGACAATTGTCTTAGCAGAGTAGTGACCTCCACAAACTCCATCATGCATTTCAGTTAACACTCTCTTAGCCTGGGATTCATCCAAACACATTAGCAATGCCCCATCTCTATTTCTCCAACAAAGATCACCCCAAATGAGGACATATTTCTGTGACTTTAACTTCAGAGTTCTTCTTTGATTATGTGTCATTCCTTCGGAAAACATTGCATCGCTTAAAAAATGTACTATCTCTGAGTACCAAGGTTGTTTTTCAATACTGGTGACCAGGATGTTCTCAACTTTAATATTATTTATTTCAACATCAAGAAGGTTTGACTGAGCCATAAGCTTAGCAAGGCCTAAACCTCTCACCAACTTGGTGATCTTTATTGCCAAATCAAACTCCTAGATTCTGTTTATCCATCTACATCTCTAACCTGTGACCTCAGACTGGGATAAGATATCTTTGACAACAGCATGTGGGACATAGGCAACTACTTGTGCATTTACAAGATATGGCTTGAAAGCTTTGACAGCCTTGACCAAAGCATATGCTTGCTTCTCCATTCTTTCATATTTTAATTCTGCAGCCTGTAAAGATTTTCTATAAAAAGCTATGGGGTGTTCATATCCTTCATTGTCCTTTTGTAAAAGGACTGCAGCCACTGTGTGATATGAAGCAAAAGAAAACAAACAAAAAGGCTTACTGTAGTCAGAGGACTTCAATACTAGTGCCTCCTAGATAGCCTTTTTGATCTCAGTAAAAGCCTTTGAAGCTTCTTAATCCCAGTCAAATTTCGTATTCTTTTTAAGTAGTTTAACAATGGGCTTGACTATCTCTGCAAAATTTGCAATAAATCTTCTAACAAAATTAACTTTGCCCAAAAAAGATTGGATACCTTTAACATTCTTTGGTTCAAGCACATTGTTTATTGCCTCTATTCTTTCAGGGTCTACTCTTACTCCTTCTTTAGAGACAACATGCCCTAGCAGCTTCCCTTCAGTAACAACAAAATGACACTTTTTAGGATTTAGGGATACTCCAAATTCTAGAGCTTTACTGAAAACCTGCTCTAAGTGTCCACAGTGGTCATCTGCTCTTTTGGAAAAGCATGTAAAATCATCCTGATATACTACCATGATGATATTGATGAATTCTTTGAAGGCTACATTTATTGCCCTCTGAAATGTAGCTCCAGCATTCTCCAAACCAAAAGGCATTTTGACGTATACATAAGTTCCCCAAGGGGTGGTGAAAGCAGTTTTGAATTGTTCTAATTCTTTTACCAACACCTAGTTATACCCTGAAAACCCATCCATCATAGACAATAGGTCACAACCAGTCACTCTTTGCAACATAGCTTCCATATTAGGAGAAGAATAATTATCTTTCAAGGAAGCAACATTCAGGTTCCTAAAGTCGACACAGAGTCTTATGTTCCCATTTTTTTTTCTCACTGGGACTAAATTTGAGACCCATGAGGAATGCCTTATAGACTTAATAATTCCCGCTTCCCTTAACTTGGTTAATTCTTGTTACATCTTAGATTCTAGTAAGGGGTTAATAGGTCTTTGTTTTTGTCTAAAAGTCTTAGCATCTGGAAGCAAAGGGACTTCATGTTGAAACAAATCCTATCTATATGCCTTTAGATCTTCATAAGACCAAGCAAAAACATGCTAATACTTCTTTAATAAATTAATGAGATTCACTCTGACATGAGGAGGTACCTTTTTTCCAATATATACCAACTTAGGGGATAATTTTGTCCCTAAGTTTACTTCGTCTAACTCATCTAGCTTAGTGGTTGATTGCTGGTGTAGATGATTGTCACTATAGATGAACATACCTTCAAGCTCTACCAACCCTTTAGGTATTTCATTAGTCTCTAATTGAACCAAGTCATTTCCAAATACAGTTTCTCTGTTGTCAACCACTTCCACCAAGGCATTGCAGTCAATTTTTTGCCCATCATAGTCATCAATGCACTGTATAAACCTGAGAATATCTTCTTCATCATCAGTAAATACTTGCCAATTGTATACATTGTCAAGAATGGTAGGCCTAGCTTTTACTTCGACTGTGGATATACCGGTTAGTGTTGCATCATCATTCTTTAATGCAACATTTGGTAAGAAGTCTACATTGATATTTTTGGATCTTTATATCCAATTTATAGAGAATTCACTAAAATGCTCAATGACATCCCATAATGCATGCTTGTATCTTTTCAATCTATCATTCTTAGATGCATACTTAGCCATAACTTGAGAGACAACCAATTCTGAGTCTCCTAATACTTTTAACAATTGAATTCCATGCATTTTTGCAACTTCAAGCCCTAATAGCAGGGCTTCATATTTAGCAGTATTATTTGTACATTGAAAGGCTAACAAGAAGGAATACTTGAAAGTTATACCTGATGGGGATACAAAGAGAACTCCTGCTCCAGATCCTTCTTTAGAGCAAGCTCCATCAAAATACATTGGCCACAAACCATGTTGTTGAGATTCTAATTCAGTCACAATGGAGTCAGTATTCTTCAATTGGGGTAATATTGGTTGTAATCTAAAATTATCAAGATCCACATCAATCATACAGTTGAGCATGTTAGGATCTACTTTCTCGATTAACCTAGGGGCACATGGTTCTCTGTATAATTTGACTTGATTCCCATTAATTGGGATGGTAGCATATGACAAATCCAACTAAACATTTCTGCCCACTACTGCAGCCCACTGTTTGGATAGCAAGATGTCATAATGAGGCTTGGTGTTAGTTACAATAACATCCATCTTATAAGATGCTTTAGGGAATGCTGCTATTTTCACTTCAACATATCTCATTGTACCTATCACAGGAACCTCTCTGTTATCCATAGCATAACACTTCCCATACACTGTACTCACTGATAGTCCTAATTCTTTCATGACACCATAAGGCATTACATTTGCAGCTGCACCAGAATCTATCATACAATTTTTAATCAGCCAATTATTTACTAATAATGTAACATAGAAAGGATCTACCTATGATGGTTCTTGGGTAATATTTGTTCCAACATATACCGCTGGGGTTTGCAGCTCTTGATCTTTTTCATCCTTAGTTGAACCAGAAAATGAAGATGTGTTACTGTCTGGTATCTTAGAAAACAAAGATAGAGCAGCCTCTCTATGTTCCTTTATTTTCAATAACTCTATCAATGGGACAGTAACCTTCATTTAGGTGAGAGCCTGAGTCATATCAAATGTGGAATTACTAATCAACTCAATACTAGCTCTAGCTTTCTCTACCTTAGGCTAACTTGCCTTCTTCATTGTGGCAGCTCCTTGTGTATCATTAGTAGCCTTATCATCTGTACCCTTGGGTACTTCTTTAACTTGATCTTTCTTCCCTTGACCAGCTTGGGGCAAAGTAGCACTAATTGCTGCTTTCTTTTGGGAAACCTCTTTTATAAACATAGAACTAGGTTCACCTTGATCACTATCCCTTTTAGTACTCCTTAAATTGTAATTGTGCTTGACTTTATCTATAGCAGCCTTAGTGAGATTTTTTACTTCTTCATCACTAGGCCTCCTGAGATAAACCTCTTCATCTTCGATTGTTACCACATTCAAAGTGGGATGCCAATCAAGTGTTAGTTGTCCTTGGTAGGACCTTTTTCTATTCAACACATCACAATCACTAAATTCACTTTGTGAAGATTCCCCATCACTTTCTATGATAGTTTCAAATATACTTATATCAGGCTCAGCCTCTTGTCTCATGGATTCTTCAAGGGCTTGAGCTACAACACACTGATGAGGAGAATGTGGTCCATCACAAGCAATGCACCAAGGAGTGTTCTCTATGTTATGAAAATTTTTTCCTTTTAAAGGATTAGGGGTATCTTGGCTCTGAGTATTTTTTGGCTTGTCATTTTGAGGCTTACCATCCTTCCAGGTAGTGTTGTAAGGCATGTCATGCAACCTGGGAGGTCTATCTTGCCAGTTGTAATGGGGTTTATCATTTTTGCTCACCTTGGTAGCAAGATCCTTCATAGCAGTCACTAACTTCTCTATTTTATCTTCTTCTTTAGCAACTTTGTTAGGTTGTTGCTTTGACTCCTGCCATAGCCTACCATCAGTTCTTCTTCCCAATTTTCTAGATGCTTTTCTATTTCTCTCTACATTGATAGCAATTCTAAATGCATCTCTCAAGCTATGCAGATTTTTATCTCTCAAAATATAAGCCATTTTATAATCAAATGCATTGTAATAATTATTCAGGCACATGTTGTCATCTAATCTCATTACCTGATACAATCTATGCATTGCTTTTTGAAATCTAGCATTAAAATCAGTGACAATTTCATTATTAGACATTCTGATATTGTTGAGTTCATTGAGCATGAAGCTCACATTTGTCTTATCACCATACCATTCTTGAAAACAATTTTTAAAATCCTCCCAAGACCCAATGCTATTAATAGGAAGACCTCTATACCAATCTCTTGCATCATCTACTAAAGACTGTACAAATAGTTTCATGATGACATCTTCATCCATAATTTCATAATCATTAATCAAGTCACCAAAAGATTTTAAGTTCTCTTCTGAACTAATTGCATTATTTCCAGCAAATTTATGAAGTCTATCTCTTAACTCAGTAGGAACATGGTTAGGGTACCCTGGGATTCCATCAAAAAAGAGCTACCTATATAGTTCTAAATTAATAGGTCTTCTCTGGAATGGGTTAATAGCATGGTTATTACCCATGTTCATTCTTACAATGGGCCTCTGAGTTAGAGAGATCTGGTTACCTTGGTTAGTAACAGAGCTTTGATTGGCTGTTGCAATGCTAACTAGCAGAGTTGTCTGAATTTTAATAGGAAGGAGTGGAGCTTGTTGAGGAATGGGTTTATTTTGATCTACTGAAGTAAATGTGATAGGAGGTGCTTTTAGATAGCTAATCTTCCTTTTAACTTCTTGGTTAGCCACTTCTAATTCAACCTTTTCTAACTCCATTTGCAAATCTTCCTTCTCTTTCCTCATCCTCTCCATCTCTCTTTCATGTGTTGAAAGCCTGTGAGAGATCTCCGCTGTAGTCTTAGATCCAGACCCACCTTCCATGCATTTCTGCTTTCCTTTATCATCATCATTCCCACTAGGCTATGGGTCACTAAGAACTTCCCTATTTGGTTGGATTAATGATTTGTATGCTGGTTTGGCCTAAGGAACTAGAATTTCTCTAATCACAGGACCTTCATCCTCACTCTTGACCTTTTCTTGGGCCAGCAACTCAAGGTTAGTAATTTGTCTTGGGAGCCTATCTCTCTCCATCAATTTTGCCTTTACCTCTCTCTCCTTATTTGCTTTCTTTTATGCTCTTAAGGAAATCAAATGATGGACTCTTCTGTTCAGGTCCTCTATTTCCTGAGATACCTTATCTTCATCAGGGAAGATTTCTTCAGAATCTGAGATATTGACTTGATCAATATCAATTAAACTGATATTTCCATCAATTGTTCTAGGTACAAAATTTCTGACTATGTTTGAACTACTTCTATCTTTTCCAGAAAAATGAGCATGGGATATCCTTTGATTTGAAACATGGACATCTTCTTCATTCCCAAATAAGCCAGAATGGAAACCTAAAAGATCATGCTCAGAATCATGGGAAGATGAATTTGAATTTGCATAGATAGGTCTCTCAGATATCTTACCCGTATTGGTGCTTTTCTGCACCCAAGTAGCATTAGATCTTTCATGAACGACTAGTCTTTTCTAACCTCTACGTGATTGTTCAGGTAATCCCTCCTGCAATGTCTCACGAGGATGCTTCTTAATGAAAGACCTAGTGTTTTTCCCTTCCTGCATTATTCTTGTTTTCTTAAAGAATTCACTTATATCAAAAGGACTAGTTAATATTATCAGAGTCACCACCCACAAGGACTGTGGGAAATATGAAAACAAGCCTTACATAGAAAATTTTGCCGATCTTTAAAATTCAAAATCATGGAGATTTTTCAGAGAGAGAAAGGGACAACACGAATCAAAGGTCAGGCAAACAATTTTGAACATAGATATCTAAACAATATTCCAAGCTAATTCAAGCGCTAATCTGCATCTGGATACACACTATGACTCTCCCCAGTAGATTCGCCACTTTTGTTGTTCTCAAATTCTGATTCCCCTCTTGTCCCTTATAAGAAATATAATAACTCTATCTGCAAATAAAGAGATCAAAGAAAAAGAACCTCAGAGCAAGATATGACAAGGTTTCAAGAACCTTCTACACTTTGAACTTATCCAAAGTTCAAGTGGGTATACCTTCTGTGAATAATTTCACACTTTTAAAATAGATCCACAGTAAACCAGTCCAAAACCAGTGAATCTTATCACCTCAAACACAAACTAAAATAATAAAAGAAAACTTATGCTCATATTCAATATTGATCTTCAAGAAATGTAAAAAGAGAACTACAACTGATACCAGTGCCTTATCTAGGCTACAAAGTCATCTAAGTTAAACAAGGATTTCACAATCAAATATCTCCATACATATCATCACTTCGGCTTCTATCAACCCCATACATGCCTGACATATATAAGAGTCTTTCCTTATTAGACTAGACAATGTTCATCAGATTCAAAGTCTCCAAGAAAATAACATATTGACAGAGATATTCCTTGCGTATTTAATTCCCCTCCTAAAGAAAAAAGCTAAGAAATATATCTATAAAGACTACATTACAATCCATGTTCAATTTGAATAACCCTAGATTACCAAAATGAAACCAGTAAATTATTGAAAGCACACCAGAAGACAACACAAATTCTAGGCTCAAAAATTTATGGTCTGTATATTGATATTCATTTTGAAAAAATCTTACAAAACTCAGAATATTCTCTGTCAACTTAGAAAAGAAACCAGATAGATTTCTACAGAGTTTCTTTACAAATTCTTCTGATTCCTTTTCTAACTAATCCTCGTATACATTTATAATAGTATGGATGCATACATGCTTCAGACCTTCTCAAAAAGTTTGTTACAACAATCTTCTTGTTTCAACAAGAAGTTACAAATCTTTTCCATATTCTAACGGCCCCTTTCCCACAGTTGTCATTCAACAGCTTCTTCTTGAACCTCTGCATCTAGCACTGCATAGTTTCTTGTCCACTCTTGGTACATGTCATCAACAGGCCATGAGAAGTTAATAACTTTCCCTCTTGTCTTGGCCAATCTCTTTCAATAATTTCTCATTTTATTGATCTCTGAGTTTAGAAAGCCATAGTGTGATTTATTTTTTTCTCAATTGTTCTAACAAATAGGGAAGTATCATCTATGCTAATTATTCCCTTTATCCTTAATGATAGGTTTGCTCCTAATTCATTAAGCCATACTTGTTTGTCCTTTAACTAAGCTGGACTAGCAAAACCCCCAGGAAATAATTCAAATACCTGCTCAATGTACTCTTTCTTATACAAATTGATCTTCCTCTCTACATTATCTCTTCCTTCCACTAATTTTGCCAGATCCTTTGTCAAGTCACAAGTGGATTTGATAATGGGGCCAACCCCTGCCTTATCATAAGATACACATATAAGTTCTAGGTCTTCCTCCCTAGACTTCCACATGTCCAAAATAGGCATTAGGAAAGCCTTGTCTCCATTGAGCTCATTCCACATATCCAAAACTTTACCCATGTTGTTATACACCAATGATGGTCCTATAGTGTCAGCAAAACTCAAAATTATGGTCCTCACTCTCTTCTCATACTTATTTGCGAACAGGATTAGAGCATGTTTTAGCTTTTCCAACTCCTGAGGGGTGATCTCAACTGATTGGGAACTAGAAGGTGTAGGAGAAGGTGAGAATTCAATGATAGGGCTAGTAGATGGAGGCTGTGCAGGAGAAGAAGCAATCATCAAGGTTGAGGAGTCACCTTGATGGTATTATCCTGCCAATTGGCTTTTCAATTTAGCAATAATGGTGTCTCAGCTCATTACCTCTTCTTTGGCATCATTGTAAGCTTTCAGGACAGTCTCTAACTTAGTTTGGAGAGCTACCTTTTCCATTGCTTCTTTCTCTACCACTGCAACATTAAATTTTGTAGTTTCCAAGACTATGCTAGTAGCCTCCACCACTCCATTATTTTGTACTCTCTTCACTATCATACATCAAAGGTAGCTTGACTCTGGGGTATTCTTTTTATTTTTATTTTCATCTCTCTTCAGAGACCACATGACCAGGGCAACATTATCCTTGCTAAAGGTCACCCCTTCCATGGGCTTGGTCTCTTTCCTGAATGCCTCTAAAACCAAGGCATCTGCTATATCCCATTCAGGGAGGATGAGTACACCAGCCTTTGCTACCATCTCCCTTCCTTGCTTAGGAGTGATGGTCTTAAATTCAGTGACCATTTCTTGTTTTATTTCTTCCTCCACCACAATTGCATCCTTTTGGGGCTGCTCACTTTTCCTCTTCTCACATCTGGTATTGAAATTATCAATATTTTGCTTCCACACAAACTGCATGAAAGCTTTCGAGGTAACAAAGTTGCTATCAGCAAAGAATTCTTCACTGGCTTGTTTAATGGCAAGATCCAGGTCCTAGCCTTTGAACTCATTGGTGGTTATGTCCATCTTAGAATCTTCTAGCTCTTCAGGCATTCCATCCTCTACTTCATCATATGTATAGGTGATCTCCCCTAGATTCCCTAGCTACAACAATTGTTCAGCTGCTGCCTACTCATCTCCTATATGAATGGGGGATTGAGATGGGGAATACAAGGGCTCATTAGTTTGCATTTCCTTTCCCACCCTTTGCTTCTTTGGGGAGTCATGAATGTCAATGACATCTTGTATTTTCTTCTTCGCTTTTGAAGTAGAAGGCTCCCATGTTGTTGGCACCGACACACTTTACTTGGATTTTCTATGTAGCACATAGTCACCTAGAGGGATTGCTTTAGCAGATGTAGACCGAGCTAGAACTAGTCTTGCCTTCTCAAGGTTGTTCTTAATCACTGCTTCCCTCTTCTCTTTCAATGTTTGCATTACATCTTCAAAGCAAAGAATGAGGAATTTCTCCTTTTCCTCAAAGGGGTGAAAACTGGACAAAGGGTCATTGCTGCTGTCGAATTGGTGTACAAAATTAAGAGCTTTCTTATAGTCCGCCCATTTCTCTTTCCTCAACTCCTACTCATCCAAATCAAACTAATTTTTAATAAGGTCTTTAGGGAATTGGAATTGGTGAGGTCTGCCTTTGCATACTACCCTTTTCCTAAACATACCATTAAAAAAGTCTTCGGGGTCAGAAAACCTTGACACTGCAGTGGACAAATGGTATTGTTGAAAGAATTCCTCAAGGCACTTCCATCCACCCTTAGTAATCACAAATTGATGTGCTATTGTTACTGTAGGGAAAATGGTCCCTTTTCCTATATTGGATAGCTCTGCCTCTTGTACACTCCCAATCTACCTAAGGATCTCTACAATTCCTATTTTCAATGGGACCTGATATGGTAACAAAAATGGAGTACCTTTGAAACCGTACACTCTGAAAATTGTGGAAATAGGTTACAAGTATATGTCACCCCAATTGTGGACAAGCTTGATTTCTTCAGCAAACTCCTTAGGCCTAAGAAACTCCAACAGTGCTTTAGGGACCCTTGGATTCTCTGAGCATAAGAGAATTCAGATTTTTGATGCAAAACACTTATGAAACTTTAGGTAGTTGGCATCCTTCCAGTCCCATGACAACATTGTGCTCCATAATTGAACTGGCATTTTCTCCCCATCCTTTCTTTTCACCAGATCCATTTCATTTGCAAAGTAATCACCACCCTTGAATAGAAAAAGATGCATGAGAAGGGAGTACCATCCAAAAGGCCTATCCACCTTACCATTTTTTATCCCTATCAAGCCTTCATGGATTGCATCAGTAATATAGGGGGCGTAATCAAATGTTACTGCTAGAGAAGGATTTAAAATTTGAGCTATCATTAACATGTAATGAGTTGGCATGTTCACTTCAGTATCCTCTCCAAAATCTGGTAGAGTGACTAGTATAATCCTTTGGCTCTAAGAGTGAGCCAATTTAGGGAGAAAGGCTCCATAGTATTAGGTCCCACAATAGTCAGCCCTCCTATTTTGACAAAAAATTCTTTAAGAGGCCCATTTCTAAGATGATTCCTCTGTGCACTGTAGACTTGAGCTAATGATTCAAAATTAATGGGCTCCAAATAATTGGACACCTCGCTAAGCCCAAATACATTTTTGAATTCATCATCATTTACTTCAATGAGGGTTTTTCCATTTATATCCCTAACACTTTTGGTAATAGGGTCATAGTTCTGTGAAATTTGAGTTAGGAGATCCACATCCATGAAAACTCCAGGGACCACCAATTTTCCTACATCCAATTCCCAAACACTGTTTATTGGGGCAGGGGAGTGTCTCATACCGAAACCAACCTTGAACAAACCCAAACTAGACAACCCTATTTGTGGATCTCTCAGCCAATTTCCCTTGTCATACAATCCTTCTCCTATTTTCAAGCGAGGAGCCTTGGGCACTAACTCTTTAATTGTAGCTGCTACATTTGTGGACATAGATAACTATTCCAAGAAGTCATCACAAATTGCTCTCTCCTTGTAATTAACCTTCCCTGTGAAATCCCTTCTAGGTGCCATCTTAATGATATGAAAATATCTCAATTACTAATCAAAATGATTCTTTAATAGAACACAAACCACAATTCATCAATCTTTCAAGTAACTAGTAAGCAAAATGCAAGAAAACCTACTTTCAGCCTGAAGAACTCTACTCTGCACCAACTTTTCTTCAACAAATCTTTGAAATAATGCCTACATTCAATTGATGTGAGCGCATATATGACAATCGGGCTCTTAACTGCGACATTGATACCACATGCTTCGGCCATCACTTCAGAATTGAATTCATGAATGAATTCAAAAATTTCACTCCAATGGATCATAGAATGTTTGTGTTTCTATCACTTTATTGTTTCGCCTTTTCGTGAAGCCTAAAATCCGTGCATCTTCCTCTAGCAAAATCATGCCAACCGTCAGATCCAGCAAAACTTGCATGACCTTTACTTTATTGACTATTCTTCATTTGGCGACAGGCTCAGACCTCTTTCGCCATTTTGCGAAAGCTAAACATCATGCACATTCACCCAGCAAAACTATGTGGGTCGTCTGATCAAAAGGAACTTGATCGGTCTTTATCTTGTTTTGTGACTAGCAGTTTACCCCACTAACTGCACACCTAGCCTTGAAGGCTAACGGTTTTCGTTGTTTCGCGAATGGTAACTACCTTGCATCTTCGATCTGTGAAATGGCACCTACTATCAGATCCTCTTTGAGATACTCGCCTTTTAACAAACTTAACCAGTAGAAGTGGGCCCTCTTACTCAGCACCATCCTACTTGGCAACCGACTGGAAAAAGAAACCAACGTGTCACTCACTTGTCGAAAAAACTTCCACGGGATCCACTTCAAGACTGCCACGTGCATTTGACAATTTGTCTTTTCATCAGCAGGCTGATCCATCTGTTCTGCCACAACACTGACCAATTGGCTACCATGTCACTTTGCTATTTCATGAAGGTTAAATCTCAGGCACCTTAGGGCTGCAAAAAAGTGTCGACCGTCTGATCAAAAAGAACTTGATCGGCATTTACATTCAGCTTTTACTGCCTCGCAGATCCAATTTCCTTTTCACCACTTCGCGAAGCCTAAAATCTGTGCATCTTCCTCTAGCGAAACCGCGTGAGCCGTCCAATCAAAGGGAACTTGATCGGTCTTTACCTTAGTGAAAACCTAGATACTAGACCCACTTTCCGCCTTTTGTCACTTCACGAATGGTAACCCACGGGCATCTTTGACTTGTGAATTCACGTGTGCCTTTAGATTTAAAAACGCGTTGGTTAGGAGGTCGATTAAAAATTAAAACCTTAGGAAAGACTTAGAAAAATAATGTGTTGCTAGACCTGCCTAGGAAGAAATAAGAAAGGGGGGGGACACTCTTCATGACAGACAGACCCTTCTTTAAGTGAATAAAGTAACATGCGAATAGAATTATATGGGTTTTTCTCAAAAAACCTGAATGGTTAGAAACAAAAACCTTAAACCCTCTTCTAGATTAAGAACAAAGAAGCAATAAGGCCACAATCAGACTCAAATTTTGCAAACTTTAGCCAATTAGGGAACAAGAACACCCATTTTTTAAACAGTGATAACAAATTGAATATCACCTTCATATAGGATCCCAAGCTTCTCCCAAATCTCATGTGCAGTCTGAAGTCTCACATTTGTCATTTCATAATCAGTCAGGGCACTAAGAAATTCTTCCTTCGCTCTAATGTTATATTCTCCTTCCTTAACCTCATCATGAGTGGATGGTCCATTCTCAGGAACAACATAGACATTTTTAGTAATATTCTTGTAATCCTCTCCAAGACATTTCAAGTGTGCCTCCATCTGACTCTTCCATATAGTATAGTTACTTCCATCAAAATACCAGATCTCCTCAAGCGATTAAGCTTCTACCAGAGGATCTAGCTCTAATACCAATTGTTAGCAGCAAACAAGAAGGAAACCTGAGAGGGGGGGTGAATTAGTCTTCACTAGATCAAAGAAAATTAAACTTCAAAACATAAACTGCAACAATAATAGATAAGAAACTTAATAGCACAACACACAACACCAAGATTTTTGACATGGAAAACTCGGTTAAGGGAAAAACCACAATGGGAACCTACCCACGGTAAGATGATACTCTGTAGTTGCATGTGAAAATTTTACAATGGGGAATGCACTTGCATTCAGGTGCACTGCCTATAGCTCACTTCTCAAAAGATAATTGCCTAGAAGGATACAACCCTCAGGGAAGTATCACTGACTTACAATATGATTCGGACTACAACTCGGAAGAAATGAACTCCAATGATAGCATCTACAAATTCCTTGTGACAATTCCAATTAAGTAGAATTATCTACTTAGCAACACCAATCTCACCTCAACTCTTCACTGAATGATAAATATCTTGTTCGCACATTCACCTCTTTCTGATAATGCAAACACAATATAAACACCTAAATTACATAAGTATCTCATCTATAAATACCAATCATCAACCTTGATAACAAGGTTGGCTAAACCCTCAACTCATAATTACAAAAATTACCCTAAACAATACAAAGATCGATCACCGGACCAATATAATGATTCATGTTACATAGCATGGACCTAATTCGAATTCCCAAATGATCAAATCCACTAGAACTCATGCCAAGTTCAACCGCAACACGTTACACCACCAGAAATATCGCATAACATGAAAATCATCACCGGTTCACAAAAATCACCAAAAATCACACAAAGAGAAATGCGGATCATCAAAACAAATAGGACACAACTAGGAAACACTAGAAACCATGTTAGAAGCATCTGGAACTATTGCACCAACACCACTTTTCAAATCTTCATCAATCAACACCTAGAAAGCTCAAGAACACAACCAATCAGCAACCGTCATGAAGAAAGATAACTTGTGGAGAACCAAATCATGAACCATTTGAAAGGAAGATACACAAGATCATCCCAAACACTATCTAAAAGTCTCAGCACAAAAAATTATCACACCAGAATATACCGGAGGAAATACTGGTCTCTACAAAACAGTGATCAGCAAAACCAAACTACAAAATTGGATCAAAAAATATTCCCAAACTCACCAGAATAAATAATAGGAATATGTTGACATTAATGACAGCAACATATCCTAGTAGTAGAAATGATCAACCAAATCCAACAATCTTCCCAACAATCCAACACACACACACACAGAAATATATATATATATATATAATAAAGTCTTAATAATAATAATAAACAAGATTTAATATATAATTTATATTTATTAAATATTAATATTAATTTCATATTTATCAAATAATAATATAAATTTTACAATATTATATTATTGACAAAATAATAATATGAGTATTATAATAATACATTATTGCAAAAATAATATTACAAATACTATATTATTAAATTATCAATATTATAATACATTATTGGTAAAATAATATTATAAATGTTATATAATTAAATTATATAGGTAACTTGCATTATTGCCATGCTCAAATTGGATCCTCTACTATCAATGATGAAATTTTCTTGCAAGGTAAGACTTCACAATTTCATGAGGTAGGAACACATTAGTCATCCATCTCTTGCAATTGGATTTGATCATCAATATCAGGCTAAAGGATCGATATTTCTCTTTCATTAATGCAAACAACTTGATTTACCAAATTATTAGTTAGTAATTAATAGACAAATGGTTAAGGGTTGTGATCACATTAAAGGAGATGTTGCCTCTTAGCAGGCATAACTTTGGGAAAAGACGTGACTTCTCAGCATCAAGTGTGGTGTTATCTTGATCTTTCAGATGTCCCTTAGTCTGAGTTTCACCCTTTTGATCACCGGGAACACCTTGCTTTTATTTTGGTTGAGAGGACTTGAATGCATCTTTATGCAGAGGATCATTTACAATTATCTTTTTCAAGATGTCTTATGTCTCCTTCCTCACCTCTTCCACCTTCCCAATCATTAGCATGTTTACCCTATTCTTGCTTCTAAACTCTTTCTTGTTGGCCTCCTGAATGAGTCTTTGGATTTCATCATGAGTGATACATGTACAAATATTTATTAGTTCTCTTTCATTCATATCATTGTCAGGTTTGCTAGCATTAAGTCTTCTTGCATCAATAAGATTATACAGGTCTTTAGGAATACTCTTCTCCAACTCAATCGATGTCTTGCTAGAATTGTGCAAGTATAATACAACTACTTCTTCCACTTTTCTTTGATCAACTTCATTCATATTTTTATAAAAAACTCCAAGATTCTTCAGATTACCATCTACAATTATCTCATCAATTGACTGATTTGCTAACAATGAAGGAACAAATGTCGATTTACCTTGCTTGACACCGAACTCTGGTTGAGTTTTAACCTTTCTTTCCTTCTGAGGTCTTCGGGTAGGGGAAAGATCAGATTTTGCTTTCTTTCTTTTCTGGTCTCCATCAGAATATGACTTCCTCACCACTCTACCAAATTCACTTTGCCTTCTTCTTCCTCAGATTTTGTTTGAGAGGTCACCAGAGACACAACAACATAAGTCCTCTTAGGCTTCTCCTTTTACTTCAACACACATTTCCTGGATGGGCTAGGTCCTGAAGATGATACCATCTAAGCAAGGGAAGACTTGATATCTTTTGGTTTGACCTTGGAGGGAACCCAATCAACTTGGGCTTCTTGGTTTCCTCTTTGGCCTCTTTCTATGCATGTTTTTATATTGCCTACTTCACCTCCTCCTGGGTGAATCTCATCTACACTCCTACCTCCTCAACCATCTTTGGAACTTTTCTTTTCCTAGTAGGTGTAGTGAATTGTCTATGCAATTCAAGGTCTTTCTCCTTGAATGTTCCAAATCTCCCTGCTTTAGGATCCACTGGTTAACTCAATAAGTGTTGAGCATATACCTTGAGAGTGATAGAGTCAATTGTTGGTAATTGACACTCATCCAATGATTTTGGGTGACTTTCAGTGGTTTATTATTTGTTTAGGGTTGTCATTGATGACAACTCTTCATGGTGGTTCAATCCAACAGTTGTGATTCATCTTATCTAGAAGTTGGTGTTAACCAATAGCTAGTTAACCACCAAAACAGGGTATTTTGGTAACGTGTTGGTCCAAAATGATTTCTAATGATTGTGGTGTTTTTGGTAATTTCTTTCATGCTCTTGGTGATATGGAAGACCTTTAGGAAGCGTATGGTTATAATCTTTTGGTCTGGTGCTATGTTTCGTTCGAGATTTAAGCCAACTTTAAGCTACATGTTACATCTCTTGAAGCCGACTTGAAGGAGATTGTTTTTGTGTTATGACTCGATATATAAGATCGATTTGGAGATTGATTTTTGGTATTTTAAAGTGATAGACTTATAAAGCACTCAGAGGAGGGGTGAATCAATAACAACAAAAACAATACCACTTTAAACATTGATTGGTTGAGATACTTAAAATTTTTACTAAATACTATGCATGCAATCCAAAATGATATTAAAGCATCCACAATAAGTAAAACATCCACTGTAACACAAGTGTTTGTACATGGAAAACCCAAATGGGAAAAACCATGGTGAGATGGGACTCACAAGTTAACTATCTGCGGTAATAGGTAACTGTCCAGTTAATGTCTACAAAAGTGCTCTGCTAGGAGCAAATCCTATTAAAGATCCCAAAGCTCTGTTAGGAGCTATACCTTATTAAAGGTAGTACCTAGTTAGGAGTAACCTCAGTAGAGGATTTCATAATCCAAACTAATGGATCACCTTGTTAAAGGATTTGTACAATGAAACTTGTTAGAGCTTACCCGGTTAGGGGATTTGACTATTGTAGTGATTAGAAAACAACAGGTGGTGTGATCTTGAAGTAGCACAACTTGCTTGAATAGATCCTCTTCCGCTCACTTAAAATTGGATCACCAACATATTATGCAATACCTTCAACAACTTAATACTTCTATCTTCACATAAATCATATCTTTAAAATAGTTCATCATAATGTCATTATATAGACATTAGATTTCATGTCAGCTTATAAATCATATCACAATTTCCTAGGTGTAGTGTAACTGGACAATCTAACATAACTCATCATAAATTGTCACCAAATTTGTCTGTTAGTAGTAACTCATCACAACTGGTGATAACTCATCACACAATCAATGAATACCAGTTGGAACACTAGTACTGGTTAGAGTTAACCACTATCAACATGTAAACTGATTGTCCTTCGTTTCTTTTTTATGGTCTCTAATGAATCTCCAAGTACGTGTCAAGTCATTCCAGCATATACTAGTTGTCTACATGTACTGGTTGACACTCTCTAAACCATCATAAACTAAACTTCCAATACCAGTAACTTCAGAAGCAATACTAGTTTGTCTAAGATTACAATGACAATGTGAACATATGTGTGTGTATATGTTCCATCAATGACAGCATATGAAGTCATACATTACAATCATCATCAAGCCAACAATCTCCCCCTTCGACATTGATGGCAACACTTAGAAAATTTTAGAACTTTACAATTAAGTGTGCAATTACAAAAACTATACAAAAACATATTCAACTCCCCCTTAACAATACATACAAAATTTGCACAACACACATACATATTTCTACTCCCCCTTTGACAACAATGCCAAATTGAAAAGTAAACTACATATATATAACAAAATTTGTATCAAAAGTTTACATATACAAAAACTTAAAAGTTTGTATTAAGGAGTGTTCACTTCAATTTTTAAGAAAATATTATTAAAAGTAAGTTTCATTTGAGACAAATCATTATCCCATGTTTCCAGTAAGGTTTCAGTAATCTCTATGGTTGTCATGACCTATGCAGAAAATTCTTCCATTGCATCAATTGTACTCATCCCTGGAGTAGCTAAAACTACTTTTGCATTCTTATAAGCTCATTGCAGGATGTCCACATTAGGTCTCAATAAGCTATTTAACTCCTTCATGAATCAGAGTCTCTTTTCCTATTCAAAATCATACAGATCTACTCGATTTTACAAATCATCCACTGATTTGCCAAAGGCTAAGACTGAATCCTGTAAAGGTATGTAGGCATTACATATCTTTTCCAATTCCAGTTTTGTCTCTTGTCACCTCTTAACTAAATCAATATAGAAAAATGAACTATTGGATGTGTAGGCTAGAATTTTGCCTCCTATCTCAATAGCTTTTCTCAAAAAATCTTTATTCAGGGATACAACAATCTTCCCTATATCAATATCTTTCATTATATGTTCTCCTCTTTTCTTCCTGTAGTTTTTCTTAGCCATAGTCTGAGCTACTTCCTCAAGGGACTTAAGTTGGTCAGAGGCATCAGCAACCAACTGGCCAAGCTTGCCAATAGGAGTTGACAAGTTCCCTATAGCAGTCTCTGGTAGAAGATTTGACAAAATTTCTACAACAGTTTGGATGGTTTTTGCTTCCTTCCTCTATTCTTTAAGCCTCTTCTTCTGAGCTCTGGATTGCATCACAGTTTCAATCTCCAATAATTTTGATGCACTCATATTGTCAACATCTATAGGCCCTTTGATGCCTATTGAGTCATCATTATCATCATTTTGTTGCTTGACTAATGCCTTTTCTAGTTCAGCAGATTTCTCCTTCTCAGTTTTCTCTTGATCTTTCTCCTTTTCCTATTTAGAGGACTTTTCTACAATTGTTTCAATGGGTTTCTCCTAGGTAGCTTGTGAAACGGGTGGTATTTGTGGTTTTTCTTGTTGATCTTTTACCGGTGGGGCTAGAATATCCACACTTGATTGAGTAGTTGGTACTTCCACTACTTTAACCAATGAAATAGCTGGTGGCTGCTTATCTGGTTCAATGATATTCCTAAACAGATCAATGTTATCCTGTATGTCATCAACAAAAATTACCGGCTGGGAAGTAGTGTCATCCTTCTTTTTGATAGGATAGACAATATCAGCTTCTAATATTTCTTCCTCATCCATTTTCGGTTTTTCCACAATATCTTGTTCATTAGCCCATTGGGAATCTATCTACTTATGCATTATCTGAATGTCCCTTTCCATTGGATGAGTCTCAACTTCAACAAATTGCATCTTTCCACTTATTAACCTTAATCTCCTTGACTTAAAAGGAAATTCTATTTTGGTGTTATCAAGCAATGCAATTAACTCATCTTTAGACAAATCAGGATAATATTGAATAAACACATTATCCATAATTTCTTTTTCTTTCTTCACAACTTCTTCCCATTTATTCAAAAGAATATAATATAAAGAATCAGAAATTTCATTCTTAAGATCATGAGGCAATCAATTGTAATGACACAAATGGTTGATTACCTGTTGAACAATGTGTTTCTTCTTATCTTCATCAAATGAATCTAAACATTCTTTAACATTATCAAACCTATTCCTTCCTAATGTCTTTACCGTTCTCTCAAAATTAGTCATAGGCTTGTAAGACAAAGCTTTAATGGGAATACTCTGAGAGGTATGTTGTTCACCAAAACTAGTTAACCCAAGTTCATCTGCAATCTTTCTATGAAATGGCCAATTTTAGTTAATGGAATACTTCAGGACATGGAAAACATAATATAGGACCCTAATTGATCCTCCTGCACTTTAGGTTCTGCTAGACCTACGGGTGACACCCTTTAATGCATTAAATACAACAAGTTACGGGTATATGACTGCATCAACAATAAACAAATATATCATTCCACAAGCTCAACAAGTTAGAAAACACATACAGATTGGCTAGATCTGTACAAATAATAGATAAAACAGATCTTGGAATGAATAGAACACAAACCCTAAACATGAAGGGAAATAGATTTTTCTTTAAATTTGTATAAATTTGAAAGTATCCCCAAATCCTTCCAAGTCTAGTGCCTTGTTCATTGGGCATGGAGTCACACACAGAACTACAAATGCAAATCATAGCTGCAAATTTTCTTTCCTTACAAGATATTCCTACATCAATACGTTATACTAATGCATTACTCAATTCCTTCACAAAATCATCAGATCTTGGATACATATTCCATTATTTATGATTGATTGCAAAATTTAAAACCTTCATTGAAGGATACCTACAAACAGTCACAACAATCTCCTAGAAATGACAAATTCCATCCTCCTTGAGAATTCAATTTGTAACAATGAAATACATGCCTAGAGACAATCTTGTGTGAAATTTACTCATGCCTAACATAAGTAAAACCTATAACTAGAAAATAATCTACAATACTCAAATGTAGATCTATACCCTGAAAAGATCCCTAGAATTTTACAAGCTTTGGAAAAGAGATTCAGAACTGGAAACTATGAAATCTAGAGCATTTATCCAAAAATTTGGAACCCTTACAATTGAGAAGAAATGAGACTAAGAAGAAGAGGGAAAAGACCAGATTTCATCAGAACATGCCAAGTGTCCTCTTTCCTTAACTGAAGATTTTCCTTTATCCTTCGTATGGAAAATTTTCTCAAAATATCTAAGATCTATTAAAACAAACTACATAAATGGATTACTCATCTTGAGAGCTTTCCGATGATATATAACACTTTCCATTTCGGACAAAAAACAACCTCTGAGCGAATTAAACTTTTATGCAGAGGCCATCATTTAAATTTTTTATTTTTCACATAGTTGAAACTATATATTTAACTTTGATTTTTCTCCATTTTTGGCCTTGTGTCCTACGACGTGGTGACCTGCGATTCATTCACAGGGTCTACTAGTTCGCAACTTCACCGCCTTGTGGACTACCACTTGTCTGCCACTGGACTGCCTCATCATCACCTCATGGACTATCACCTCACCTTTTGTTGTTTCATGAAGGGTAACTGACAAGCAACTTCATAATGTGAAATAGCGTGCACCATTCGATCATCCTCAAGATGCTTGATCTTTACCTCAAGATCTACTTTACCTACCAGGCCCACCACCTTTTCGCTACTTCACGAAGGGTAACTGGCATGCAACTTTGCTTCGCTAAAATACGGGCATCGTCGATCTACTGTGAACTTTCTCACTAGTTAACTCGCTATTTCTCTACAAAATTTGCCTCAAGAACCTTGCACATGTGGGGTCCACCTAGTCACTAACTAGCCTCCTTGTCACCTCGAGATTTGCATGCACGCATGGGGTGCACTAGGTGCCCAACCAACACCTTGCATCAAAAGCCTCAAGGCTTTGACACTATGTTTATGTGTGGCATTACTTTTATATATTGAAATTCCCCAGTGCACAGCCAATGTGGGATATATGTTATGCCTGGAACTGTTCATTTTTTGAAAATTTTCTGAAACCTTTCCTCTGAATGCATGAGATGATGGCTTTAACTCCTCTTTGAATTGCATTAATTTGAAAGCTCATCTAACATCGCGTAGGAGAAGGGAGGAATGCAATTTCATTTGCATTTACTGAAGATTTGAAATGGTAACCATTGTTCACCACTCCATACCCACAACTCACGATAGGGGAGGATACCAGCAAAGGTCGTGGATTTTACTTTACAACTGCCATTTGCCTTTGTTTGAGTTTCATTACCCTCCACCACGCAACTCTCCACCTTCCTTTCATGGTAGGGAGGAATGGCTTGGCTACCAAATTGTATTTGGCTAAAGGTTTCAATAGGTACGTGAGGGAGAGCATGTCTAGCAAAAGTTGTGGAAGCTGGGCAACTGTAGTTTTCTTAAGTTTTTTAACTGCACTTTTACATGCCATGTTGCCTATATTTGCCTGAAAGTTTCTTGGATCCTTTTCATCTGCATTTTTGCCTGAAGGATTATAACGCCCTCTACCCAAACCACAACTCACAGTAGGGAGGAGCTGATAAAGGGGTGCAAACTGGCTTGCAACCTGCTAATTGCATTGATTTAAAAAAAAAATTCTAATGCCTTTACCCTCCACGCCATATATTACTCCCTCTCACGGCAGGGAGGACTGGCAAAGGTAGTGGAGTTAAGATCAACACCTGCTAGTTGCATTTGTTAAAATTTACAAAACCTTCACTTTTCTAGCAGGGCAGATGTTGGTTTTTAACCTGGCAATTGAATTTGCTTGATAATATTCTAAAACCCTCTCCATGCCACACCATCTACCAGGTGCATTTATAATTTTTTAAATGTCTCTTCTCTATCGCTGAAGGAGGATTTGGCATTAAACTCACCAACTTGAAATTGCTTGGAGTTCTATTAGCATCTTGAACTCTTATGACATGTCTCGTGATCACAATCCACATTTAAAAAAATCTGAAATTCTCCCAGTGAACCAAGTCGCCAATAAAATCAATGCACGACCATGAGCTAGGTCGAGCCCCAAAGTGGGTCTAACTAATTTTTTTTTTCGTTTTCATGTAACTGACCTTCAAAATTCCTCACGAACCTTAAACATACCTCTAGAAATGATCAGCACCATTTTCTGATCATTAAACATAGTTTCATGACTTTTAGGTGCCTGTGCCACATTTTTGCATTGTAAAGCGGAAAATCGATCGAACCGTAGTTGCTCTCCCCTCTTCTAACTCCAAGGAGAGAGAAGGGAGGTTGCTAGGGTTGATGGTTTTCACTTAGGGGAGACTTTACATTCAAAAGAGGGGTTGAAACCCACAAGATCCAATCCCACACAAGGCCAGATTGGATGCTAAATGAGTTTCAAGGGTTAAGACAGCAAGGCTACCCTCTTTTGTAAAGAATGTGCATAGAAAGTGAGAAAGATTCGCTTATAAACTGAGATACGGATATAGGATGAAGCTGCAGACCTGGAATTAGCAGTAAAATTTCGATACGGCGCTGTCCTGCAAATTTGAGCAAAAGTTGACGGGATGATGGCGCCCGGCGTGCACATGGTCCTCCGAAAAATCCGCGAAACAAAGGGGGATCTGTTCATCTCTGCACAAGGGTTCCAGATCTTCAATTTCAGCCACGTACCTGCAACCTACACACAAAAAAGTGAAGATGATTGGGGGGTTAGGGATTAGGGGTTTGCCTTTAGGTCAAACCCCGGTTTTGGAATTAACCAAGGAATGAGAAGTGTTGTAAATGTAAATGTCTGTAATGTAAAACAAGTACTAATACCTTGTTGTAAGGATGTTTGTACCCTTATGTGCGAAGGTATAGATGTTGTTGTATGTTGTATGTTGTAGTATGTGATCTCCTCTTCAATGGTTGAATCCTTGTCTTGAATGCAACACTTAGCCTTGAATGGAGACTTAGAATGATCAATTGCTTGAAGGAATGTTTGAATGCTTGAATGCTTGAATGTTTGAGTATTGTTTCCACATATGTTCATCTTCTTTCCTCTATCCAAATGGGAGAGGAAAATGTAGTTTATATACTTGTCAATTAGGGTTGATAGACTGATTTTCCCGACCTTAGGCCAACCAGGAAAGATAATTTCCAATTTGCAAACAAAAGGACCCGAAGTCCCATAGGAGACCGGGCCCAAAATAGGGCCAGGGACCAGGGCGCTGGGCGCCATGGTCCTGGGGGACTAGGGCGCTGGGCGCTCTGGTCCCACCTCCCGGGACAGCAGGGTGCAAAGGAGGTTCAGGCCAGGGTGCTTGAAAAATGCAGTTTGTGGTGTCGTGGACAAGTTTCGGGGTCTCCATTCAGGTTCAGTGTTGCGTCGCCATCGTGAAGACCGAAATGCAGTCAAAATTGCAAGTGTCGCAATTTTAGGATGCTACACGCATTTAATCCCAAAGATGTATTTTTCAAACTGGTCAAAACACCTTTCTGGACTTTGCAAACTAACAAGCGTGTACTCTGATATACAAAAATGAACTCTGCCAAGCGATTTCTCAAGACGAATCCTGAGTGAAGAAATATTAATGGTCAAAGATGACCAACTGGGTCTGTCAGCATTACGAACCTGATAAAGTCAATGCACAGGGAACTCATGATGCCTTTCTTAAAAATATCAAATGATCTCCGTGGACCCTCAAATTTGAGACATAGTTACCTTGAAGTGTAGATAAAAACTTAGAATGGTCAGTTTGATCGGGAAGCTGATAGGGTACAAATAGTGTGCTCATGAAAATAGCCACTTTATCTGATGTAGCAACGAAAATACAGAACACTAAATAAGGTGGCTCAAGAAACCCTTTTGAAAATTGATCAAATCGATTGGCAGGAGCTTGAAATTTTAAACATAGCTTGTCTTTTATATCAACAATAGCCCAAAACAAACATTATGATATGACTCTCACCAGGGCAACTTTTACACATGCTAAGCGAGGCTTTGACTAGCTGTCGAAATAGGGACTTGTGCAAACCATAAACTGCAAACAGATTGAGCTTACAAAACTAAGCAAATGGATTCACAAGGACTTGAAATTTTGCATGTTGACTCACATATATGCATACAATTCAATACACCTTGAATTTCACCATGACAATCAACTAGTCAAAAGTTGTAGGTGCTCAAAGTAGGCTACTTAATAAAATTTGCATTTGCACCTATGATGCACTTTTAGCTCACCCCTTGAAATGGGTACTTGATAAATTGATCCAAACTAAATTTTGAGAGTTTCAAAACACTTCATAGGCCAAATGAAAGGTATAGGACACATTTCAAAGCTTTACCTCTTGATGATTAACTGGGTCCATTTTACATGCCCTCAAAGTAGGCCTATCTGAATGAGATTAGGTGTTCAATTGAAAGTGCAGATGCAAAATTTTGAAATGGGCCTCAAAACTTGACTCAAATTTTATGAGTCCCAATAGTGGCTCTAACTAGGGATGGTTGATTTGCAAGATCAACATAAGAATTCAGAATCTATGGTAGAGCAAACCACCCAAAAACAGATCACTTCTCTTCTCTTCTCAAAAATAAACGGCTCCTTATTCTACCCAAACAACAGGGCATTTTATTGAAAACCACACAACTGAAGAAAAACAACTGTACAAAAATATAACTTATTTATAAAATGGCTCCTAGCCACCAAAGTTGCAACCAACACTTTCCCTTATCAAAAATTTGATTCTCATCACTTAATAATGTAAACGATTTGAAGCAAATACTGATCATCAGAGAAATGTTTCTATAGTGACACACATCTTTTAGCATGCCTTTCCAATCAACATTATATGCATACTCATCATGAACATAATTTTGAACCTTACTTTCATGATCAACTACTGAAACATATCCAGTCTTTTCATCATCTAGTAAGTGCAATAAATCAACATCTTTAATATCCCACTCTTGAAAAAATGAGCATACCTCTGGCTCAAGCATATAATCTGAAATAAGATTTGCACCTTCACTCATCTTAGCATGAAAAACTTCAAGATGGGGTTCAAACACACTAGTAAGTAACTCATTATAAGCATCTTCATCCTGACACATGTCAATGCTGCATGGAACGGTATCATCATCATGGACTGGTTCATCATTTACAACATCTAGCTAATCAATTATTTCTTCATACAAAGGGTTAGAAACCAAATGAAGAATCCCCTTATGAACATTATGACAATGAAGTGGTTGGTCTATATCTATATCGACATCAAATAAAACATTAGAAAATTTGCTAAAGATACCATCCACCCTATCATCATAATCATCTTCATCAGACAAAGAAGAAATTGAAAGTGGGCTGGAACTATCTTCAGCATTCCATGTTTCATAACCACAAAAATTCATCTTATGACCATCGTTCTGAGAATCAAGATAGTCATACTTATCTTGCCACAATTGATCTTCTTTACCAATAGAACACTCATCATCAGCCAAAGAATGAAAATGAATATCACTGCCATTTATTTCATCTGATGAGTATCCAACATGTTCACTTAAATTTTTTGTCACCAAACTATCTGTTAGATCAACATGTTGTTCATCAAGTGTATGAGCATTCAATTCACAGTCTTTTTCTGAAAAATCTTCTTCACCATATTGCAGAAGGTCTTCATTAATAACTCTAAGGCTCTCCAACATTTGAACTTTCTTGTCCACAACTTCAAGAGATTTTCTAAGTTCTGCAATCTTCTACAATTGCGTTGCACTTTGTTGTTCCATGTGACACTTTAAAAAATTGTTCATCAATGTGTGCTATATTTTCATTGCAATCATGTGTACCATTAAGATTTTCTGAATTAACTTTGTGCACAACTTTCATATTAAAAAGATCATCAACATGATTATAACAATTGAAATCTGAAAATACTCTTACTTCATCTTCAACACAATTGACATTATCAATATCTAAGTGAGGATCAACCATTGTTTGCACCAAATAACTTTGATTTTCATAGGGAATTAAATTATCGTGGTTTCTAGCACAAGTATGAACACCAAAGCTCTGAACATTACTTCTCACTTCACACTTAGTTGCAACATTACAAACACTATGACAACGGACACCAGCATATAAAAGTATTTTAGGAAAGCCATATTAAAATTTTTTATCTATGTCCATGGCTGTCACAAATGCCTGATGTAGTGTCTTTGGCTCTTTATCCCTCAACCTGTAACTCATCTTACTTCCAAAGGCATCCAAATAAATCACTAAAGACACTTCGTCATTTAGTTTATACCCTTGTGGGATCTCAGCTAGTGCTTTGAAAAATCTGAGATTGAAGGTTGGCACTAACTCACCTTCCTCAACTCTAATCTCCATCAACTTCCTCAATGCATCATTAAAGTTTATTCTCTTAGCAAATTTCTCAAGAAAAGATGCAACTAATTCTTCCCATGAGGGAATAGAAGCTTCCTGCAAAAACGAGAACCAAATCCTGGTGTCCCCTTTCAAGCTCTGCACAAACAACTTCATGCAAATATCCTCATGACAGATATCATAGTCATTCAATAAATCAACAAATTTTTGCACATGCATTCTTGCTGATTGTAACTGGTCCCCATTAAACAATATTAAATGCTTCCTAATGTCACTTGGAATCTGATTTCAGGCAACCAAGTATGCCATCAAAACATAATGGAACATAACCTTTAATAGAGAAATTTCTACAACAATCCATTACTAACTGCAACCTTGCTAACTTGCTTCCGCAAATGATTATACAACCTTGTGTAGAATAACAAAAAAAATAAAGCATATTCATCAACATGATCTATTCATAACATTGCTTGACATAAGGTTTCTCCAAATTTGCATACTACGAAAGAACATATATGCTAGAAACTTCAGCAAAATAGATATGCAAATAAGTTTGTAAATCCTCTTTTTCCCTCTTTACTAGTGTTGTTCACTTGATGGGAAAACTGTATTACTCATTCAAATTTTTAGAAGAAATGTCTTGCATTAAAACTTCTAAAAATACTTGGATATTTGCAGCTATTAAACTTGTAGATTAGAACATTTATTCATATTTTAGTTTGGTCTTTTACCTCAGAGTCACCACCTCTTGCATAGAGGACATTTTGAATAGTAGAATGCCATTCAACACATATTTAATTATTTATTTCTCCTTCAATCTTGCTGCAACAAATCCACTCCAGGCTATTTAACACAAATCTGGAAAATGCATCAGACTTATGTGTGAACTGAAATCTTTTACTGCACTTTTCTTCTCAAGCTTTTATGATGAGAGGACCATATCTAAGCCTACAACCAATTTAATTATCTGCATCTAAATATGATTCATCAAATCATCTACTAATCCCTCAACCATAAAAGACATTTTCAACTCTATGCATTCTCAATGGACTGACTAACTGGATAAAATTATGCAATTTCTATTCAGCTTCCCTAGCAGACTTGCCATTTTTGTTGTTCACCAAAACTAGTTAACCCAAGTTCACCTACAATATTTCTATGAAATGGCCAATTTCAATCAATGGAATACTTCAGGACTTGGACAACATAATATAGGACCCTAATTGATCCTCCTGCACTTCAGGTTCTACTAGACCTAGGGGGGGACACCATTTAATGCATTAAATACAACAAGTTATAGGTATATGATTGCATCAACAATAAGCAGATAGATCATTCCACAAGCTCAACAAGTTAGAAAACACATACAGATTGGCTAGATCTATGCAAATAATAGATGAAATAGAGCTTGGAATGTGTTATCGCTATTTTTAAAATTGGGTTCATTCCCCATATTTGGCTATGGTTTTTGAAAAAATTTGTATAAGATGTGGCCCCAAATGCTTCAGCCTCATTCTAAACCTGGAGGGTTTAAGGTTTTTTTTAAGTTTTAGGCTTTATCTTTTGTGTTAGGTCCCCTGGTTTCTATTCCGACGTTACTTTATTTCACTTAAGTCATGGGTCGCGGGGTCGTAAGAAGTGTCCCCCCTTGCTATTTACCTAGGCGGTCATGTTAATTATTTGAAAATTTTCGCCTTTTATTATTTCCTTCTAAAGTGCCGGGCCCAGTAAACACTGATCAACTTGGGGAAAGATCCGACGGTTGGCGCTATTTCGCAAAGGCTAAGTGCTCACATTTTAAGGCTGCGAAATAGCGAGGATTAATATCAGCCGTCCATGTGTCATGCGGAGGAAGTGAAGGTTGTGGCTGTCAAGAAGGTGGGGCCCCCTCTACGTGGTCTTCTCTGGCGCATTAGAGGGCAGCACGTGGCACAGGCCGCCACAGTCAGCATTTTAAGATTAAGGATCAAAGTGGGCCCCAAAGATGAGTCAGCTCACAGGTGGAGGTGACCTGGCAGGGATAGCTCTTACAATTCATTGAGACCCCGTGGCTCCTTCCAGCGAATGAAAAGTCGACAGGTCAGCTTCGAAGATGACAGGGCGCCAGGTGTCCATGATGTGTCTGTGGGCCCACCTCTTCTGAAAGCTCCTAGCAGGGTTTAAATGCCGAGCAACTCGAGAAAGGATCTGACAGTCAGCGCTATTTCACAAAGGTTAAGTGCTTGCCCTTTAAGGCTGCGAAATAGCGAGAATGAATATCAGCCGTCCACGTGTCACGACAGGGTAAGTGGAAGGCATAGTTGTCAGAGATAGCTGGAGCCCCATGGCTTTCTTTTGGCGTATTATAAGGTAACACGTGGCACAGGCCGCCACAGTCAGCAGGACAGAAAGCCAGGTGTCCATGATGTGTCCGTGGGCCCACCTCTTCTGAAAGCTCCTAGCAGGGTTTAAATGTCGAGCAAGTCGAGATGAGATCTAACGGCTCGCGCTATTTCGCAAGGGTAAGATGCTCACATTTTAAGGCTGCGAAATAGCGAAAGTTAACCTGGACCGTCCACGTGTCTTGATGACACGCGGTCTAAAAGGCAGCTGTGGGTCCCTATACTGTATGTTCGATGAATGAAAAGTTGACGGGTCAGCTTCGAAGGTGACAAGAAAGCCAGGTGTCTATGGCGTTTCAGTGGGCCCACCATTTCTGAGGTAGACCTGTCGAGACTGAAGTGGGGCCCCCATGGTTCTTCTTCCGGCAAATGACAGAATGACAAATCAGCACAGTGGATGACTAGATGCCAGATGTCACTGATGACTCAGCAGGCCCACCATTCCTGAGGACCTGTTCGAAGGATTAAAAGGCGACTAACTTGAAAGATAATCCAATGGCCCGCGCTATTTCGCAAGGGTTAAGTGCTCACCCTTTAAGGCTACGAAATAGCGAGAATGAATATCAGCCGTCCACGTGTCATGATGATGACATGGCAAAAAGAGAAAAGCATGGGCCCGCTACAGTATAAAGGGCGACATTCAGCCAGTATCAAAATAGAATGTGAGGGGATTTTCTAAGCCAATGGTCGGATGCCGCGTGGTATTATGTAGCCAATAAAAGACAGGACTTAGACTAAGGACAAAGCCGTCAAAATGAAATTCACAGAGAGAAACTTGCAGAAAGACTGCGGCCCGTTGGAGCTAAAATATGAATTCTCGTATGAATTCGATTTTGAAGGGACGGTCGAAGCATGCGGAATCAATGTTACAGTTAAGGCCCAGAGTACAAGCATTTGATTTCCTAACAACCAAGTAAGGATACCTCTTAAAAGGATTTTTGCAGAGGAGGCAAACGCAGAGTTATCTTTTACAAATACAGAGAAGGTGAATTGGTTGCAGAGCGAATTTCTTCGAGCAAGCATCAGGTTTTTTCTTATTTTGCAGCCATTCTTGTGTTGTGATACGTGAAACTGTTCTCGTATAGCATAAATAGTTTCAGAAGTAATATTTATCTGGTTGTATTGCAAATGGCTCCTAAAAGGGAATTTTCTGGTAAAGTTGATTATCTTGAAAGAAGTGTGTGTGATGACTTCTTAGAGCAGTTGACGCTGTCAACCAACCAGGCATCTAAGGCCAAAGAATTAGTACCCAAGGCTCCCCGACTGAGAATTGGAGAAGGATTGTATGATAAGGGTAATTGGTTAAGAGACCCACAGGTTGGGCTGTCTGGGTTGGGGTTATTTAAAATCGGTTTTGGAATGAGGAATTCTCCTGCTCCTCAAAATAGCATTTGGGAATTAGATGTTGGGAGATTGGTAGTCCCAGGGGTGTTCATGGATACAGATTTGTTAACCCAGATGGCATTAAATTATGATTCAGTTACCAGGTGTATCCGGGATGTGAATGGAAAAACCCTCGTGGAGATAAATGCAGAAGAGCTGAGAAAAGCGTTTGGGCTTAGTGAGTTTACCAATTTCTTGGAGCATATAAACTTCACACAATTAACTCAGGTATACAGGGCACAGAGGACTCATCTCAGGAATGGGCCTCTCAAAGAACTTTTTCTGAAAGTGGGAGGGTTAGCAGTTGTAGGGCCCAATACACAAGAGCCCTTTTCACTAAGTATGTTTACCTTAAGGGCAAAAGGGATGTACTGGGCACTTTGCCAAGTTCTAGGAGAGGATGCTGAATCTAATATACTAAATCATTATCTGTTAATGATTGTTCAAATTTTGAATCCTTCTCTTGCTATTACATTTGATTATGCCTCCTATATTGCTGATGCTATCCATGGAGGACTGATGGGGATAAAGAATGGGAAGGTGGATAGGCCATTTGGGTGGTATTCACTATTGATGCACCTCTTCCTCTTCAAAGGTGGAGATTATTTTGCCAGTGGAATGGATCTGGTAAAAGAAAAGGAGGGAGAGAAGATGCCAGTACAATTATGGAGCACCGTATTGTCATGGGATAGAGAGGATGCAAGTTTTCTAAAGTTTGATAAATACTTTGCATCCAAAATAAGGACTCTTCTTTGCTCTGACAATCCACGAGTCCCCAAGATTCTTCTGGAATTATTAAGACCAAAAGAATTCGCAGAGAATGTCAAGATTGTTCATAACTAGGGTGATATGTATTTGTATCCAGTGTCCACAGTGTTTAGGGTCTTTGGTTTTAGAGGCACCCCATTTTTGTTACCATACCAGGTCCCCCTCAAAGTGGGAATAGCTAAGATTCTCAGACAAATTGGTGACTTGCAAGAGGCAGAGTTAACAGGCCGAGGTAAAGGGACTATTTTCCCTACAGCTACAGTAGCCCACCAATTTGTAATCACCAAGGGCGGTTGGAAATGTTTTGAGGATTTCCTCAAACCCTACCATTTGTCCACTGCAGTGTCAAGATGTGCTGATCCGAAGGACTTCTACAATGGTGTATTCCGGAAGAAAGTAGCATGCAGAGGTAGGCCCCATCAATTCCACTTTCCTGAAGACCTCATCAGGAATGAATTTGATTTGGATGAACAGGAGTTGAGGAAGGAAAAATGGGTAGCTTACAGGAAGGCCCTGGATTTTGTGCATCAATTTGATGCTAGCTATGACCCATTGTCTAGCTTCTTCCCATTGGAAGAAAAGATAAAAATTTTGATTATTTGTTTTGAGGATGTGATGCAGACAATAAAGGAGAAAAGGGGAGTTGTAATTAAAAACAACCTTGAGAAAGCAAGAATGATTTTGGGGAAATCAGCTCCTATTAAAGCCATCCCTCTTGGTGATTACACCCTGCATAAGAAAGCGGGTTACAGTGTGTTGGTGTCTGCAAGAGGGGAACCCTCTTCATCTAAAGGGAAGAGGAAAGCACATGAAGTCATCGACATCCAAGACAGCCCAAAGAAGCAGAGGGTGGGGAAGGAAGTGCAATCAGATACACCCTTATATTCCCCATCCCAATCCCCTCTCCACATTGGAGATGAACAAGCAGCAACTGAATACCTCTCTCAGTTGGGCAGTTTGGGGGAGATTGCGTATACATATGATGAAGTGGAAGAGGGGATGCCAGAAGAACCCACTGAAGCACAAATGGACATCACCTCGACTGAACTCAAAGGCCAGGAGTGGGATCCTGAGATAAAGAAGGCCACTAGTGCTTTTCTAGCAGATGATAGTTTTGTAACATCTGAAGCATTCATGCAGTTTATATGGAAACAACATATAGATAAGTATAATGCTAGATGTGAAACAAGAAAGGCAGAACAACTAAATAAAGATCCAGCCTCGATGGAGGAAGAAATAAAACAGGAGATGATGGAAGAATTCAAAACCATCACTCCTGAACAGGGGAGAGATTTAGTAGCACAAGCTGGAGTGCTCATTTTGCCAGAATGGAATATTGCTGATGCTCTGGTGCTGGATGCAGTGAGGAAAGAAACCAAACCCATGGAAGGGGTTACATTCAGTAAAGACAATGCTACTCTAGTCATGTGGTCCCTTAAGAGAAATGAGGACAAGAAGGGTAAAGACACCACAGGGACAAGTCACATTGGCGGATTGATGGTCAGGAGAGTAGAAAGTACAGGGGTAGTAGAGGCTGCTAGCACGGTGTTGGAGACTGCCAAATTTAGTGTTGCAGTAGCTGAGAAGGATGCTAAAGAAAAAGAGGCTCTCCAGCTCAAATTGGAAACAGTCTTGAAGGCTTATGACAGTGCCAAGGAGGAAATAAGAGGCAAGGAGAGTATTATTGCCAGATTGCAGAGCCAATTAGCAGGACAACGTCAACAAGGTGAATCTTCAACATTAATGATCACCTCTTCTCCTGCAAGACCTCCACCTACTAGCCCCATTATTGAGCTCCCACCATCTCCTGCACCTTCCACCTCTCAGATGATAGAGATAACTCCCCAAGAATTGGAGAGTCTTAAGCAAACTCAGGCCTATTATGCAGGGAAGTATGAAGAAAAGATTAAGGCCACTGTCTCCAGTTTTGCAGACACTATAAATGCTTCACTCCTTCACAATAGTGTAGGAAAAGTCATGGAGATATGGACTGAGTTGATAAGAGATAAAGTCATATTGACACCCATTTTTGACAGATGGAGGCCTAGGGAGCAGGATTTGGAGTTCATGTGTGTTTCCTGTGATGAAGCAAGAGCTAACCCTATTATCAAATCCACTTCTGATATCACTAAGAGTTTATTGCAATTGGCGACAGAGGTGGATAATGTGGAAAGAAGGGTTAAATTGCTTAAAAAGGAATACACTGATCAGGTGTGTGAATTACTCCCAGGAATTTTTGCCAATCCAGATCAGCTGAAAGATAAGCAGATATGGCTCAATGAGATAAATGCTAAATTGTCAGCAAGGGTCAAGGGAATTATTGATCTGGATGATACCTCATTTTTTGTTATAACCATATAGGAAATAGAGAGAATTAAATCACACTACAGTTTTCTTAACTCAGAAGTCAACAAACTGAGGAATTCTTGGAAAGGGTTGACTAAGGTTAAAAGTGATGTGATTAATTTTGTATGGCCGACCCAGGAGACATATGGTGAGTGGGGAATTAAATATTCCACTCGAGATCCGGAGCAGTTAGAGAACATCCCTGAAGAGCCAGAGGAGGTTGCAACTGAACAACCCGTCCAACAGACTGCTGAAGAAGCTGAAAAGAGCGCATAACTGAAATTGTAACTTCTTCAATTTTTGAAGTAATTGTAACAAACTTTCCTCAAGAAGTCCGAAGCTTTGTGCATCCATATTGATATAAATGGATACCAGGACTAGAGAGAAAAGGATCACAAAATTTTTGTAAGAAAACGCTGCAGAAAAATTCTCTGCGCTTTTCCAAAGATTAATGGAGAATTAGACTTTTGTAGAAAATTTTCAAATGAATATTAATATACAGGCCATCAATTTTGAGTAAAGCTGTGTGTTGTCTTCAAACTTGTCCTTAAGTTTATTTACTTTGTTTCATTCAGAATAGTCTAGGATTTTTTCTGTTTGAATGGAATTGTAAGGCAATCTCAGTATGGGTGTTTCTAGCTTTTCTCTTTAGGAGGGAAATTAAATATGCACGACCACTCTACCGGTAAATACTTTAGGAGAAACTTTGAATTGGAGGACCATAGTTCATTTTGAAGTGATTAGATCCTTGTTGATGTTAGGCATTTACAGAGACAAATGGAAGCCGAGTTGATGGGAGGTATAGAGGTACCTCATTTCAGGAGTTTTATTTGAGTTTGAGTGACTCTGTAACCTTGGATAAAGCACTGGTATTAATCTGAGGCCTTTATTGCATTTGTTGTCGATCAAATATGTTGAAATTGAGTATTATTTCCCTCTTTGTTTTCAATTGTTTTTTTTAGGTGAATAAATCCACTGGTTTTCTGGACTGGTTTGCCGTGGATTTGTTGCTCTAGAGTGTGGATTTAATTCACAGAAGGTATACCCACCTGGGCTTAAGGAAGAGCCCAAAGTGTAGAAGGTCTAACCAAACCTTGTCATATGTTGTCTCCGAAATCTTTTTATCCTTGATGCCTTCTCGGCACCCATCTTAGATTATATTATTAAAGGCATTGAAGGGGAATCAGATTTTGAGAACAACAAAAGTGGCGACTCTGCTGGGGACAGTTATCACAAAGATATACACATAGAATCTGTGCCAAGACTTGTGGAAAGTATTGTTGTGTTTGTGAGTAAGACTGCTTGCGTCTATATTTCCCACAGCTTTGTGGGTGGCGACTCTGTTATTCTTGAACCAGTCCTTGTGAGATATAAACTTTCTAAAATAAAGACAAACAAGATGCAAGGAAATAAGCATACAAGATCATTCATGAAGAAACATCCTCGTGAAACCCTGCAAGAAGGTCTGCCCGAGCAATCACGAAGAGGCCAGAAGAGATCTGTGATGCATGAGCCGTCAAATGCTGCATGGGTGCAGAAAAACAACAATACTGGTAAGATGCCTGACCGACCTGTTTATGCAAAGTCAAATTCATCTTCAAGAGATTCGGATCAGGATATTTTAGGTTTTCATTCAGGATTGTTTGGAAATATTGATGATATGCCTATTGTAAGTCGAGATTTATCACATGCTAGTGTTTCTGCAAAAGATAGAACTAGTTCAAATGCTATTAGGCACTCTGTTCCTAGGACAATAGATGGGAACATTAGTTTGATTGATATAGATCAAGTTAATGTATCGGATTCTGAAGAAAACTATCCTGATGAGGATAAAATGTCCCAAGAAATTGAAGAATTAAATAAAAGAGTTCATCACTTAATATCCTTGAGGGCCCAAAAGGAGGCACATAAGGAAAAGGAAGTTAAAGCCAAAATGATGGAGAGAGATAGGCTTCTTAGACAGATAGCTGATCTTGAAGTCCTTGCTAAGGATAAAGAAAAGAGTGATCAAGAAGGCCCGGTGATTAGGGAAATCTTAACCCCTAAGATCAGACCAGTTCCTAAGTCAGTAGCCCAGCCAAGTAAAGAAGTCCCTAATGATTCCCAACTCCCTAAAGTTAATTTAGACAAAGGGAAACAGATATGGGTAGATGATGGGGTAGAGTCTAAAATTGCAGAAGGGATTTCTCAAAGGATCCTAGCACATGAGAGAGAGATGGAAAGGATGAGGAAGGAAAAGGAAGACCTCCAAATGGAGTTGGAAAAGGCTGAGTTAGAAGCTGCAAATCAGGAAGTTAAGAGAAAGATCAACTACCTAAAAGCTCCCCCTATTACATTCCCATCAGAAGATCTTAGTAAGCCTAATCCCCAACAAATTTCTCTCCCTCAGGTCAATATCCGACCAGCAGTGCACACTAACATTGCTTCAGTAAGCCATATACCTTCAAATAAGCAGTATACCCAAACATCTCAATCCCCAATCTCAAAGGCTAAGATGATTATGGGGAATAATAATACTGTTTCCCTTTTTCAAAGAAGGCCGATTAATCTAGAACAATATAAGCAATTGTTTTTTGATGGGATCCCAGGATATCCAAATCATGTTCCCATTGAGTTAAGAGACAAACTCCATAAATTTGTCGGGAACAATGCAGTCAGTGCTGAGGAACATCTCAAATCTTTTGGGGATTTGATAAATGATTATGAGATAGTTGATGAGGATGTGATTATGAAACTGTTTGTTCAATCCCTGGTTGATGATGCAAGAGATTGGTATAGAGGTCTTCCAGTAGCCAGCATAGGTTCATGGGAGGAATTCAAAAATTGCTTTCAAGAATAGTATGGTGATAAGACTAATGTGAGTTTCATGCTGAATGAGTTCAATAATATCAGAAAATCTGAAAATGAAACAGTCACTGATTTTAATGCTAGGTTCCAGAAGGCTATGCATAGATTATATCAGGTAATGAGGCTAGATGACAATATGTGCCTTAACACCTATTATAATGCATTTGATTCTAAGATGGCTTACATTCTCAGAGATAAAAATCCTCATAACTTGAGGGATGCCTTTAGAATTGCCATAAATGTTGAAAGTAATAGAAAGGCATCTGGCAAATTAGGAAGGAGGATAGATGGAAGATTATGGCATGAAACCAAACAGCAACCTAACAAAGTTGCTAAGGAAGAGGATAAAATAGAAAAACTGGTCACTGCTATGAAAGATTTGACTGCTAAGGTTAACAAAAATGATAAACCTCATTACAATTGGCAAGATAGACCTCCTAGGTTACATGATATGCCATACAATACAAATTGGAAGGATGGTAAGCCCCAAGTTGAGAAGCCTAAAATTGCCCAAAGCCAAGACACACCAGATCCTTTGAAAGGCAAGACTGTTAATAATATAGAAAATACTCCCTGGTGTATTGCTTGTGATGGACCACATTCTCCTCACCAGTGTGCAGTAGCTCAAGCTCTGGAGGAATCCATGAGACCAGAAGCAGAGCTTGATATTAATATGTTTGAAACTATCATAGAAAGTGATGAGGAATCTATGCCAAGTGAGTGCAATGATGCGTTAGATAATGAAAGATCAGTAAAAGGGCAGTTAGCCTTAGGCTGGCACCCTACATTGAATGTGGTAACAATTGAAGATGAAGAAGTTCATCTTAGGAGGCCTAGTGAAGAAGAGGTTAGAAATCTCACTAAGGCCGCAATCGCCAAAGCTAAACATAACTACAATCTGAGAAGCACCAAGAGAGATACTGATCAAGGTGAGCCAGGTTCCATGTTTGTAAAAGAGGTCACAAAAAGGGGGGCATCAAGCAGTGTTACTGCTACTGTTAAAGCTAGTCAAGAAAAAGAGGAACAAGTTAAAGACTTCCCTAGAACCACAGATGCCAAAAATGCTGATGATGTACAAAAGGTGGAAATAGTAAAAAGGGGTAACCAACTCAAAGTAGAAAAGGTTAAGGCTAATACTGAACAGTGTAATTATTCCACATTTAATATGGCCCAAGCTTTAACTCAAATGAAGGTCACTGTCCCATTAGTGGAGTTACTAAAGATTAAGGAACACAAGGATGCAGCTTTGTCTCTATTCTCTAGTATATCTGATGGTGGTTCAGTATCACACACTGGTTCAGATAAAATTGGGAAGGATCAAGAGTTCCAAACTCCAGAGGTATATGTTGGAACCACTATCACTCAGGAGCCTTCTCAGGTGGACCCTTTCTATGTCACTTTGCTAGTCAATAACTGGTTAATTAAAAACTGCATGATAGATTCAGGAGCAGCGGCTAATGTGATGCCATATGGTGTCATGAAAGAATTAGGATTGTCAGTAACCACCATGTATGGGAAATGTTATGCCATGGATAATAGAGAAGTGCCTGTGATAGGTACAATGAAAGATGTAGAAGTAAAAATAGCTGCATTTCCTGAAGCTACTTACAAAATGGATGTTATTGTCACAGATACTAAACCCCACTATGGCATGTTACTCTCTAGGCAGTGGGCCGCAGCAGTAGGGGGAAATGTTCAATTGGATTTGTCTTATGCTACTATTCCTGTTGGTGGCAATAAGGTCAAACTATACAGGGAGCCACGAGCTCCTAAGGTAGTTGAAAATGTGGACCCTAGTATGCTTAACTGTACGATTGATGTGGATTTAGATAATTTCAGAATTCAGCCACTATTACCTCAATTGAAGAACACTGACCCAATTGTAGTTGAGCTACAAGCACAACAGAATGGATTGTGGCAAATGTATTTCGATGGAGCTTGTTCCAAAGAAGGGTCTGGAGCAGGAGTTCTTTTTGTATCCCCATCAGGTATAACCTTTAAATATTCATTCCTATTGGCATTCCAATGCACAAATAATACTGCAGAGTATGAAGCTCTGTTATTAGGACTTGAGGTTGCAAAGAGGCATGGAATCCGATTATTGAAAGTGATGGGTGATTCAGAGCTGGTCGTCTCTCAGGTAAGATCTAAGTATGCATCTAAGAATGATAAATTGAAGCAATATAAGCATGCTGTTTGGGATATTATTGAATATTTTGATGCCTTTTCTATCAACTGGATAGAGCGAGCAAAAAATATTATGGCAGATTTCCTAGCTAATGTTGCTTTAAAAAATGACGATGCAACATTAACTGGTATCTCCACTGTGGAAATAAAAGCTAGGCCTGCTATCCCTGATAATGTATATAACTGGCAAGTTTTTGCTGATGATGATGATATTCTTAGGTTCATCCAATGTGTTGATGATTATGATGGACAAAAAATTGATTGTAATGCATTGGTGGAAGTAGTCGATGGCAGAGAGACAGTGTTTGGAAATGATATTGTCCAATTGGAAACCAACGAAATACCTAAAGGGCTGGTGGAGTTAGAAAGCATGTTTAGTTATAATGACAGTCATCTACACCAGCAATCTACCACTAAGTTAGAAGAATTAGAGGAGGTCAACTTGGGGACAGAATCATCCCCCAAGTTGGTATATATTGGAAAGAAGCTACCTCCTCATGTTAGGACTAACCTAATCAGTTTACTGAAAAGGTATAAACATGTTTTTGCTTGGTCTTATGAAGATCTAAAGGCGTATAGACAAGATCTTTTTCAGCATGAAATTCCCTTACTTCCAGATGCTAAGCCTTTTAGACAGAAACAGAGACCTATTAACCCCTTGTTAGAAACAAAAATGCAACAAGAGTTGACTAAATTGAGAGAAGGGGGGATTATCAAACCAATCAGACATTCTTCATGGGTTTCTAATTTGGTCCCAGTGAGGAAAAAGAATGGAGATATCAGATTGTGTGTGGATTTTAGGAATCTGAATGTTGCTTCCCTAAAAGATAATTATTCATCTCCAAACATGGAAGCAATGCTACAAAGAGTGACAGGTTGTGATCTTTTGTCCATGATGGATGGTTTCTCAGGATACAATCAAGTGCTTGTAAGGGAGTCTGAACAGTTTAAAACAGCTTTTACTACTCCATGGGGAACTTATGTGTATGTGAGAATGCCGTTTGGATTGAAAAATGCAGGGGCTACCTTTCAAAGAGCTATGGATGTGGCTTTTAAGGAATTCATTAACATTATTATGGTGGTTTACCAAGATGATTTAACTTGTTTCTCAAAGAGAGCTGATGATCACTGTGGACATTTAGAGAAGGTGTTTGATAAAGCCTTGGAATTTGGTGTATCACTGAATCCCAAAAAATGTCATTTTGGGGTCACTGAGGGAAAATTATTGGGACATATAGTTTCCAAGGAAGGAGTAAGAATAGACCCTGAAAGAATTGAAGCAATCAATAAGGTGTCTGAACCAAAAAATGTGAAAGGAATTTAGTCCTTTCTAGGCAAAGTGAATTTTGTCAAGAGATTCATTGCCAACTTTGCTGAGATAGTAAAGCCTATTGTCAAGTTGCTCAAGAAAGACACCAAGTTTCACTGGGATCAGGAAGCCTCAAAAGCTTTTAATGAGATTAAGAAAGCAATCTAGGAAGCACCAGTGTTGAAGTCCCCGGATTATGGTAAGCCTTTTTCTCTGTTTTCTTTTGCTTCATATCACACAGTGGCTGCAGTATTATTGCAAGAGGATAATAAGGGATATGATCATCCCATAGCTTTCTATAGCAAATCTTTGCAAGTGGCAGAATTAAAATATGAAACCATGGAGAAACAAGCTTATGCCTTGGTTAAAGCTGTTAAAGCCTTTAGGCCATATTTGGTGAATGCAAATGTCACTGCCTATGTTCCACATGCTGCAGTTAAAGATATTCTGTCTCAATCTGAGGTTACTGGGAAGAGATGCAGATGGATCAATAGAATTCAAGAGTTCAATTTGGAGGTAAAGATCACTAAATTGGTGAGAGGGTTAGGTTTGGCCAAGCTCATGGCTGAGTCAAATCTCATGAATGTAGAAGTACACAATGTTGAAGTTCAAGATATTTTGGTCACTAGTATTGAGAGGCAACCATGGTACACAGAGATAGTCCAAGTATTGAGGGGTAATATGCTACCAGAAGGAATGACTCACAACCAGAAGAGAACTTTAAAGCTCAAATCCCAAAAGTATGTCCTCATTCAGGGTGATCTTTTTTGGAGAAAAAGAGATGGGGAGTTACTACTGTGTTTGGATGAATTTCAAGCTAAACAGATGTTGAATGAAATGCATGATGGAGTATGTGGAGGTCATTACTCTGCTAAGACTACAGCTGGTAAGATAATACGGGCTGGGTATTATTGGCCTACTTTGTTTAAAGACACCCATGCATATGTTCGAAGATGTGATTCATGTCAGAGATTTTCTTCTAAGCTCAAGTATGAAGGAGCCTTACCACTAAATCCATTTTCTGTAGAAGCTCCTTTTGTTCAATGGGGTATTGATTTTATTGGAGAGATTGTTGAAAAGTCAGGAAGAGGCCATGGATGGATTATAGTGGCTACAGATTATTTTACCAAATGGATAGAAGCTATTCCCACAAGAAGAGCTACTAGTAAAATTGTCATTGATTTCCTGATGGATAATATTGTGACTAGATTTGGAACACCTGCAAAATTGGTAATGGATAATGCTATGTGTTTCAGATCAGAAGAATTTGTAGGCTTTTGCAATAGTCATGGTATACTTATGTCATACTCATCACCTTATCACCCTCAAGGGAATGGACAAGCAGAATCTAGCAAAAAAAGCTTGCTAACTATTATTAAGAAGATCTTAGAAGAAAACAAAAGGTCTTGGGATCAAAAGTTGAAATTGGCTCTGTGGGCAGATAGAATAACAGTTAAAAAATCCATTGGAATGTCACCTTTTGAGTTGGTTTATGGTACCCAAGCCAGATTACCGGTAAATAACCTTCTTCCAGTATATAAGTTTTTGCAGGAAGAGAGCATGGAACTATCTGAACCAATGGAGAATAGGATGATCCAAATTGTAGAGGTGGAAGAGCTTAGAACCTCCGCTCATAAGAAAAATCAAAAGCTCCAGCTACAGTCAAAGTATCTTTTTGATAAAAGAACATCGTTAAGGAAGTTTCAAATTGATGACATGGTTCTTCAGTGGAATGCAAAAGGGCAGGATAAAGGAAAGCATAAGAAATTTGAATCACTCTGGATTGGCCCTTTTGTAATTTGTGATTTGAATGGTAAGGATTCATATTTCTTGAAGAATATGAATGATGAGATGCAGGAATTTCCAGTGCATGGACAATTCCTGAAGTACTATTTCTCTTAATGTCCATGCACAGTAGGTCCTTGGTTTGTATATATTTTGTTTTCTTTCCTGTTTTCCTGGTTTTGGTCTATGTTTTGGTCTGTTTCTCCAGAGTTTCTGAGTTTTCTTGTGTTGATCTCGCAATCAACCATCCCCAGTCAGAGCCGCTGTTATCGCTGTTTTTAAAATTGGGTTCTTTCCCCATATTTGGCTATGGTTTTTGAAAAAATTTGTATAAGATGTGGCCCCAAATGCTTCAGCCTCATTCTAAACCTGGAGGGTTTAAGGTTTTTTTTAAGTTTTAGGCTTTATCTTTTGTGTTAGGTCCCCTGGTTTCTATTCCGACGTTACTTTATTTCACTTAAGTCATGGGTCGCGGGGTCGTAAGAAGTGTCCCCCCTTGCTATTTACCTAGGCGGTCATGTTAATTATTTGAAAATTTTCGCCTTTTATTATTTCCTTCTAAAGTGCCGGGCCCAGTAAACACTGATCAACTTGGGGAAAGATCCGACGGTTGGCGCTATTTCGCAAAGGCTAAGTGCTCACATTTTAAGGCTGCGAAATAGCGAGGATTAATATCAGCCGTCCATGTGTCATGCGGAGGAAGTGAAGGTTGTGGCTGTCAAGAAGGTGGGGCCCCCTCTACGTGGTCTTCTCTGGCGCATTAGAGGGCAGCACGTGGCACAGGCCGCCACAGTCAGCATTTTAAGATTAAGGATCAAAGTGGGCCCCAAAGATGAGTCAGCTCACAGGTGGAGGTGACCTGGCAGGGATAGCTCTTACAATTCATTGAGACCCCGTGGCTCCTTCCAGCGAATGAAAAGTCGACAAGTCAGCTTCGAAGATGACAGGGCGCCAGGTGTCCATGATGTGTCCGTGGGCCCACCTCTTCTGAAAGCTCCTAGCAGGGTTTAAATGCCGAGCAACTCGAGAAAGGATCTGACGGTCAGCGCTATTTCGCAAAGGTTAAGTGCTTGCCCTTTAAGGCTGCGAAATAGCGAGAATGAATATCAGCCGTCCACGTGTCACGACAGGGTAAGTGGAAGGCATAGTTGTCAGAGATAGCTGGAGCCCCGTGGCTTTCTTTTGGCGTATTATAAGGTAACACGTGGCACAGGCCGCCACAGTCAGCAGGACAGAAAGCCAGGTGTCCATGATGTGTCCGTGGGCCCACCTCTTCTGAAAGCTCCTAGCAGGGTTTAAATGTCGAGCAAGTCGAGATGAGATCTAACGGCTCGCGCTATTTCGCAAGGGTAAGATGCTCACATTTTAAGGCTACGAAATAGCGAAAGTTAACCTGGACCGTCCACGTGTCTTGATGACACGCGGTCTAAAAGGCAGCTGTGGGTCCCTATAGTGTATGTTCGACGAATGAAAAGTTGACGGGTCAGCTTCGAAGGTGACAAGAAAGCCAGGTGTCTATGGCGTTTCAGTGGGCCCACCATTTCTGAGGTAGACCTGTCGAGACTGAAGTGGGGCCCCCATGGTTCTTCTTCCGGAAAATGACAGAATGACAAATTAGCATAGTGGATGACTAGATGCCAGATGTCACTGATGACTCAGCGGGCCCACCATTCCTGAGGACCTGTTCGAAGGATTAAAAGGCGACTAACTTGAAAGATAATCCAACGGCCCGCGCTATTTCGCAAGGGTTAAGTGCTCACCCTTTAAGGCTGCGAAATAGCGAGAATGAATATCAGCCGTCCACGTGTCATGATGATGACATGGCAAAAAGAGAAAAGCACGGGCCTGCTACAGTATAAAGGGCGACATTCAGCCAGTATCAAAATAGAATGTGAGGGGATTTTCTAAGACAATGGTCGGATGCCGCGTGGTATTATGTAGCCAATAAAAGACAGGACTTAGACTAAGGACAAAGCCGTCAAAATGAAATTCATAGAGAGACACTTGCAGAAAGACTACGGCCCGTTGGAGCTAAAATATGAATTCTCGTATGAATTCGATTTTGAAGGGACGGTCGAAGCATGCAGAATCAATGTTACAGTTAAGGCCCAGAGTACAAGCATTTGATTTCCTAACAACCAAGTAAGGATACCTCTTAAAAGGATTTTTGCAGAGGAGGCAAACGCAGAGTTATCTTTTACAAATACAGAGAAGGCGAATTGGTTGCAGAGCGAATTTCTTCGAGCAAGCATCAGGTTTTTTCTTATTTTGCAGCCGTTCTTGTGTTGTGATACGTGAAACTGTTCTCCTATAGCATAAATAGTTTCAGAAGTAATATTTATCTGGTTGTATTGCAAATGGCTCCTAAAAGGGAATTTTCTGGTAAAGTTGATTATCTTGAAAGAAGTGTGTGTGATGACTTCTTAGAGCAGTTGACGCTATCAACCAACCAGACATCTAAGGCCAAAGAATTAGTACCCAAGGCTCCCCGATTGAGAATTGGAGAAGGATTGTATGATAAGGGTAATTGGTTAAGAGACCCACAGGTTGGGCTGTCTAGGTTGGGGTTATTTAAAATCGGTTTTGGAATGAGGAATTCTCCTGCTCCTCAAAATAGCATTTGGGAATTAGATGTTGGGAGATTGGTAGTCCCAGGGGTGTTCATGGATACAGATTTGTTAACCCAGATGGCATTAAATTATGATTCAGTTACCAGGTGTATCCGGGATGTGAATGGAAAAACCCTCGTGGAGATAAATGCAGAAGAGCTGAGAAAAGCGTTTGGGCTTAGTGAGTTTACCAATTTCTTGGAGCATATAAACTTCACACAATTAACTCAGGTATACAGGGCACAGAGGACTCATCTCAGGAATGGGCCTCTCAAAGAACTTTTTCTGAAAGTGGGAGGGTTAGCAGTTGTAGGGCCCAATACACAAGAGCCCTTTTCACTAAGTATGTTTACCTTAAGGGCAAAAGGGATGTACTGGGCACTTTGCCAAGTTCTAGGAGAGGATGCTGAATCTAATATACTAAATCATTATCTGTTAATGATTTTTCAAATTTTGAATCCTTCTCTTGCTATTACATTTGATTATGCCTCCTATATTGCTGATGCTATCCATGGAGGACTGATGGGGATAAAGAATGGGAAGGTGGATAGGCCATTTGGGTGGTATTCACTATTGATGCACCTCTTCCTCTTCAAAGGTGGAGATTATTTTTCTAGTGGAATGGATCTGGTAAAAGAAAAGGAGGGAGAGAAGATGCCAGTACAATTATGGAGCACCGTATTGTCATGGGATAGAGAGGATGCAAGTTTTCTAAAGTTTGATAAATACTTTGCATCCAAAATAAGGACTCTTCTTTGCTCTGACAATCCACGAGTCCCCAAGATTCTTCTGGAATTCTTAAGACCAAAAGAATTCGCAGAGAATGTCAAGATTGTTCATAACTGGGGTGATATGTATTTGTATCCAGTGTCCACAGTGTTTAGGGTCTTTGGTTTCAGAGGCACCCCATTTTTGTTACCATACCAGGTCCCCCTCAAAGTGGGAATAGCTGAGATTCTCAGACAAATTGGTGACTTGCAAGAGGCAGAGTTAACAGGCCGAGGTAAAGGGACTATTTTCCCTACAGCTACAGTAGCCCACCAATTTGTAATCACCAAGGGCGGTTGGAAATGTTTTGAGGATTTCCTCAAACCCTACCATTTGTCCACTGCAGTGTCAAGATGTGCTGATCCGAAGGACTTCTACAATTGTGTATTCCGGAAGAAAGTAGCATGCAGAGGTAGGCCCCATCAATTCCACTTTCCTGAAGACCTCATCAGGAATGAATTTGATTTGGATGAACAGGAGTTGAGGAAGGAAAAATGGGTAGCTTACAGGAAGGCCCTGGATTTTGTGCATCAATTTGATGCTAGCTATGACCCATTGTCTAGCTTCTTCCCATTGGAAGAAAAGATAAATTTTTTGATTATTTGTTTTGAGGATGTGATGCAGACAATAAAGGAGAAAAGGGGAGTTGTAATTAAAAACAACCCTGAGAAAGCAAGAATGATTTTGGGGAAATCAGCTCCTATTAAAGCCATCCCTCCTGGTGATTACACCCTGCATAAGAAAGTGGGTTACAGTGTGTTGGTGTCTGCAAGAGGGGAACCCTCTTCATCTAAAGGGAAGAGGAAAGCACATGAAGTCATCGACATCCAAGACAGCCCAAAGAAGCAGAGGGTGGGGAAGGAAGTGCAATCAGATACACCCTTATATTCCCCATCCCAATCCCCTCTCCACATTGGAGATGAACAAGCAGCAACTGAATACCTCTCTCAGTTGGGCAGTTTGGGGGAGATTGCGTATACATATGATGAAGTGGAAGAGGGGATGCCAGAAGAACCCACTGAAGCACAAATGGACATCACCTCGACTGAACTCAAAGGCCAGGAGTGGGATCCTGAGATAAAGAAGGCCGCTAGTGCTTTTCTAGCAGATGATAGTTTTGTAACATCTGAAGCATTCATGTAGTTTATATGGAAACAACATATAGATAAGTATAATGCTAGATGTGAAACAAGAAAAGCAGAACAACTAAATAAAGATCCAGCCTCGGTGGAGGAAGAAATAAAACAGGAGATGATGGAAGAATTCAAAACCATCACTCCTGAACAGGGGAGAGATTTAGTAGCACAAGCTGGAGTGCTCATTTTGCCAGAATGGAATATTGCTGATGCTCTGGTGCTGGATGCAGTGAGGAAAGAAACCAAACCCATGGAAGGGGTTACATTTAGTAAAGACAATGCTGCTCTAGTGATGTGGTCCCTTAAGAGAAATGAGGACAAGAAGGGTAAAGACACCACAGGGACAAGTCACATTGGCGGATTGATGGTCAGGAGAGTAGAAAGTACAGGGGTAGTAGAGGCTGCTAGCACGGTGTTGGAGACTGCCAAATTTAGTGTTGCAGTAGCTGAGAAGGATGCTAAAGAAAAAGAGGCTCTCCAGCTCAAATTGGAAACAGTCTTGAAGGCTTATGACAGTGCCAAGGAGGAAATAAGAGGCAAGGAGAGTATTATTGCCAAATTGCAGAGCCAATTAGCAGGACAACGTCAACAAGGTGAATCTTCAACATTAATGATCACCTTTTCTCCTGCAAGACCTCCACCTACTAGCCCCATTATTGAGCTCCCACCATCTCCTGCACCTTCCACCTCTCAGATGATAGAGATAACTCCCCAAGAATTGGAGAGTCTTAAGCAAACTCAGGCCTATTATGCAGGGAAGTATGAAGAAAAGATTAAGGCCACTGTCTCCAGTTTTGCAGACACTATAAATGCTTCACTCCTTCACAATAGTGTAGGAAAATTCATGGAGATATGGACTGAGTTGATAAGAGATAAAGTCATATTGACACCCATTTTTGACAGATGGAGGCCTAGGGAGCAGGATTTGGAGTTCATGTGTGTTTCCTGTGATGAAGCAAGAGCTAACCCTATTATCAAATCCACTTCTGATATCACTAAGAGTTTATTGCAATTGGCGACAGAGGTGGATAATGTGGAAAGAAGGGTTAAATTGCTTAAAAAGGAATACACTGATCAGGTGTGTGAATTACTCCCAGGAATTTTTGCCAATCCAGATCAGCTGAAAGATAAGCAGATATGGCTCAATGAGATAAATGCTAAATTGTCAGCAAGGGTCAAGGGAATTATTGATCTGGATGATACCTCATTTTTTGTTATAACCATATAGGAAATAGAGAGAATTAAATCACACTACAGTTTTCTTAACTCAGAAGTCAACAAACTGAGGAATTCTTGGAAAGGGTTGACTAAGGTTAAAAGTGATGTGATTAATTTTGTATGGCCGACCGAGGAGACATATGGTGAGTGGGGAATTAAATATTCCACTTGAGATCCGGAGCAGTTAGAGAACATCCCTGAAGAGCCAGAGGAGGTTGCAACTGAACAACCCATCCAACAGACTGCTGAAGAAGCTGAAAAGAGCGCATAACTGAAATTGTAACTTCTTCAATTTTTGAAGTAATTGTAACAAACTTTCCTCAAGAAGTCCGAAGCTTTGTGCATCCATATTGATATAAATGGATACTAGGACTAGAGAGAAAAGGATCACAAAATTTTTGTAAGAAAACGCTGCAGAAAAATTCTCTGCGCTTTTCCAAAGATTAATGGAGAATCAGACTTTTTTAGAAAATTTTCAAATGAATATTAATATACAGGCCATCAATTTTGAGTAAAGCTGTGTGTCGTCTTCAAACTTGTCCTTAAGTTTATTTACTTTGTTTCATTCAGAATAGTCTAGGATTTTTTCTATTTGAATGGAATTGTAAGGCAATCTCAGTATGGGTGTTTCTAGCTTTTCTCTTTAGGAGGGAAATTAAATATGCACGACCACTCTACCGGTAAATACTTTAGGAGAAACTTTGAATTGGAGGACCATAGTTCATTTTGAAGTGATTAGATCCTTGTTGATGTTAGGCATTTACAGGGACAAATGGAAGCCGAGTTGATGGGAGGTATAGAGGTACCTCATTTCAGGAGTTTTATTTGAGTTTGAGTGACTCTGTAACCTTGGATAAAGCACTGGTATTAATCTGAGGCCTTTATTGCATTTGTTGTCGATCAAATATGTTGAAATTGAGTATTATTTCCCTCTTTATTTTCAATTGTTTTTTTTAGGTGAATAAATCCACTAGTTTTCTGGACTGGTTTGCCGTGGATTTGTTGCTCTAGAGTGTGGATTTAATTCAGAGAAGGTATACCCACCTGGGCTTAAGGAAGAGCCCAAAGTGTAGAAGGTCTAACCAAACCTTGTCATATGTTGTCTCCGAAATCTTTTTATCCTTGATGCCTTCTCGGCACCCATCTTAGATTATATTATTAAAGGCATTGAAGGGGAATCAGATTTTGAGAACAACAGAATGAATAGAACACAAACCCTAAACATGAAGGGAAATAGATTTTTCTTTAAAGTTGTATAAATCTGAAAGTATCCCCAAATCCTTCAAAGGCCAGTGCCTTGTTCATTGGGCATTGAGTAACACATAGAACTCCAAATGCAAATCATAGCTGCAAATTTATTTTCCTTACAAGATATTCCTGCATCAATACCTTATACTAATGCATTACTCAATTCCTTCACAAAATCATTAGATCTTGGATACATATTCCATTATTTATGACTGATTATAGAATTTAAAACCTTCATTGAAGGATACCTAAAAACAGTCACAACAATCTCCTAGAAATGACAAATTCCATCCTCCTTGAGGATTCAATTTGTAACAATGAAATACATGCCTAGAGACAATCTTGTGTGAAATTTACTCATACCTAACATAAGTAAAACCCACAACTAGAAAACAATCTACAATATTGAAATGCAATTCTATACCCTGAAAAGACCCCTAGAATTTTACAAGCTTTGGAAAAGAGATTCAGAACTGGAAACCATGAAATCTAGAGCATTTCTTCAAAATTCTGTAACCCTTACAATTGACAAGAAATGAGACTAAGAAGAAGAGGGAAAAGACCAGATTTCATCAAAACATGCCAAGTGTCCTCTTTCCCTAACTGAAGATTTTCCTTTATCCTTCCCACAAAAATTTCTCTCAAAATATCTAGGATCTATTGAAACAAACTACATAAATGGATTCCTCATTTTGAGAGCTTTCCTATGATATATAATACATGTCATTTTGGACAAAAAACAACTCCTGAGCGAATTAATCTTTTATACCAAGGCCATCATTTAAATTTTTTATTTTTCACATAGTTGAAACTATATATTTAACTTTAATTTTTTTCCATTTTTGGCCCTACGTCCTGCCACGTGGCGACCTATGATTAACTCATAGAGTCTACTATTCTACCACTTCATCGCCTCGCAGACTGCCACCTGTCCACCACTGGACTGCCTCGTGATCGCCTTGTGAACTGCCACCTCACCTTTCGTTGTTTTGTGAAGGGTAATCGACGAGCAACTTCATAACGCAAAATAATGCGCACCGTCTGATTATCCTCAGGATGCTTGATCTTTACCTCGGGAGTCATTTTACCTGTCGAGCCCACCACCTTTTTGCTGCTTTGCGAAGAGTACCTAGCGTGCAACATCACTTTGCGAAACAGTGTGCATCATCGATCTATTGTGAACTTGCTCACCAGTTAACTCGCCATTTCTCTACAAAATTTTCCTCAAGAATCATGCACACATTGGGTCCACCTGGTCACCAACTAGCCTCCTTGTTGCCTCGAGATTCGCACATGCACGTGTGGGATCCACTAGGCGCCCAGCCAACACCTTGCGTCAAAAGCCTCAAGGCTTTGACACTATGTTTATGTGTGGCATTAGTTTTAAATATCAAAATTCCCCAATGCACAGCCAATGTGGGATATATGTTATGCCTAGAACTGTGCATTTTTTGAAATTTTTTTGAAACCTTTTCTCTAAATGCATGAGATGATGGCTTTAATGCCTCTTTGAGTTGCATTAATTTGAAAGCTCATCTAACATCATGTAGGAGGAGGGAGGACTGCAATTTGATTTGCATTTGCTGAAGATTGTAAATGGTAACCATTTTTCACCACTCCATACCCATAGCTCACGGCAGGGGAGGATACCAGCAAAGGTCATGGATTTTACTTTACAACTACCATTTGCCTTTGTTTGAGTTTCATTACCCTCCATCATGCAACTCTCCACCTTCCTTTCATGGTAGGGAGGACTGGCTTGGCTGTGAAATTGCATTTGGGTGAAGGTTTCAATAGGTATGTGAGGGAGAGGATGCCTGGAAAAAGTTGTGGAAGTTGGGCAATACATCTGCCAACTACAATGTGCTTAAGTTTTTTAACTGCACTTTTACATGCCATGCTACCTGTATTTGCCTAAAAGTTTCTTGGATCCTTTTCATTTGCATTTTTTCCTGAAGGATTATAATGCCCTCTACCCAAACCACAGCTCACAACAGGGAGGAGCTGATAAAGTGGTACAAACTGGCTTGCAACCTGCGAATTGCATTGGTTTTTAAAAAAAAATCTACATTTACCCTCCACACCATCTATTACTCCCTCTCACAATAGGGAGGACTGGCAAAGGTAGTGGAGTTAAGATCAATGCCTGCTAGTTGCATTTGCTAAAGTTTACAAAACCTTCACTTTTCCAGCAAGACAGATGTTGGCTTTTAACCTAGCAATTGGATTTGCTTGATAATATTCTAAAACCCTCCCCATGTCACACCATCTGCCAAGTGCATTTACATTTTTTTAAATGTCTCTTCTCTATCACAGAAGGAGGATTTGACATTAAACTTTCCAATTTGAAATTTCCTGGAGTTCTATTAGCATCTTGAACTCTTATGACATGTCTCATGATCACAATCCACATTTAAAAAAATCTGAAATTCTCCTAGTGAACCAAGTCGCCAATAAAATCTATGCACAAGCATTAGCCAAGTCGGACCCCAAAGTGGGTCCGACTAAAATTTTTTTTCGTTTTCATGTAAATGACCTTTGAAATGCCTCATGAACCTTAAACATACCTCTAGAATCGATCGACATTATTTTCTGATCATTAAACTGAGTTTCGCAACTTTCAGGCACCTGCGCCACATTTTTGCATTTAATCCCAAAGACGTATTTTTCAAACTAGTCAAAAAACCTTTCTGGACTTCGCAAACTAGCAGGCGTGTACTTTGATATACAAACATGAACTCTGCTAAGTGGTTTCTCAAGATGAATCTTGAGTGAAGAAATATTAATGGTCAAAGATGACCAACTGGCTCTGTCAGCACTACGAACCTGATAAAATCAATGCGCAGGGAACTCATGATGCCTTTCTTAAAAATATCGAATGATCTTCGTAGACCCTCAAATGTGGGGTATAGGTACCTTGAAGTATAGATAAAAACTTAGAATTCTCAGCTCATTTGGGAAGCTGATAGGGTACAAATAGTGTGCTCATAAAAATAGTCACTTTAACTGATGTAGCAATGAAAATACGGAACACTAAATAAGGTAGCTCAAGAAACCCTTTTGAAAACTGATCAAACAGATTGGTAGGAGCTTGAAATTTGAAACATACCTTGTATTTTATATGAATAATAGCCCAAAATAAACATTTTGATATGACTCTCACCAGGGCAACTTTTACACATGTGCTAAGCGAGGCTCTGACTAGCTATCAAAACAGGGACTTGTGCAAACCATAAACTACAAATGGATTGAGCTTACCAAGCTGAGCAAATGGATTAATAGGGACTTAAAATTTTTGTGTGTTGACTCACATATATGCATACAATTCAATACACTTTAATTTCACCCTAACAATCAACCAGTCAAAAGTTATAGGCGCTCAAAGTAGGCTACTTAATAAAATCTGCATTTGTAACTATGATGCACTTTCAGCTCAACCCTTGAAATGGGTACTTGATAAATTGATCCAAAGTGAATTCTGAGAGTTGAAAAATACTTCATAGGCCAAATGAAAGGTATAGGACACATTTCAAAGCTTTACCTCTTGATGATTAACTGGCTCCATTTTGCATGCCCTCAAAGTAGGCCTATCTGAATGAGATTAGGTGGTCAATTGAAAGTGCAAATGCAAAATTTTGAAATGGGCCTCAAAAATTGACTCAAATTTTATGATTCCCAACAAGGTATGTAGCTTCAACTAGTTTGGCCTTCTTGCCAGTTGCCTTAACTTTCTTTAGCTCCTTCTCAATGTAAGTGTCATCAGATTCTGCTTGAAGAATCAGTTGCCAACCTCTCTTCTTCATTGCATTCTACTTCTTTATGTATAACTTTGGTGCTAGTTCCTTTTTAACTTGGACACTTCATGTCACTCTCTTACTTGTTGACACCAGAGGCACTTGCTCAGCCTTCTTATTTTTCCCTTTACCACTACTGGTTTCAGCTTTTGCAGTTTGCTCCTCAACAGTATCCAGTTTTTTCTTCTTCTTGTCCATTGGAGATGCCAATAGGTTATTGGCATGACCAATAAATAATTCATAATTGACATCATAGCTCATATCTTCCATTTCATCTTCTCTGGGTTCAATAGCTTCCATCAGACAGAAATTTGTGGTGACTGTGAAAATGATGTCTTTGGCAAAGTTTTTCACCACATCTTCAGGTAGGCTAACCCTCATACTCATTTTCTTTTGAAATTCATTGAAGTACCTATTCATTGTAGCATAGAAAGTGTTCTTATCAGCCTCGATTTTTTTCTTGATCTAAGAAGTTACCGATAGGTCTTTCAAACATTCAGTGTTACCAATTCCTGATAGGAAGTTTTGAAAGTAAAAGAATAAACCAATCAATAACTGACCAAATTTGAACTTCTGACTGATGTCCTTCTTAATTGATTGTAGTTTCAACATCAATTGACTCCTTATAGCCTCACATAGGTCATAATCTGTGTTCTCAACAATCATTCTATAGGTTGTATGCACTGTTGTAGACATCACACTATTCATTCTGCAGGAATAGAATATCCTATAATCTATAACCATAGCAGCCAATTTAACCGTTGGGTGCTTAATATTATTAATAGAAAATGCATACCCATCAAAGGTAGATGAGGTTAAAGTGGTTATAGTCTCTTTATAAATTTTCCTCAGTTGGGAACTTCACTGGTTGACCAATAACTAGTCACAACATGGATAGCTTCCTTGGTTATAGAGTTTGTCCTTTCCAGATACATGTTTTCGCCATGAATACAACTTACAATGATTCTGATTTGTTCTTCTTAAAAATCCTGAAGAAAATAAGTTTCATTATGAAAACCCTTCTCATAAACCCTGATAAATTCAGGTTGAATCTTTCTTATCTTATCACACAAGGATTTCAATTGAGAATAAATTGATAGTGACCCTAAATCTTCGATTTTACAATCAATATAACTAGATAAATCACCTTTTATGATAACACCTTCAGGAATTTGAGATAAAGCATTGTAAGACACAATTTGTTCCAATTCCACAACCTCCATAGGTTTTGATGTGATCATTAGCCTCTCAACTTCCTTAGATGATGAAGCCATTCAAATAAACTTGATTCAAAAAGGGATTTACAAAGAAATACTTTAATTCTCGCATGCTGCCTCGGTTACCTATTGATTACTCAAATGCACACTAGTTCCACCTTCACTAATCTTCGAATTAGCTTCAATCACGTAGTTTACAACACAAATTCATCTAAGACCAGCTAGAAAATCTCTCTTTTCTCACTCATCTTTCAAGGGATATGGAAGTAGATTTATCGCTATTCTCCCCTTAGCCCTGTTGAAAGGCTCAATTCACCGGTGCAGGATTCTCCACACAAGGTGAAGGATTGGATTCTTCTGTAGGCATATAATCACTCTTCTTTTTCCAGATTCAGTTCATCTCTTCTTTGGTTTCCTCAACATTTACCTTATGCTTACCCTTCTTGTCTACAGGATGATTAACTGGATTGTTCTTCCTAGTTCTATAGAACTTCGCCATGTGTCCCAGTTTATGACAATGTTAGCAAGCCATTCCAAATGATCTCCAAGGTCCTGCATTGCCTCTTCCAGTTCTCCTTCTGTAATTCATAGCCACATGACCATAATTATTACAAATGGTACAAATGACATTAGTTACCTTTTCCATCTCAAGTGGACTAAACCGGTTGACATATGGTTTCTGCCAGTTCATGTTACCCCGGTTATCATAGGTTCTCCTCCTGTTACCATTAGGTATTGGATTCATGTGAGGTACTTAATTATTTTCTCCATATCTGCATTCAATTGATCTATGTCCATACATGTTGCATGTAAAACAATGACCTTCAAATCTCTTATATACATACCTAGCATTTTCATTGTAGCTTGTATTCTCATTGGGTATGTTTCTACACACATTTGTAGTATGTCGAGGTTTGTGACAGACAAAGCAGCCAAGTTTAAAAAATTTCTTACCAGTAGGCTTGTTATCCTTAGGAGTAGTTTTGTCCTTGTGAATGTTTCTCTTTGTACCATAAGACTCTCCTTTCTTAGATGTGTTAAATCCTAGTCACCTTCCATCCTCTATGATTGGATCTATTCATCCAACATAGAAGAACTTTTATTGAACTTTTCTAGCTTTCCATTAGCCTCAGTGAGTTCTTTGGTAAGATCTTCATTGTGTTGTGTAAGAGTCTCTCTTAGGGATGATGTCATTTCAAGATCTAGCTACAAAGCCTCTTTTTCTTCTTTCTCTTCATGCCAATGTTCATGTAAGGTTGCATTATCTTGTTTGATCTTAGCAATCTCATGATCTCTTTCTTTGACAAGGTCTTCAGCTGCCCTCCTAGCTCATGTGGATAGTTAGGGCTTCTAACTCTCTTCTTAGATTTAGCTTTTCACCATTCAGTTTTTCAACTTCTTCAGCTAATGTATCAATGTTAGCTTCATCTGAAGAACTATTATCAGATATTTCCAATATTTGTTTAGTTAGCTCTCTCCTTTTGACTTGTGAAGATTTAAATTTGACCCTTAGGGTTTCAATCTCCTCCTTTGTAGCTTCAAGCACTCTAGCCATCTCAAAGTAGCTCATATCCCCCATGGTGGCTTTAGGGTTTCCTTCCAAGTGATTAATCCTTAAGGAATTTGGGCTTTGATACCAATTGATAGACTTATAAAGTATTGAGAGGGGGGGTGAATCAGTGACAACAAAAACAATACCACTTTAAACACTGACCGGTTGAGATACTTAACAAGTTTACTAAACACTATGCATGCAATCCAAAATGATATTAAAGCATCCACAATAAGTAAAACATCCTCCATAACACAAGTTTTTATACATGGAAAACTCAAATGGGAAAAACCATGATGAGGTGGGACTCACAAGTTAACTATCTGCAGTAATAGGTAACTGACCAGTTAAGGTCTACAAAAGTGCTCTGCTAGGAGCGAATCCTGTTAAAGATCCCAAATCTCCGTTAGGAGCTATACCTTGTTAAAGGTAGTACCCTATTAGGAGTAACCTCAGTAGAGGATTTCATAATCCAAACTAATGGATTGCCTTGTTAAAGGATTTGTACAATGAAGCTTGTTAGAGCTTACCCGGTTAGGGGATTTGACTGTTGTAGTGATTAGAAAACAATAGGTGGTGTGATCTAGAAATAGCACAACTTGCTTGAATAGATCCTTTTCTACTCACTTAAAAATGCATCACCAACATATTATGCAATGCCTTCAACAACTTAATACTTCTATCTTTACATACATCATATTCAAAATAGTTCATCATAATGTCATTATATAGACATTAGATTTCATATCGGCTTAGAAATCATATCACAATTTCCTAGGTGCAGTGTATCTGGACAATCTAACATAACTCATCACAAATTGCCTCCAAATTTGTCAATTTGGAGTAACTCATCATGACTGGTGATAACTCATCACACAATCAATGAATATCAGTTGGAACACTAGTACCGGTTAGATTTAACCACTCTCAACATGTAATTTGATTGTCCTCCGTTTCTTTTTCAATGGTCTCCACTGAATCTCCAAGTAGGTGTCAAGTCATTCTAGCATATACTAGTTGTCTATATTTACTAGTTGACACTCTCTAAACCATCATAAACTAAACTTCCAATACGGGTTGCAATACAAGTAACTTTAAAAGCAATATTGGTTTGTCTAAGATTACAATGACAATGTGAACATATGTGTGTGTATACATTCCATCAACGACAACACATGAAGTCATACATTACAATTAGCATCAAGCCAACATAGAGATGTAGTGATCTGTTTTGGTGTGATTGAGCACAGTTTCATGTGTGCATTTTGCTTTCAGACCAACTAGTAGCTTACTGTGATAGAAATAGAGTATTCAATAGAGCAGAGATAGTCAAAGATTCAAATCCTAATTGTAACTCATTTTTGCATTGTCGGATGTTTTTTAAGAGTTTATTTCATCTTTATTTCTCATTGTAAACAAATTGTATATCATTGAGACTTCCTTGAAGGTTGTAGCCTTCCGAGAAACTTTATTTGAGTAGTGAGCTCCAAGAAGTGAGCCTGAATGCAAGTGCATTCCCCATCTATGTAGTATTTATGTACTCTTGGCCATAGTATATGAATATTATAAGTTCCAGCTCCACCATGGTATTTCCCTTTCCGGGTGTCCACGTAAAAATTCCAATGTCATGGATTTGTGTATTCTCAGTTGCATGTTTATGCTCTTTTCTTCTATACATTGTTTAACGATGGATAAATAATAAGTTTGTGATTTTAACTTCTAGAAGATCACTGATTCACCCCCCTCCTCAGTGATCTCTGATTATAAAAATTGGTATCAGATCCTAGTTCCTCTAAGGAAGCTTAACCATTCAAGGAAGATCTCGGAGATTGATTCAGTGGGTTCCAATTTTTAGAAACAACTCAATGTGGCACTTGAGGATCGTGATGCAGCTAGAAGTGAGGTCTATACCTTGAAGAAGAACCTGAATGTTGCTGATGAATTCATTAGTGAGTTGAAGGATTAAGCAAGTATCTATAGAGAAAAGAGGAAGGAATTAATGGACAAATTGAAGGAGAAAGAAGATCAGATCATGGAATACCAGGACAAAGTTGATGAGGTAAACAAGTTTGAGAGAGAGAATGTTGCTTTGAAGAATGAGATAAAATCCATTGTGATAAGACTGAATAAGGAAATTGAGGAATGGAAGAATAATGAAGAGAATCTGGCACAATCATTGAAGGAAAGAGTTGATGAATGCTTTAGGCTTACCTATGAGAATGATTAGTTGAAGCTTGAGTTGACTTAATCAAGGAATAATGGTCAAGAACTTGAAAGACAAGTTGTTACCTTGAGGGGTGAACTTGCTACTACCAATGAATACGAAGATAAATTCAAGGCTAGTTCAACAAGACTTGATGAGATTATAGAAAGTTAGAGACATGGAAAGGATATGCAAGGTATAAGTTTTGAGAAAGGTGAATCCTTTGGATCTAGGCAAGGTAATGCTAAACATGATCAGAAGAAGAGCAAGAATCCTTCGGTAAGACAACCTAATCCTCATAAATTCAATGGTAGATGTTTTACTTGCAACAAATTTGGCCATATGGCAAGTCAGTGCAGAAGTAGGATGAATAATGGAATGATGAACAATAACAATATGATGAACAACATGAATATTGTTTCTACCTTTATCTATCAATGTTTCATATGCAATAATTTTGGACATAAGTCAAATGTGTGTAGAGCAGTAATGAATAAATTTTAGAACAAAAGATGCTATGCTTGTGGAATGTTTGGACATATTTCTAAATAGTGTAGATCAAGACATAATCAAATGAACTTTAGGCGTATGAATAATAATGTTGTGTGCCAAGCATGCAACAAAACTGATCACACTATAAAGTACTGCATAAGCAAGAATAGTGCTTCGTGTTGGGGCTTCAAATTTCCAAATAATTTCAAGAACCCTACTATTAAAAATGGTGGTCACTTCATGGAAATGACACATAATGGATGATTAATGATTTGAACAACTAGAGTAAATGAGGATATGAATAAATTAATTCCAATGGACCCCATGAAAGACTAGTGTTTTTTATCTGTAGAAAAGATGATATGAACAGAGAATTAAAATGAATGAAACATGAAATTATAAGAAATACCCATTTCAAAAAATCAAGTTTCCAAGATCTAGTAAAAATATTAGACCTGTACAATGTGTTTTTAGGTGTAAACCATATAGAAGACGGTAAGAAGGCTGAAAAGCCTGTTATTTCGACCTGCATGAAAGAAGATGTTAACTTGGAATGAAAATGTATGAAAATATCAAATCTGATGAAGATCCATTTTATAAGTGGATGTTTCCTACCACCACAAAAATTTTCAGATTCATATCTGAAGTTTAGGGCATTCGACCAAACAAAAACCCAAAAGATAGCTTAAAGAAAGGTTATTGACTAACTAGTTTGCATATTAATTTCAAAGGGTTTTGTTAATTTTAATTTTGCATATTAATTTCAAAGGGTTTTGTTAATTTTAATGTAAAATGGTGATTTTTCACCCCAAAAGGGGTATGGTGCCCATTAAACCACATATATAAGTAGTTAAAAAATGTAGATATGAAGGGGAGAGTCATAAGAACAACAAAATGTTGTAAGGATTGAATATCATTTTGTATTAGAGAAGTCTATAGGAAGAAGAAGTATCATTTTGTGCAAGCAATCTACAATGAAGTATTTACAAGTGCAGCTTATGTATGCAATTATTTTTTGAGGATTAATATACAAGGTTCACTGTCTCTTTTTCCAAATATTGTGTACACTTTTATGTTGATGAGTTATTTTTGTCCTCTTGATAAATTTGTTTATATATTTGCTATGATGTGAATCACATGTCATTGCATTAAGTGAAAGATTGAGTTCTTATTGTTTGTGTAACACATACTAAACCTTCATAGTTGATGAGAAATTGTCTCTTGAGTTGATAAGATATTTTGTCCACAAAGTGTCATATATATCAATGGATAGAGGCACTGGTATGTTATTGATTTTTTAAGGTTTTGATCTATAGGCATTCAAGGTCCTTGATAGAAAAACATTCTTCCAAATCCTATATGAACTGATCTATGCATATGTCTTATAGGTCCTGAAAGTAATCTCATAATGAAGCATAATTATAGACAACTATTTTCTAGTTTGTAATTTGCTAAAAGGCTTAAATCCACTTTAAATAATCTCTTTTGTGCTTGAGAGTGTGAGGTACACCTGCCTAGATTTAGTGGAGCCTAAAGTGCAGAGGGATTTAGTCTTTGACTATCCCTATTCGTTGGCCAAGGCTGATTGGACTGCTTGAGGATTTGGCAAGTCTTTGGGTTTTCCAATCTGTGGTTTTGGGCACCAACACTCTGGTAGACAAGAATAAATCAAATGAGAATGAAAAAGAAAAAGTAGAAGAGATTAGAGAGAAGCATGAGGAGATGTGGGTGAGAAAGGATGAATCCAGAGCTGACAACAGGTCTGCACTTGAATCTGGTGTAGGATCTTCAACCAGTAACTAGGGATTTTTTCCTTAGGGGGATCTTTTCATGTAAATTATAAGAACCCCCTCTTTGGTGTTTTGCAATTGATTCTGGAAGGTTGCAGAAGGACTGAATCATATGTGGAAATGATATTCAAAAGTTTCTAAAGGATCTTGTACTTTGGTATGGAATTTCATTAAGATTATGATAACCGGTTGCTACATTTATTACAATAAAAAATTAGTTTCTTGAAGGATAAAAGTGCATTTTAAGTCTTCATTCAGCACAATGTGATCAAGCGAGTAAGAGTAGAGCGAGAGAAAACAACTTGGTAATCTTAACAACAATTTCAATGACTTCCAAGTGAATTCTAGCACCCGATTGTGAAGCGAGGTACTTATCTATTCAGATTTTTTAGTTTTTTGCAACCCTATAATTCAAAATGGCTTCAATTTCTTGCATTGCAAATCCTTTGGTGGTTAAGATCAAGGATAGGGATCGTCCAATCTTCAAGAAACATCCATTCAAACTGGTTGAGGATGATCTAGAAAGTGTGTTATCATATGTGTCCTATGACATTCTGCACAACGAGGATATCAGGTCCTGCATTCACTATGACCTTGAAGAGATCGAGAATGCTGACATGTTGGACCTTTATAACAAGTATTTGGCCGATGGTTTGGGGAATCTCAAAATTGAATATAAGGAGCTGCATGATGAGGGTTTCTCTTAGTTCATACATTTCCCAATGTCTGACGAGGAAAAGTGGATCCACTACATCTTGAAACACATGCATGACGAATTCAGATGGCTTGATATACCCCACTAAATTACCAAGAAATAAATCCATGTTGTAACTAGTTTGGCTGAAACCGGTGAGGTACCCAGCCTAAGAAAGGTTTCAAATGACACTTTCATAACTACCACTAAATCAAAGTTTGACAGTAGAGCCATGACTGTAAATGAAATTTTAGAGAATGATGTGAAGTTTTCTTCTATGGTGGTTGGTTGCAAGGTCTACCAGTCGAGCCGGTACAACTCTGTCTTCGGTACCGCCATCTACTCCACATATCAGATTCTTAAAGAAGAAAAGAGGTATGACCTGTGTATGACACTTTTGAATGATTTATTGAGAAATCTAAAGAAGATAAAGCAAGAAAAAAAGTATACTTTTAAATATGGTACACTCCTTATTTGCTTGGCACTATACTTCCTACAAGAGATACCCAGTGTAAATGGCAATGTCTAATGGGCCTATGATAGACCAATGGCCATGTAGATTAAGGAAGGTATGTGGGGAATTGGTGATGCTTCTATGAGGATATCTACCCTTTGGGGTTAATTCAAAACCTTCCAAGCCTCAATAAAGAACAAGGAAAGGATTCCTAAGGAGGTGGTAGAGAAGTATGAGCAAACCATTTTCTTTATGGTGGACAAGGATCAATGCTTGATGGAGGTAGCTGAGCCCTGGATTGTTTGGATCATGCCCATGGGGTATGAAGTTGATTTCATTACACTTGAATCTTATGCACAACATCTCCCGAGTCAATCAATAGATTCCAAGGAAGGGAGATTTAGGACATTTAAGGAGAAAGATCTTAGTTTGCACCAGCAGTTTATTGTCCCTTCCCAAAAGAGAAAGGTAACCAAGATGGCAGAAGAAGTAGTTGCTCAGATGGACTTCACCAAGGAGGAGGTGAAGGAGGATAGAGACAAATATGCTTAGAAGGAGACAACTAAGTCTTCTCTTGCTCTGGCTACACAGCCTATAATGCCTACCCCATCCATAAAAGGGGTGCTAAAACAAAAACAAAAGCCTAAAGGAAATTATGTTGTTGTATCTCCAATGGCCTAAAAAAGGGAATCTGAGGAAGAGACAAGAAGAGCAAAGGAAAAGGGAGAATTTGTCAGGATGGTAAGAAATCCTGAATCCCATGGAGCTCAGCCCAGCAAAAAGGACAAGTCAGATCCTACTCTCTATGGAAGACCTCAAAGAAGTAGACAGGTCAAAATTCAATTGGAAAAGGACCTTGACACTGGTAATATAGAAGGAGGTAAGTATACAATAATTCCTCCACTGTCAGTAGATAAATTGATTGATGAGATATTAGTGGATGGGAATTTCAATAATCTTCAACCAAATTTTGACAATTTTGATAATGGTGATCAAATAAAGTAGAGGAAGCGGTAGTATTGTATTTACACAATTTTAGCAAAACATTGATTGAGTTAGAGAAGTCCATTCCAAAGGACTTGTAGAGTATTATAGATGATAGAAGGATGAATGCAAGTAAAATGGATAGAGAGATGAAGGAAAGAGAACTTGTAAATAGATGTACATGTATAACTCATGATGAAGTTAACATATTGATTGAAGAAGCCAACAGAAAGGAATTTAGAAGAAAAAATAGAATAAACAGGCTAATAATTGGTAATGTCGAGGAGGTGAGAAAAGAGAGAGAGGAAATTTGGAAGAAGATCATTTAGAATGATTCTATGTATAAAGATTCCTTTAAATCATCTTAGCCAAAAGATAAGCAAGTTGATTCTAGAAGTCAGAAGGTTGAAACTCAATCTGAGGATCAACTAGAAGACTAAGGTAACACCACAGTTGATGATGAGACTGGTGACAATCCTCTACTGACTGATAGCATTGTAGCCCCTAAGATTCAACAAAAGAATGCTGAGTCAGGAACTATTGAGACAACTAAGGTAGACAAAGGCAAAGGCATAGTCGATTTGGCAATTTCCACTCCTTCAGTAACATGGATTCCACCCCAGATCAATCTTGATGGGTCAGTTGATCTTGGAAAGTTATCTCCTATAGAGAATCTTATGCTTGCTGCTACAATCCAATATTAAGCCAACCAAGACCTAATGAAATCTGAAATTGAAGATGAAAAGTTAATTTTTATATCCATTGATGTCTTATAGATGGTGGCTACAAATATACAACTAGATTCAAATAATAGCCACTTTGGTAAATTGATTCAATTGATTAACAATGTGAATAGCAATTTTTACTCTTTGGAAAAGACGACTACTCAAAAGGTTTTGGATAGATATAAGGAAGTTAGAAAGAAATCATTCTTGAAGATGATTGAGGATGACAGAGTTACATTGAATAAGAGACTGCAGACCATTTATGACACATTATTAGAAGCTGGTAAGCTATATAAATCTTGTCTCATTTTTTCCAAATTCATTATTGATATTGATAAGCAAATAAATGACTGCTAGGGAAAGCTGGTAAGTATCTCACAATCATTTGATCCTAATGTATCACTAACCAAGAGCATTGAAGGACAAATTATAGCTTTAAATGATCAAATCTCTAGTTTTCAAGTTGATAAGGAGAAAATTTTGAGGAGAGTGGGTGAACTCTAGAACCTGGTTCCTATTAAGATAAATACTATGTTGAATACTAAAGCAAATTGTATGAAGGAAATGGTCTGGCTTGTCCCATTAGACTTAAGAGAATTAGAAATTCATGCCACTATATTCAATACATTTATTACAATTTTGGATAACTTGAAGAGTGGGTGGGAAACTCACTTGGGATTTTTGCAAAATGCTTATGCTCACTTATTCAAATATTTGTAAAGTACATCTCTATATCAGTTTTGGGAAGTATCCCATCTTTGGCATTGTTGTCAAAGGGGGAGAGATGAGGTGAAAAATGTATATAAAGTGTATAGTACAATGGTGTAGATTCTTGGATTGTTGATCTAAGAGAGAGCCTTAGAATTATTTTATTCTTTCCTCTAGTGAATAGGTTTCTTTCATAGGTTTCAACACTTAGCCATTTTTCACAGGTGTTGCCATCAATGCCAAAGGGGGAGATTGTTGGCAATTGACACTCATCTGTTGATTTCAGGTGACTTCTAGTGGTTGATTATTTGTTTAGGTTTGTCATTGATGGAAACTCTTCATGGTGGTTTGATCTAGTAGTTGTGATTCATCTTATCCGGAAGTTGGTGTTAACCGGTAGCCAGTTAACCCGCAAAATAGGGTAAAACATGGTACTTTGGTAACGTGTTGATCCAGAATAATTTATGATGATTGTGGTGTTTTCGGTGATTATTTTTGTGATCTCGGTGATATGGAAGACCTTTAGGAAGCATATGGTTATAATCTTTTGGTCTAGTGCTATGTTTTATTTGAGATTGAAGCTAACTTTAAGCTACACATTACATCTCTTGAAGCCGACTTGAAGGAGATTTCTTTTGTGTTATGACTGGATATATAAGATTGATTTGGCAATTGATTTTTGGTACGTTAAAGATGTGGTGATCCGTTTTGGTGTGATTGAGCATAGTTTCACATGCACATTTTGATTTTAGCCCAAGTGGTAGCTGACTGTGACAGAAATAGTATTCAACATGGTAGAGACAGTCAGAGATTCAAAGCCTAACCAGAACTCAATTTTTCATTGTCAGATGTTGTTTAAGAGTTCATTTCATTGTGCTTTCTCATTGTAAACAAATTATAAGTTAGTGAGACTTCCCTGAAGGTTGTAGCCTTTTGGAAAACTTTATTTGAGTAGTGAACTCTAGGAAATGAGTCTAAATGCAAGTGCATTCCCCATCTATGTACCCCTGGCCATAGTATATGAGTATTGTGGGTTCCAGCCCCACCATGGTTTTTCCCTTTCTAGGTTTCCATATAAAAATTTTGGTGTTGTGGATTTGTGTGTTCTTAGTTGCATGTTTATGTAATTTTCTATTATACATTGCTTATCGGTAGATAAAGAATAAGCTTATGGTTTTAACTTCTCGTAGATCACTGATTCACCCCCCCTCTCAGTGATCTTTGATTATAACAATCAAGAAGGAAGATTGAGAAGGGGAGTGGGGGTGAATCAATTTTCACGAGATTAATAACAAATTAAATTCTAAAAAATAAACTAATAGACTATAGTAATAGATAGATAAGAAAATTAACAACACAATACATAACACTAAGATTATGACATGGAAAACCCATTTAAGGAAAAAACCATGGTGGGAACCTATTCACAATATAATGATACTCTGCAGTAGTATGTGAAAATATTACAATGGGGAATGGACATGCATACAGACACACTGCCTAGAGCTCACTGCTCAAAAGATATATGCCCAGAAGGTTACAACCCTCAGGGAAGTCTCACCGACTTACAATATGATTCAGACTATAATTCGGAAGGAATGAACTTTAATGATAACATCTACAAATGCCTAATGATAGTTTCGGTTAAGCACAATTGTCTTCTCTGCAATACCAAACACACCTCAACACTTTGATGAATGATATATCCTTGTTCACACATTTACCTCTATCTGATAATGCAGACACAATACTGACACCTAAATTACATAATTATATCAACTATATATACAAATCATCAACCTTGATAACAAGGTCGACTAAACCCTCAACCCTTAACTGATAATTACAAAAAATAAATTACACGATACAAAGATCAACCACCAGACTAATATTATGATTTACATTACATTGCATGGACCTAATTCAAATTTCCAAATGATTACATCCACTAGAAATCCCACCAAGATCAACCACAACATGCTAAACCACTAGAAATACTGAATAACACGCAAATTATCACTGGTTCATAGAAATCACAAAAAAATCACACACTGATCAATGAGGATCACCAAAACAAATAGGGAATGACTAGGAAACACCAAAAAGCATGTTAGAATCATCCAGAATAGTTACACCAACACCTCTTTTCAAGTCTTCATCGATCAACATCTCAAAGCTCAACAACACAACCAATCAACAACTGTCATGAGGAAAGATAACTTGTGAAGCACCAAATCATGAACCATATGAAATGAAGATACACAAGATCATCCCAAATAGTAATCCAAAGTCTCAGCACAACATATGATCACACTGAGATATACCCGATGAAATACCGGATTCTAAAAAACAGTGATAAAAATAACCAAACTAGAAAACCGGATCAGAAGCGCTTCTCGAATGAACTTGAATAACTCACAAGAATATGCTGACATCAATGACAACAACATATCCTAGCAATAGTAATGAACAAAAAAATCCAATAATCTCCCCCTTTGGCATTCATGGCAACATATGGATGTGAAAAACAATCAATGCAAAGAAAGAAGATATCACCAACAAACTCCCCCTAAGATCAAGATAGATAAAGTAGTTTTTCACATGATCTCTCTCCCCTTTTGACAAGAATGCCAAAGCTCACCAAAACAAAAAACCAAACATGAATCTCTCTACCCCTGGGAAATACAACCAAATCAACAGACTACTCTAGCAAAGGAGCAACACCAACTCATCAATCGGGATAAAAGAATAAGGCTCTGAAATCCATCGGATCGATGCAACTCAATACATATAGTTCTCATTAGGAGGGCTAGATACCCCTAATGTTGAACATAGAGTGCCATTGAGAGGGGGGTGAATCAATGGTTCCTAAACTCTTTACTTGTTTAAGGAAACTTCAGAATACCAGTTGTTATCTTAAGCACTAAAAAATCAAACTAGTAAAGGTAATGAGGAGACCAAATAAGACAATCACACAAATGCAACCCACAAAATCAGATGTACGAGGAAAACTCAATATGGGAAAAACCTCGGTGAGAAATGTTGTTGGAGACTACTGCTCCAATCCAGCCTCACAAGAAAAATACTGAATTACAAAGATTTAGGGCACCAACCCAAAGAGAACCAACCCCTACTGATTTAGGGCACCAACCCCTGCACCAAGCTCCAACTTGGTGATGTATATTGAAATACTATTTTGATACAGTTATAGCTTCTTGTTTCAAATGAGTTCTGCAACTTGGTGAAATATGTTATTGTTGGTTGACAGTCTTCTCTTCTTTACTGGATCTCACACTGTCGATTATGAGATCACTCTCTGATTCTTGACCTCTCTTCTCTCTCTCTCTCTCTCTCTCTCTCTCTCTCTCTCTCTCACACAAACACACACACACACACACACACACACACATTCTCACACCTCACTGTGTCACACTTGGATGCTGCATTTCTCAACCACACCTCACCGGATTTCTCACTGTTGGACCTACTGCAGTTATATCGATACTCAATCACTACTGGGTAAACCCTCTCATCGGTTTGCTTGTTGACTCACTCTTCAACTTACTTAGAATAAATTCTAAGGGAGAGTTTTCTTCTCTACACTCAAGCTCTCTTCAATCTTCTTTCATCCTCAAGCATCAACCTTTTCTATTTCGAGCTTGTATATTTATAATCATGGATTCCTACCAAGAATGCATTCAAACACTATCGTGTTAGGTTTTCCTTTTCCAACTCAATATGAATCCCCTTTGATTAGATCTTCTTTTTAGGGATATGATCTTTATGACAACAATCAATCACAAGCTAAACTTTGCATTCCAATGTGCGTTTTCTAAATCTGGAGGTCTACACCATGCTTTTCTTCTTTTCTCTATCACTCTCCATTAATGGCTTTGTTGTTTCCTTCACCTAATAGGTACGAAGATCAAATATACTTGCAATATCAACGCAATTGATTTTCTAGCTTGCCTTCCTTGAGCTGCAATCTTCTGGCATCCTCTATGACTTGTGGGTTCCTCATAAAATCTGACCTTCGTGCAAATTTTTTACATCGATGTATACTCCACTGACTTGTGCAATAACTCCACTTGGCATTCAGCAGTCATGCTTGTTGACATCCACCTTTACTTGGATTCCTATGTCAGTTTGACATATTTTGTCAGCCAAGATTGACTATCGGTTTAGCTTATCTTATCGGTATGACCATCAACCATCCTTTCTATTGTGTTCACCGGTTGTTGTGCCTTCATAGCACACAAACAACCTTCATCCCAATTTATACCTTATCAACAAACCTTCTTTACCAGTAGATGACCCAAGTCATGTGTACCGATAGCCTTCCTTTTGTTTTCTCACTCTCATGTGTATTTCCATCATACCTATTCACCGCTTCTTACTTATAGATGACCTTTCCAAACCAGTTAACATCAATGACAACTTAATGCCAAATTTGCCAACAATCTCTCTCTCTTTGGCATTGATGTCAACTTACTACAAGACACTTCATACCAGTACATTTCTCCTCCTTCGATCCATACCAAGCTCCCCCTTTGACTGCTATGAACTCCCCCTAAACCATATAAATCCTTCCTTTCTCAAGTGCACAAGGCAGAGGACACAACTCCCAACTTGTGTTGTAGGTACTCAAAGGTGCTTATCGGTAATGGTTTGGTAAAAATATTTTCTACTTGTTCTCTGATAGGGACATAATCCATCCTTACATCTTATCCTTCAACTTTCTCTCTGAGAAAATGATACTTGATAGCAATGTTCTTTGTTCTAGAATGCATCACTATATTCTTTGCTAGGTTGATTGCACTCGAATAATCATACCACATGAGAATAGGATCAGTGATGTCCACCTGTATGTCTTTGAGGGTCTGTTTCATCTAAAGCACCTAAGAGAAGCATGTAATAGTAGCAATTTATTCTACTTCAATAGTTCATAGAGAGATTGAGTCCTACTTCTTGCTATGCCATGAGACCAACCGGTCACCTAGGAAGAGTGCACCACCACTTGTGCTCTTCCGATCATCAATGCAACCTGCCCAATCAGCTTTAGTGTATGCTTCCAAGATCAGTTTCCCTTGTTTAGGGTAGCATAATCCATAACTAAGTATTCCTTGTAGGTACCTAAATATTCTTCTTACAACATTCATATGTGATTGTTTAGGTGTAGCTTGGAATCTGGGCACCATACATACTGCCTACACTATATCTAGTCTAGAGGGAGTTACATATAATAATCTTCCTATCATGGATCTATACAATGTCTGATCCACTACCATTGATTCATCATTCTTGCTTAATTTTCTTTTAGTCACCATGGGGGTACTTACCAGTTTGCAATCCTCCAGTTGAAATTTCTTCAACATATCCTTTGCATACCTAGTTTGTGAGATAAATATTCTTGTATCTTGTCGTAATATTTGCAAACCAAGGAAGAATGTCAATTCACCAAGCATTGACATCTCAAATTCTGATTGCATTTGATCAGAAAATTTTTTGAAGAGGGTGTCCTTATTTCCTCCAAAGATAATGCCATCTACATATACAACCACAATGATCATGTGGTTTCCATCTTTCCTTATGTACACATTATTGTCAGCACTTCCCTTTTTGAACTCCTGCTCCTTCAGGTACTGATCTAATCTTGAATACCATGCTCTAGGAGCTTGCTTTAGACCATACAGGGCCTTCTTCAACCAACACACAAATGTTTCATTCTCGTGCAGCAAAAACCATTTTGGTTGCTCTGTGTATACTTATTCTTCTAAATTTCCATTTAGGAAGGCAAATTTTACATCCATTTGATATACTTTATAACCCTTATAGGTAGAGAAGGCTAGAAACATTATAATTGCTTCTAATCTAGCTATCGGTGCAAATGTTTCTTCAAAGTCAATTCCCTCTACCTGAGAGTATACTTTGCATAGTAGTGTAGCTTTATGCCTAACATTTTTACCTTCTTCATTCATTTTATTCTAGTAGACCCATTTAGTGCCAATGATGTTCTTATCTTCCGGTCTAGGGATAAATTCCTAAGTCCTATTTTTCTCAATATGTTGTTGTTCTTATTCCATGGCATCCATCCATTCTTGTCTTTTTTTGGCCTCATTGGATGTTTTAGGTTCTACTCCAATCATGAGGTAGAAGTTGACTTGTTCATCATTCTGGGCAAGTCTTCTTCTATTCTGCACACCATCACTCTTATTTCTCAAAATTTTCTCTTCCGAGTGATTCAACTGCACATACTGGTTGGGAGCCTTCTTGGATGCTTCTTCTAGTTCATTGTCTAACTGAGCTTCCTCACCTTTATCACCGGAACCATCATACCGGTTAACCCATGGTTGACTTCCTTTGTACATGTCCTCATCAACTTTGGCATGCACTCTCTTAATGACTCTTCTTAGTCTTTTGTTGTAGCATTTGCAGGCCTTTCTATTAGATGAGTAACCAAGGAAGATTCCTTCATCACTCCTGGAGTCAAAACTACCTAGACCATCCATATCTCTTTTGATAAAACACTTACTTCCAAATACTTTGAAGTATTTGACTGATGGCTTCCAGTCATACCACAACTCATAAGTTGTCATTTTGTTCTTTGTTCTTAATTGAACCTTGTTCAAAGTATAAGAAGAAATATGAACAACTTCCTTCCAATATGTGTCTGGTAGACTGGCCTCATTTAACATGGTTCTGGCCATCTCCTTAACTTTCATGTTCATTCTTTCTACCACACCATTTTTCTGTGGTGTCCTAGGGGCTGAGTATTGCCTTCTATTCCATCTCTTTCATAATAATCTTCGAATTCACTTGATGTGAACTCTACACCCCGGTCTGATCTTGTTTATTTTAGCTTGCACCCACTTTCTCTCTCCACCGTCTTCCTAAAGATCTTGAATTTGTCAAATTCTTGTGACTTATCTTGCAAGAAGGTGACCCATGTCATTCTTGAGTAATCATCAATAAAAAGAATAAAATATATCTCACCTACAAGTGCTCTTGTCCTAGTTGGACCACATAGATTTGTATGCATAATTTCAAGTGGTCTTGAGGTGTTGTGCTCTTTTGTCCTAAAGGTCACCTTAGTTTTCTTTCCTTTAACATATTCATCACAAAATGTGCTTACTGGTTTGATGATGGGTGGAATATTCCTCACACACCTCTTTTCTACTTACTGCAACTAGGTTATCAAAGTTTATGTGGCCTAATCTTTCATGCCACAACCAACTTTCATCAACATGTCCTAACATGCATTGGGACTCATAGCATTCTTTCAAATTATAAACATTACCATTTGTTCTCTTTCCTTCTACCACAACCTAACTGATAATGTCTTTCTTTATCTAGAAATCGGTTGAGTGAAAGGTGAATTTATAACCTTTGTCACACATCTAACTCACACTCAGTAGATTGTGCTTTAGGCCTTCCACATAATATACATCACATGCCTTCAATTTTCCATCAATACTTAGAGTACCTTTTCCCTTTATTTTGATGGATGAGTTGTCTCCAAATATTACTAAACCACCATTCTAGGCTTCAAGTTTGATGAATTTCTTTTTGTCACCAGTCATGTGGTTGGAGCAACCACTATTTACAACCCATAGATTTGTCCTTTTAGCATGTAATGCAGTCTACACTATTAGACTTGATTCTGCCTTTTCTTTTTCTTTCTCAACCCATACCGATTCTTGATCAAGATTTTTCTTCTTCTTCTTGATCTTCTTGTTTTTACACAAGCTTGCTATGTGTCCAAACTCTTGAAAAATATAGAATTTTACATCTTCATTTAAAGATAAATCCTTAAAATTATTGTAGGGCACCGGTTTATTCTTCCTACATTCAAAACTCCTATGACCATATCCATTTCACTGATAGAAGACAACATTCATTTCCCAGAGTGCATTAATTGAATTTTTACTTTCATAATGTTGGTTAACATATTTGTCTCCTTCTTGAAATTTTAATTATTATCCTCTTAAAGTGAAATGTGACTCCATTTTACCCTTTAGAAAGAAACAAATATACCAATAGTTGGAAGAATTACTAATAATTCAACCTCTGCATTAGAGGGCGGCTCCTCATATGATCTACAATGAATTAACTGTACAATTGATTTTTTTTTTGTAACACTTTTAACTAGAAAGTATTGAAAAGGCTTCAACATTTATCCATCAGCACAAATAAATGCCTAAATTTTCCTAAGAAATTGCTCAAAGAGGAGTTCACAGACTTTGATAAACATATATTTACTACATACATTTAAAACAAAATGAGAACTCAACAAGAGAAACTAGCAGCTTAATCGAGACTCTCTCGTGCCTCACAGGGCAAGGGGGATCAAGCTGATTAACACTATGCAAGTCATCCAACAATCTATAATAAATATGAACCAAAAAAGAAATACAGAGATAATTGATTAATAGATTAAATTATGCCCACATAACAACCTAAAAACAATTATGAATCTTAGAATGCACAGATTCAAATATGTCACAACATTCCATTAATAATCAGCCATTACTTCATTTCCCACAATTCATATCAAAAACTCTTCTATTCTTTCTCAAATCATAGTTTCAGAACCTTTTCAAAAGTAAGCTTTTCAACTTAAATAGCCACCAGGCCATAGTTTTTACATAATTAAAAAATAACATTTACTTTCACTTCAGTGAAAGAAACCATTCGAATGACACAAAAGAAAAATAAACTAATAGCCATTGAAAGGCCGACATTTCATTGTAGGACAGCTAAGCATCTACAATAGCTGAGGAAGTTATGGGCTTGTCCTATTTTGTCGCGGATCCTCGCCATTCTAGGTGTGCAATCAAAAAGTTCAGGATAACTTGGAAATAGGGCAAGCCAATGTGTATGATCCTTTGTTTCCACACTTCCTTATCCATATTCACCTGTGCGACCTTAGCTTTATGAACCTCTCGGTGATCCGAACAGACATTAAGCATTGATTCAATCCTTGCTACCTTCAAAAATTCATCAATAGTCAAAGATTTTGTGGTACGAATGGATTGAACTCTATCTTGAAAGAATTTAAACATGTCTGTAACCTCTTCAATCACCTTAGTTTTCTCCTTCATGAGTTGTATATCAATACATTTAAGGTCCTTCTGTATATTATCAATCAAATCAGTCAGTCCTTTGAGTAGCTTAGTGGACTCTTCATGGCCTTGCCTGATAATCGAGTTGCGTCATTCCACATTTTTCTTTGACACATATAGAACATTATCATCTAGGTTCTCCATTGGTTTCTCAGCTAGGAACTTCATCACTCCATACTTCTGAACATCATTCATTTGTGCAAATACTGCTACCCACTTAATCCTTTCCTTTTCCCAGGTGATTGTCTCTAGCTTGAGCTCTTTACTCATAGTTTCTGCATCCTTATAAACCTTGACCAGATTAGTAATATATTCCAATCCTTGTTGGATTATTAGATCCAGCCATTTGTTGAACATCTCAGTCACTACCCTGTTCCTTTGAACTTGATCAAGCATCTTCTGGTTTGCTAGGCACTTAGGGGAAAATGACACTGGTAGCTATGGCAATGGTTGAGGATTTAGATTATGAATAGCATTGATGTACTCTGCCATCTGTGTGACCATTTCCTTCATTTCTCTCTTGTCTTTTTCATCTTTCCAAGTCTTGGAGATTATCCTCTTTGTAGAAGATTCTAAATGCTTTACATCCATGACCCTTGATGCAATGCCCAAATCTATTTTCTCCACAGTAAAATCTTCCTCTATAGCTTTATCTGCATCTCTCCCAAGAATGGGCTTGGCCACTTCAGCTATCTAGTGTCCTGTTGTGTCATCCACATCAAGAATTGCTTGGATTTTGAGCTTTTCAGGCTTTAATGCTTTTCCTAAGCATTTACTAACCATGTCCTCTAGTGGAATGGTGACTGGCACCACACTCCTCTTCTTTCCAATGGCAGCATCCAACAATCTTGGTGCCAGGGTAGGCTCTTTAGGTGGCGGGGTGATCTATGCATCTGAGGAAGTAACAGTTGCTAGAGTATTCATGGGATTTTGTTTAATTCCCACTCCTTCATTTGTATCCACTTCTTGTATCCCAAGATCACTTTGATCCTGTAGGTCCATTATTTTTTCAGGCTCTTCATTGGGGTCTAAGTCCACCATGACCTGTTGTAGAACAGGCACTCTACTTTTCTTCTTGCTTCTTGACCAGGTTACTTGGGTAGCTGTAAGACCGAATGGTGACCTTCCTGACCTTCTTGGCAGTATTTTCTCTATAGCTAGCTTTGAGACACTTGCAATATCAGTAATTTTATTATTGGTAAAAATAGGAGATTGAACCAGGATGTGTGAATCACTTCTTGATTTGTGTGGGGAAATGGAAGGACCCTCCTTGGATTTCAATTTCGTCAACCATCTTGTTGTTCTCCTAACAACATTGAAGGTCCTTGTTTGAATGCTATCATCTTCTCTTTTGTTCCAGTCAATTTCTGGAATTTGTTTCCCTTCAATCTCAGTACCAAACTGAGGGTCCAAGACATCTTCCTCTGTATCTTCCAATACACTTGATGTATTAATTGGGAGCCTCAAGACAGCTATTTGCCACAAAGTGAATCTTGACCACAACCTTTTTCTCATCTCATGCTCATCCTTGCAATTTTCCCAATAATCTTCTATCTGAGCTTCATGGCAGAAATGACTATCCATGTTAAGGTTCTCCCATGCATGACCTTTGCTATCAAATCTTCGCCTAGCCACATATGGCTATAGATTCATCCTTTTGAACTCCAGTTCCAAATTCAAAGCATTTCATACTAATTTGCAATTGTAATACCCAAGCTCAATGGGAAAAACCACACTGGATTCTCCCTTTTCCCCTAGTCTTTTATCTATATGAGCCAGCTGCCTACTCACCTCTGTAAGTACAAAGCTATCAAAGGCGGACTTGGGCAATTTGAATGGTTGGCCTTCAAAACCACCTACCCGTATGTAAGTAAACCATGGAAACTGGATAAAGAAGCTTCCATAAATACTCACAAACTCCATAGCCTCTATGACCATTCTCTTGTTGGCATCACCCCAAGGTTCAAAAGCTAATCTTCCCACAAAGACTCCATTCCACTCATCAATTTGTTCAACATATCTCTATTGCTGCAACAAAGGGTTAAAATTGTAAACCCTCATTCCATCAATCCAAGGTTCATTGGGTAACCCAAGCCAATCTTTTGTGGAGGCTAAAATATAAAACAGGTAAGAAGACATGTAAAACCCAGTCATACCCACAAAATTGCTTAGCCCTTCATGAAGCCTCTCCACAATTACCTGAGACCAATCCAGAAACCTGTCACTAGATAGAACCACTTGGACAAAAAAGTACATCCAATCTTCCTAGTAGAAGGAATGTGAATTCCCCTTTACTCTGTTTAAAAGCACAACAATGTCCCACACCTCAGTGATGAGATGTTCTCTGGTTAAGGGTTTGGGTAGTCGTGATCCTCCTTTTAGAACCCTCAAGAGCCAATTTCTTGCAATTAGATTTTTGTACTTGCTCTTCTTCTTAGAGAAATAGGTGTATGAATTTCCAATGGTCCAATCCTCATACTCCTCTTTATATGGAATACCGATTGTCGCCATCATCATTTCCCTATTAATATGAACTAACACTTCACCATCACTGGTTCTGATACACCTGTTCTCAAAGTCATATCTGTTCATACAAGCTAACACTAAATCTAGACACGACACAGCTAGTGGGAATGCAGTAGCTTCCACAAGACCACTCTTAACTATCTTCTCCATTAGCGACCTAGCTGAGGATTCTTAGTCATTTTAAGGAAATTTCCCAAATCTGCATGAACTAAGGAGGTGTCTTCCATTTCTGGCAAGATACTCACTAAACATGAGGTTCGGTCAAGCTTGGGTAGCATAGGCCTCATTTTAACTATCTATTCCCTTAACAAATAAATTCTAACAGCAATACAGTATGCTACCCCAACAATTTTGTAGATTTCCCCCTTTTCTATACTAATAAAACTTTGGTGCCCAAATAAATATAACATAGGAGAAGACAACTGAACTTACCTGATAACACCATGAAAACTGGAAATTCTTCTGGAGAACAGAGCTGGATTTACCTTCGGCGCCTCCAATTAATTGAAGTATGGCAATTATGACCTTCTGAAATATGGAAATAAACTCATACATTTTCCTTTAATCAGATAGGTAAATATCAATAGGGTTGCACACGCTTCATCATGATTTACTCAAGTGTATGAAGTAACGGTGAAATGACAAACCTGACACCTTCTTAATTACCTATCACTTCCACACAAGCAATTTGATGTTTTCATGATTACTTTCCACATTTAGAATTTCAAAAAGCCAAATGAGAGAATATTCCTTCTTGTCACACCGCTTTTATTTCCTCAAAAAAGTTTTTCAGATTATTTTGAAAAGAACTTCTAAACCTTGAACCACTTGAACACAAGGTTCAATGGTTCAAGTTCACTTTAAGAAATAAATGGTAACGAGCGACACATAAACAACACCGGGAACGAGCGACAAAGAAAAGGAATAATTAAAGTGAACCTTGAACCACTTGAAATTTGGTTCAAGATTCAAGACCACATATCAACTCAACATAAAAAGACTCGCGCTCGTCATATAACAATACATTGCCACGACCCACTAAAAAGGCATTTTTGAACCTTGAACCTTTGAACCACTTGAAATTTGGTTCAATGGGTTCAAAAATTCAATGACCGAAAACAAAGGGAACGCGCTTGAAATTTTGGTGACAAAGACTAGAACAACTTTCTTTTTAAACTGTCCTTTGAACCTTGAGCCTTTGAACCTTTTGAAAAAGAGTTCAACAGTTCAAGTATGAAGAGAACAAATGACCCAACGGAAACAAAAGGCACAAAAAAAAACAACCCGCGAATTGGAATATAATTTTTTTTAAAGGAAAAAACTTATGAGTGGACTAACACATAACTCATAGAGGGCTTATTGGTTAATCTACAGTCATCTATTCTATGCCAAAATTTGTTACACCAGTAACAATAACCATGAATGTTAGAAACATACCAGTTAGGTTGCCTTGGTCCTGCAAAGAACTACCTCATTGGAGGTCTTCCCTTCATTTTATTGACCCTAGCGAATCCTTCATGGTCAACTCTTGCATTTCTCCTTGGATTTTCATGTCGGTACAATGAGTGTGGCCTCCGATTCATTGCTTGTGTATACCGGTTTGTGTGGAGATTTCCAACAACATCTACATATGTCTTTTTATCAGTATCCTTGCCTATAGTGAATGTCTTCTTTTCTTCACCTTCATATGAAGAGGTGAACTTTATTTCTTTGCTGGATGTATCTTTTCTATTTGAACTTTGACCTTCTTCAAAGCCTAAGCCACCAGTATCTTTGGATTGCTTCTGTTTTCTCAACATCTTGTCTAAGGCTTCGATGTTGCCTTCATATTTTCTCCTTACTTTTATTTCTTCCTTACTTTCTTCAAGCTCCTTTCTGAGCTTCACTATTTCTACTTCCACATCTTGATGCACCTTTTCCTTCTTCATCAGATCAGAGGATGTAACTTCACATATTCTCTTCGTTTCTTCCAACTGCAGTTTCAAGTCAGATATGACTTGACTGGACTCATCCAAGGATTGCTTCAAGAGACCTTGTTCATCTGCTGCAACTTGCTTGACCTTCTTGATTTCTCTTCTTATTTTACTTAGTTCCTCAAGAGAACTTATAAGATATCCTTCTAAATCCACTTCAGCCTCAATATCCTCTTCTTCCTCATCTTCACCAATTGGTTCATCAAGTGCCATAAAGAGATTAACTTTTATGTCATTCTCATGGTAGTCATCTTCTGATGCACTTCCTTCATATGTGTCATCATCCTCAATAGTATAGAGGTTGTTCTTCTTCTAGTAGCCTCTTCTTCCTTGCTGGTAGACATTTCTTTCTCTATCTTTGCCAGCAGATTTGCTAAACTCTCTTGACTCATCTCCACCAGTTTCATTGTAAGGACATTTTATAGCAAAGTGTCCAACCTTACCACAGTTGAAACATTTGAGTGTTAGCTTTCCTTTATACTAGCTACATCCTCTTTTAAGTTTTCTTAAAAAAATTTCTACCTCTGCATCAGAGTCTTCACTGGATCCTTTATGAGTAGCTACTTCTTTGCCCTTTTGGGTGGTGTTGAACACTGCTTCTTTCCTTAAGGAAGCATCACCAGCGGTTGTCATCTCATAGGCTGTTAGTGAGACAAATAGATCATCCATTGAAAAGATCTTCAGATCCTTGGCTTCTTCTATGGAAGATGCCTTTGTATCATTCTTAGGTGTAAGAGACCTAAGTACCTTCTTGACTAGGATCTCATCTGCAATATCTTCTCTGAGTCCTTTGATGGTATTCACAGTTTCATCAAATTTGTGAAGGTAGTCTACAATCTCTTCATCATCCTTCATCTTGATGCCCTCAAGTTGGCCCCTTAGTGCTTGAATCTTGGCCTTTTTAACTTTTGTATCTCCTTCAAATAACCTCTACATTTTGTCCCAGGTTTCTGTTGGTCACCAAATTTGGTTAACCCAAGAACACCTACAAATCTATCTATGAGATAGCCAATCTCAATCAATGAAACACTTCAGGGCTTGGACAACATAACATAGGACCCTAATTAATCCTCCTGCACTTCAGGTTCTGCTAGACCTAGGGGGGGACACCCTTTTGATGCATGAAATTAACTCATTTACTCACCATGACAACATCAATGAAGCACATAAACCATTCCACAAGCTCACCCAATTTAGAAACACACTACAGATTGGCTAAATCTGTATAAACCATAAATGAAAATAGAGCTTGGAATGAAAAGAACACACCCCTACACATAAAGGGAAATAGATTTGACTTTATAATTGTAAATTAGAAAACTATCCCCAAATCTGCAAGACCAGTGTCTTGTTCATTGGGCAATAGAGTCACACATAGAAACGCAAAAGTGCATCCTAGTCACAAATAGGTTCTCCTTAAACAATATTCCTGCATTAACACCTTATGCTAATGCATTACTCAATCTATTCACAAAATAATCAAATCTGGGACACATATTTCATTTATTCATGACTGATCATAGAGTTTAAAACCTTCAATGAAGGATACCCACAAGCAATCACACAACCTCCTTGAAATCGACAAATTTCATCCTCCTTGAGGATTGAATTAATAATAATGAAATACATATACAGAGACAATAATGTGGGAAACTTACTCATGCCTGACACAAGTAAGATCTGCAACTAGAAAACAACATCTACAACATTGCACTGCAACCTCTATACCCTGAATAGATCCATAGAACTTTATAAGTTTGGGTCAAGAAATTAAAAAATGGAAGCCATGAAAACCGGAGCACTTCCTCCAAAATTCCGGAACCCTTACAATGAGAAGAAAATTGGAATAAGAAGGAAGAGGAAAAAGATTAGGTTTGCAACCGAAATTGCCAAGTGTCTCCTTTGTCCCTAACTGCAAAAATATCTTCTTCATTCCTGTGGAAATTTCTCTCAAAATATCCCATATCTTTTGAAACTAACTCCATAAATGCATTCCTCATCTCAAGAGATTTCCAGCAATATATAATACTTCATATTTTGGCCAAAAATAAGCCTTTGAGCAAATTAATTACTCATGTGTGCACAATCATTTAAATTTTTCAATTTTCTATATAGTTGTAGCGTCCTAAAATTGTGACACTTGCAATTTCAACTGCATTTCGGTCTTCACGATGGCGACGCAACACGCAACCTGAATGGAGACCCCGAAACTTGCTCACGACACCAAAAACTGCATTTTTCAAGCACCCTGGCCTGAACCTCCTTGCACCCTGCTATCCCGGGAGGTGGGACCAGAGCGCCCAGCACCCTAGTCCTTCAGGACCAGGGCACCCAGCGCCTTGGTCCCTGGGCCTATTTTGGGCCCGGCCTCCTATGAGGTATCGGGTCTTTTTGTTTGCAAATTGGAAATTACATTCCCTGGTCAGCCTAAGGTCGGGAAAATCAGTCTTTTAACCCTAATTGGAAAGTATATAAACTACATTTTCCTCTCTCATTTGGGAGATGGAAAAAAGGCGAAAGCAAGATTCAAACATTCAAGCATTCAAGCATTCAAGCATTCAAGCATTCCTTCTAAGTCTCCATCCAAGGCTAAGTGTTGCATTCAAGTCAAGGATTCAACCATTGAAGAGGAGATCACATACTACATGCTACAACATACAACATACAACATCTATACCTTCGCACATAAGGATACAAACATCCTTAGAACAAGGTATTAGTACTTGTTTTACATTACAGACATTTATAGTTACAGCAATTTCTCATTTCTTGGTTAATTCCAAAACCGGGGTTTGACCTAAAGGCAAACCCCTAATCCCTAACCCCCCAATCGTCTTCGCTTTTCTGTGTGTAGGTTGCAGGTACGCGGCTGAAATTGAAGATCTGGAATCCTTGTGCAGAGACAAACAGATCCCCCTTCATTTCACGGATTTTTCGGAGGACCGTGGCACCGGGCGCCATCGTCCTGACAATTTTTGCTCAAATTTGCAGGACAGCGCCGTATCGACATTTTACTGCTAATTCCAGGTCCGCAACTTCATCCTATATTCCTATCTCAGTTTATAAGCGAATCTTTGTTACTTTCTATGCATTCCTAGCTTAATTCTCCTATGCACATTCTTTACAAAAGAGGGTAGCCTTGCTGTCTTAACCCTTGAAACACTTTTAGCATCCAATCCTGCATTGCATGGGATTGGATCTTGTGAGTTTCAACCCCTCTTTTGAATGTAAAGTTTCTCCCTTAAGTGAAAACCATCAACCCTAGCGAACCTCCCTTCTCTCTCCCCGGAGTTGGAAGAGGGGAGAGCAACTAGGGTTCGATCGTGATTTTCCGCTTTACATTTTGGTGAACCCGACGTGAACCTCCTTTCTGATTATTCATGATTAGATCTGAAAATTGATTCCTTGATTCTATTTCCATGTTTGATCTTTTGCAAAATTTTAGAGGTGATTGCATAAAAAACCCTAAATTTTCTTTTTGAAAATTGAACTTGTGAAATGCTTAATTGTTAATGTTTGTTTCAGATCTGCCCTTCTATTACAAATTATCAATTCATGTCTGTTCTTTAATTTTGAAAATTAAGTGGTTAAGTGTCAAAACCCTAATTTTTGAAACCCTCTTGATTCAACCTTTGTCCGACAATTTGACCGATCAAAACATCTCCAAATCAGCTGTAACTTTGGATTCCGCAATAAAATCACAATATCTTTCATCCCTGAAAATTTGGAAAAAAGTTGCGAGGACCATGTGCACTCTGAGCGCCATCGTCCCCGACATTTTTTCCGAAATTTCGGGAGCAAGATCTTACTGTATTTTCCTGCTAAAATCCAGAATTTTGGCCGATTTTATCAATTATAACACTTTCAAAATTACAGTCAAAGTTGGTCTTGTGATTGCTTGGTTTAGGGCTTCTAATCATTCAAAAATCATCGAAATTGAAATTTTGTGTCAAAATTGTGTTCTTACTGTCCTAAATCTAAAAAGTGTATTTGCATTCATTCGAAATTTCAGTGCTTTATTCAAATTCTTGCAATTTGTGACTTTTGAAATTAAGTGCTTAATTACAACAACTTTGGTTTCCGCTTTCAAAATTGAATTTTGCGTGAAATTGAGTCAACTTTTGAATTTCAAAACTTGCATTGCTTTTGACATTCCCTCTAAAATCATAAAATTCAAAATTTTAGTTTCCCTCTCTTTTTCAAAATTTAAATTTTGCATTTTTTCGACAATCTTGATAGGATTCAATTTTGAATTTGCAACTTTAATTTGGCCTATCTACAGATCGTAAAATCACTCAATTTTTTCAGATTAGCTCTAAAATCATCATACCTTTCATCCCTGCAAATTTCAAAAAAATTTGCTGGGACCGTGTGCACTCCGAGCGCCACGGTCCCTGACATTTTTTCCGAAATTTCGGGAGACTGTCGTGATTGCATTTAACAGCTTAAATCTAGAAGATTCGCTGATTTTACTGAAAATTGCTACCTCTAAATTCAAAATCTTCTCTCTCTTTCTAGTGCATGAGTTTTACAACAATAAGCCCTACTTACACTATTCCCGTTAGACGAAGCCATAGAATTAAGTCTTTCCGAGGTTTAACTACCGAGGAGATGGAACCTAATTTGAATAGCCTTTTTAACGAGGACATGGGTAATTCCTCTAATCCTCCTAATGATGAAGAAGCTCTCCATGAGGTTTCTGTAGAACAACTTTCGAAATTGGATAACCAATTTGATGATTTTCACCAATGGATGTCTCATGAGTATCCTGATAGTCAAGCTCTTCCTTTAATTGAGGGTCTAAAACACATGCTTCAAAGTGATAAGAATGGAATTGATATTTTGCGTGGTATTTCACACATTGTGAATTCGAATGTGATGCCTATGAAGAGTTGTGCCGAATATTTAGGTTATATACAACCTCCTACTCAAGTCAATCATTCTATTCCTTTGACAACTTCTATTGCTAGCATACCTACCTTTACATCAAACATAATGACTACTTCTATACAAGACATTCCCCCTATGATTACCAGTCATGGGGGCAATCCTTCTTCTTCAATTAACCCTATTCCTTCATTCAATCCGACTTCTTCATTCATTCCTTCAATGGGTGTTCCTATTACATCTCCGCAAATGAACATGACGCAAGGGGGCAATTCATTTAACCATTCCATTCCTCCTTGTAGTGTTCCCCCTGTCTAATCATCCCCTATGATTGATTATCACAGAGTCCCACCACCTTACTCTCTACCTTCTTTCAATAACATAACACCTCCATCTCAATCTAACACGTCTAATATGAATTCTTCGACTGAAGCGACCATTAACAATCTTGCACAAACTGTCTCTTCTTTACAGCAACAAATTGCCTCTATGAATCAATCTAAGTTTAGTGTGCCCACATTTGATGTTGCGAGCCCACTTTGTCTTGACATTGTTCGAGCTATCCCTCCTAAACATGTTGAAATCCCACATTTGGAACTTTATAATGGTAAAGGAGATCCTCTAACACATGTTAAGACTTTTCAAACAATATGTACTGATTTTGCTTATGACCCAAGGTTGCTTGCAAAACTGTTCACTAGAACATTAAGAGACAAAGCCCTACAATGGTATTGCTCATTGCCTTCTTATTCTATTACTTCTTTCGAACAACTTGCAAATTCTTTCATTCAACAATTTCAAAACAATATAAGTCCTAAAGTTACTTTGATTGATTTAATGCATTGTAAACAAGGTGTTAAAGAAAAAGTGACTGATTTCATTGGTAGATATAAGCATTTGTATGCTCAAATTTCTTTTCCAGTGCCTGACAATGATATTCAAAGAATCTTTATTTCTAATTTACAAAAAGATATTCGAGACAAACTTCTGTTTTCTGAGTTTACTTCTTTCCAACGGTTGTGTGCAACTCTTCACAATTATCAACTGACTATGAGTCAAATGGAACAATCACATCCTATGGCTCCGAGTGATAAGGGTGATAGCAGTCAACAACCATTTGGGAAGTTTAAACCGAACAGAGATTCCATCAAATTCAATGAAAACATCATCAACAACAATGTGAATGCAGCATCAGGTGTGCCTCCTATTTCTAAATTTTTCAAGAAAGAAAGAAAGTATACTCCTTTGAATGAATCATTGCATAGTATTATGAATAAGTTATTGGAACAAAATGTGCTTACTCTTCCTCCTATAAGGCAAATTGATCCTGCAAAGATTACTTCACCTTATTTTGATAACAAAGCTTTTTGTCACTTTCATCGCCAGCCTGGGCATGATACTGAAAAAAAATTTTCTTTAAAGGGTAAAATTCAAGATTTGATTGATAATAATACTATCTCTGTTTCTGGAGTGAATGATGAAGGCAACACATCTGTAGCTCCTCCTAACCAAAATCTTCAGATTTTTACTGATCCATTACCTTCTCATACCTCTAATGCGATTGAGGCTAATGATTCCTCTCTCTCATCTGATGGTCTTGTGTCTATGACTCCGAGTGTGATTAACTTTGTAGAGCAGCAAGAAAACCCTAAAGAACCTTCCATCACATTTGATTCTAGTGAAACTATCAGGGCACCTGATGGTCCTTTATACATAGTTGCAAAAGTCAAGAATACACCTTGTCGTGGAGTGCTTATTGATCCTTCGTGCATGGTTAATGTTATTACTGAAGAATTTCTTTTTACTTTGCAATTGAATCAAGTGATCTATGACAAAACAGATGTGGTTGTGAAATTATTTGATGCATTTTCTTCTCCTGCAATTGGTTCTATTACATTACCTATTGAGGTCCATAACAAATCCCTTGATGTGAACTTTGCTATTATCCCTTCATCTGAACAATTTCGTGTGAAGCTTGGCTATCCTTGGCTATCTTCCATGAAAGCTATTGCTTCTCCTATACATAAGTGTTTGAAATTTCCCCATAATGGTGAAGTTGTTACTGTCAATCATAGTCTCTTTAAACCAGCTGAAAGAACTTCTAGTGTTCCTATTGATTACTTTTGGCCTAGACAATTCCAATCCCTTCCTCCGCGAAGTGATCATCTTTTCAAATCTTATCAAAAGTGGAAAACAGATATGATCTTATCTTTAAGTGAACCTAGAACACCCAAACTTGATATTCCTATCATTCTTGAGAAGGAAGTTCTTCCTTTGAAAGATAAAACTAATGTCTTTCCTCAAGAAGATTCCCAACCCATCCCTATGGATGTGACTATGTCTATACCTAATAAACCTTCTAAAAGAAGACCTATACCTCCTCATCATGATGGACTTGGTCTCCTTCCTAAACCAAAAATTCCTCCTTTATATGGAGCAGTTCCTCCTCCTTCTTTTTATAGAGAGAAGAGACCTTCCTCTTCTCCTATTATCCAGCCTAAGAGACCACAACCTAAACACCCAGGTGATAAGGATGAGAACATTCCTCCTCCTCAATCTTCTCCACTTCCTACTAAGACTAGATGAAATCGTTCTGCACGTGAACGCCGATGAAAGCGTCGTCTTAGGGCTCAAGCAGCTACTTCTCAAACTTTTCAATCTCCAAAAACACCTTCAACAAGCATTATTCCATTTTCTCCTCAGCCGGAAATTGAGCCTAAATCTCCTAAACATAAGATACATGATGGTCTTGATCCTATGCGAGTTAAAGATCCTATTTTCATAAATCTTGATGATGATCTTGATGAAAATGTTATTCATGATGAACATGTTACTCCTCTTGCTTTTGACAGTGAATATGAACTTGTTGATATTGATAACCATTTATCTAACGAATTTTCTAAAGCACTTATCCTAGCTCCTAGACAAGAACAACGTGGCTTGGGACATGAACATAGCCCTTGTTTGGATCTTGTGATAGCTCCATCTGCTGTGTTGGATGTTCCTCCTCTAGCGTGTTCCCTGCCTTCCCGAAACATTGATCAGCAAGATCGGGGGGTAGATGACGTGCTAGACTAGTTACATTAGCATAGTAGATTCTCTCCTCCTCTCTTTTGTTACTTCTTCTATATGTTATTCTCATTCTTCTATTTGTTGTCCTTAGTGTTGTCTACTTGAGGATGATGCAAAGCATTGAGATCTCTTTTGGTCTCTCTCATGTTGACTCAAAAGACACATGTGTTCCCTTCTTCTAGGTGACCTTCCTTGATTGGGGAATGAAGAAAAATTATGCATACATACATATGATATATATACATGACTTATCATACAGCATACTGACCCCGAGGAAAGCGAAGTCACCTCGTGTTTTGTGTTTGTGTCTATTATCCTTGGGTTTATCTCACACTTGGGGGCTAAATCTTTGCGATAACGTGCTCCTTTCCTTTCTCATTTCTTATGTGTATCACTACATTAAAACAATCACCCCCGTTGAGGCGTGTGCGATTGCTTTAACGTAGGGGGGAATACACCCTATCTATCCTTTCAAGATACTTGAAAATTTCTTGGTGAACTTAACTTTGCCTTGAAAATTTTTTGTATTTTTCTTACATGACTCATAGTGAGGGAACCTTACTACTGACAGTCATGGTTCTCCCTCGTGATCTTCCCTTTTACTTTGTCAATCGAAGTCGTAAGATCCTTAGTCCACTGGGGGATTGGTGTATCTTGCCTCCTTGACGTGGTGAAAGTCTTTCAATGTTGTTTCCTTGTACTTTACCGGAAGTATGAGCGTACGCTTATACTCCCGCTAAAGTGGGGGCTAAATGTAGCGTCCTAAAATTGCGACACTTGCAATTTTGACTGCATTTCGGTCTTTACGATGGCGACGCAACACGCAACCTGAATGGAGACCCCGAAACTTGCTCACGACACCAAAAACTACATTTTTCAAGCACCCTGGCCTGAACCTCCTTGCACCCTGCTGTCCCGGGATGTGGGACCAGAGCGCCCAGCGCCCTGGTCCTTCAGGACCAAGGCGCCCAGCGCCCTGGTCCCCCAAGACCATGGCACCCAGTGCCCTGGTCCCTAGGCCTATTTTGGGCCCGGCCTCCTATGAGGTATCGGGTCTTTTTGTTTGCACATTGGAAATTACATTCCCTGGTCGGCCTAAGGTCGGGAAAATCAGTCTTTTAACCCTAATTGGCAAGTATATAAACTACATTTTCCTCTCTCATTTGGGAGATGGAAAAAAGGCAAAAGCAAGATTCAAACATTCAAGCATTCAAGCATTCAAGCATTCAAGCATTCCTTCTAAGTCTCCATTCAAGGCTAAGTGTTGCATTCAAGTCAAGGATTCAACCATTGAAGAGGAGATCACATACTACATGCTACAACATACAACATACAACATCTATACCTTCGCACATAAGGATACAAACATCCTTAGAACAAGGTATTAGTACTTGTTTTACATTACAGACATTTACAGTTACAGCAATTTCTCATTTCTTGGTTAATTCCAAAACCGGGGTTTGACCTAAAGGCAAACCCCTAATCCCTAACCCCCCAATCATCTTCGCTTTTCTGTGTGTAGGTTGCAGGTACGCGGCTGAAATTGAAGATCTGGAATCCTTGTGCAAAGACGAACAGATCCCCCTTCGTTTCACGGATTTTTTGGAGGACCGTGGCGCCGGGCGCCATCGTCCTAACAACTTTTGCTCAAATTTGCAGGACAGCGCCGTATCGACATTTTACTGCTAATTCCAGGTCCGCAGCTTCATCCTATATTCCTATCTCAGTTTATAAGCGAATCTTTGTTACTTTCTATGCATTCCTAGCTTAATTCTCCTATGCACATTCTTTACAAAAGAGGGTAGCCTTGCTGTCTTAACCCTTGAAACACATTTAGCATCCAATCCTGCATTGCGTGGGATTGGATCTTGTGAGTTTCAACCCCTCTTTTGAATGTAAAGTTTCTCCCTTAAGTGAAAACCATCAACCCTAGCGAACCTCCCTTCTCTCTCCCCAGAGTTGGAAGAGGGGAGAGCAACTAGGGTTCGATCACGATTTTCCGCTTTACAATAGTCTCAACTATATATTTAATCTGATTTTAACTTTGATTTTTGGCTTTGATTTTGGCTTGACGCCCTGCCACGTGGTGGTCTCTGATTGGTCGATGGGGTCCAATGGGTGCCATTTGGGATGACACCTCATCACTCTGCCACATGTCTGCCACCAAGCTGCTTGCTTGTCGCCACATCATCGCCATGTGTCTACCAACTATGCGCCACTAGGACGGGACCTGCCTGCTTGACCGCCAACTGACCCTGCCACCTAGCTTTCACCATTTCACAATGGCTAACCTTCGAGAAAGTTTGGCTTGCGAATCAACACCAACTGTCAGATCATCTCCAAGATGCACAATCTTTAACTCCTTTTGCTAAGCCTGGGTTTTTTTCCATTTCACAGCCCTTAACTCACGAGCATCTCTCCTTTGCAAAGTCACGCTGACCGTCGATCTCTTGCAACCTGCTCACCAGTTAAGTCGCTCATTCTCTACAAAATTTTGCATGCCTCAGGATCCATGCATGCATGGGGTCCACTCGTTGCCACTCCATCAGCCTTCTCAGTCACCTTGGGATCTATGCCCACGCACACGGGGTTAGCCTAGGTGCCCATCAGCACCATCCGTCAAAAGCCTTTGAGGCTTTCACATAATAGATGTATGCAGTATTCCTTTTAAATACCACAAAATCCCATTTCCCAGCGAATGTGGGATATATGGTTTTGCCCAAAAAATGCATCTTGAAGCTTTTTCCTGAGCTTTAATGGTGCCTGGTTGTATTTGCTTTAAAATTTATTGCCTCCCAATAGCCACGCTATCTACAATTTGATTTGAAGTTTCATTAACCTATTGGATTAGCTTATACACTTGTTGTTGCATTTGTCTATTTCATTTACCATGCCGAAGAGGGGAATTTGGCACCATTCCAATTGCATTTGCATTAAGTTTCAGCCTCTGCCAAAACCACGTGAGCATTGCTTGCATTTGATAAAACATGTTTTAATGCCCTCTCCATGCCACACACAGTAGGGAGGGTTTTGCATTTGATTGGAGACTTTCATAACCCACGTAATCTGCCATGTTCTACTTGTTGTTGGTTTTCTGCTTCCCAAACTCCACATTCTGCTTGAAGTCTTCTGCCATCCTTTTACCAAACACCACATCCAGCATGGAAGGATGAGGAAAAAATGTGGGGGAGTGGACTGGCATTCATTTGCCAAATCTGCATTTCCTTTACATTGCACTGCTATTAACTTCAACACCATTTGCCATCTGTCCTTCACAGGGGAAGGAGAAGATGCTAGCAATTTGTTTGCATTTGTTTAGTTCTTCAAAACTTTAACGCTGCCCTCACTGGTATCCATTTGTTGATTGAATTTCTTTAAAATTTATGTGGCTTCAAACATGCCTCGTGAGAGAAGGAGAGGACTACAATTAAATTTGCCATGCTATTTGTTTGGAAGTTTCAAAGAAAACCCCCTCTAATCCGGTGCAGAGGGAGAAGAATGGCCATTTGCTACACATTGCCTCTTATTTCAATGCTACCTCTCCAATATGGAAACTGGGAATGCTTTATACCAATGTCAATAAGAGTTGCACATTTTAATTATACCCATAACTAACATAAAATTGCTAAAGTGGATTGGCAAATCAATTTGCTGAAACTTCTAAACTCTTGTCCATCCCACGCCATTTGCCAGGAGGATTGAGCATTATGTCATTAAAAATAATGAACGAGCATGAGCCAGGTCGGGCCCCAAAGTGGGTCCGACTAAAAAAAAAATCATTTTCATGCAACTAACCTCTGAAATGCTTCAGGAACCTTAAACACACCTCTGGAAATGATCGGCATCATTTTCGGATCATCAGACTGAGTTTTGCAACCTCCCGGCAATTACGCCACATTTTCGCATTTAATCACGAAGACATAATTTTCAAAGTGGTCAAAACACCTTTCTGGACCTCGCCATCTGACACGTGTGTACTATGATATAAAAGCATGAATTCTACCAAACGGTTTCTCAAGATGAGTCCCGAGTGAAGAGATATTAATTTTTGAAAATGCCCAACTGGCTTTGTCGACACTACAGACCTGATGAAGTCAATGTTCTGGCAACACATGATGCCTTTCTCAAAAATATCAAATGACCTCCATAGACCCTCAAATTTGAAACACAGGTACCTTGAAGTACATATTAAATCTTTGAATTCTAATTTTGACCAAAATTTTGACTGGGTGCTAATGGTGCACTCATGAAAATGGCTACTTTAACTGATACGACAGTGAAAGTGCAGAAGATTGAAAAGATGCCTCAGGAAACCCTTTTGAAAACCGATCAAACGGATTGGTAGGAGCTTGAAATTTGAAACATATCTTTTCATTCATGCCAACAATAGCCTAGAACAAACATTCTAACATGACATTCACTGGGGCATTTTTACACTTGTGTAAACCACACAAACTACAAATGGATTGAGCTTTGAAAACTAAGCAAATGGATTCATGAGGACTTGAAATTTTGCATGCTGGCTCACATTTATACATAAAATTCAATCCATTTTGAATTTCTTCATGATGATCAACATGGTAAAAGATATAAACACTCAAAATAGGCTACTCAATAAAATCTGCATTTGTGCCTAAAATGCACTTTCAACTCATCCCTTGAAATGGGTACCTGGTAAACTTATCCAAATTGAATTCTAAAAGTTGCACATCGCTGAATAGGCCAAATGAAAGGTGTAGAAAAATATTTCCCAAGCCTTACCCTTTGAAAATCAACTGGCTCCATTTTACCCTCTCTCTAATGAGGCCATTCAAACTGACTCATTTGGAAATGCAAAGCAAAAATTTGAATTGGGCCTCAAAACTTGACTCAAATTTAATGAGTCCCAACAGTGGCTCTGACTGGGGATGGTTGATTGCAAGATCAACACAAGAATCTAGAATCAATGGTTAAGCAGACCACCCAAAAACGGATCATTTCTTTTCTCTTCTAAAAAATAGGACTTCCTTATTCTACCCAAACAATAGGGCACTTTATTGAAAACCACACAACTGAAAGCAAAGCAACTATACAGTATATACAAACATAATTACAACTGATCATAAACAGCTCCACTTTCCTCAACATTTACCTCTATCAAAAATCTGATTCTCATCTCCTGATGTTATGATCCAAACAAAGGCACCTTCCAATAACAATTGAGCATAATTGTTATAATCAAACCTTACCATCATACTATTGTAACAGCTGGTGTGCATGTCGTTTGTCTGATTTTGAACTTTATAGTCACACATTACTTCAACAAAAGTAAAATCATGAGACAAGGTACAATAGAGGCCTTCCCACAAGCTACCATACCTTTCACTATCCCAATCAATTCTATCATTGGCAAGGGCATCATCATGTTGAACTTCAAAAATAAAACATTCATTCTCAACATTGTAATTCTTATCAGCACATGCCTTATTATCATTTAAATCAATAGAATGAGGGACACTACTAACCAACTGATGCAAACAAGGAACATAAACATTTTGGTCCAGATGTGATACTTCACTATGCTGATCACACTCCTTACTATCCTTGTTCATCAAGCTCAAAACCTCTGCATTTTCAATATCCCATTCATGGAAAATAATGCATACCTCTGGCTAAAGCAAATCCTCAGCTAATTCTTTATCATTCAAACTTATATCCACTTGAAAAACTTCCATTTATGGTCTGAAGTAATTATCACACAACCCATGCCTCTTTTCTTCATCATGAAACATGTCACTACTATATGGAATGGTATTAGCATTGTGGACTGGATCATTATTCACAACATCTAGCTGATCAATTATTTCTTCATACAAAGGGTTAGAAACCAAATGGAAAATCCCCTTATGAACATTATGACAATGAAGTGTTTGGTTCGTGTCTATGTCAACATTGAATAGAACATTAGAAAACTTGCTAAAAATACCATCTGCCATATCATCATAATCATCTTCATCAGACAAAGAAGAAATTGAAACTAGGATAGAACTATCCTTAGTGTTCCATGTTTCACAACCACAAATTTTCATCCTATGACCATCATTCTGAAAATAAAGATAATCATACTTATCTTGCCACAATTGATCTTCTTTACCAATAGAACACTTGTCATCAGCCAAAGAACAAAGATGAATATCGCTGCCATTTACTTCATCTGATGAGCTTTCAGCATGTTCACTAAAATTTTCTATCATAAAACCATCTGTTAGATCAGCATGTTGTTCATCAAGTGTACAAGCATTCAGTTCACATTCCTTTTCTAAAAAAATCTCTTCACCATATTGAAGAAGGTCTTCATTAACAACTTTAAGGCTTTCCAACATTTGAACCTTCTTGTCCACAATTTCAAGAGCTTTCCTAAGTCCTTCAATCTTTTGGACTTGCATTACACTTTGTTGTTCCATATGACATTGTTTAAAAATTTGTTCATCAATGTGTGCTACATTTTCATTGCAATCATACATACCATTACAATTTTCTGAATTAACTTTGTGCATAACTTTCAAATTAGAAAGATCGTCAACATGATTATAAGAAGTGAAATCTGAAAATACTTTAACCTCATCCTCAACACAATTGACATTATCAATATTTAAGCGAGGATCAACCATTGTTTGTACTAAACAACTCCGATTTTCATTGGGAATGAAATTGTCATGGTTGCCAGCACAAATATGAACACCAAAACTCTGAGAATTACTTCTCACTTCACACTTAGTTGCAACATTACATACACTATGACAACAGACACTAGTGGATACAAGTCTTTTAGGAATGCCATATTTCAAAATTTTCTCTATGTCCATGGCTGTCACAAATACCTGATGCAATGTTTTTGGCTCTTTATCCCTCAACTTGTAACTCATCTTACTTCCAAAGGCATCCAAATAAATCACTAAAGACACTTCATCATTTAGTTTATACCCTTGTGGGATCTCAGCCAATGCTTTGGAAAATCTGACATTGAAGGCTGGCACTAATTCACCTTCCTCAATTCTGATCTCCATCAATTTCCTCAGTGCATCATTAAAGTTTATTCTCTCAGCAAATTGCTCAAGAAAAGATGCAACTAATTCTTCCCATGAGGGAATATAATCTACTGGCAAAAAGGAAAACCAATCCCTTGCATCCTATTTCAATGATTGAACAAGTAACTTCATACACACGTCTTCTTGACAGATTTCAAATTCTCCCATCAAATCTAAAAATATTTTCAAATGTTGACATGCTGATTCAGATCTCTTCCCACTAAATACTGGCAAATACTTTCTAATTTTTGTGGGTATGGGATTTGGGTAACCTGGAATACCTTCAAAGCTTAGAGTAGGATAATGGTTCATGATGAAACTTCCCTGATTATACAGTTGTGACACTTCACTAGGCATGGTCATATGTGAAAATACACAAGGCTAAAAAACTTCACTGCTCATTTCTTCTTGCTTCTACAAATAATTATACAACCTTGTGTAGAATAATGAAATTCTCAAGCACATATCATCATACTGATCTATTCATAACATTGCTTGACACAAATCTTTCCCAAATTTGCATACTATAATAGAAGAACATATACTCTAGATATAACAACAGAATAGATATGCAAATGAACTTTGAAATCCTCTCTTTCCCTCTTTACTAGTGTTGTTCACTAAATGGGAAAACTATTTTACTAATTCAAATTTTCAGAACAAATTGTTTTGCATTTGAAACCTCTGAAAATACTTGGAGATTTGTAGTTGTATAAAACTTGTAGATCTAAAGATTAACTTCCACTTTCAGCACGGTCTTTTATCATAGAGTCGCCACCTCTTGCACAGAGGATATATTGAACAGAAGAATACCATTCAACACAAATTTAAATCTCTATTTCCTCCTTCAATCTCGCTGCAACACACACTCTTCCATGCTGCTTAACACATAAATCTAGAAAACACATCAGACTTATGTATGAACTGAAATCTTTTACTGCACTTTTTATAAAACTTTTATGATGAAAGCATCATGTCTGAGCATTTCCTGATTAAATCAACTGCATCTTAATATGATTCATAATATTATCTACTAATCTTATGAAAGTCTTGGAAATACAAACTTCCTTCAAGAACCGGTACAGAGACTAGAGTCGCCACCCAATAAGGAATTGGGGAAAAATTTGCATACAGCTGCAAGGACTTGTTCACAACTCAGCAACATACATTCACTATTACTCCTTCATAAAATATGACATGACAAACATATCATTCTATAGATCTAGAACAAGGAACATTTATTTCATCATAAAATCACTTTCAAACTCTGTGCATACACAATGGACTGACTAACTGGATGAAATTAGGCAATTTCTATTCAGGTTCCCCAGCAGAGTCACCATTTTTGTTGGTCACCAAATGTGGTTAACCCAAGAACACCTGCAAATCTATCTATGAGATAGCCAATCTCAATCAATGAAACACTTTAGGGCCTGGACAACATAACATAGGACCCTAATTTATCCTCCTGCACTTCAAGTTCTGCTAGACCTAGGGGGGGACACCCTTTTGATGCATGAAATTAACTCATTTACTCACCATGACAACATTAATGAAGCAGATAAACCATTCCACAAGCTCACCCAATTTAGAAACACACTACAGATTGGCTAAATCTATATAAACCATAAATGAAAACAAAGCTTGGAATGAAAAGAACACACCCATACACATAAAGGGAAATAGATTTGTCTTTATAATTGTAAATTAGAAAACTATCCCCAAATCTGCAAGACCAGTGTCTTGTTCATTGGGCAATAGATTCACACATAGAAACGCAAATGTGCATCCTAGTCACAAACAGGTTCTCCTTAAACAATATTCCTGCATTAACACCTTATCCTAATGCATTACTCAATCTATTCACAAAATCATTAGATCTGGGACACATATTTCATTTATTCATGACTGATCATAGAGTTTAAAACCTTCAATGAAGGATACCCACAAGCAATCACACAACCTCCTTGAAATTGACAAATTTCATCCTCCTTGAGGATTGAATTCATAATAATGAAATACATATACAGAGACAATAATGTGGGAAACTTACTCATGCCTGACACAAGTAAGATCTGCAACTAGAAAATGACATCTACAACACTGCACTGCAACCTCTATACCTTGAATAGATCCATATAACTTTACAAGTTTGGGTCAAGAAATTCAAAATTGGAAGCCATGAAAACCGGAGCACTTCCTCCAAAATTCCAGAACCCTTACAATGAGAAGAAAATTGGAATAAGAAGGAAGAGGGAAAAGATTAGGTCTGCAATCGAAATTGCCAAGTGTCTCCTTTGTCCCTAACTACAAAAATATCTTCTTCATTCCCATGGAAAATGCTCTCTAAATATCCCATATCTATTGAAACTAACCCCATGACTTCATTCCTCATCTCAAGAGCTTTCCGTCAATATATAATACTTCATATTTTGGCCAAAAATAAGCCTCTGAGTGAATTAATCACTCATGTGTGCACAATCATTTAAATTTTTCAATTTTCTATATAGTCTCAACTATATATTTAATCTAATTTTAACTTTGATTTTTGGCTCCAATTTTGGCCTGACGCCCTGCCATGTGCTGGTCTCTGATTGATCGATGGGGTCCACTGGGTGCAATCTGGGATGACACCTCATCACTCAGCCACGTGTCCGCCACCAAGCTGCTTGCTCATTGCCATGTGTCTGCCACCTATGTGCCACCTCAGCACCACCTATGTGCCACTGGGACAGGACCTGCCTACTTGACCACCAACTAGCCCTACCACCTAGCTTTCACCATTCCGCAATTGCTAACCTTTGAGCAACTTCAACTTGCAAATCAACGTCTACCATCAGATCATCTCCAAGATGTGCGATGTTTAACTCCTTTTGCTGAGCCTAGGTTTTTCACCATTTCGCAACCCTTAACTCACAAGCATCTGTCCTTCGTGAAGTCACGCTGACTATCGATCTCCTGCAACCTGCTCACCAGTTTGTGGTCCAAAGATGAAATCTTGTCATTCAAAAATTTTAGGAAAGCAGGTGTTTGATGAGTATAGACACTTTCTCCACAAAAATCATAAGTATCGAAATACTGAAAAAAGATCTTTTCAATGGGAAAGAAGAGAATACATCAAAGCCACAAAGAATGACACCTCACCTATGGAAGTTGGAATGTAATAGAATTAATCATCAAGGTAATTCCATTTCATCTAATGGCTTATGTCATAAAACATCTTTTCTATTGTGTTTTGTTTAATGATGATGTGATTGATGATCATGAAGGTCTTCAAGGCATAAATGACCACCTTCCTAAGGGAAGAAAAAGTTATCCCCGACAATTTAGTAGGTTGACCTACTACGAGCAGTTACAAATTGTGCATTTGTTTGATACTATGCATATTGGAAAGAATATCACAGAGACATTATGGAAAATATTGGATGGAAGGCGTGACAAAGAAAAAATTATCAAAAATTTTAGTGACATTCAAGATTCCAATCATGCAATAAAAAATATCATTCAATCAAATAGCCATGGAGACCAGATTAATATAAGTGAGCTTCCTTAGTTATTAACGGACTAGCAAAGCAATTATATAAAAGAATTCATACAAAAAATTTGATTTCCCACAAGATTTGCTGCAAACATAAACAATCTCATATCAAAGAAAAGTGAATTTGGGTCAGGGATGAAAACGCATGATTGGCATACTTTTAGTAAGGTAATTCATGTTCTTGTGTTTTTACTATATATTTGTATACTGTGCATGTACTTTTCATTGTATTATGTTAGAAAAAAATGAAAAGATAATTTTATAATTGTTGCAGTACGTTCTACCTCTATCTCTCCCAGACGACTTTGACAATAATGCCAAGCAAGTCATATATGATCTTGGAAAATACATGAGGTAAGTAGTGATATTTGTTCAATTCGTTGTGTAGATAATATATTTGTGATTTGTTTTACTTGTTATGTAATATATTTTTTTGCATCTTGAATATCTTGTAGGTGGTTGTCATGTAGAGAAATCCATAAAGAAGATATAAAATATTGGAAGAGAAAAATTCCTCATCTAATGTGTGAAATGCAAAAGTGTCTACCTTCAACTTTTTTCAATGCACAAGAACACTACCTCATACACCAAGTTAGGAGATTGAATTGTATGGACCTGTACACACTAGGTCAATGTGGATGTTTGAGAGGCACTTGAAATTTTTGAAGGCTTTGGTTCGACAAAGAGCACATCCAGGGGGATCTATGGTGGAGGGATATATGGTATACCATACTATGGTGTACAAATTCGAAGGGGAGTACTTGACGGGGAAAGGAAGATTGAGGAAAGTGAGAGGTAATTATAAGATGTTATTGTAGTTAATCAATTCTTAATCTTCAAAATAAATCAGTTGTAAGATGTTTATTTATTTTTTGTACAATTGGTTGAGAGTGGGATGCACTACATTTGTATATTGCAAACAATCTTGATTGGATGATGATATGGATTGAACGTTGTCAACATTCTGCTCGCACATTAACATGGGAATGTGTGGCTTCATTAGTTAAAGAGGCTCATCGTAATGGAGATTCCAATGTTATGCAAAGGGAAATTGATTTAGCATATGGTTTAAGAGATAAACAGGTACGTATAAATTTATTAATCATCCATATGTTTATCAACTCACGATGCAATAATTTTTACATGTTTGACATATCACAGGTCAAACACCACAACGCTATGTGTTGAAATGGTCATAAATTTCGCATCAAAAAGTTGGATGACACGAAGAAAAGTTGTGATTCTGGGATAATTGTAGTCTTTGAGGTGACAAATATTTCATCGAGAAATGACATACATCCTCAAGAGTATCAAAATTGATACTATTGCATTTTGGATGATATACTTGAGTGCGACTTTAATTCCTTCAAATTAGTTTTGTTCATCGTCAAATGGTACAAGCTACGATTGAATAAAAATGATCCTAATAGAACTGTTATTGAACATGATAATGGTTTTACAATGGTTAATACAAGGTCATTTGAACTAGTTGGGGATGAGCCCTATGTTCTTCCAAGCCAATGTGAGCAGGTATTTTACTTAGAGGTTCCACATAAACCGGGTTGGTCATTTGTTGTTAGACATGATCCAAGAGGAAGGCCGATAAAGTATAATGTGATGGAAGAAGAAGATACCGAAGAAGTAGAAGATGAAGTAGATGATGATCATGATGGACAGTTACTCGATGATGATGATGATGAATAAGAAGAAGAAGAAGAAGAAGAAGAAGAAGAAGAAGAAGAAGATGATGATGATGATGATGATGATGATGATGATGATGATGATGATGATGATGATGATGATGCTGATGCTGATGCTGATGCTGATGGTGGTGGTGGTGGTGGTGATGGTGATGGGGATGTTGATGATGATGATGACAATGATGGTGGTGGTGGTGGTGGTGGTGGTGGTGGTGATCATGATCATGATGGTCATGATGATGAATTAAATGTATGAGGTATGCAATTAGTATATTATGTATTTAATATTGATTTCTTGATAGAATTTTTTTTGACTTATATGGTTACATAATTAATTCATTATGTTTTAAATTCTAATGCCATTACATAATTAATTCATGATGGACATTTTAATGTTTTTAATTCATGTTCCATGACCTCTAGCAAGTCCTTATAGTAGAACTATGCCACCCCGAGGAGATGGAGATAGAGAGAGTGACTATTTATGTGACATTTTTTAAACTTTGTGTTTATTTATGGAATTTGGATTGTTTATTAGCTATACGATGAATGTTGATTTAAAATACATATGTGATGGGTTACATGTTTATGATGATACATGTGACATTTTTTGAACTTTGTGTTTATTTATAGAATGTGGATTTTTTATTACCTATGTGATGGATGGTGATTTATGATACATATTTGATGGATTACATGTTTATGATGACACATATGTGATCCTAATTATGATTCTCAATTACATATATGATGATACATCATGTGATGCTTATGATATGTATGTACTTATTGTTTATCAATTTACAAATTTAATGCTTATGATGCTCAATTGATGGTGTTGATTTCATGTATAGTCCCTCTGTGATGTTGTCACCCTTGGTGGGAACAGGTCATTGACTACTGACATTGTCAACTATTTAGTTGAGGATCCTGCATAGTCTACATAATGTAAAGGTAAGGAATTAAAAAATTTACAATGATTATGATGAAAACATATTTTTTGTATTTAATACTCTTTTTGTCTACAAAGTTCATATTGTTCATGTTGTGTACTATGTAATTTTCAACTAACATAAGATAATTGAATTACATGTGCAGGAACCTGAACCCCTTTGATGAGGATCCTACACAGTCTCATGGATCGACAGGTATAACTAGTCAATACACCCTATAGAAACAATTTATTTTTAAAAAAATAATTGGAAAACAAACTTCCTCAGTTTTTCAAACCTCGACATTAGCAGGAAATCTAATACACTTATCAACACTTGAGGCCCCAGTTGGGCTTATTCAAATTTTAATCTCAACATCAACTTTAGGGCCGACTTCTTCATCAACATTACCCTCATTTGCAAAATATCTCTCTCATTTGATGGAGTGTAGGTACCACCAAATAGGTATTTGTCAGACGTGTCTTCCTCGAGTGAGGGAAATGCAGGAATAGAAAATGAAAGTGAGACATGTAGTAGGTCTACAATAGGGAGATCAACTAGAGGTCAAAACATTAGAAGAAAATTCAATAAATGCATGAAATTTTTCCTTTCTCAAGGGGGGTCATGTTCTTATGATGATGAGACCAAAGGCGACATTGAGGTTCCCTTGAGGTACAAACATCTATAGAAACAATGGGTACCCAAGGAACTTCCTCCAATAAACACTGATTTTTGTGTTAATGATAGGATATATTGCATAGCACCTTCATCGTTACATGGTTTGGGCCTATTTTCCATGAACAACATAAAGGTTTGTTACAACAAAGTTGTTGAATTCATTGAGTTTGTCAGACCTTGTTACCATTACAATAATTGGATGTAGATTGTTCGATATAAAAAAAGTATGCATAGGTATGCACTGTCAGCAAATTATATACAACAAAAAGATAATGATCAAAGTAAACGAGTTGTTGTATACATTGATGGAAGGCCAAAAGCAATAGGGAATATTGCAGGTTTTATAAATAGTACGTGACCTGGGTCAACTAAAAAAATAACCCAATTGCATATTTGAGGTGCATGAGGGAAATCATGTATTCGTATGTGCGATAAAATCAATAAGTGCATGGGAAGAGCTTCTAATCGAGTACAATTTAAATTGTATAGATACAAAAAAAGTTACTATCATGGAGGTGGTATGTACCATATACCATTTAAATTAACCAACCTCCAATTAATGACTCCAATATACTATTTTATTATGAAGATTTTTTTCTATCTATTGGTTTAATTTCGCTAACGTTTTTATATTTTTTCTTTGTCACAGGGCAACATGGATCCATCACATGGCACAGACAAGGATGTAGGTCATGACGCTTCTATCGAGCAGGTAAACCTCATTGTAATTATACAAATAAGATAGAAGAAAACTGTTACATTATTATGTTCATTTTTTGAATGTTTTAGACTAATTTTGTAATTGTTAATGATATTCTTGTCACAGATGGATGTTCGGGGAAAGGGAAAGGGAGATGTAGTACCTGAGCACCTCTCTAGGGATGTGGACTCAATAGGATTAAGCGATGATGACCCTGGAAATTCCACAAACCCTATGGAATTGATAAAAAAGTCTCTTAGAAAAATTAGTAGAGAGATTGTTGCTTTGGCATCCATGGAGCCTCAGACTGATGAGATATGAGAGAGGGTGTAAGTATTGATGCAGACAACACAAAACTTGCAAGTAAGCAGTAATGAAAGATTTAATTATAACAAAAGTTCAATAATGGTTTATATTTTATTCTCTTTTATTTCATTAACTAAAATATGCATGTGTTGTTTTTACAACAATTTATGCATCCTCATGAAACTGGTGGCCATGATTAGGGTGTTGCAGGTAGTTCAGGTGATGATGATTTTCTTGGTTTATCACTTGCTTGAATTATCACTTTGAGTACCCAAAATATGTCATACTTGATACTATCAATTTTTTTAATAAAGGTTCATCCTTGTTTACAGTTCTTGCACTTTTCATATATTTAATGTTCTATATATTTAATGTATTATTCTTCAGGTGCTGTCAATGTTCCTGTGCAAATGTCATCGGTGCCTCATCAGAGGTTAGCCCCACCTATATTACCAACTACAATGTAAGAAACATGTAGCATGCAGACATCCTCTATTGCACGTCATATTGGCCCACCCACTATTGGTCGATCCCTCTTTTGCTCTATCTTTTGTTATGTGTTTATTTTCCTTCAAGTGTTCTTTCTTGGGGGCATTTCATTATGGATTCATTTTCTACAACAAGAGATGCACATGAGGATGTGCTAAAGCCAAGTATTGCTGATAACATACCATCATTTCCTGGATCTTCTCGTATTGCTAGTACGGGAACGTTGTAGGCCACATTGGTGGTGAGCGATGAAGAAATGATTGCCTTAAAGATATAGAAGGTTCTAGGTACTTTAAAATTATTATTATATACAATCTAATTGTAATTTACTTTCTGATCACTTATTTTGGACTAATGATCCCATGAATTTTTTGCAAGAAATAATATTTTTTATAAAAATCTTAGTGACATTGCATTGCAAATATTTGGGCCCACCATACGTAAAAGGTGGTACATCATATGTGAACTAATCCTAATCCACTATTTTGATTTTATATCATTGCTAGAATAGTTTTCCTTTGATCCATTTCTTGAACTATAATAAATGTAGCTCCAGTTCATTTCTGAATCTAACAGGTTTGTTTTTGCTTTAAAAGGTGGAATGACCAAGAAAAAAGGTTAAAAGATGAATTGATAGACCATATGGTTCAGTGGTTTGGAAATGACACCTTTGACAAAACCAAGCTCCATGAAAAAGTTGACACATATCTAAAGTATATGAGGGACCAATACAGGACCCATTTAAAGAAGAACCTAAAGTACGAGCGTCCCCCCATGATTCTAGAGAGGGAGTGGAAGGACCTAATTTTGGATGGCAAGGAGAGAGAAAAAAGGAAATACACCACCAGATGCCAAAAGAAGGTATAGGATACTATTAAGAATGTAATTATGTACTAATTAATTACTCTTTATATTTATATAATCTAAAAAATTTCAAACTTTTCATAGACTGAGTGACATGTCAAAGGAAACCAAGGAAAGATAAGAAAAGCACGGGCAACACAAACTCGACTCTGGTGGTTATATGAAACTTGCTACACGAATTGCAAGTGTCTGTAAATGAAATATTGCATCAAAATATTTATAAATTGCAAAACGATTTTTTTTTATCAAACAATGCAAGAAAAATTCACAATACCAAGCAAAAATGCAGGGCTTTAAATTCAATAGAGCGCCCACATAAGATGACAAGATAATTGCTTACCGGCAAGGCTATATAGTCGTGGTTGATAGACTATGAGAATTGAGTGGGCAAACACAATATTCTGGTGCATCCATCACACAGGTAAATAAGCTAAATGAAAATTATTTGCAATTGAATACTTTACCAATAATATAATTGATGTTGAGTTCCAACATAAAGTGACTATATTTGTTTTAAATAAGCAAGCAATGATAACAATGTGCATGACATTGGAATGCATCCTGCTAATCGTGAAACACCACCTACACATGAAGGTCTGGATGTGCATCCCAGTAGTGGAGGTATTCATTTTCTATTCAAATTTATTTATGTAATTATGAATACAATTAAAATCTTAATTTGTGATTAGAGTAGTAATTAATGTAACCCTTTTTGTTAATATTTTAGAGCATGTAGTTGGTGGTGACCAAGTGGAGCATGATCCGGGTACACAACATCAGGAACGTGATGTTTCCCAATCAGGTAAAGAGGACCATTGTTATTCCTTTAAACAAATATAATTGCAATTGGTGTTCAGCATTAATGTAACCTTTATTATTTCAACTCTAGATGATCTAGATGGTGTTCAACTTGTTGAGGTTAAGGCTAGACAAATTGATGTGGCCCCATTAGGTAAAGAGCACAACAGTTATGTTCTATAAATTAATGAAATACTTGTAACAATAATAAAAAATATTTTGAATTTAACCCATTTCTTTGTTATTGCAGAGGACCCCCCTTCGCTTCAATGTCCTCGTCCTCAGTATAGGACTAGGCATACATCGAGATCACAGGCAAAGGGTGGAACAACTGAAGAGGGGGGAAATGATGAAGAAAATGAGTTCCACTTAGTCTTTTCATAGCTTCAAATAAAAAATAAAAAAAGAAATGATTGCAATCTACCTTATTTAATAATGAATGATTTTTATATGTTTTTGACTAAGTAAAAACAGGTTTTAAGGGACTCGAAACCCAATTACATTCGATAGATAGCCAAGAAGGAAACAAAGCAAGATAGTTGCAAAGGACTAGCAAAAAACCCAGTAGCAGAGAAAGGGACAGCAAGAGGCCAACAAGAAATTGGCCCCAAGCCCAGCATTACAAGTTAATTAAAAACTTTTAATAGATTCCTCAGCATTCTGAACAAAGAGCATCATCGCCTTGGCTGCTTCCCTCAGGTCATTGTTTTCCTATCCCAGCTGGCTCTCTTTCATTTTGGTGTCCTTCCCAGTAGTGGTCTACCTAGTTCTGCATCTAGGATTCTGGTGGGTGGGGCTGAAGGTTGGAGCATCTTCTATAATTACCAGGTTCTTATCCTAATTTTTCCTTTCCAAATGATCCACCAAAGCATTCATATTCTGGGAAGAAACTTTAAGGACTTGGAGGATATGGTTCATGAGGATTTTCAGAGCCTTCTCATTATGGGCGATCCGGGTGTTGATGTTGTCTTTGTCCTCCTCTACCTGCTCTTTCAGAGTTCAGATAACATCCTCCAAGTGTTTCAGGTCCCATTTGATCAGATCTTTCTCTAGCCAATCCTCCATCTCCATTTCCTCCTCAACTTCATTGTTTTTTGTATCCTCATTCTATTTCCCAAAGTCAAATCCCTTAATCAACCTATTAATCTTATCTTCCAACTCCCTTTTCTTACCTTGCATACTGGTGATGTTTTCAACAACCCATTTTTGGAAATTGAAGGATTCCAGAGTGCAGTTACGGGTGGTGTTTAATATGGTGTTCACAGAGTCCTTGCCTTGTTCAGTCTCCTCAGAGTTAGGGTTGTCATACTCCTTAGGATTCAGAGCAACATTCTCACTTTCCGAGCCCTTAGGGTTAGAGTGAGGGTTTTTGGAGTTACCCCCTTCCTTCCCTTCACCATAGTTCTCATCCTTATTTTGCTCCATTTCAGTATCAGTGTCCTTATCCTTTTCCTCTTCCTCATCATAATGCACCTCCTTTTCCTCATGCTCTGTTTCAGCTTTCCTTTTTTTGTGGGTAGGGGTGTTGGGTTGATCCCCATCTGAGTTACAGTCTTTGTAGCTCTCAGAGATATGAGCGTTAGTGATCAAGGGGTTATCTTTGGTTGCCCTGGCCTTGTCCTTTAGATATTCATATATTATCAGTATTAGCCCCTAGTGGGCTAAAGGGTAATAGTTAGGCTTTTTAGCATGGTCTGCAAGGCTCTCATTTAGAGAGGATGCTAAATAGAAAGGCAGGGAAATTTTAGCCCCATGACAGAAATGGTTCAAAATAGCAAAATGATAGTTATAAATTTTTGTAAATCTACCATCCATAGTCAAATACTCCATTAAAACCCTTAGAACTTTTTGCCAGAAGGGCTTTACCTGCTGGGGAGTGTAGACTGATTTTTATATGTTAATGAATGTAATGATGTGCTAATGAATGGTTATGAATGATATGTGTTAATTAATATTAATGAATGTTAATGAATGTTAAGTGTTAATGAACGTTAAGTGATATTAATGAATGAATGTTATATTTTATTAATGGTAGAAAGAATGAATGAATGTTAGATATTAACAGGGAATTTAGAGTGATGTTAGGGGGAGAGGAGCCAAATGAGCTTCCACCTTCATGTGGTTGGCCCTATTAAGTCGAGAATATTAAACTATTCTCAAAACCAAGTGAAGCTCAATAAGATAACACACTTTTCAATATTTCATTATGTTGCACAGTTAATCTTATTGAATAATGTATATTGAATCTTAATTGCAAGGTCCAACAAAGCCAACACGAACAACAACACCACAAGTTGCTAGGTATAATGAACTCCCATATTGTCTTGTATGTACACTAACAGTATGAGTTGCTTCTAGTGTTGATATCCATGGCGGGACTGCAAAAGTAATGAATATGCCTCATCCTTGTAAGTTTTTTTATTACTTGACATTTTCTTTAGCATTTTATTACTTCATGAATGAGATGTTTTCAAATGTCTATTCCATGAATACCTCTCTCTTGTATGCTTCATGATCGATCTATCTTCAGCATGTCCACTCCATGAGAACCTTTCTCATATATGCTTGTACCTTATGTGAATTTATGTATTACTTCATAGTTTACATCTATGATTCATGCCTTGCATGTATTCATATGTATGGTTCAAGTGCTTTACATAGCTCCTTCATGCCTTATGAGCATTACTTCATGCCTTGTAGTCTTATCAAAATATTGCAAAATCATTCAACAAGAAAAAGAGTAGTAGAGGCTACATACCAAAATAAATTAGACCTCCCTCTTTATTTCCTCACTTTCTTCCCTATTTTCTTCATCCCTTCTTTATCACTTCCATTTTTCTTTATTTTTCCTTGATATAACTAACCTTTTCTCCTTAATGCTCTTCATGAATCCAAAGACTCCTTTACACTCCCCACTTTACATCCATGGCAACTACGTCCATAACTTCACTTAGTGTGAAGTAAATATTCTCTTCTACCATGGACTTCATATATCCTTTCAAATATTACCATCCATATATATATAGACCTCATTCTAAGACTTTGAATCTGCTCTGCCTAGTTCTGCTTCACATTTCTCTTATGTGACAACAAAATGTGAGGATTTAAGAGAAGCTTTAAATCATAATAGCCCTTAGCATTGGTTCAGAATGAGTCTCATATTATGCCTCCTAGATTGGATGGCTCTGATCCCCATCACACTATTCAGCTTTGTCCTCCTCACTGGATTCTTTGCACTCGTGATGACATAATTGTGAAGATTATATTTCAACAATTTTTCTTTTTTTTTCTCGCTTCTGATTCAACAAGAATTGGTTAAGATATCCTTTCGGTGAAATATTTTTGTCCACCTTTGGTCAATGAAAAGAAATGTATTGTTGTGTATAAAAGAGAGGATGGATGGTGGGAACGTAGTCCCACAAAGAGACATTTAATACAATATATATTAAGACGTACAGTCTAAAAAATTCCACAATATATATTAAACTACCATATGAAATTGAAGAGTAGCAAGTCAATCTTTCCTATCCCTAGCCTATTGTGCCTTGTTACACAATATGAATACAACCTTAGCATCATTGATCATACTCACCACTTTTTATTTTAAAATTTAAAATCAACAACCACCTCATTTCTAATGTTGGTAAGGTTCACTATTTTTAAAAGAGTATTAGATAAAAGATTTGATGGAACAAAAATGATAGAGGAAAAGAATAACAGCATTATATTTTAGATGTTAAATGTTTTTTAATATATATTTTCTATATCATAATTAATATTTTGGGAGTAGTTAACAATAAGGAGATCATTCTTCTATTTGATAGTCTATCACCATCCTTATTTTATATTGTACTTTTGTTCTAGGAAAGATTTTGATCTGTTGCAATTAGTGTGGGTTTTTTAAGGTGACTCTTTATATGTCCTAAAATTGTATGAGCCTAATAGCTTCTACTCTTGTTGATAGTTTGATGGCTATGAACAATGGCTCCTTCGAAGAAGCATGATCCTTGTAATTTTGGCCTTCCTTGTAATTTTGGCCTTCCATGATGTGAAAAGAGGTTATGTTATGAATAATGGTCCAAATGATTTAGTTATTTCTTATTATGTTGAGTATGAGTAAATTTGGGCTTCCTTGGCTATGGTCACTATTTTCTACTAACTATTGTGATTTAGTGTGATTTGAGCATGGACTTCAAGTAATCAAGAGGGTGGAAACAATCTTCAAGTGTTAGGGGGTACACGGCCTTGACCAAGGGATGAAAGTATCAGGAAAGTACAAGTGATTCATGTGTAGATCAATGTATCATTCACCTATTAATTCCTAGAAACATTCTCAAATAAACAAGCAAAGAGGTATGTTGAGTGCATATATACATTTTATGTTGCCATGATATAAGTAAGATATCAAACATGTAACTTAGATTGATTTGCAATTTCATTCATAATTATTAGATCTTCCTTGTGATTTTTGAATGCATAATGTCTCATTGATTTCAATATCTTTATTGCAAGTACACTTTTCAGCATGAAACTCCACTCATTGAGGTCTCTTACTAAATGAAAGTTAGTTATCCTATCAATGATGATATGTTTTGCATGCATTTTATGGGGAAATCTTATTAATAGCTATGGTTGGGTTGTTCATTGTGTAGACACCCAAAATTGTCATGTCTAATTAAATAAATATTTTATTTATTTAATTATCTAAGCCTAATTCTTCTATTAATTAAATAAATCTTTATTTATTTAATTCATTCATTTATCCTCTTCTAGCCTTATTTCTCATTTAAATAAATACATTTATTTATTTAAATTGTCATTTTCCTAAATTAAATAAATATTTATTTATTTAATTATCCTACTTCTTCTATTAATTAAATAAATCTTTATTTATTTAATTAATTCATTAACCTTTTCTACCTATGACACATGTCATTCATCTCTAAATTCCTACACTACCTACCTCTTTCATTATTTTGGTATTTATTTTACCTACCCTCTAATCCTAGCCGACCTCCTTTTTACACCTCTCAATCTTATCCCTCCATTTCATATTGTGTCTTCTATTTAAGGAGATGCCTTCTTCATTGTCAAACCCTAATGCCTAATCACTCATGCTAATGATCACTTTTGACTACACTACGATCCTACTTGCAACCACATTCTGTTCTTTGTTGAGCTCTTGTGCATATAAAAATCTGAGAGCAAATATATCAAGCAAGATCAATGGAGATAGGAAGAATGGAGATCAAAACCCTATTGGACATGTAATGGTATAATCTTTGTGATTTTATGTGATTTGCATTGTCTTAGGTAATCTTCATATGTTATGGTGGATCTTTGTTGTTGTTAGGCTAGGGTTTTGTGGTTGGATTCATTTAGCCTTTCAATATTCTTATTATTGCTGTCCATTTTCACCATATACATTTTGGCACGCCCGGTGGGACTCTTGTCCCTTTGCATTTAACCTTTTTGTTGTAGATTTCGTGTTTTTGAAGTTGCAGATCGGACACTTTTCGACGACATTTTAGGTTTTTTTCGCGTCTGCGAACTTTTGGATCACGTCTCTGAGTTTCAGGAGCGTCTGCAGAATCTGGAATCACGTCTGCGTTTTTGACAAATTTTATTTTGCAAGTTTCAGATAGGGGCGTCTGTGTTTCATAATTGTGTTTGCGTTAATTTTGATCGCGTCTGTGTCTGAGAGAGGCATCTATGTGTTTTGGCCGCGTCTGTGCATCACAGAATCGCGTCTGTGTCATACAGACACATCTATGTCTGGGGTAATAGCGTCTGTGTGTTTACTGTTTCAAAAATTTCAAACTTTCTTGGATTCGGTTTTCGGATTTCGCACTTAGGGTTTCAGATCTGGTTCATTTTTGGACTAACCCTTTCAAATCTAGCTAACTAAGTTTGTGCAGCTTGTTTTTGGAAGCAAAACGTTTTAGTTGAAGGCCCCTCTTTCACAAAGTCTTTTGGGTTTTTAAAATTTACCTAACTCGTGTGCTTGCAGGAAGGGGTGATCATTTGAAACAACCCAAACTACTAACAAAATTTGTTGCAGGTCCTTGGCTAGGGTTTTTTTTGTGTGCCTTGTTTTCATAGATTAGCAAACACTTCCATTGGTGCACTAAAATTGAATCATTGTTTTTTGTGTCTTGAGCAATAGGCTCTTTTTGTTTAATTTTTAGAGGGCCTGTCTTCCCGTGTGGTCATTAGGACTACTAGTGAGAAGAGAACGACCCAAGTGGTAGCGAGGAAAACCCACCTCATCCGAACCACTATAATCAAATGTATTCATGGTGAAAACTATGAATAATGTGTGCTGATTAGTTCATACCGACACTATGTCTCCCCATAAACCTGTTTGATCAAATTTATTTGATCATTTGTAGGGCGTAACCCCTATCGGCTGGGAGCCTTCTGTATTTACAGAGCTGAAAGTGCCGCATGTATGGCCACATGAGTGGATGCCCTTACTAGCACCTTTTTGTTTTAGAAGCCCAAATCCTTCTAGTTGTTGAGGCAGGAGGTCGGACCTCTGGTAGCGGCCCACACACATACGGTTCTTAGTAGAGATACAAAGTTCGCCATGGGGAGTTTTCATGGGGACTGATGCTTGGCTGACCCAAGAAGTGAGTGCCGAGGGTGGAGCCAGTGAGGTCAAGCATCTAAGTATCCACTCTGAATAGCATAGCCTCGGGGGTAAAACCCTATGTGGGATCAACAGCTATTGTCTTGGCCAGCCATAAGAATTGTGCTTGTCTTGTGTTAAACATTCAAAACATTCAAGACCAAACAACAAAACATTGTGTCTTTTGTGTCTTCAAGTGTATGCAAAACATTTTACATCAAACAACACACTTTTGGAGTCTAAACACTTGCAAATATTGAGTCCTCATCAACATTGTGTCCTCTTGTCACGAAAAATAGTCAAACAGTCGGATTTGGTCACAACAAAACAACTTCACAGATTGGAAAAATTGCATGAAGTTTACAGAAACGCGTCTGTGTCTGTTTTAACCGTGTCTGAGTCATCTAAGTGCATCTGTGAAGGGTAGAATAGCGTCTGTGTCTATAACAGCGTCTGTGTCAAACAGAGACACGTCTGTGTCTGGGAATCGCGTCTGTGAAGTATACAGAAGCGTCTGTGTCCAGAATTGAAAATTTTTACAGTCCAGCAAACAAAAGAAATCAGTTTCGGAATACTTGAGCTTCCTAGGTTGTTTCTTTAGGTTTCATCTAGCATTCAATCTGTCCTTGGGTCTCATACAGTCCATCATTGCTTCACATCTCATTTTACATTCATACTTGTCTAAAACTTGAGTCAAAAAGGTCACTTGCTTGTCCTCATCATACTTTTTCAGCATACTACATACAACTACACTTTGCTAAGTGGTCCCTCATCAAGGTTTCTTACCTTTGGGTCTCATTTGGTCTTACTTAGAGTCAAGGTCAGCTTACCTCATCAAGAGAAACTATCATCTCTTTGGAAGTCACACCTACTCTACTACTTACATAATTGGTCTTACACTTTGGACATTGCAAGTACACCTTAAGATTCATTTACACTCCATACAACTCTTGGTCTTCCATACTCTTTCCATTTTTTCATCTAGTCTCTCACATTTTGGTCATCTAGTACCTAGTTCATGGTTGAAACCCGTCTTCAAAAATCTAGGAGAAAAGCTAAAGAAGCTCAAGAATCCACAAACATGAGTTCTTATGAGTATGACAATGATTTATTTTTCAATCCTGAGCACACTACATTACCTGACATGGATGTTTATAGACACATTCCAAATGGGGAAAACGCAGACATCACAAACAACAATGCTACACACAATGACAATGTGGACAACTTTTCAATACAATCAGCAGATATAGAAGAATCCATAATGAATCCTCATTTCAATAGATTGGTTGAAGAGATAATGAAGCGGGATAGACAGTACTTTTTACACATGATGGCACAAAGTGGAGCTAAAATACCTCATGACTTTGACATATCTCAACTTATGGAAAACCGACCCTCGCAACAAACTCACTCTAACATGGATCAAAGAAGACCCAATAGTGGAGGAAATAGAGGACCGCATATGGTACCAGAATCACCATCAGCTTTGCTTCAAAAACCGGAAATCCCACATACACAGGCTCAAACATATGATACTTACCTTCCAAGACCATCATGGAAGCCTTATGCAGATAGATATGCTCAATCACATGCTCAAGCTATGGATCAATCAAAACAAGTGGATAATCAAAGGCATGCTCAAAATTTGGACATAAGGAAACCTCATGTCAAATTTGGGGGCAACATAATAGAACATGACGTGCCTATAGAATATGATATATATGCACAAAATAGATATGGGGTTCCTCAACACGAAGCTATACCAAGTGCTCCCTATATGCCACATCAATATAGACCTCCTCCATATGAACATGTCTATGATCAGTATCATCCATACATGCAACAAGCTCCTCCTCAAATTGGTGTCTCAAACATGGGGTATGCTACAAGAAATCGATCGCCACCTAAGAATAATTTGGAGCAGCAAATCAGAGATTTACAAAAGAAAATGGAGGACATGAGTACACCAAAACCAACATACACTATGAGAGACATATGTCCTTATCCATTTGATAAGAGCATTCCAATGCCTCCATTTCCTGCACACTTTGTGACGCCAAAATTTGACAAGTATAGAGGAAAAGGAGACCCCAAGGCACACATACGACAATTTTTCACAGCTTGCATTGAGGTAGCAGCAGAAGAAACATATTTGATGAGGTTGTTCCCACAAAGCTTAGGCGATCAAGCTATGGAATGGTTCTCTCAATTACCTCCTGGTATTAAGTCATGGGGTGACTTAGCAGAGGCATTTATTCAGCATTTCTCCTACAATATAGAAACAGATATCTCAGTCACTACTTTGTGCAATACTAAACAAAAGGAGGGAGAATCTTTTGCGTCATTTTTACAAAGATGGAGAAATCTAGCTAGCAGATGCTCTTGTGAAATCCCACAGAAACAAATGGTAGAAATGTTCACCCAAAATGTTAACAAGGACATTGGCTATGATCTAAGAAAAGCTTGTTTGTCCACCTTCAAGGATGTTATTGAAAAGGGCTTAGCAACAAAAAAGGTCTTAATTGAACAAGGAGTCATTAAGATATTCAAGGAAAATAAAGATGATTTTAAAGGAAAAGACAAGCCAAGATTTTGGAATAAAAACAAGAACACAGTCAATGATGGTGTTGTTGATGCTAACACAGTGCGACCCAAGTTCATCTTTTCGGGATCAAGTTCTACAAACAATCAAGTGAATACTCAAACAACTTCTAAACCACGAAGGAAGTACACCCCATTGGGAGAACCACTTGAATCAGTCTTCAAAAAGCTTGTGGCAAACAAAGTGATCACAGTTCCAGATTTTCCTCCATATGAACCAAAGGTCAAACCAAATTGGTGGAATGATGATGAGTATTGTGAATTTCATAAGAGCAAGGGTCATAAGACAGGTAATTGCCATCGACTAAAGAACATTGTGCAAGATCTCATTGATAGAGGTGACATTGAGATTGAGGGACACTCATCCAATCAAGAACATGAGATGTTTAAGGAACCATTCCCAAAGCATGACAAGGGAAAAGCCAAAGTCACAGATGATCAGGCCAACTATACTAGAGCACCTTATAACTATGATTCAAATATCAATCACATCTCAATGGACAATCATATCTCTACTATTACCATCAAGAACAAAAATCCTAAGAACCCTCCTCAGAGACCCAGGATTGTCCTAAAAGGTGTTGGATCTTCTTCCAAACCTACCTCAGAATGTCATGTTACAACTCGTCGAGGTAAAATTACATTGCCAGGTGCCTCCACTAAAAATACCACTTCTTCATCAACCAAGCCTGAGTATGACCTTGTAGAACAATTAGGGAAGACACCCGCGCTCATCTCCATCCTTGAGATTTTACGCATATCCCCTGCTCATAAAGCTATTCTTGACAAAATCTTGAGAGACACTGCCGTTCCTACTGATCTAAACGTGGACCAGTTTCAAGCCATGGTGGGATACCTTTCCATTCCACACTCCCTCACCTTCACAGAAGCCGATGACGCCTCCGTAAGTCAGCCACATAATGCACCTTTACATGTTGAAGCCTTCATACACAAACACCGAATAAAGCGAGTCCTGATAGATGGAGGAGCACGTTTAAACATTTGTACATTGAGCACCATTAAACAATTGGGATATTCTGATAAAGCTGTGAATTCTACAAATCAAATTACCATCAAGGCATATGACGATGAAGAGCGCTCATCCAAGGGCACAGTCACCTTACCTCTAAGAATTGGGCCAATCACAAAGGATGTGGTTTGTTAGGTCCTAGATCTAGATCTCACATACAACATATTGCTAGGACGTCCTTGGATTCATGAAATGAGGGCAGTCCCATCGACATATCATCAATGCATTAAGTTTCCTCATAATGGAGTCGAGGTAACAGTTAACAGTGATCCCAATCCATTCATATATTGCAATAACCTAAGATCACATACTGAGACCATCATTCCCAGTAATCATGAGGTTGTTCCTTCTTCAGCATACATTGACCCTGAGTCATTGAAACCTTCGACATCAAAACAAGGTGAACTTAAAGGCAAATTTCAAGACAAAGGCATGGGAGAATACACTTTAAATCAGACAATGTATTTACAACAAGTCGTGAGCTCTCCAAAAGAATATGGAAGGCCACATCCTAACAAGCAAATATCAATCATGATACTCAAATGGGATCCTACTACCTTTCAAAGATGGGGCGAACTAGAAGAGGAATATTTATACAAAATGCTTTACAAAGACATTGAAGATGATATATAAGATCGGATCAATATACCTTGTGAGAAATATGGCAAAGGCTTCAAGATTCTACAAAAATTCGGGTATGATGGAAAAAGCCCTCTCGGGTTACGCAAAGAGGGCGTCATGGAGCCCTTAGAACTTGAATTGACTGTAAAAAGGGAACGCTCAAAGCGACTTGGTTTTCTGACTTCCAAGATCCATACTAAAAGGACAGAAGGGGCATCACAAATCAAAATTGCCAAAATTCAACAAGAGGATTACTATTCCATAGATTCCAATGAATGGGAATGGGGTTCAGACAAATCCTCCAGTGACTATGAGCTCACCGAGACATTCAGAGAGCCAGATGAACCCACAGAAGAAGAGGAATTTTATAAAAGGTTCAGAGTTGGTCAAGAAACAACCCATAAGGATTCTGCACAGTCTTCATCTCAAGGTCCTAGGTCAAAATCACATAGGATGAGAACACCTATCCTGGAAGGTGCTACTAGTGACGACAATTTGGATTCACTTGCGATTCGAAACTGATGAGGAGAGTGCCATCGATGACCTCGACGATTGCCTCGATATACCCGAATATAACCACATCTTCACTCTTAGCCCTGCAAACTCCGAAAACATTAAAGGCCTTCCCCTTGTTCACCCCCAACTCATTGACTGGGATTATGAAGGACTAGCACAATTTGATACATTTCAAAATGACGAAGCTATTATTGACTATCTTGGCATACGAGATGATCTTCCCCTTGGAGACCATAAAGTAGGATACACCATAGAACTCAACAACATGGCATATTTCGGTGAGGGTGTCGGACCTTCCAGTCGCAAAAATGTGAAAATAAGAACAAAACAAGGATCTTATGGTGAAAACCACACTGTGGCGCTATCTGATCCCAAAAAAGTAAAAAGAAAGGACGTATCTGAGGGCGAAAACCTCTCTGAGGCACCCGAAGATGGAAGGCTTGACATTCTCCCAGCATCATATGAGGAAAAATCATCCATGTTGGTAGAGGAGACTATCAAAACGAACATTGGTACAGAAGAGGTTCCACACAACATATTCCTGGCTCAATCATTGACAGAGTCCGAAAGGGGAAAATTCATAAGCTTCTTCAAAGAACGACAAATCAATTTTGCATGGTCATACGCTGATATGCCTGGACTAGATCCGGATTTGGTAATGCATCATTTGACAGTCAAACCGGGGGCAAAGCCAGTGAAACAGAAATTAAGGAAAATGCATCCACAAGTGGCATTACTAGTCAAAGCAGAGTTGGAGAAATTATTGGATGTCGGATTCATACGCCTAATTGATTATCCCGAATGGATCTCTAATTTAGTACCTGTCAGTAAACCAGATCGCAGCATCAGAATATGTACAGATTTCAGAGACATCAACAAAGCTTGTCCGAAAGATGACTTCCCATTACCAAATATTGACTTGATCGTTGATCTCACAGTAGGTCACTAAATGTTATCTTTAATGGATGGATTTTCTGGTTATAATCAAATCAGGATTGCACCCGAGGATCAACACAAAACATCATTCACTTGTCCGTGGGGAACTTTCTGTTGGAATGTCATGCCCTTTGGGCTGAAAAATGCAGGTGCTACATATCAAAGAGCAATGACCACTATCTTTCATGATCTCATGCACATAACCGTGGAAGATTATGTTGATGATCTCTTGGGTAAATCAATAGACAAAGATACACATTTGGACATACTTTCAGTCATCTTTGATCGGTTGGAAAATACAAGGTAAGATTAAACCCTAAGAAATGTGTCTTTGGAGTAACCTCCGAGAAGCTCCTAGGATTCATTGTGTCTAAAAGAGGAATCGAAGCCGATCCAGCAAAAGTCAAGGCTATCTTGGACATGCTGCCACCCAGAAATATCAGTCAACTTCGATCCTTACAAGGGAGACTCTAGTCTATACGAAGATTCATAGCACAACTTGCCGATAAGTGTAATCCTTTTCAGCACCTACTACATAAAAATATCAAGTTCAAATGGGATGATAACTGTCAACAAGCTTTTCAGACGCTCAAAGATTATCTTTTGAATCCGCCAGTTTTGATGCCACCAATTCCAGATCAGCCTTTGTTACTATACATATCAGCTACTCCAACAGCATTGGGGGCACTCCTAGCACAACAAATTGCTGATGGCAAGGAAAAAGCAGTATATTATATCAGTCGCACATTGGTGAGATATGAGCTAAACTACACACCAATTGAGCGTGCATGTCTCGCTATGGTCTTTGCTTCACAGAAGTTACGACATTATATGCTCACTCATAAGACTAAGTTGATTGCAAGAATTGATCCATTAAAATACCTTCTCAACAAAGCTACACTTACTGGGCGACTGGCCAAGTGGGTAATGATCCTGAGTGAATTTGACATTGAGTATGTGGATAGAAAAGCAATAAAAGGACAAGCAATCACAGATCAATTAGCAAATGCTCCCATGATAGATGATGTTCCTCTAAATTCAGAATTTCCAGATGAATCCATTTTAATAATATCACATGCAAGGCCATGGCAACTGTACTTTGATGGCTCATATACACAGCACGGGGTAGGAGCTGGTATTCTCTTTATAACTCCCCAAGGCGATTCTATACCAAAATCATACCGCTTATCATTTCCTTGCACTAACAATATAGTAGAATATGAGGCATTAACAATTGGATTACGAATTGCAGTTCAATGGAAGATCCAGGAACTTTGTGTTTTTGGGGATTCTCAACTTGTCATCCATCAAGCAACTGATGATTACCAAACAAAACATGAAAAATTAATGCCTTACAAACAAATGGTGGATAATTTGAAACAACACTTTACAAAGATAGATTTTGAGCAGATACCAAGAGAGCAGAATCGTGCTGCAGATGCCATGGCTACAATTGCTTCACTAATTGATCTGCCTCAAAATGAAACCTGCTATGAGTTCCTGGTAGACAACTTGTTGGTTCCTTCATATGAGATCACTTCTACTGAAATGATATGTGTTGTTGGTCCTGAATCCTAGTTATATGGTTCCATATTCACATATCTTTGTGACAATATCTTACCTCTTGATCTATCGAATAACCAACACCGCACTTTCATTCGCCAATCCTCTCGATATGTCATTTTAGCTGATATCTTATACCGATGAGGTCTAGATGGCACTCTTCTTAGATGTTTAGAAAGCGACGAAGCTCAGATTGCGTTACGTGAAGTGCATGAAGGGATATGTGGTCCGCATACTAGTGGTCCTACCTTGGCCAAGAAACTCATCAGGACTGGATATTACTGGCCCAATATGGAAAAAGACTCATATCAGTTTGTCAAGAAATGCAAGCAATGTCAAATTCATGGAGACCTCATACATGCACCAGCACAAGAACTACAACCACTTGCGTCTCCTTGGCCCTTTTTTCAGTGGGGACTTGATCTCATAGGCAAGATTTACCCTCCTTCTTCCAATGGTCATAAATTCATTATCACAGCCACAGAGTATTTCACAAAGTGGATTGAAGCCGTGCCTCTCACACAAGTCACTGGGAAACAAATTGCTACTTTCATCCGTAACTATATTATTTGCCGATATGGTATTCCTAAGTCCATTATTACTGATAACGGGCGTCCCTTCAAAAATTAGGATGTTCATGAACTCTGTGACCACTTCCATATTTCCCATCATTTCTCCACACCATATTACCCCCAAGGTAATGGCCAAGCTGAGGCGTCCAATAAAACAATTCTTAAAATCCTTAAAAAGACAGTCGACGACGCTGGCCGTAACTGGCATATCCAACTCAATCCTGCACTTTGGGCCTACCGCACAAGTGTCTGCACACCTACAGGAGCTACACCCTACTCACTTGTCTACGGTGCTGAAGCCATCTTGCCTATTGAGGTCGAGTTACCTTCTTTACGGGTCTCTTTGCAAAACATCATTAACGATGAAGATTACAGGGTCTCTCGCTTACAAGAACTAGAACTGCTGGATGAATGAAGACACACTACTTTTAATCATCTCAAGACTTACCAACAATGAATGAGTCACAGCTACAATCACAAAGTCAAGCCTCATACATTTGAAGTAGGTGACTTGGTTCTTAGAGAAAATCCCAAGAATCAGCAAGACAGAGAGAAGAAAGGAAAGTTCGAACCAAACTGGCTTGGTCCTTACATCGTTACAGCAGCCTATGGATCTGGTGCATATCAGCTCTCAACTACAGAAGGTGAACCTTTGGAGGATCCTATCAACAGTATGCACCTTCGCAGATTTTACACATAGTTCTCCGGAATATCCTAATTTCAAAAATACAAAAAAATCAAAAAAATTCAAAAATACAAAAAAAATCATAAAAACAAAAAAATCGTTACTTGGTGAAAACCTGGCAAACAGGCGCCTTGTGACACAAATTTTTTTTTGAAAAATCAAAAAAAGTAAAGAGAAATAATTTCATCCAATGGTGAAAACCACTTCGGTGGTGCCCTAAGCAAGTACCATGGTGAAAACTGGGTCACCAGCGCCATGCGTAGAGACATTGCTCCTCCCTCCTTCAGAATTCACTTTCATCCTTCACATTGCACACACTCACAACCTATTCACTTACAATAAACTTACCCATTCCCATCATGGCTTGTTATTGATCTACCTAAGATTAGTTCGCCATTCATAATAACCCCCCCCTTTTTTTCACTCCCTTTCCATCCGTAATAAGTCAGATCCTATCTGTGACTACGGTAAATCCTATGTCTAGTAATGGGTGTGGAACTGAGAACACCACATGTTTCAAGGAGTACAGTTTCTTCTAGCTTCCTTCAGTCTATTCGTGCACAATCCGCAATAAAGCAGCATTTGCATCACAGATCCGCAATAAAGTTTCATCTTCTCTGCAATAAAGTATCAGTTTCATGGATTCAGTCAGTTTCAGATGAGACAACAGCAACGATGGGCTTCAACAAAATCAAATCTTTCAATAGACTCAGACAACATATGGTTCAGTGCTATCTATCCTTTTTGTGAAAGTAAACATTGTGACCACAATCAAATAAGACTTATACAAGTGACAAGAGACACTAAACTTGAGGACTATAGTGGATGTTGGTGTCGAGTCTTGGTTTTCTTTTGATTTTATCTTTTGGTGACATGTCTTTTAGCTTTTCCAGGATGTCTCTAACTAGAGATTCTATCTCTAGGATGTCTTTGACTAGAAAGGCGAGGATGGGGTATCGTCACCTATTTGCATTTGCTGTCTGTGGATTGTCTCTTAGTAATGCTATGACTTGTCCAAGGATATGAGGACACTGTGAGTCTAGTGTGAACTGGGGCATTCCTTGTTTGTGACTGTCTTATCTCCATGCAAACGGGTACAATGACTTTCTGGGTCGAACAAATGCCTCGATTGTCATAACCTACTTGCCATAATAAAGCTCAATGATGATAATGCACAAGAAGCTCTTTCATGATCATATCTTCTATCTTTCATCTCCCTTTCTTGATTGACTTCCATCGTCCTTCTCGAGTCCGCGTAGCCCGCTATCATGTGACTGAGTATAATGACACACCAAAAACATTTGCATTTCATGTAGTTTGCACCTGCATTACTACATATAAGCATTTCATACATACATATAGATATCACAACTGCAGCACATCCTTCATACAACACATGTTAGCACATCTTACATTTTCATCATAAATAATCATTTACATTATCATATTCATCTGCATTCCTTACATTCACATTTGCATCATGCATCACATATACAACATAAAAGAACAAAAAATATTACATTGCATTATGTATATATTTGCATCCATATCATAAACATCACGTAAAACATACATCATAAGAACATCTCATCACATAGGTACACATGCATATAGCTGCCACAAAAATGAATCATCTCTCATATATAATCAAATGTGTCATGATACAATGATGTCAAAAAAATCATATGGCTACAATCACCCGCAGGTGTCTACAATACAAAAATGGTACAAATACTAATACAGGGGAGCCCTCTATGGCTATGATGAACTCCCTCCCTCGGAGCCGCCTGGCCTCGACGGAGTCTGAGCTCTAGAAGGACCCGCTCCAGGATCACCCTGCCTGTCTGGTGGTGGTGGCAGACCCATGACCCCACCACTCGATGCCTGTCTCCTCCGGCTCCCTCTTGTAGCTGTCGCTGTACGCGATGGTCTATGGAAGCTCCTCGCCTGCTGATCTGCTGGCACGGCACCATAATACAGGTCCCTCCAGTAGGCGATCTCCTCTCCAGCTCATAGGACATATGCGTAGCCTGCTCCTACGTCCTCTGCCACCTGCCTCCCTACCCTCAGCGCTGTCTTAGCCTCTGTATAGCACTGGATAGCCTGATCTCTCTCCCGCTCAGTATCTCTGAGCCTCATCCTGAGCCGATCCCTCTCCCTCTCCAACTCTTGGATCTCGTCTGCCTGGCCCTGGCAGATCTCCCTGAGCTCAATCAACTCATCCTCCTCTGGATCCCCACCCTCTGCCTCTGCCTGTGGCTCTCCCTCTACGGGTGCCTGCCCCTGTACCTATCCCTGTACCTGTACCGGTGCCTGAGCGGGTACCTATCTCTGTGCATGCCTAGGTACCTGTCCCTGTCTCTGTCCCTGTGCCTGTACTGGCACCTGTCCCTGCACCTATCCCTGTCCCTGTCTCTGTCCCTGTGCTGCTGGTACCTGTAGGGGCAATCCACCACAACCCCTCACCACCTGAGCCTATCTCTCCTGTCCACCCTCCCTCTGAGGTGCCACCCTCCTCTCCCCAACTACTCCCCTCCACCTCCATCGGCCTCTGCCTCCATCACCCCCACCATCCTCATCATCATCTCCTCCTCCATCACCCTCCAGTAGCTCTCCTGGATCTGTCAATCGAGGGAATGGATGCTCTGCCCAATAAGCTGTATACTCTACATCCATCCCGGTGTCCTCAATCTCTGGCCACATATCCCAAGGTAAGGGCACCATCTCTGCCAGCTATGTGACTGCCTGATCATATGACAACAATGGCCCGAACTGCGCCTGATCCCTAACTGTACGGGCATACATACCCGAGCCTCGTGGCATCCTCTGGATCCTGCCATACTGTCTGCATACCCTGTCCACCAGCTGTCTCTCCAGTATATAGGGCATCCGCCCAATCAAATACCTGCTCCGAAAGGTATAAGGCAGCTCCACTGCATCATCCTCCCACTCCTCACACCCCAAATATGGCCTCCAGATGACTACGTCAATGTCATCTATCACTCGCCTCCAATGCTCTAACCTACCAATCTGAGGCTGTGAAGTGATCATGTCATATAAATGCACAAAACTTCGTCCATGACCTCTGCCTCTGAAATGTATCGGCCGTGTGATAGGCAAATGCTCATATGCCCAAACCTGTAGAAGTGTCACTCCACAGCCCAGTCCCACTGATCCATGGTAGACGAACTGGTGAAGCTCATAATATAGGTGGGCCAACACACATGGACCCCACGCATATCTGGTGTGATGTGTCACCAGTGTCTCCAGTGCTCCTCCCCAGCCCATTGCCAAACCCCATGTCACCCGGTCCGGACATAGGAACCCACTGATAGCTCCTCCGATCACAGCTGGCAAAGCTAACCCTGTTGCGGTCATGGTGTCCCATGCCACATGCCCTACTCTCATCTCTAGGCCGGGATCCTGGAACACCCGTCTCAAAGCCTCTCTGTCTCCGTTGCGATCGTATGGAATCAGCTCTCCATCGATCGGTATGTGCAGAATCCTGTAAACATCCTCCAGGGTGACTGTCATCTCACCCATAGGCAAATGAAAGGTGCATGTCTCTAAATGCCATCTCTTGGCCAGCGTAGTTAGCAAACCCATGTTTGCCTGAAACTCAGGCACATATAATACATGTCTAAGGCCCATCTCCTCGATAGCAGCTCTATCCTGAAATGACAACTCCGATCACAATCTCTGTGTGGACGGGAATCTCTCCCGTGACTCTAGCATAGGCAAATACTCCTGCAGTCAAACAATCAAATCATGTCAGTCATCATGGCATTCACTCTTCATCACAAAATACTACTTGCTATCTAAATGCATATGGTTATCTATCTCAGTGACACTCACTGTTCATCACAAAGTGTTGCTATCTATCCTAGTAGTGCTCCCTGATCATCACAAAGTACTACGTGTGTGACATTCCCTGTTCATCACAAAGTGTTGCTCACATTTGCACTCCCTGTTCATCACAAAGTGCTGCTCATACTTTGGGTACTCCCTGTTCATCACAAAGTGCCTTGATCTATCCTAGTCTTCCTAGAGGACCTTCTTGAGTGTATCCTCTCAGGAGCTTATCCAATCGACAGCGTATGTTCATCACAGAACTGTCGATTTGACCTAGAAGATAAAACCTTGCATTTTTCAGACACAAACGCGTTTCTACCTCACAAACGTGCCTATAGACTGCACAAGCATGCCTGAACAACGCAAACGTGCCTGTTTGACATATACGTGCCTAAATCATTCACAAACGCGACTTTGGCACACAAACGCCCCTTCAGGATGTAGACGCGCCTGCATTGCACATAGACGCGGTTCCAGATGCATACACGCCTGGCACCGACACAGATGCGCCTGTTGGACACAGACGTGCCTGACACCGACGCAGACGCGGTTACACGTTTTTGCACTTTTTTTGTGCCCTATTCCTAAGCGCATTTATTGCTAACTAGCATGCATTAATGACAAAATTGAGTGCGTCAAAGTACGAGGAGGTTTGGTGGTACTTACCGGCTCTCCTGCCTCTCCTAGTCTCTGAAATCGGCGAACGCGGTCGAATCTGTGTACGAAAGCCATCGCTGCTGACTGTTGCTGCTCTTTTTCTCGCTCTGCACTGTGATCTCGTGAAGGTGTAGATGACAATGAGGATGTATTTTCCCCCGTGGTCTATCTTATAGCCTACCCTAGCCCTCGCATTCATTTCCTGAGTCAGTCTTCGTTATCCCGTGACTCTGTCACTTTATTCGGTCAGTCCATTCTAGCCTTTCTTTCTTATCGAGAGATTGTTTGCAATCTTTTCAGACATTTTCATCCAATTTCTCGAGGGGGCATATCATTCCCATTTTGGGGCAACTTTGTATCAGTTCATCTTATCTTCTTTGAAACAACGCGACAAGCCGCATTGTCTCAAAGAGGGGCAAAATGTAGACACCCAAAATTGTCATGTCTAATTAAATAAATATTTTATTTATTTAATTATCTAAGCCTAATTCTTCTATTAATTAAATAAATCTTTATTTATTTAATTCATTCATTTATCCTCTTCTAGCCTTATTTCTCATTTAAATAAATACATTTATTTATTTAAATTGTCATTTTCCTAAATTAAATAAATATTTATTTATTTAATTATCCTACTTCTTCTATTAATTAAATAAATCTTTATTTATTTAATTAATTCATTAACCTTTTCTACCTATGACACATGTCATTCATCTCTGAATTCCTACACTACCTACCTCTTTCATTATTTTGGTATTTCTTTTACCTACCCTCTAATCCTAGCCGACCTCCTTTTTACACCTCTCAATCTTATCCCTCCATTTCATATTGTGTCTTCTATTTAAGGAGATGCCTTCTTCATTGTCAAACCCTAATGCCTAATCACTCATGCTAATGATCACTTTTGACTACACTACGATCCTACTTGCAACCACATTCCGTTCTTTGTTGAGCTCTTGTGCATATAAAAATCTGAGAGCAAATATATCAAGCAAGATCAATGGAGATAGGAAGAATGGAGATCAAAACCCTATTGGACATGTAATGGTATAATCTTTGTGATTTCATGTGATTTGCATTGTCTTAGGTAATCTTCATATGTTATGGTGGATTTTTGTTGTTGTTAGGCTAGGGTTTTGTGGTTGGATTCATTTAGCCTTTCAATATTGTTATTATTGCTGTCCATTTTCACCATATACACATTGTTTTGTGAAAATATATACAAGTAGATTGGGACATTAGAGTTATAAACACCGTAAATTGTGTTTGACATCATTGTCCTAATTGTAACAATCAATCACCATTGGCCCAAGGCCACACCAACACCGTTGTGATGCCAAGGTTTGTGTATACTGGTGTAAGAGCTACTCTTAGGATGTAGTGCCCCACCAGGAAACCCCTAAGGGTTTAAATTAAAAACACTCAAATAGAGTGTAAATTTTATTTTTTTTATAATAATTATTTAGAGCGTTAATGAAAAGTTACATTATTAAGATAAATTGAAGTTAACTCAATTCATTATTAGACATGACATTAAAATACAATGGAGATTGTCTGTCAACTTAGATATCACAGCGGAAGGCTCAGCCAATCCTAAGGAGTTTCCTAACGTGATTACACAACCTTACACCTAACTCAACTTGCGTCATTAGATCCATTAAACTAGATATCTTAATTACAAGGTAATGCATAGATCTTAATTACATATGTGTTCATTGGGTTGTCATCTTATAAATTTTAGGAAGTGTCCATTTGCTTTGGTTGATGAGGAGACCATCAAGAGGTTAATTACTCAAAGCACTTTAATTCATAATTACATTAGGAGGTCTCCAAATGGGTTCTAGCGTTTTAAATATAACAAAGTTCATTCGTTAGAGTTTTAAAATAACCATCCACACTTGACATCATCCTTTAATGCTATAAATGTGCTTAATGAGATACGATCGTTTAGGATCAAACTATGATTTGTAAAGTGAAGGTTCCATCATTTGATTTAAAGTATTCACTCCCATTTGATATATATATTTCTTAAATATTAAAAAATATGGTTAATAAGATAAATTTGTTTCTTTCGGATTAAACTTCCACGAGTAGAGTGAGGTCTCTTCATTTGTTATCATGCGTAGCTTACTAATGAGTTGAAGTTCTTTTATGAAAGGTAAAATATGAGTAGCCATAGGATACATTTGAAGTTTTAATAATGCAAGTAAATGGGCTAATTTTCATTAAGATGGGTCTGCATTAGAACACACGAGAGCATCCTTCAATTTAAAGATTCGTTAACTAGATGACATTCGTCATTTCAAGATTAGAGAGATAAGATCATAATGACGTCCTTCTATTCGGATTAAAATACCATTATCTTATTGCATATCTCTTTTTTTTTTTGTTAGATGAAAGTAATATGCGAGAGATACTTTTACTAGGATTAATGTGTAAACAACAAATCGATTACTTTCCCATTTTAGATTAATTTTAGTAATCATGAGGGATTCCTTTTATAAGGGATTAAAATATGGATATCTAATTGAGTTCACCCAATTATAAAATAAATCTGGTGAGGATTATCGATTAAAATTACAACATAAATTACTAAGTATATTCATCCAATATACAACATGAATTACCTAATTGAGTCCACACGATTATCATTTTACTCTAGTGAGGAATATAGTTAAGGTTAAAGCGTGAAATAACTTAATGAATCATCCAATGCAATGAAGCATAATTAACATGGCGTGAATTTCATTCACTAAGGCAAAAGGATAGATGTTGATATGATGTTCAACCTTTAGATTTCAATCTAGGAATGGTGACATAAATTTTAACTTTGTTTCCTTTTTACGTCCATTCCATTTATATACTTAATAACAAGTTAATCCAATAAATAAAACTAGCAAGGTTCCTTCCATTATTACTACGTTCATTTAACCTTATCAAAATACTCCTTTCCACAACTCTAATTACAATATTTTAAATGCTTGCCATAACCATGATTCACCAAGTTTTATGAACTTAAATAACTACATTTATCCATATGAATAATGTCATGCACTTAAATTTGAATTCATTAAATTTCCACCATACACTCATGCAAGAAATACAACCATCCATGATAATTTAAAACATAAAACAAGCACGCTATAAACATCACATAACACAGATATGATCTCGGAGTTCACCCCGGATGGGCTACATCTCCGGGTCTGCTCAACTGCAAGACCCTTTTGGTATTATATCGTTAGAAATACATGATTTATAAGTCTTTACATCTTTGCCTCTTAGGCGAACTCAACCAATAAACAATAGACACCTCATTCGGAGTTTACATAATGATCCCTTCTAGAGTGGATCCAACTGAAACACTTCAAAGCAAAAACAAGGATTTCTTAACTGGTGGCACCTTAAATGGAGACTTGACCGACGTTGGTCAGACAAAGGCATTCAGAAGACGGTGACCCAACATACCTATCTAGGCCATGCTATTATAACAAACGCATCAAATTTCCAAAATAATAAGCCATGCTCAAGCGTTAACGGGTAATTACAACACTCTCTCAAGTTGACTTAAACATCTAAACAAATTAATTAATCCTTAGAAGAAACACTAATGACAAGTTGGTTTACGACAATAGTCTAGCCCCTTCTCTAACAACTCAAAAAAAATTCTCCTTTTTCTATAAGAACAAATTACATTGAGAGCGACTGAAGAAATGGAAAAGCATTACCGAGCTAAAACAAGCTTCTATTGCATACATTTAAAAATTAAAGACCATTCCATCCACTCGATTTACTCATTATCATATAATTAATTATCATTCGATTTTAAAAAAAATACAATGAAAGCATTGCTATATTAAAGCCCAAAAATCTATATATGTAATTAATAATATATGCTAAATAGATGTTATCTATTTTAACATATATTATAATATATACATTTATCCCCTTTTTCTTTAAAACATTATTTACCTAAATACAAGTCCCAACTCATTTTTTTTTTTTAATACAAAATATTACTTGAAATAAATCTATTTTAATAAACATCTCTTTTTCTGTAAAAAGCCATGAAAACCCCAAAAACCCGAGTTCTAATCATACTTAAAAACTAAGTAAACATATCATAAAAAAAAACATTTTAAAAATTAACACGGGCGGCCAAACCCTAGCCGTGCCCTAGCCGAAGGGAACTGTGGCCGCCACGACGAGCGCAGCCCCTCGGCCTCCACACACAGTGGAGTTGAAGGTCACTGCGGCCGCCATGGACGTCGCAGCTCCTTCGGCCCCCACTCAGTGGAACTGGAGGTTGATGTGGCCTCCATGGCGTCGCAGCCCCTTCGGCCTCCACTGTGTGGAGCCGGGGGTTGCTGCGGCCGCCATGGACGCCGCAGCCCTTTTGGCCACCACTGGTGGAGTCATATGGTAGCGGGGAAGGGGCGGGTTGAGCTTCGGCTCCCCCCCCGAACCCCCGAACATTCATTTTTAATTTTTTTATTTATTATTTATTTATATATTTGTTTTTTTTTTGGCTATTTTCTTGATACAATTTACAGTTCGGGTCAAATCGTAAATTTCTTGAGTAAGGCTTAAACAAGAGACGAAATCCCCCATTGTTATATTTTGTTTTGTGTTTTCTCAGACCTGTTCATTTTCCAGATTCATCCAAAACTCCATTTTGGGACAAATATCTCCACATCAGGTTTAAAGCCCCAAAATTTATCAAGAAACAGACATTTGATTCAAGAACAACCAAATTTTTAAGGAAAAACTGAAACTAGTCTTCAAGAACCTTCATGGTTAAAAAAAAACATTTATTTCTATTCTTTTCTTCAACATTTCATGGAGAACATACAATAAACAAACGGGTAGATTGGAATCCTACCTCCAAATGCATTCCGGGGAGAGATTTCTTTGACGAAGAGCTCCACCTGCAACCTCCATGCAAATCCCCCATTTTTTCCAAAAAAAAGCTCCCAAGCAAAAAGAACCCCCAAAATGCTTACAAAACAAGATTAAAAAAAAAAAGCCCTAATTTTGCCCTAATTTTCAATTTCGAAATTAGGCATTTATTTTTAAAATAAAATAAATGAAAATCCAAATGGGAATCATTCATTCCCTCCTTATTCATTTTTCTTTTAAAATTTAAAAGCTTCCATCTCTTATTCAACTCTATTTTTTTTTTAAAATTTTCTTCATATCATTTTAGCCAGCACGTTATATTTTGATTAATTTAATTTTCTGAAAATCAAACTTTTATATTTTATCAACTATACAAGTAAGAAGAAATAATTTCTTTTAAATAATAATAATTTACCCTTTTCCTTCCAAATGCGAAAATGCGTAATTTATTTCTATCTCCCAATGACTTTAAATTTTTCCTTTCCAAAAACGCATAACTCACTAAATTCATTATTTTAAAATTAGCTATTAAATTAACTCGCTATAACATAATAAATCGACATTTTTAAATAAATGACTAATCTAATGCAAGAGTCTTATTTATTCTAATTTTTCAACTACGAATGCGTAAATGTCGCAAATGTGTAAATGAGCACACTAACCCCAGTTAAATACCTTAAGCTTGCTACAATAGTAATTTACAGCAAATCTCTTAAATTAATGATTAATCACATAAAAGAAGCTACCTACTTAAATTTCTAAATTACTAATGTGCTCGTCTACTCATAAATTTGAATTTAATTCTTAGGATAACAAACCTCACTTACCTCGCGCAGGGCATGCAAATCGAGGAAGTCCTCCAAGTCTCTCGACATGCATCCCAATGAAAAGCAAGCCCCACGAACCCACACATGGTGCTCACCTAACCATGGCTAAGGCAAGACGAGAGTTATATGACCACAAATCCGAATTCAAAAGATGAAGGAGCATACTCAACCTTGCAATTTCCAAAGGAGATGAACCTTGCCCTAAGCGGTGTTGTACCTGCAATGTCCTGCACCCATGAATTCATACAAGCATGCATATACATATACATATTCAATAAAGATGTTAGCTCAAGATTCAACACAATGGTTAGGAACAATTATATTTACACGGGAATCGATGCAAAAGCACCATAATAAGTATGCACAATTTATTTATATTATCTAGACTACACATTGCATATCGGTTAATCTACCATTCAAGAATGCCACATAGGAAGTCAATCAAGGTTAAATGGGTTTTAAAAGTCCGACTAGGGTATGGGCATTACATAGGACATTTCATTACCATTACATATCCACACATGGGGTTTCCAAACACAACTTGTTTGAGTAGGTAGTATCACTAGTAAAATTGTCATTATCACAATTGGTACCCTTAGGATAGTCATTAATATTTGGTCTATTGCACTTTTTAATGGTTTCTAAATGCTTCTATGGGGTGTATAGGGCTCCCACACATCACTTCCAATATTCCATCTAAGGCACTTCACTCTCACCTATCTTATATTCCACTTTCTCTATGTTGTTATCCTAGAGGTCCGATACATGATGAATATCAAACCAATCAATCAAATATAGCATGTGTCTCAAAGGTTTTGGAGACCTGGAAGAAGGAGAAATGAAAATCCATATTTACAAGATCCTTTCCAACTAGTGGTGTGAATTTTTAACGGTGAAAAGGCCAAAAATACAATTTTTTCCCACTCATTGGAAACCCTAGTGAGTGTTTTGATTGTTTTTGGAAAAATAGTGATATCTTCTTCAAATTTCAATGGATCTCAATTCTAAAAAAGATTAAATGAAGGTAATTCACTTCTCTACCATATCCAATTGACTTCTAACAAAAATATGATGAATTTCACAATTAAAAATAATGAGAATCAGACTAAAACATTTTTGTATGAACAAAAATCTCCAACTTCATTTAGTAAAACTTTCAAAATTCAACAAGACAAACTTGGGTGGTGTGACAAAGGCCTATTTATGCCCATCCAAGTGGGTTACAATCTCAAACTGCCAAAAACCAACCTCCCAACCAAATTTTTAAAAGTTGTCATTGACAATAATGACAATTTTTTTACAATTTTTACAATTTTTGCCCAATGTGTAGTGGATTCCATCGATAATCATCCCATATCATAGGTTAAATGGTTGTTTGTAATATTTCAATTATTTCTTTTACTTCTAATCACCAAAGGCCTTTTGTCTAAGGTTTTTCTTGGCTTCGATTTTTCTTTACCTTATTGTTTGCTTGATGTCATTATAATAATAATTAAGTTTAGATTTCAGTCTTAAGATATAAATCCAATGGAATTTTACATAAAGTAGTTTACACAATTGAGGAAGGATATGCAACAACCCCTTTAATGAAAGCATCCATATACCCTGGTCAATATCTTCCCACTAATTATAGTGATAATGGGGCAAAGATCTTGACAATGGAGTGTAGGCCATGGTTCAATAGTCGGGAAAACTTTGTCACTTTTGTCTACCCATTGATAGAAATCCCTTTCAATGGTTCCTTAGGGACCAATTCATTCTGCATAGATTGATTATATGTAGAAACCCTAGAATTGGCAAGCAATCATGTTTGTCACATGATCCGTGTACTCATGTTAGCATGTTCACCGGTATATATAAATTGAGATAACTAATAGAGCTAACAAATAGAAATTGAAGATAGTTGAGAGACATGATAGACAAAGAAAATAACTTTCAAGACATTATTGTAAGTTTGTAAGTATGATAGTAGTTCTTTATAAATTTAACGTTCTTCCACTATTTTTTTAATTGTTATTTAATTTTAGTCTACCTCTAGTATTGTTGGTGTGTAGATATTTCACACTCTAATACTTGATCAAGCACAATCATCTTGTGATTATAAGAACTAAGTATAAGATCTTCAATAGGTTCTTTGCATTCACTTTTCCAAGGAAGAAGCAAAATAAACAAATATGCTTAAGAAGATATAGAAATGAACTTAATATAAGGAAATGGCCAAAAGGTCATTCATTGGATAACAATAATCAACAAATACATAACATAAGAATTCACAAAATAAAAATTCACAAGTTTTTTTATTCACAATGACAATGGTTTCATGTCCCATCCTTTATGGGTACCCTTGGACACACCTATTGGCCACTAGACTTTGATCACCCTTTCAAGGCTTGATCAAACATTACAAGGAAATATAAACATCATGGTAAATTAGCCTTGGGCTTGTGACATCATAACAAGTGCAAATTAGTGGATCTCAACAATGTCACACATACTATCATTGATGGTTACTAGTCCTTTGCAATTAGGACTGTCAACGTTGATGGCTAAAGGCCAAATCAACACATCTATGCCCTTAAAAAAAACCCCTTGAAATTGACTTTCATAACCTACACAAGAACTAGGACCAATCTCTTGGACTTCCAACCTCCCAAACCCTCCAACAAGACTTTGTTTTGCAACAATGACACTAGTAATTTTAATTTGTCATAGTCTGTCCTTCTAGGTCAGTCAATAGTTCTTGTGTTCTTCCTTTACAACATGATCTCCAACCTTGTTGATCGGATGCATAGGGCCCCCACACATCTCTCTATCACAAAACACAAGGTGAGTTAATCTCTATTCATTGAACATGGTGTTTATTCAATCTTGTTGTCCTCAAATGTCTAATACATGAAGATATCAGACCCTCAATCCTTCACCACAAATACAATGTAAGAAAGACAGAGTGATCTTAGCATAGAAATACTTCCATGAAGAACTGAGAGAGGCACCTCAAATATATAAAGGTGAGATTGGAGTTCCAAGTTGCAAATGTAACTCCCAAGTCCAAGGATGTCATCTAACAACCTATGTGTGTGCAAAGTGCTACAATCCTCATATAGAGAAAATATAATATTCCACATATTTGGAATAAATAAAATGAGATGAGACAACTCAAATAAGACAAAGGATTTGTAGGGATTCCTTAGGAATATTCCTACAAGTAACAAGTAAAAGGAAATTAACTTTACCAAGTAAATGTTAATTCCCAACAATAACAAATGATAGAGAAAGTAAAATAGAAGATTAGAGTTAGTTATCAAGAGAGATAAGTAAATAATTAAGAAGCAAAAAATTACAAGAGCTTATAATAACATGAATACAAAATAAGCTAGAGGAGTGGATACATATATTGGAAGGAAGGGAGACAAAACCAATCAATGAGAAAAATAGCTCTAACTACCAAAAAATAGTGGGATTTACACTAATAAAATATGCCACCTACTATAATATTCGTCTATGGTTAGTTTGACCCACTCACTTATAAATAATCCAACTAAACTGAATGTGTAGGAAAATAAAATACATCCAACTAAAAATGAATTAGAAACCTAGAATTTAACACCATCCTTATGTGTAGACTAGGTGGGTGAAATAATGGGTCCTAGCAATAAAATCTTTATGAGATATATATGTAAAAATAGATTCCCCTCAAGAGAAGAAACCCCTTCAAAAAGAGAGATAAAACCCAACCCATAAATAATGGAAAAAAACCACCCAAGTAGAGAGAAATGAAGGGCTAAGTATACCTTAAAGAAGTAACCTCTTACATCTCTAGAAAATATCATATATGAAATTTTTTATTGTAAAGTGTTTTGTGAAGGTGTTGACATCTATTTGGAATTTAGGAGGTGTTGGATATGAAAAATTTGTCTATGAATAAGCTCTTGATTCTAGTGAATTCGAACCTCTATGTGACTGGTGCTATGAAATTTTTATGGTACTAGAGTTTTTATAGAATATGATAAATGGTCATTCGAGCTAGATACCAAACTTGGGGAGAATATGTTGAAGGCAAATGGATTTTTTTACTAAGATAGAGTTGTACCATTCCCATTAGGTTGATAACCTAAAATGGAAACCTGATGGGAGCAATGTTGGAAACATGCAAGGGAGTCAAAGAATACAAGCTTAAGAAAAACATCCAGAGTAGGTTTCAAGTAGATAAAGTCATTGCAAACCAAATGTGACTCATACAACTAACTTATGAAAATAACAAAGAAGAACAAGAACAACTAACTTAGATAAAGTAGATAAAGTCATTTCATCTCCCTGATTAGGTTGCTCTTCTTCCATTGGTGTTGTCCCTTCCTTTTCCAGAAAATTGGCTTTAAAGGCTCTTGTATTTGGGTTATGTAATTCCCTATCAGCACTAGAGTTGCTCCCTTTGATCCCATTTTTAATAGGTTTACCAGTACTCAAAGTTTCATACAGTCCTCTTAGGATTTGGACCATCTTAACCATGGTACGCCTCATATTAGCTTGAAACCAGTGCCCCTCATATTAGCTTGAAACCTATGCCCCCTATTGGTAGTTGATGGGGATAGAATACCATTCGCTATACATATCAATGAGGTGTGCTTTACATCTAGATAAGGAGAACTAGTCACAATACAGAATAATCAATTTTTTAATTTTTTTTAAAAATAAATAGCCGTCAGAATTATGACGGCAACTAAACTTTGCACCAACGACCAAACCGTTGGACCAACAACATTCTCGTCGATGAAAATTTTCTAGTAGTCATTGGAATTCCAATGCCAACTAAAGAAACAACTGACGAGGATGTTGTATGTTTGACAACACTTCCTTGGCGGACGGTTGTCAGTGCATATTAGAGGGGGAGCATCGGAATTCCGACGTCCATCCGATGACTTTTTTGGCTAGAGGAGTGATCATGGCCGCCGTCGAAAGAGTTCACTATGTCGTTGGAATTCCGACGTTCAATGGCATCGTCGGGAAGTCCAACAACGAGTTTTTGACGACTTCATTTCTTGACAGTGCGATGAAAAGTAGTCGAAATTCTGACGATAGGCCGTTGAAAATTAGCCCCAAATGTACTAGTGAGAGAGGAATATAACAAAGAGAGAGAAGGGGTTAGGGAGGTGGGAAAGAGAGAGATCTAAGAGAGGGAGAGGGAAGAGATAGAGAGACTTGAGAGAGAAAGAGAAAGGGAGGGGGAGGGAGAGAGGAAAAGAGAGTTAAAGGGAAGTGTGCAAAGAGAGGGAGAGAGAGTTAAAGTTCTACATGTGAAAAGAGGGATTGGAATGCAAGAGAGAGAGACCTGAGAAAGGGATAGAGAGAAAAATTCTCAATGTGAGACATTTGGCGCACACCAAATTTGGCATGCACCAAATTGAAAATTATAGTTTTTGGAATTTGGCACACACCAAATTTGGCATGTGTCATATTTGTCATGTGCCAAAGTAACTGCCTTGGGAAAAACTAAGCCTTAGCCTTGGATTTTCCTTGGGCATCCAGTGCAAAGGCTTGGGTTTCCATCTCAAGTCTAAGATGTAAGTTTTAGAAAACATGCAAAATTTTCTCACTTTTTTGTTTGTGCTCTCTATCAATTTTGCACGTGTTTCAATTCAAACAAAAATAAACACCATGAAAATTGCAAGATCTCTCTTAGCTATCTAGCCATATAAATATTTTCTCAAATTGATTATGTTAAGGTCTTCATCTATAATTTCTTTTGTTAGTGTGTCCATTTTTTGTCAAAAACCATCATGTCGTATTTTGGGGATATATTTTTACTCATTCATTGAATTTTGAAACAAATTACATTTTTAGAAACTAGACTCCATTCTACACATTTTTTTATAAAAATGATTTTTGATTAGTTTTTACAAATTTTAGGGAGGAGCACGCTCAAAATTTTGTTCTTTAGGATGTGTCCACTATGAACATTAGTAAAAAATAATATATTAATTAAAAAATTAGCTGAAAAATATGGCATAAACTACATGGTGTTAGCTAATTTCTCATTGGAGCAATTTTAAAAATTCCAAAAAAAGGTTGACATTTTAGGGGTAGCACACTAGGTACTATGTTATGTTTTTTTTGAAAAAAATAAGATCACTTTGTGTGCTCCCCTTTTTTGAAACCCTTAATCTCCACTATTTAAAAAAAAAATAGTAGTTTAGAAAGTAGACTCAAAGCACTACAACCCTTGTTCTTGTTGTATCTTCATATTTTGAGTGTAACTATTTTCATTTTCTTGTTGAAGTTCAAACTTTGCTGATTTTAGAAAAAAAAAGTGGCAAGTGGCATCTTAAGACCCCTTTTGGGTTCTCCATCTTTGTGAACTTACCCCAAAGTGAAACAATTAAAGAATAAGTAAAAGACTCAACAATGAAAAAACAACCAAGTCAAATTCAAGGTGATTTGAAACTAAATTGATCCAGTGATTTCTATTTCATGGTGCATTAGTTTTCTAGCTATAAAGTTCTTTTTTTTTGGCACATAGAAAATACATTTAAGCTAACATGCAGATTTATCTAACCAAGTATCCTTGATGAGGTATCCATCTTTCTATAGTCAGTAGAGGATTTTCCCTTACTTTCAACTATGTGCACATCCTTGGTAGTAATGCATTCCTTAACAACGCTTGAAGTTTCTTCCTTTCTCCTCAAGACAAAATAATTTTTTTTGTTGCTTGGGTAACTAACAATAAAATTACCCACTGTACAACAATAGTGGAAAATTATAGAAGAGTCTTCAATTTATATTTGCTACACCCAAAGACCATATTTAGAGGAAAGGGTAACCTAAGTTGGGACCACCTTTTTTTTCTTCACAATCACACAAAAAGGAGAAAAAAGCTCAAGTTCTTAAATTTTGTGAACAAATCAGCATTAAAGTATTACTCAAAAAGTGTTTTAAACTTCCTCATCCCAATTTTCCAATGGTAGCTCTAGTAATCTAACCCCACATAGGGAACATGATGAAATTCTCACTCATACCTGGATTAAAAATTACAGAACATTTTTTGAGGCAAAGACCGTTTTGCCCTAGAAACCAAGGACCAACAAAAAGGTTCCTAGACAAATTATCAAGAATGTTAAAAAGGTTTAAAAATTACTAAGCATAGATGCAACCTCAACCTAACCTTTTAGATTTCATCTTCTAATCACCTACCTTCTAACAACATCAATGTTGGGACAATTATTGTAGAATCTCCAAATGAGCAAGTTCCTAAGACAAGAAGTTGCCTTAGCAAAACAAGATCAAATATTGCTATCTTTTCATTTGACCCAAGCTCAATAAGGGAAACCTCATTAGACTCACCATGAAACTTCTCACTTGCATCTTGCATAATAGAAAAATTAATAGGAATACTCCCATCTAAAGAAGGGTAACCCCTAAGGAAATCACCCTCACTAACAAAACCACCAGCCTCAACAAATTCTCATTCCTCCTTTCTCTCTCGCTATTATGTTTTTTGTCTTTATTAAAAAATTTTATGGGTTGTCACCAAGGTAAGTGACTCTCCATTGTTGACATGGTAGAGAGCGGCATGTGAGGTTTGAACCTTGATTGTTGGCTCTACAAACAAGAAGCCCCACCATTTCACCAAACTACTCTAATATGTCATTTTAACAATTTTTCGTCTGAAATTTAAATATTGACTAAACTACTCTACTTTGATACCATCTTAGATTGAATAAAGCGAAATGACAACAATATTAAATCTTCCTAGAATCACAAATAGAATTACATAGCATAAATTGACTAATAATCAAAACACAAGAATATAACAGAATTCCAATATCTGAACTTTAGATGATCAAGATATGTAGTGGAAGAAATATAACATGGTATGTAGGCTTTAGGATATACGCGATAGGGTAACAACTGGCCTAGAGGAGTAGAGTTAACTAGATCATTAACTCAACTATAAGAGTGAAGGTGTCAAATAAAGTGACCTTGATAACCAAGTGAACTCAAAGAAACAACATATGATCTTACTTCTTAATAAGAAATAACAGGCTGCTGCTTCTTATTATCATTCGAATTATCCTCAATAAGTTTATTGTCTTATGAATCTACGATAGAAATTCATACAATGCATGGCTTCATCTCCTGGTTCTTCGTTTATAATATTTCTGGTGGAGATGGTGGTTGCACAACTTGGAGATGCGTCTGAATATTTAGCTTCACCTTCTGCTTTTGGGAAAATGATTTTCCCTTCACAGACCACAAATACCTCACAAAAATGTGGGGCATGCCTGTGTACATATTCAGCTTTGCTTGGTCCCTTTTTCTTCAACTTTCTGCTCTCCACCAAACAAAAGCAAACATTAATATTTGGTTCCAAGAGCAGAAGCCATTAATCACGTAAAATTTCAATTTATTTTAACTGTCCAACCTTGTCATAGGATGAGTTGCTGGTTTTGTCCCCATAACAAGTTTTGCAATGTTATATTCTGATATCAATTCTATCAGTTGCTTGTGAGGCATATCGTTTTCGACTGAGATTGTTTCTGTTTTTACCTGTATCAAATTATAATCCAACATTCAGACGACAAAATTTCTACAGTTCAGAATGTTAAGTTAAATATTTATGAATTAGATTATATAAGTTGTTTTCTTCATCGATATTATGATCCATTAATGATTGCTGAATTAGATTGTATAAATTTTCATTATCATCGAATAACATTACTATTCTATCTACATATAAAAGTGGTGCAATAATCAATTACCTTAGCCTCTAAGCACATATCCCGGTAGTCTTGTAGTAACCTTGATCTCTTGCCCTCTTCCTCTTTTATATAGTTGTCCCACAAGTCTTGTGAGACTTGATATCTGGGAAGCTTTCCAACTGTTTTAAAAACCAATATAAAAGAGTTCAATCTCATCAGTTTTGATTGCTTAAGGGTTTTAGTTCTTAACAAAACTATCAAGCTGATTTGAGGAAAACTCCATTCAGATCAAGGAAAAAGGATCATTGTGACCCACCTGGGCTTGGAATTGTCTTCAATAGAGGGAAAACATGAATGAGAATTAGAGTGTCCCCTTCTTTAACAAGATTATTCAAAGCCCATAGCAGTGCAGAAGGGTCCTTCCCTACTGCAACATATACCTGGTTATCATCCCTCTTCTCATCCATGCACATATGATCTTCCATTACTTCCTCTATCTCACAATTCCCATGGCTGAATATGGCAAGCTCCATTATCCTTCTCCAATCTTGGTTCTTCAGAGTATCCTCAATCATTTTGCTCCATTCTTTACTATGCAACTGCTCTGCACCCATTTTATTTTCCTTCTCTTCCTCAAATTCTTCCATGCCTGAAAACTCCTCAATTTCTCTCCTTCTGATCTCCTCTCTCTTCTGAGATTTGATTTCTTCCAATCTCTCAATGATACTATTATTATCTTGTGAACTTTGGCCAAACTCATAATAAACACTGCATTCCACAGGAATGGAAGGGGAAGAGAATTTAGAAGTCAGCATGGTGAGATTTGATCTCAAGCACAGAAAACTGTGTAACATGGCAAATCTGGAACCTTAGCTAATGTCAATATATATTATTTGATTTCAAATATTAAAATCAAAACTGATCTAGTTGGCAGAGATGCTCAGGAATATACCACGGATAAATATTGTATTTTGTACAATCTGTACTGATTTTCCAAAGAACATAAGAAATGTTGAAATTTCTCCAGCCCAAAATGTAACCTGCATATCTGTCTATTTTAAATATTCTAAAATATGGTCACATTGTGACTAATTTGTGTTTTTCTCCACCCAAAACATATTAATTGAAGAGTTCTAAAAAGCATATCCCGAATATACTTTCTACCTTGGGTCTGCAGATATTTCTATCATTATCCAAAGAATAAGATAATTAAAATTGTTATTATTAAAATGGTTATTATTTTAAAATATTTAATTATTATTAAAATGGTTATTTTTAAAAAAAAAATTGATAAAAGTGGATAGAACCACTAAACTATATTAAATTTTAAATTTCTTTTACAGTGACTGGTTCAAAAAGCACTGAAGGGAAAGAACCAGTAAGAAAACCCTTCAGTTTTGCTTAAGTAACACAAGCCTATTCTACCCAATACCAAATTGCCATTGGCATAGTCCATCAAAAAACCCATCTCAATTACATAAGCCGCATTAGATATAAAGGAAGCCGCCAACAGAAGCATATAGAAGGAAGATTAAAGTATGATCACCGAAGGATGCATATCCATTGCTGCCAAAAACACTAGTCTGAACCGCCCCTGTCTATGAAACACAATTCTCCAAACCACTGGTTAGAATGATACCACATAGCAGAAATGAAACAATAATTAGAGACCCTGTCAAAATAAACATTGTGATCAAGCATAGCAGAACCCACACCAAATAAGGAGGTTGATGAAGACTACAAATATGCCCTTCTTTACTTCAAATATTCCAAAACCGAGGAAGGGATCTCATCCACACTTACCTCCTGCATATTAGCTTCACTGTTAATGGCTAAGTTAGCCAAGAAATCTGCAATCTTATTCACTTCCCTATAACAGTGGGAAATCAAAAAGGAATAAAAAAATCTAATTTTGTAAAATATGATCTAGTATATATTGTAATTGCCAACAATTTGACTTCTTTTTCATGACACTTTGAATAATAACCATAGAATCACCCTCAATTATCAAGTTCTTAATTCTCAAAAATATAGCCATATCCAAACCAAAGGACAAAGCAAAGAATTCTGCACAATTGTTAGACTTGAAACCAATCGCATGACAACGAGCTTGAACAAATCTTACCTTATGATCATAAATTACTATACCTGCCCCTGCCAGGCCAAGGTTCCCATGAGAAGCACCATCAAAATTCAATTTAAAGTGCCCTTGTAGAGGAGGTTTCTAGCAAGCAAAATTTCTCTTACTTATAGCATTAGTCTTATTTAAAATAGATCCATGAGAAGGTAACACTGATAACATTCTCCAAACTCGAGTTACCCTACCATCCCAATGAGAAAAAGAGATAAGGGTTTCCAAATTCTTATAGATAAAAGACAAAGCAACTTTAGAGATGGAAGATTCAATCCTCAATAAAACTTCAGCCAAGGAAGAACTTGTTTGTTTAAAAATCCTATTATTACGCTCTAACCAAATATTCCAAATCACAATAGATGGAGAAATAATTGAAAGACATGCATAGAAAGATGAGGCAAACAGGAGAGGCCAGGCTCTAAAGTGGGAAAGGAGATCCTTACCAATAACAAATGATAGATTAATCTTTTCAAACAACCACAACCAACAAGCATAGGCAAAATCACAGTGAAGAAACAAGTGTGCTAAGGATTCTAAATTTTTATTACAAAAGACACAAGAAAATACTGCAGTAATACCCAACCTGTCCAACCTCATTCCTGTGAGGACCCTGTCCTGCACTGCTAACCAAGCAAAAGCACTAGCCTTTGGGAGGCAAGCCATACGCCAAAACAACTTGTATGGCCAAGTAGATAAATCTTTAGCAACCAAGAGAGAATTATAGCCATCCTTAATTGTGTACTTACCAGAGATATTCCTTGTCCAGATAAGCTCATCGTCAGCATCAGAAAGAATTATTACTCTCTCCTTCAACATCTTTTCATATTCCAATTTCACATTTTGATCAATATCTAAAAACTCAATTGATTTCCATTTTGCCACCTTAAGATTCCCACTATACTCAATTTCAAAATAATCAGCCACAAAGACACCCCAAAGGGAAGAAAGAGTGGAAATTAAAGGAGACCAATCCCTCGCGTTCACCAAAGGGGGATGTCCATTCCAAACTTCCTCCCAAAACCTGACCTTTCTACCATTATGAACAATCCATGAGAGATGAGGCAAAATCACTGATCTACATTTACATAGAAAATTCTGAATAGCTGAACCCGACGGTAAATTAGAAACTTGAAAGACATACTCTCTTGGTCCATTATTTAAATATTTAGCAAACATAATTTGTGCCCAAAAGGAGAATGGTCTCTCATACAATTTCCAAACCAACTTAGCACCTAAGGCTAAATTCTGACTTTCCAGATTCCTAATGCCTATGCCCCCAAGGTTTTTAGGCAAACAAATTTTATCCCATGCTACCAGAGGGAGTTTCTTCTTACGTTCTTTATTATTACTCCAAAGGAAGGACCTAAGAGTATCTTGCAAACTAACAAGAGCCGCTTTCAGAGACTGCAAAATAGGCATGAGATAAATAGGAACAACATTTAGGACAGACTTAATAAGAACAATCTTACTAGCCAAAGATAATCATCTATGATTCCAGGATAGGATCCTTCTAGGGATAACTGAAATGATCTTATCCCAAAAATCAACTCTATCCTTCTTAATGAAGAAAGGTATACCAAGATAAGAACAAGGAAAATTTTTAGATGCAAATCCCCAAAAAATCTTCAATCTATCCTAAACCAATTGTGAAGCATGAAGGAAAAAAATCTTTGACTTATCAACATTGACTCTCTGACCAGAAAAGGATGCATAATTCTGTATTATCCCCTTGATCACTCTTGCCTCACCCAAAGAGTCCTGACCAAATAACAAGGTATCATTTGCAAACAAGCAATGCAAAATGCTTTGTGGAACATTATGAATCCTAATTCCCTTCCAAAGCCCTTCCATCTTAGCGGCTCTTATAGCCCAACTAAACGTTTCAGCTAGAAGAATGAAAAAGAAAGGAGACAGGGGATCCCCCTGCCTCAAACCCCTAGAAGAGGAGAAAAAACCACAAGGGGAGCTATTAATTAGAACCGAGAACCTTGCAGAAGAAATACAAGCACAAATCCATTTGACCCATGCCTTGGAAAAGCCCAATTTAAGTAGAACAACACACAATGCCTCCCATTCTACTCTATCATATGCTTTCATCATATCTAATTTGAGGATCATGGTCAGGATTCTCTGAGTTGAAATTGAATGCAGAACCTCATGCGCCACTATAGCTCCCTCTGTCGTCTCCCTTCCTGGAACAAAACCACCTTCTTCTAAAGAAATGATCCTAGGCAGAATTTTAGCCAACCTTAAAGAAATAGCCTTGGTAAAAATCTTGTACAAAGTATTACATAAAGCAATAGGGCGAAAATCAGCAAAAGTCTTGGTAACCTCTTTTTTAGGAATAATTGCAATCATTGTAGTATTAAGCTCTTTCAAAATAGACCTATTCCTTCTAGCTTCCTCAAGGGCCAATAAAACATCATTCCCCACAAAATCCCAACATTTTTGAAAAAATAAAGGAGTAAATTCATTCGGTCCCGGAGCCTTATCAGGGTTCATTGCAAAACAACATTCTTAACTTCATCCAAAGAAAAAAGAGACATCAACATTTTATTATCTTCCGAAGATACCAAAGAAGGAATATTAGAAGAAATATTATTATGAAGATCTCCATGCTCCGAAGACAATAGTGACTTAAAAAATCTAACTACCTTTGAAGCAATATCCTCCTATTCTGTTAAAAGTCTGCCATTTGGACACTCAATACAAGATATCCTATTTCTACTTCTCTTAATTTTTGTTGAAGAGTGAAATTTTTTTGTATTTCTATCACCATCTGAAAGCCAGATCTCCCTCGATTTCTATCTCTAATAGATTTCTTCTCTGGACAAAACTTCTTCAAGCTCTGCTTTTAGCAATTTTAGTTCCTCAAAAACAAGAGGCACCATACCATGTTGAATCACATGTGAATTAAGACATTCAATCATATCTTGAATCCTCTGTTTTTCCTGAAAGATGTTCTTAAAATGTAAGATATTCCAATCTCTAATATTAAATTTCAAAAATCTCAACTTCTTAGCAATCTAAAACATTCGGGATCCAGAGCAATAAGGAGCAGAACTCCACCATTTTTTGAGCAAAGGCAAAAAGGAAGAATCTCTAAACCACGTAGGTTCAAATTTAAAAGGTGACTTAAAAGGAGCTTTATCTTCCAGAATTGATAGGGAAATTGGAAAATGATCTGACCCCGAAATTGGAAGAATAGAGGAAAGAAATTCGAACTCTGAATCAATCCAAACATTTGATAACAAAAACTGGTCTAACCTTTCTGCAATCTGAGAAAAATCTCTTCGCATATTTGTCCATGTGAAAATCCCATTCTGAAACTGACAATCAAAAAGACGCATGTCCTTAATGAACATCCCAAAGTCTTCCATAATTTTTTTATTAGGAAGAATACCTCCTTTCTTTTCTCCCAAGTCAGTGATAGCATTAAAAACCCCCCCAAAGATTATAAAGGGACCATGCCTTAAAGGGGAGGAAATCCTCTTAAGTTCTCCCCATAATTTAGTCTTCCTTTGAATACCAAAAGGAGCATAAATATTAAAAAGCCAAAACTTAACCTTCGAAAGCTTGCTTTTAACTAAGGCCAACATCCAATTTATAGTAGAAGCAGCTAGCTCAACCTCAATGTTATAGCTATTCCAAAGCAATGCCAAACCCCCTAACGCACCACAAGCTGGAGAGGAGAGGAATTCCCACTTTCTCCAAGAAGAAGAAACCAAATCAACAGACTCCTTTGACAATTTTGTCTCTTGCAACATGAAAATATCACACTTAACTAAGTCCATCTGGGACTTAATTAAGCACCTCTTGTTAGGGAGATTTAAGCCCTTAACATTCCAAGATATAATTCTCATTGCTCTCGAGGGGAGCCTTTTTCCTTTAGATGGAGAAGACTTTCCTTCTCCAAAATTACTTTGAAGATTACGCTTCATAGCCCCTGACCTAGTCACAGGAGGACTGATAATAGACCTCTTACTCCTCTTACCCTTAGGAGTACCACTTCCTTTCATAGAGACACCAAGAGAAACCGAATGCTTCCCTTTCCCAACACCAGGAGAAAGAGACAAAGTCTGCTAAATCCCAGCATCAATTTCCAATTGAGTCTTTCAATTCTTTGGAGGCCTACCCCTATGAGGAGAAACCATAGATGAAGCCCTAATTAGAGCAGTTTGAACAATTGGTAAACTCTTAGTTGACTTAGGAGAAGTCATGGCTAAATTATCTATGATGCCCACTTCTGATGAGGCCAAAACCTCAAAAGGGTTAGCAGATGCAAAACTAGGAAGGGTTGATTTAATTCCCCCCAATTCATTCTCAATGGAACAGATAACCCTATTCATAATGTTCTCATCCATCTGATGCTCATGATCTTTAAAAAGATCATTTACTTGGTGAGCCAGATTTTCATCTGGCACAATAACAAAAATGTCCCTCAACTGAATATTATTTCCTAAGGTAGCGTTATTATCCACATCCACATCAACATGTTGCGAAGAATTAGACACCAATTCTTTGACTTGTTGAGAAAGGATAGCATCATCAAGAAACCCTAGAGAAGAAACCCCAACATTAGACTTTGAAACAACCCCATTATTCTTTGCAAAAATCTGACCAATCCCTTGACAACTTTCTAAGTATTCTTTTGACTTCACATGACAGACAGGATTCCCACCACCATCATTTAGTGACTTATCCAAGGAATTCGAGGTAGTGAGATGTGGAAGCAGATCATCCACATTGTTGTCCCCCGAAGCCACAATATTCTGGTGAGCTACTGTGTTATCTTTACTTGTAAAAAAACCTATAGACTCTCGATCATGAGACACAACATAAACCTCTCGCTTCCCAACATCCCTCATAGCCTGGTTAACCTCAAAAGTAGCGGGAGGTTTCGCAGTGGAACCATTAACTAATAGTTTATCCAGAAATGGATTATCGTTACTACCCAAGCAATGTTCTGTCTTATCCAGAACAGAGGATTTTGAAAAATCTATAAGCAAAGGAGCATCTAATTGCAAGGAAGTTTTACCAAAGTCTTTCTCCAACTTATTAATTGGTTGTTTCCAGATGCCCTCATGAGATTTAATGATACAGGTCTGAGGGCAAACATTATTAGGGTTAGTCAAGACACAAATTTTTACCAAAACCTCCCCCTCCACAAAATCAAATCTTGATGATAAGAAAGAACCACAAGTATTACCAATTTGTTCCAAAACCTCTGGCTCCATAAATTCAAATGGTAATTTGGGCAAGCCAAACCAGAAAGGAACTAATTTAAAGCTTGACCAAGCAAGGACATAAAATGGTTTCCAAATCGAAACAAACACTAAATTTTCACCAAACCAGTAATGTGAAGATTTTAAAACTTCATCCCTAACAGAAGAAGAGTTGAAAACAATAATAAATGCATTTGCAGAGAGTAATTGAAAATAACGCATATCAGACCACTTTTTCTGCAATTTATGATGAAATTTAGATAAACTAGTTGCATCCCCCCATATTTCCCCAGAAATAGCATGTGTATGAAAACAACGAGCTTTCAAATCCACAACAGAATCAAGTAAATCAATGCATGGAACAAGAGCCCATACTTGTGAAGACCCACCTCCTAAATCAGAGCCAGTTTGATTTTCACTTACCTTATTGTCTTTTTCCCTTACCTTATCCCCCCTTTGATGTGATGAAGATAACTCAAGCGGGTTACTGTTAGACTGTTCCCTTTGATGTGATGAAGATAACTCAAGCAGGTTACTGTTAGACTGTTTGTCCATCATCTTTTCACCAACGTCCAACCGAGAAACCCTAATTGCCTCATTTATAGATGAAAACTTCACAACTTTCGCATAGGACGATTTTCCTTCCAGCTCTGTAGATTGTTTACCCGGAAGCCCCTTTAAATGATTTGGGATAAACTTTTGCCGCGGGCCTTGACCAAAATGCCTATGATCCAAAAATCGTTGATGCCCTTCACCAGATCTATCCACACTCCACCAATTTCCACTGCTTGGACCTCTGAAAAAGCCTTGAAAATACTTGGAGACTGGTCTGAAATTTCGTAAGTCTGCCCTCAACCAATTCTGTGCCGCCATATCTACCCATTTGCCCTTCGTGAAGACCAGCTGTGGGACATGCGGCGAATCATCCCAACCCACTCGCCAATAACCCTAGTTTCGCCCATACTTTTGTCGAACACAACTTGAATTTTGTATCAGATTACCAGGGCTGCATCTTGGGAAAACCTTCCTCTTGAAGGTAAAAAACCCAACAACAAAATCTCTGAATATATTTAGTAAATCTGAGTATATCTTTACAATCTCGCTTCACTTCTTGAAGCTGTATGAAAGAGACAATTCACCCTATGACCTGAACCTTTGTAGGATTCACAGACTGTCACAAGAATGTCTTAGAGCTGCCACAGAATTTCTTCGGTTTGCCATAGTCTGCCACAGAAGGTATTTTCTCTATCAAGGGATGTATTCGCCATGCCAAGGAATTCGCTTGCTGAAGAATGAATTCACTGAGATCTTGATGCGCTATGCCCCATTTCTTCTTTCTTCAAAAATCGGTAGCACACTTGAATGAACTCCTTTCAATTCCAGTCTGAACCAAGCAATATCGATTCTTATAGCAAAGATCCCGCTTAAGAAACCCTAATATATATTCATTCCAAATTCATCAAATCGCGACCACTCATAACCAAATCCAACTGAAATTTCACAACCCTGCTGGAAATCTGAACGTTTCAATCAACTGTCCTGGACCAGTAGATTTCTAATTCTTCTTCTTCCCAATTTGGGACTTAATTCCAATTGATGATGGAGCAAATCGGACTGAAATAGGACGAAATTCGATGAAATTTTGAATACCCAATTGAGAAATCTGAGAAATCCGATATTCAAAATCTCCAAATTAACAGAATTTGTCGCGTGAGAGAAGATCAAAAGTCGATTTATGTGCAGGGAAGAGCAACCACCCAATCTAGCACTTATATTATTAAAATGGTTATTATTTTAAAATATTAGACAAATAATAAAGAATACTTATTATCAAAAAAAGAAAAGAAAGGATAAGTTCTTCGAAGGTTAATTAGGTAAATAAATATAAATAACTATAAATTAAACTTAAGGATTAAATGTGGTTTAGATAGAATAATGTGGATAAGATTAAATTAATAAATATTAGATTTTCATGATTCATATCGTTAAGTGTTGTTGTTTGTGGATTTGACTGTGTGATAGTTTTTGCATCAGCATTTCAGATCACACTATGTGATCCATCATCAAGATGAAACTGTGATACAAAACATTGATGTAAATTTTAAAAGTTGCCACACAATTGAATCCAAAAACAATATCAGTGAAGACCAAATTTGATAATATTAGATATTAAGTACATTCAGTCCATGAGTAATAAATGAAAAAATGGATTGCTTAAATTTGTAAATAAATAATTGGGTTGGTTAGTTGTATGAGTTAGGTGTTTTTGCTTTTTGTGTTCTCGTTGTTGTTCCTCTTGGCTTTTTGCTATCTTGTTGTTCTTAATGTTGGCATTATGTGAACCGGTATGAGGACATAATGATATTGTATGTTGTCATTGATGTCAATATGTGATATGAAGAGAGAACCGACATATGTGAGAACCGGTATATATGCCAAAGTAAAGCAGTATATTTGTTCTAGGTGAACCGGCATGTCAAGGTGAACCGGCATGTAGTCATGGGAACCAGCACATGGAAGCATTGTATGACTACTGGTTGGTAGGTAGTTTCCACTTCAGGATTTCTGGTTGGAGTATCTCAAGCCTATGTGACTTAATCGATGATCTTTATGTGATGAAGTTAGCATGATAACGAAGAACAGATAGTGTTGTCACGTAAGCCTTGTGCACGTGAAGGATCTTGCATAAAGAAGAGTGTTCTTATCTACCTTGGGAAAATGCGAAGTCTGTAAACGGTGATAACATGTGATGGGTTATCAGCCGCCATGAAATCGGTGGAAAATGAACGATGGAAAATGTCTTGAGATTGGATCAAGACTGTTGCATTCAATACAGTATGATCAATCGTCAGGATTGAACCATTTGAATTCCTTAACCTAACAGGTCTAGGGTTTAGGGTTTATGCCACCGACCTGTCTATTGTCCTATAAGGTCGATGTTGTGATTCTTTCAAAATTTGTTGGCAAAAGTTGTGTGTGAGTATCCAAGAGAAGGGATATGTGATTCTTGCCAGACCAGAGGAGAGAAGTGATACCTGCAGAGTGTAAGTGCAAAAGGTGAAGAGGAGCTTAAGTGGGCCTGCATTGGCATTGAGTGTTGTTACCAGATCATTGTAATACCTGTTGATCTCTAACCACCTCAATAGTTGGAAAATCCCCTAACAGGGTAGCCTTAACCGGTTTGCTGTAAATCCCTTAATAGGGTAACTCAAAGTTATTGAGATCTGGAAAGCTAGAGAGCTTTGGAAATCCTTTAGCTATTGAGTTCTGGAAATCCTCTAACAAGGTAACCTGTAACAAGGTTTAACCCTTAACTGGGTATTGTAGCCATCCCTTAACCGGGTGATCCCTAACAGGATTGGTTCCTAATAGAACCTATTGTATCTATCTTTAACAGGACAAGGCTCCTAACAGAGCAGACTTCCAAAGAGTTCAACAACAAGCTTGTGGGTATTCATCCCCATCGTGGTTTTTCCCAGTTGGGTTTCCACGTGAAAAATATGTGTGTCATGTGTGATGCTTTTATCTTGTGATGCTTTGTTATTGCCTGTTAAACATATGATGGTTCTGTGTTTTATGCCAGTCAATAAAACATGGTGAACTAGCTGTTGTGAAGATATGATGATAGATTACCTATTCATACATAAGGGTGAAATGGTAGTGTAGTTTTGAGTTGAGTGGAAAGCTAAGTGAGTAACCAATTTATGATTGTTTTAGTTGTTCTGGGTTTTACCGGTTGCACTCTGTTTCCAACCGGTGTCACTGTTTGCCAGTCATTTGGAGTAATTGCTGTTGAACTGGTTTAGGTCTGTGTTTTGTCTGTACTGATTCACCCCCCCTCTCAGTACCGGTTTGGTACTATTCGTTCATCATTGAGTTATCAATTGGTATCAGGGCATCCTCCAGGTCCTCTATGTTGTAAGCTTAACCACTTGAGGGAAAGATCCTGTTGTAATGATGAAGAGGGAAGGTCCAAAGTTTAACAAGGAAAATTTCAGTATATGGAAAGACAGAATGAAGATATTCATCAGAAGCATGGGTGCTCAACATTGGAGCTATGTTGAGAATCCCTATGTTGTCCCTACCGGTACTCTCATCGATGATCAAAAGAGAGAGATAGAGGAGAATAGGCAAGTCATGGAAGCCCTAATCAGTAGTTTATCTGATATTGAGTTCATTGATGTCCAAGATAAGGTAAATCCCAAAGAGGTATGGGATGCTCTTGAAAATATCTATGGAGGTGATGAGCATGTAAAACAAGCTAAGGAAGAAAGCCTTAGAGGAAAGTTTGAAGACATGCGAATGGTTGAAGGTGAAACCATTCAATAGTATGGTATTAGAATCAAAACTATTGTTGGAGATATCAAGAGTGCAGGTGGTAAAATAGAAGACTCCACTATGGTAAGCAAAGTCCTAAGATCTCTATTGCCGGTCTATGCAATAAGGGTTGCTGCTATTCAGGAGCTGAGATTAATAGACAAGACTAAGGTATCCTTGGACTCCATCATAGCCAAGTTGACAGCCTATGAGATAAATAGTTTTGATGGCAGTGTTCAAAAGACTGAATCAACTTTTAAAGCCTCTGTTGTACCATCTAGAAAAGGAAAAGAAGCTAGCACTAGTGGTGAACCTAGACAGAGTAGAGAAATGGATGATGAGGAGATTCCGATGGCATTTGAAGCTCTCCTTTCCAAGAAGCTTCCTAAAGGAACCGGTAAATACAAAGGTAAGCTACCTTTGAAATGCTTTTCTTATAACCAGATAGGACATATTGCTATAAACTGTCCTAATGGCAATAACAAGGACAAACCAGAAAGGTTCAGGAAATTCAAAGGTGGAAACCGGAGAAACTGTTTTGTGGCAGTTGATGAAGGTGTCACAGATGAAGAATTAGAGGATGAAGAAAATGAAGATATTGTGTTTGTTGTTGTCAAAGAAGATGTGTCAGACAAGAAGGCTCTTGTCTCCTAGTTTGATAATTCCAATGAGTGGATCATTGATAGTGGTTGTTCTCACCATATGACTGGTGACTGGAGAAAGTTTCTATCCTTGGAGGAGTATGATGGTGGTGTGGTTCACTTGGGCAATGATGCACCATGCATGGTTAAAGGTAGAGGGTCCATCTCTCTGAATGGAAAGAGTAGTGCTAACAATATGTACTGGGTTGATGGTCTCAGACACAACCTTCTGAGTGTTGCCCAGCTGAATGACAGTGGCCTCACTCTGGAATTCAAGAATAGAGTTTGCAGAGTCAAAGGAAAAGATGGTGAATTGGTGGCCACCGACATGCAAACCAAAGGTAACCTATTTCATCTGAATGCAAATATAAGTACATGTCTTATGGCTAAATTTGATGATAGCTAGATATGGCATAGGAGACTCTGCCATGTAAACTTTGATAACATTGTAAAGGCTAGTAAGATCAAGGCAGTTAGAGAGTTGCCAGTGCTAAGCAAACTGGATAATACCTTGTGTAGAGAATATCAATTGGGGAAAATGTCTTCCTCAACCTTTAAAGGTAAATATTTCACTGCTGACAACTTGCTTGACCTTGTGCATACTGATTTGTGTGGTCCTATGAAAATTAGGAGTGTGCAGGGTGATAGGTACTTCATGATTCTCACTGATGACTACTCAAGAATGATGTGGGTCACATTCTTGAAAGACAAGTCTGAAGCCTTTGTAAAGTTTAAAGCTTTCAGAGCATTAGTGGAGAAGGAAAGCGGTAAAAGGATCAAGTGCCTGAGAACTGATCAAGGAGGGGAATTCACTTCCAGTGAATTCAACAAGTACTGTGAAGAACATGGCATCAAGAGGCAATTATCTGCCCCCCGGACTCCACAGCAGAATGGCCTAGCAGAGAAGAATAACTAGATTGTGGTTGAAATAGCTAGAACCATGTTGATTCAAGGAAATGTTGCTCACACCTTTTGGAGAGAAGCGGTGAGCACTGTAGTCTACACAATGAACCAAGTACTCATCAAGAAAGGTAAGGATAAAACTCCTTATGAGTACTAGACTGGTAAGACCCCTGTGGTTAGCTACTTTAGAGTGTTTGGTAGCAAATGTTACATCAAGAGGAGTGAACACGAGCAAATTTGATGCAAAATGTGATGAGGGAATATTCCTAGGATATTCCACCAAGAGAAAAGATCTCAAGTGTTTCAATAACAGGACTCAGAGAATTGTGGAAAGCATCAATGTAAGAGTTGATGAAACCTTTGAGAAAATTGAGGAAACTGGTAGTGTGCAAGCGGTAAGTGAACCGTTTGCAACCTTATGGGAACCGGTTGTCAGTCAATTGAGTCCTAGCAATAGTGTTCCTACACCGGCAGTTGTAGATGATGATACTAATGGAGATGAGGATGAAAAAGAAAAGCAAGAGGAATCTATCAAGACCATTCCTCGGTATGTCAAGCTAAATCATGATCCTAAGCAGATCATAGGAGATAAGGATGCAGGAATCCTTACAAGAAGAAAAGTCAGAGAAAACTCATGTATGATCTCTGAATTCGAGCCTAAAACATTCAAAGAGGCACATAAGGATGAAGACTGGATCAAGGCAATGGAAGAGGAACTTGACCAGATAGAGAAAAATGGTACATGGTCCTTGGTACCCAGACCGAAGCACAAAAATGTCATTGGTATCAAATGGGTCTTCAGAAATAAGCTGAATGAGGATGGCATAGTGATTAGAAACAAAGCCAAACTAGTGTGCAAAGGATATGCCCAAGAAGAAGGAGAAGACTATGGAGAAACCTTTGCTCCTGTAGCCAAATTGGAAGGAGTTCGTATGCTTCTTGCATATGCAGCTTTTAAAGGCTTCAAAATATATCAAATGGATGTAAAATCAGCATTCCTAAATGGTGTACTTGAAGAGGAGGTGTATATTGAGCAACCAGATGGGTTTGTCCTATCTGAAGACAATGACATGGTATGTAGGCTACATAAAGCCTTATCTGGTCTAAAGTAAGCACCTAGGGCATGGTATGAGCGCCTACATTCCCATCTTGTGAAGATTGGATTTGAGAGAACAAGTGAAGATAGAAATATCTACTTGAAGTCTGAAGGAGATCAGATCCTGATCTGTGAGGTATTTGTTGATGACATTATCTTTGGTGGAGATGACAAGATGAGTCATGAGTTTGCAGATGAGATGAAGAAAGAGTTTGAGATGTCACTCATAGGGGAGATTAAGTTCTTCATTGGACTGTAGATCTAGCAGATGAAGGATGAAATCTTTATCACTCAGTCCAAGTATGTCAAAGAGGTGTTGAAGACCTTTGGCATGGAAGATAGCAAACTGGTTGGTACATCGATGGTGACTGGTTGTAAACTATCCAAAGAGGATGACTCGACATTGGTTGATGATAAGGAATACTGATCAATGATTGGTAAATTGCATTATGTAGTGCATAGCAGACTGGATATTGCACATGTAGTTGGCATTACTGCAAGGTTCCAAAAAAGTCCAAGAGAATCCCACTTGGTTACAATCAAGCATATTCTTAGGTATCTAAAGGGAACTGTTGACTATGGATTGTGGTATCCATATAGCAAGGACTTCAACTTGAAAGTGTTCACAGATGCTGATTGGGCTAGTAATGTAGATGACCAGAAGAGCACAACCGGTGGTGCGTTCTTCCTTGGTGGTAGACTGGTCTCATGGATGAGTAAGAAGCAGAGTTGTATCTCTCAATCTACAATGGAAGCGGAGTATGTTGCAGCCTTCACGAACTGCACTTAGACAATTTGGATGAAGCATGTATTGAAAGGCTTCAAAGTTCCTGTATCGGAACCGGTAAGTATATTTTGTGAGAATACTAGTGCAATTAATATCTCCAAGAATCTGGTTTTACATTCTAGAACCAAGCACTTTGAGCTTAAGTATCATTTCTTGAGGGAAAAGGTTCAGAACAAAGAGATTGCACTAGAGCATGTGTCCAGTAAGGAGCAATTAGCAGACATATTCAACAAGCCTCTCCCAAAGACTACATTTACACACTTAAGAGGTGAATTAGGGGTATTGCCCCTTCAGGAGATGAACTAAAAGCATATGCTCCACATCAGTCTAGTATTGCATAGTCAAATTTATTTTGGATTGATGTGTTGAAGAATGCTACTCCTCAGGGGGAGCAGCATAATGGAATAGGGAAGCTTGTGCCTCCACTTTGGCATTGTTGTCAAAGGGGGAGAAGATGTGAAGTGGAGAGATATCTTTGTATATTGCCATCAATGCCAAAGGGGGAGATTGTTGGCATTATGTGAACCGGTATGAGGACATAATGATATTGTATGTTGTCATTGATGTCAATATGTGATATGAAGAGAGAACCAACATATGTGAGAACCGGTATACATGCCAAAGTAAAGTGATATATTTGTTCTAGGTGAACCAGCATGTCAAGGTGAACTGGCATGTAGTCATGGGAACTGACACATGGAAGCATTGTATGACTACCAGTTGGTAGGTAGTTTCCACTTCAGGATTTCCGGTTGGAGTATCTCAAGCCTATGTGACTCAATTGGTGATCTTTATGTGATGAAGTTAGCATGACAATGAAGAACAGATAGTGTTGCCATGTAAGCCTTGTGCGCATGAAGGATCTTGCATAAAGAAGAGTGTTCTTATCTACCTCGGGAAAATGCGAAGTCTGTAAACGGTGATAACGTGTGATGGGTTATCAGCCGCCATGAAATCGGTGGAAAATGAACGATGGAAAATGTCTTGAGATTGGATCAAGACTGTTGCATTCAATACAGTATGATCAATCGTCAGGATTGAACCATTTGAATTCCTTAACCTAACAGGTCTAGGGTTTAGGGTTTATGCCACTGACCTGCCTATTGTCCTATAAGGTCGATGTTGTGATTCTTTCAAAATTTGTTGGCAAAATTTGTGTGTGAGTATCCAAGAGAAGGGATATGTGATTCTTGCCAGACCAGAGGAGAGAAGTGATACCTGGAGAGTGTAAGTGCAGAAGGTGAAGAGGAGCTTAAGCGGATCTACATTGGCATTGAGTGTTGTTACCAGATCATTGTAATACCTGTTGATCTCTAACCACCTCAACAGTTGGAAAATCCCCTAACAGGGTAGCCTTAATCGGCTTGTTGTAAATCCCTTAACAGGGTAACTCAAAGTTATTGAGATCTGGAAAGATAGAGAGCTCTAGAAATCCTTTAGCTATTGAGTTCTGGAAATCCTCTAACAAGGTAACCTGTAACAAGGTTTAACCCTTAACTGGCTATTGTAGCCATCCCTTAACCGGGTGATCCCTAATAGGATCGGTTCCTAACAAAACCTATTGTATCTGTCTTTAACAGGACAAGGCTCCTAATAGAGAGAACTTCCAAAGAGTTCAACAACAAGCTTGTGGATATTCATCCTGGTTTTTCCCAGTTGGGTTTCCATGTGAAAAATATGTGTGTCATGTGTGATGCTTTTATCTTGTGATGCTTTGTTATTTCCTGTTAAGCATATGATGGTTCTGTGTTTTATGCCTATTAATAAAACATGTTGAACTAGCTATTGTGAAGATATGATGATAGATTACCTGTTCATACATAAGGGTGAAATGGTAGTGTATTTTTGAGTTGAGTGGAAAGCTAAGTGAGTAACCAGTTTATGATTGTTTTAGTTGTTCTGGGTTTTACCGGTTGCACTCTGTTTCCAATCGGTTTCACTATTTGCCAGTCATTTGGAGTAATTGTTGTTGAACCGGTTTAGGTCTGTGTTTTGTCTATACTAATTCACCCCCCCCCCTCTCAATACCAGTTTGGTACTATTCGTTCATCATTGAGTTATCACTTAATTCTTATCTTTCTAGTTGGACAAGTGTTTACATGTCCTTTCAAAATCCTTGTAACTAAAGAATGATTGTCATTTGTTAAAGACAATGAGATTTGCGAGCTTCAAAAATTTATAAATGCTCTAGATAGTTATATATGTGGATCAAATATGAACATTTTCTTTTTCTTTGTATTGATTTTGTTTGTCTTCCTAGATTGTGTTTGCAACCATGAACTTGCTTTATAGTGGTATACTTGATCTCTAATGATCTTTGGATCCTACCATGTGAACTCTTGGATAAAAAAAATGTTAGATAGTGATATCTTCTTTCATACTTTTGGGTTTTTTCTTTCAAGTTGCCATTGTTTAAAAATACCTTAATACATAGCATGTTTCAAGCATGCACGTGAATTCTTTAAGTGATTTCTAGGTGATTCACATGTGCTAGGATGAGTGTGACTAGATATGATACATTTCTTGTTTGATTTGATTGAAAATATGAATGTTCTTATGATAATTAATGATCCCTCTCTTTGTAGATGAATCTTTGATGATATGAGATGAGATGAATATCTTTTTATATATAAACATAACAGATAAGTACAAAAATTATGCAAAATTGGCCTAAGAGAAAAGTGTAAGATAAGGCCAATGGTTAAATGTTTGATTTTGATATTTTATATGTAAGTATATCAATATCATGGTTATGAGGATGACCTTGTACCAATAGGCATAGCCTAATTAGACAACCAAGTTGGATCTCTATTTGATATGATTAAATTATGGATCATGATTAGATTAATGATTAAAACTAGATAAATAAGCGAATTGGATTAGGGTTACATGTACATAAGGATAGGAACAAGTGATAATCATAGGGATATGTGTAAGCAAGGTTAGGTACATGGTCTAACTATGCACATAAATGCACCATATAAACGAGTTAAGGAATTCCCAATTGAGAAACAAAGCTAAAAGGGAAATGCATCAAGGATGTGCTTTTCACCACTACAATTTCACATGTGTTTTTCAATGAATTCTTGCAAGACAAGAGGTAAAGTATGAAATGCAGGTAGCTTTTAACTCATAATATAAATCAAATAAAAATTATGAGCTGAAGTGATCATGTATGGCCCCCATTTTCAAATGATTAACCTCATATGACATAATTGATCGAAGAAAGATCTTATTAGATATGAATCAATAATAGCCATATGTACATAAGAATAGTTTGATATTATAATGCATCATGTGATAGATTGATAATTAATTATAAATGTGTAAATAAATATAATCATCCAAGTGCTTAAATATAGAAAAGATTACAAGTTTTAAAATGATGCATTATGAGAAGCATAGAAATATACTAGAGATAAGTCACAAATAGGATCATTTCTCCAATGTTGACATGATAATGATTATGTGACACTCTATGGCTATAAATATTTGTGAAAGTATATTAAATAACCTTAATGTGGTATCCATGAGCATGAGAACAAATACAATAGTACCAATAAGATAAATAGTTTAAATATAATTTTTATGTAATTCTCTATGGCCAAGAACGCCCATTAAAGTATAATAAAAGGCCCAATATAGAATTAATTTGAGAATGAATATGCATAGGCTAGGATGTTTGGCATAAATGAAATAGTGGTATAAATCTCAATAATATCAAATAATCAAAGGAATGAGTCCCTATAGGTTCAAATGATCAATGACATGAAACTTGATAATGGAGAAAAATCTCAAATATAACAATTATAATTATATACAATATGTGACACAAGTCTAGATAATCAAGTATAAGCATAAAAATCAATATGATAAGGTGAAAACACACTATGAATGTAGGATCAAGAAGATATAGACATAACAAGAGATATCATCATAAAGCTTCAATGTATAGGATCAAGTTGATAATCAATGTAATATGTCAAGATCAATATGATAAGACTATTAAACACACAAAAGGATCGAGAGGGGAGTGAATCAATCTGGACCTTAGAAGTACTTAATTTATGATCTTCAATCTTTAAACCACAAGTATATAATCATATAAAAAATTAATCATGAAAACGTAAAGCACAACAAACACATAAACACCAGATTTACATGGAAACACAAGTAGGGAAAAACCACAGTGAGAAACAGACTCACAATATAAATATAATGTATTACAATGTTACCTACAAATCCCACTACTCTTAAGAGGACTCATAGAGCTAAGGTACACAATCTTAGTACAAGATATAATTGACTCTCAAAGCTAAAACATTGTTTTAGGGCAACATACAAAAAGCTGCCAAGAGACTCACTATCCTCAAGTAGAGAAAGGAATAGCTGAATTGAAATGAACAAGATCTCATAAGCATGAAATTATCTTTGAACCACTAAGCCAAGAGACCAATGTCATGGTAAATATATCTAACATCAAATATTGTCTCTAAACACTATCCATTGATGATATCATCATCAAATCTCTTCACAACAGTCTTCCACACATCTCCAATACACAATCTGTTTGAAATAATTCACACCCACTATACATAAACTCACACACATTCCACACCTTCACTTATACATCTACATTCCTTTATATACAAGACAATCATTAAAACCCTTAACTAGGTTGGCCACAAATAGAAAAAATAATATTACATAATTTTGGCCACCCACAACAGTAACAACCACTGCAGTCCACTCCAAGAGATAAAGAGGACCCAAAAATATCATAACAAGTCTCTTTTAAAAAATTTAAATGAACCACACATGCTAATACTATTGGAATCAATGAACACTGAGAGGGGGGGTGAATCAATGTTCTATAATTTTTAGCTTTCTTAACCAATTCTTCAAACTATTTAATGCAAATGAACAAGAGAGATAAGTATAAAAAAAACATACAAAAATACCACCTTAACAAGATTTTGTACATGGAAAACCCGGTCAAGTGAAAAACCATTGTGGGAATCCTACCCACAGTAAGATAATACTCTATTAGAAGTATGTGAAAAGTTTACATAGGAATGCACATGCATTTAGGCACACTACCTAGAGCTCACTACTTAAAATAGATTAAGGGCTACAACCCTAGAAGGCACACTACCTTACAAAGGAATTACAAAAGATAACAAAAAAATTGAACTATAAATTAGCATCTACAAATGTTTGGGATAGTTCTAGTTTAAGCACATAATACAACTATCTCAATGCTCTTGTTAGTGTTTTTTCCTGCTATCCTTAGTCCTAAGAGAAAGTATGAAACCATAGGCTATGGGATTGAATTCCTAGGCTACATAGATTTATACTATCAACAAACAGTAACAAGGCTCTCACAACCTTCTTCACTTCAAGCTCCATCACACCCAGGAGGGTGTTCCTATTTTAAGCCTGCATTGATAATAACTTTACAACATCACAACCTATAGGCTTATGAAAGATGGACTATTCTTAGATTCATAAGACACTTATACATTACTTCAGATTCAAGCTTAATCCCATTCATCGTGCCTTCGAGAAAATATGAGAACAAATAATTTAAAATAAAGTTTATAAGGAGGAAAAGGTTAGAAGAAAGATTAATTTGATTGGAAATTTTTTTGAAATAAATTTTAAACAATAATAGGCTAGTGCCTATCCCAGGGCATTAAGTCAATTCCTAGATTACAAATGCAACCCCAAACAGTAGATTACTTCATATTAGTGAGCCTTTCAAACATTAATGCAGCTCCTTTTGTTGCTACATAAACCATTCTTGTTAATCCATAATATATTTCCCATTCATTGTAATTTACACATATACTTTAAACCCTTCCTTGAAAGAAACCCATGCATATAATTACACATTGATAAGAAAATATCAAGACAAATGAAAACATCCTTAACATTTTTATTCATATAAAATTTGAAAAATACAAATGGAGACAATTTTTGCAACAATTTAAGAGTCTACTCATGAACTAACTGAAATTACTGAGAATTTTGTACATTCATTCCCTGAGGAATCATTCAAGCATTAGAGTATACACAACCCTATTCTACTTGCCCAAAAAATAAAAATATTCAGAACCTATACAACAGAGAAAGAAGGAACATATATAGAAGAGAAAAAATTCTAGATTTGCTCCAACTTTTCCACATGTCTTCTACAGATCTTCTTTGCAAATGACAATTGTCCTTCATATCTCTCATCTTTATACAACTGAAAATATTCCTTGCATTTTCAATATCTTGATCTACATTTGTGCTCATTGTTTTCTTCCTTTCAATTGCTTTATATCCCTCGTGAAATAAATTTTATACTTATGGAAATATTCACATATAACACATTCAGTAATATACCCACCTTTTGACTTGTGAAATTATTTCACATTCACTTTGCACTTACTTACTTTTCCCCTTTATGAAAACAATTTCTTTACTTTCTACCCCGGTCCCATTCTCAAACATAATATTGTACTTTTACCTTTGGGCTTCAAGTTTTTACCACTTCTTATTTGCACTTTATTCTCCTTGACTAAAATCAATCATGCATACTCACCCTCTTTGCTTTGACTAGAAATATTCCCCATTTTGTCTTGTAAAGTGGAAAATTGGATCCTAGTGGTTCCCCACCTAGGAGAGAGAAAGAAAACCACTAAGATGATTTTCACTTGGGAGATACTTTACATTCAAAAGAAGGGTTGAATTCTCTAGATACAAATCCTAGAGTGAATAAGGACCTGAATACTAAGTGAATTGCAAGGGTGCAATACAATTTATCCTCTTTTGTAAGTAGAAGAGTTGACTTATTGACTATGAAGACAAAATGGGTGAAATAAGGAACTATCGATTTGGGATCGCAATGTAACTTCAGATCTGAGACATTTAGACTAATATGGATCTACCCTGCAAATTTGGAGAAAAGTCGTTGGGACCATGTTGAAGTTGCATTGGTCCTCTGAAAAATCCGTGAGCCGAAAAGGGTTTTTCCGTCTTTGAAAATGAAGCCCAAACATGCAATTATAGTTGTGCACCTGTAACCTACACACAAAAAAGAAGGAAAGAAGGGTTGTGGATAGGGGTTTGCCTTTGTCAAACCCCGGTTGAGGAATCAACCTTGAAAGAAAGTAATTGCAAATGCTTAAATGTAAATGATGGAAATGTATACCTTGTAGATCTGCAATTTGTCGATGATGGTTTCTTTACTTCTTGAATGTAATCACAAGTGTTGCATGAAATGGCATGTAACATGACAAAGCCCTAACACACACATGTGCTTGCAAATGAATGTTGCAATGTTGTTCCAATGGATGAATGAAGAAGACACGTGAAGAAGGAGATGTTTGAAGACTTGAACACTTGAATGCTTGATGATGATAATAGAGACCTTCCGCTTGTTTACCCAATTTTTTCTTATTATTGTATATTCTTGCCTATGCAAATCAGAGGACTAAAATCCCTTTTTATACTAGCCTAGGAAAATTAATTTTCATCTCACTGAAGGCCGACATAGAGAGATTTCAATCTCGAAGAGCAAACTCGGTTCAAGGGTTGGATGTACACATCTTAGGGCAACCCCAAGAGGGAGGACAGGGGCGCCACACCCCTATTCTGCCCTATTTTGGGGCCTAGATAGGGTCTTGAGATGATATCAGGGCCGAAACAGGAGGAGACTCAGAATGATGATGCAGAGAGGGGCCTCAATTGAATAAGGAGATGTAGTCGCAAAAGGTGAGGGCCTAAAATATGGTCAAAATTGCAAGGGTCGCAATTTATGACGCTACATTTAGCCCCCACTTTAGCAGGACTATGGCTTACACCAATACTATTGATAAAGTAGAAGAAAGAGAGAGATGCATATGAGAGATGTGAAGCAATACCACTAGGAGTACAAGACATCACTAATCTTGAGGAACAAAGCCCCCAAACTTAGGATCTTAACTCACTCACACATATGCAAGAGCACACAAGACAAAAGGAATAGGACAAACAAAAACAAGACCAAGCACAAAAGACACATGACAAAAACAAACACAAGATCACAAATCAACTAGCCAAAGAGAACTCAATACTCAAATGTCTCAACAACTAATTGAAACACAAAGACAATTGCCATCACAAGAACACCAATAATCACATAAAAGAGCAAAGCTGACATCATCCATGAACCACCAATAGTAAAACTATGATTTCATGAGAGGAAGAAGAGAGAGGAAATGAATAGATACTTGGTGATCCATGAGAAGAAAGGAGAACAAAAAGAACCATGGACATCTCACCCCTAGAACTAGGTGATCCCTGGAGAAAAAAGTACATGGAAAACTAGCCCCTAGGTTCTGTCTAGGTGATCTATGTAAGGGAGGAGGGTGAGACTACCATTAGTTCCACTCAACCTCATGCGCATGTGTGTAAGTGAGGTTAAAATCACCTCATAGGAGTCTATGCTTGAGTATGCTACAACCTGTATAAGATGTATACTAAAAATGTCAAGAAAGGTGTGACATCTCACTCTAAGAGACTATGCTCTGGTTCCGAGAATAATCACCCTGCATAAGAGAAAAGTAGCGACATCTTGCTATAAGATGCTACCCTCAGGTTATGAGAATGACCCACTATATAAGATAAAAGTGGCAACATCTCACTCTAAGAGGCTGCCCTTTGGTTCCAATAATGACCCACTGTATAAGAGAAAAGTGGCGAAATCTCGCTCTAAGTGGCTGCCCTCTAGTTCCGAGAATGACCCACTGTATAAGAGAAAAGTGGCAACATCTCGCTCTAAGAGGTTGTCCTCTGGTTCCAAAAATGACCCAATGTATAAGAGAAAAGTGGAGACATCTTTCTCTGAGAGGTTGTCCTTTGGTTCTGAGAATGACCCACTGTATAAGAGAAAAGTTGTGACATCTTGCTCTAAGAGGCTGTCCTCTGGTTCCGAGAATGACCCATTGTATAAGAGATACAATGTGCGAGAGAAATTTAATACAAAAGGAGCAATGTGGGTGACCCCACCTTAAGATGTCAACATAGTTTAATGTTGATATCTTAAGGAAAGTAGAACAAGGATACCTTCCATCAACACCAAGAAGATATCCATCATGCAACAATGTCATAAATCGAAGCAAGAGAGGGAATGCTCTTCAAGCAAGGATAAGATAATTGAAAAGATATATCTTGCTATAAGTGTAAAGGATATCCTTGGAGGAGAAGAGATCTTTGTTCAAAAGACATCTAGCCCCCCAAGAGGAGTTTTCTTAGACAAATATAACATCTTCTAGAACGAAGCACAAAAGAGAACAAGAATTCAATCCTTCCTCCTATTGCTAGGTGAAAGGGATTATTGATGAAGGATGACTCACTTTTATCCCAATGGGAATGGGTGAATTTATTATAGATGTACATAACCAAGTGTGAAAGAGGTTATAGTCAAGGACTTACACCTCTTGTATAAGACAAAAAACTTTAGTAAGCAACAACAATCTCACACAAGGAATGACATCAAGTAATAAAACTCACACTATCTGCAACATAGGAAAGAGTGGATCCTTAGAGAGAGAGAGAGAGAGAGAGAGAGAGAGAATATTTCCCCCAAGTGTAGGGACAATGAGAAGAGCTTACACAATCTCCTAGAGAAATATTAAACATAAGCAAATGCACAATGTACTTACATGAACGCATGCAAGAAAAAAAATTAGTATATGTAAAATACACATCTTGAGAAGTGGTAATCTTCTAAGAGAAGAGAGAAAGAGCATCACATATTCCCCAAAGGGGATTAGTCATAAGAACATACCATTGTAAGAAATGATAATCACATATGAAAAATGCAACCCCTAAAGGATAAATGAGATAGGAATAAAGAGAAAGGAGACAAATCCTTGCCCCCCAAGTGGGAAGAACAAGGAGAACTATTACACATCTTCTAAGGGTGATTATTTTCAAGCGATATGCCTTCCTAATGGAACAAATCTTCTCAAGGAAGGGATATGCACTTCAAGAGAGATCATTCCATTCTAGGGGGCATATCATACTTGTGAATAATTGAAGCCATAGAAGAGGTAAGTTTTCCAAGAGAATGAAGGCAAGAAAAGAAATGGATTACCCATTAAAGATACTCCTCTTCAAGCAAAGAGGGAAACCAAAGAACAAGAATAACCCTATGCAAGAAAGGATATCTAATAATGAATAATGCACCAAGATAAAGATAAATCCATTGATAGAAGAAGGAAATTGAACTTCATGTTGCTACCCCAAGGTGTTTAAAGTTGAAATAATACCACCACAAATGATAAAGAGCCCCCAATGAAGTTGTCAAGTTATGTCATATGGTGAAGAGCAACATGAAGGGAAAATAAGTGCTAAGGCACTATGTTTTTTCTAAGGAAGACAAGTAGATCTATTGTAAGACAAATTTGTGCAAGATCATATTGCTTTTGAACAAATTTCTTAAATGTATGACATTTTCCAAGAGAATGTGAATATGAACCATGAAAAATATAATATTCATCACCTTTCACTTGCTTAAGATTGTTGTTCTGCTATTTAGGAGGAAAGGAAATATTCTTATCATATTTCAATCTCCAATAGACTCTTGCAACTAGTCTTTCGGGATAATAAATATGTTTTAATTCATATTATTGACACAAAGGAGAAAAATTATTAGAAGAATAAGGATCCTTATCCACAATTCTAATTTTCCCATTGTCAATGCCTTCTTGAATAGATTTTTGAAAATCAGGGCAATCGTCAGCATTGTGATCGTGTGTTTGATGAAATGAGCAAAAATGATGTTTTGAAGAAGAATCATTCTTGCGGGCTCTTATCATTTGTTGTCTTTAGAGATGATTTTTACAATTTTGAGGCTGAAGAAGTTCATCCATAGGGAGAGGAGTCTCGTTTCCTAAGCCTTTTGTAGTAGCTTATGTGGGAGGGTTTATAGGGACACAAATTTGTTTCCCTCTAGAACTTTGTTTTGTTATTATATGAGAGCCATGACTATAAGAATGTTGCAAATGACTAGGTGGGGGAATAGGATCATGAACTTCTTTCAAATATGATGTGTAAGGGGGAGTAAAAGGATTTGTAGATGAAGAAGAATATCATGTGAAAGGATAGACTTATTTCCTTTATTAGGCTTATCCTTTTTAGGAGGTTGGGGATGAACATCTTCATCACTTGAAAGCTCATTTTTACTTATGTCTATGTGAGGAGAAATATCATGAATAAAATGCATAATATCATCCTCTCTTCATATATTTTGATGTTGAAGATAGGCCCTAGGAGAATAAGGAGGGTCTAAAGATGTAAGAATGCTAATAGTTTGATGTTCCCCCCCTTACTCAAGGTTATCTATATGAGAAGACCTCGGGCCCATGTTTCTTTCCAATGCTTGCTCCCTTTCAAAAAGATCATTGGTTGAAATATTAGCTCTCATCTTATTACTAGGAGAAGTACCAGGATTAGGATCTCTAAGATTGGGATCTACAAAAGCCTTAAGGTTATTAACATATGAAATGTATTTTGTTAATAACATCACCATAATGAAACATAAATGATACATGAAAGCTTTGAGATCAAATTGAAAAGGAAATGAACTTGAAATCCTAACAACACAATCTGACCAAGTGCTATCAATGAAAAGAAGCAACGGGAAATGAAAGAAGCCATTATCCAACACATGATTATAATAAATATATGTTAAAAACAATATGATCATATGTGAAATAGAAAATAAATATAGTCCATTGATTGCCATTGAAAGTCTCTTAATTAAAATCTTAAAAAAGTAGATCTAAAATTAGGATCTTTTTATGAAAATTAATTTAAAAGTTAAGAGTGTTGAAATTTGAATGTGTTGTCAACATTAAGAGCTGTTAAACTTGATAAAGTATGCCAATTTCCTGGATTTAAGTAGAAAAATACAATCAATTTTGACTCCCAAAATTCTGGGAAAAAAGCTAGGAACCGGATGCAAAGTGTACTTGGTTCGACCAACTTTTCCCAAAAATTTCAAAGATTATTGAAATTATGATTTTATTGCAGAATCCAAAAAAACAACTGATTTGGAAATGTTTAGATTGGTCAAATTAGCAATCAAAGGTTGAAATAGGAGATTCTTAAAAATTAGGGTTTTGCTTTTTAACCACTTAATTTGCAGAGTGAAAAGATAGATATGAATTGCAATTTTGAAATAGAAATCAGATCTGAAATAAGCAACTAAAATGCTACACTTCACAAGATTAATTTCCTTAAAATGAAATATTAGGGTTTTTATGCAATTAACCTCTAAAATTTGCAAAATGATCAAACTTGGAAATGAAAATTTGAAATTCAAATTGCAATTATTCAGATTTAACAATAAGAAATTAGAATGAAGATGTAAGACATCGGGTTCACCAAAATGTAAAGTGGAAAATTAGATCCAAGTGGTTCCCCACCTAGGAGAGAGAAAGGAAACCACTAAGATGAATTTCACTTGGGAGATACTTTAAATTCAAAAGAGGGGTTGAATTCTCTAGATCCAAATCCTAGAGTGAATAAGGATCTGAATACTAAGTGAATTGCAAGGGTGCAATGCAATTTACCCTCTTTTGTATGTAGAAGAGTTGACTTATTGACTATGAAGACAAAATGGGTGAAATAAGGAGCTACTGATTCAAGTTCACACTATAACTTCAGATCTGAGATATTTAGACTGATACGGATCTACCCTACAAATTTGGAGAAAATTCATCAGGACTGGGTTGAAGTTGCACTTGGTCCTCCAAAAATTCTGCGCACCGAAAAGGGTTTTTTCATCTCAGAAAATGAAGCCCAAACCTGCAATTACAGTTGTGCACCTACAACCTACACACAAAAAAGAAGGGAAGAAGGGTTGTGGATAGGGGTTTTCCTTAGTCAAACCCCGATTGAGGAATCAACCTTGAAATAAAGTAATTGCAAATGATTAAATGTAAATGATGGAAATGTATACCTTGTTGATCTGCAATTTGTCAATGATGAATGCTTTTCTTCTTGAATGTAATCACAAGTGTTGCATGAAATGGCATGTAACATGAAAAAACCCTAACACACACGTGCTTGCAAATGAATATTGTAGTGTTGCTCCAATGGATGAATGAAGAAGACACATGAAGAAGGAGATGTTTAAAGACTTGAACACTTGAATGCTCGATGACGATAATGGAGACCTTCCACTTGTTTACCCAATTTTTTCTTATCCTTGTATATTATTGCCTATGAAAATGAGAGGACTAAAATCCCTTTTTATAATAGCCTAGGAGAATTAATTTTCATCTCACTGAAGGCTGACATAGAGATATTTGAATCCCAAAGAGAAAACTCGGATCAAGGGCCGGATGGACCCATCTTAGGGCCACCCTAAGAGGGAGGAAAGAGGCACCACGCCCTTGTCCTACCCTATTTTGGGGCCTGAACAGGGTCCTGAGATGATATTAGGGCTGAAACAAGAGGAGACTTAGTATGATGATGCAGAGAGGGGCCTCAATTGAACAAGAAGATGTAGTTGCAAAAGGTGAGGGCCTAAAATGCGGTCAAAATTGCAAGGATTGCAATTTTATGATGCTACATGTCTATTTTATCTTCCTGTGAATGCATTCATCATTTGATGAAAATATATGTTCTTCTCTGCATACTTTTGATCTCTATTATTAAATATTTTTCACACAAGTGAAAATATTCATTTTATTGTTGTGTGTTACATTCATCTAGGTGAAAAGATTTTTGTCCATTTTGACTTCTGCATGTTCTTTGTTGAGATATTGTCACCTTATTAACACTCCTGGCAAATATTTCTCACGACATAGGGAATTAATTTTATGGAAGAATTCACATTCTTCTAACCCATACAATACAATCTAGGTATTGAAATTATAATGGATGCAGTAATCTCTCAAAGATATCTAGCCCAGTTATTTTGCATCTATTTATTTACCTTTTGAACATTGCTCATCTACTTCGAAACATATTCTCATTCAAAATTTTCTTTTACCATTTTTCCTCTGAGTAAAATAATTACCCACCTCTTTTGAATTTACACATTATATCCAATGTGACTTTTAACATTTATTGTTCTATATTTACCCTCACAGCCTAATGTATATCTTGCAAACTTTTTCCCAATGAATATTTCACTGTACCTAATATTCACCATGAATACATTTTGCAGTGTTGAATGGATTGACTTTTAATTACCCTGAATACAAAATGAAGATTCTTTGGTTGGTCATCATGCTAAAAGGCTCACATACCTTTCTAGGCTTCCACATTTCATATTTACATTTTTCTAAGGTAATCTTAGCACTCAAAAAACCCAACGCTCTTTTACTTGTATGGATGTCGATACCCCATTTCAAGATTTCCATCGTGCTTTGTCTGATGCAGAGCCAGGCAATGAACTAGGTGATAACCTTCTCTCACCCACAACTACTATGCCCAAATCAATTTGTTTTTTTTGTTTAAGGTGTCAAACAACACACCTACCAAGTTCTCAACTCACACAAAAATTTGTGTGACCGAGTCCATATCGGATTAGTATCTTCTGGTACTGGTGGGATGAAAACACTCTACCCTTGAATGAATGGTAGACAATCTTTCGGTACCGATGGGACGGAAACCTATTGTATTTTGTCTATTGGTGCTCCAACCAACACAAAACATCCATAAGATCTAACTATCAAATGGTTTAGGGGGTACTTGTCTCACAATTGTCCTATTTGTCTAGTAGCCCTATTGGTCGACTAGTAGCCTTGTTAGTTGAGTTCTCCACACACACTTAATAAAATTCCAAAGGACAAGAAAAAATAAGAGAAGATTCAAATACCCTATATCAATTTACACAATTCCCAAAAGGCTTAGAATCTAACCCCAAGTTTGAAATGTTTATATCTTTACTATCCTTCTAGACCAAATGAGGCCAATTAGGCCTAATTTCCAAAGCAAGTACCCCTTGTATTAGTCCCCTGACTAAAAAAACACTTCTGCAAGGTGAGATAAGATATAAAACCACCAAATCCAAGGTTTTAGGACTTGATCCCAACTTATTTTCCTACGATTTTCACTTCTACAGTTCAGGTGGTTACATAGAGATGCCTGCCTAGGGTCAATTCAATCTCTTCGGGCTTAGACCCTCCCTAAAAACCAACACCAACACATTATGGTACAATGGCCCCTCTAACATTTTCCCATAGGTTGTTTGGTCCTCTAGTGAAAATGTCAAATTTAGGGCATTTTACAGTGAAACCCTAAGTGCTGGTAGGGTTTGTGATCAATCTGGATAGATTTTGATGGATCTCTACAACTCGATTATTTCAAGACCTCAAAATTGATTCAAATGAAAGGTAAGATACTTCCCTAACTCATGCAATTGGTTTTAGGCATCCTCCAATCCATACCAGTCAGAAAAGAACATCAAACATGCAAAATTTCATAAAACTCTGAGTATATTGTATTGCTCCAAACTCCAAAATATCACCAATTTCAATAACTTCCACAAAAACAACTAAAAAAACCCTAAAATTGATCCAAGTAGGCCTAATATATCCTCCCTAATGGTTTCTAGCCACTTTTCAAACTTTGGAACCGTTGTAGGATTAGTTACCCCTTTTTACAACATTTTGCAATGACAACAAAAGTTGTCAACTTGCACTTTCCAAATTTGGCAACTCCAAGGTGTATTCGGCCTATTCCAGGGATTGGTCTGATGTTTATAAGACCAATATTTAATTTCCTAACTCATTCCTAGACTCCTACTGATCCACAGGGTCATTTGTCCATGGTGGCTTATAAAATACAACCATGCCAATGCCTTACATCAATTGGGTCTTATTGACTCACAAACCTATCAACCTACTACATATGATCATTTTAACCTCATGGGTAATATTAGAATTTTTAGGCTTCATTTGACTCTTTGGGTCCTCCTACACCATACTCCCCAGGTGGTTGAATCTCAAGGCCACTTGAGATGAGTTCTTGCAATGTAGTCCCATGTTTCTTCATCTAATCTTCATCCATCCATACTGCATCTGCCTCAGGGAGTCCTTGTCACTTGACAAGGTATTTTTTGTAGACCTTATTCCTATTTTTCTTCATAATCTTTGTGTCCAATATCCTTTCAAGTTTGGTTAGGCCTTGACTTAGAAATTCCTTCACTATGTCTGCAACATCTTCCACTGGGAATGTACCATCTTCCTTCCCTATACCTTTGAATGGTGTCAGATTTGCAACATTAAAGATTGGGGATATACCTATATATGAAGGTAATTGGATTTCATATGCATTGTTCCCAAAATTCTTGAGTATTTGACAAGTTCCAAGATTTCTCATCATGAGCTTTGTGTGTTTCCCTTTTGGCAATCTCTCCTTTTTCAGATTTGCCCATACCATGTCTCCAACTTGGAATTGCACATATCTCTTCCTTCTGTCAGCTTGCTCCTTGTACTTCTTCATACTTCTCTGCAATTGCATTCTAACTTGGTCATGAATCTCCTTTATCCCTTGAACAAATTCTTCTCTACAAGCACAGATGTGTTTAGTTGAGGGTAGGTTTCTCAATTCCAGCACACCTCTTGGATTCAATCCATAAACAATTTGGAAAGGGATTCTTCCTATACTCGTATTTATAGAGTCATTATAGGCATATTCTTCTTGGGAGATGATGGAATCCCACTTTTCACCATGCTGCTTGATGAGGCACCTTAACAAGTTTCTAAGTGACCTATTGATCACTTTTGTTTGGCCATCCATTTGGGGATGATAAGCTAAACTAAAAGGCAAGTTTGTGCCTAACTTTCTCCATAAATTCCTCCAAAAATGTCCTACAAATTTCACATCTCTATCTGACATAATGTTCAAGGGTAAACCATGTATTCTCACAACCTCATTAAAGAAAAGGTTTGCAACATATGTAGCACCACTTGTGATCTTGCATGGCAATAAATGTGACATCTTGCTAAACCTATCAACAACTACAAAAACACTGTCAAAACCTTTTTGAGTTCTTGGAAAACCCATCACAAAGTCCATGCTCACACTTTCCCAAGGTCTTGAAGGAATGGGAAATGACTAGTATAGTCCTGCATTTGTTATTGTCCCCTTGGCCTTTTGACACACCACACATGAATCCACAAATTTTTTGGCATCTGTCTGCAATTTAGGCCAATGATAAAATATTCTCACCAACTCGAGTTTTGTCTAGTCCAAAGTGTACTGCCATGGAACCACTATGCTTCTCCTTAATTATGTTATCCCTGATCGAACATTTAGGAATAGATAACTGGCATCCTTTTAAAAGAAGACCATCTTGAATCAAATAATCAAAATACTCTAAATGATACCTACTACCAAACGCAGTGCATACCCTGTAGATGTCTTTGAAATCTTCATCTACAACATACATACCCTTGAGAGAATCAACTCCTACACTCTCCAATTGTATTTGTGAAACTATTAGCACCCTCCTGCTAAGAGCATCTGCAGATTTGTTTGAGACACCTTTCTTGTGTTTGATTGTAAAGGTGTAGGCCTGAATGGACGCAATGCACTTCATAGGTTTATGGCTCAATTTCTCATGACTATTTAGGAAGCTTAATACCTGATTATCTTTATACAAAACAAACTCTTTGGGAGGTAAATAGTGCCTCCACTTCTTTAGTGCTTGAACTAATGCATACATCTCCAAATCATAGGAAGAATATTTCTTTTTAGCATCATTCAACTTTTCCCTAAAAAATGTAATTGGTCTACCTTCCTGGCTTAGTACTACGGCTATTGCCAAATGACTTGCATCACAATCAATCTCAAAGATTTTGTCAAAATGAGGTAAGGTAAGAATAGATTGTTGGATACCTTTTTCTTCAACATTTCAAATGCTTCATCTACCTCCTTGGTCCATGAAACTTTGCACTTTTGTCCACCCCTAATGGTCTCTAACATGGGAGCACAAATCTACCTAAAATTCTTGATAAACTTCCTATAAAAGGTAGCTAGGCCATGAAAACTCCTTACGTCACCAATTGTTCTAGGAGTTGGCCATGTGAGAATGGCATTCACTTTATCAACATCCATTTTCAGATTTCCTCTAGAAATCACAAACCCATGGTAAGTCGGTTCTTCTTACAAAAACACACACTTTTCCATGTTTATCATTAGTTTCTCATCATTCAACCTTCTTAATACCATATCGAAATGTTTTAGGTTCTCCTCCTTTGTCTTTCTAAACACTAGGATGTCATCTAGATATACTATGACAAACTTACCAATGAACTCCTTCACCACCTCATTCATGAGTCTCATGAAAGTGCTAGGGGCATTTGACAACCCAAATGGCATCACCCTCCATTCATACAATCCTTCATTTGTTTTAAAAGTAGTTTTCCATTCATCACCTACTCTAATCCTTTTTTGACGGTAACTACTTTTTAAATCAATCTTGGAATAATATCTTGCACCTCCTAAATAATCAAGAAAATATTATATTCTAGGAATAGGGAATCTATACCTGACGGTTATCTTGTTAATGACCTAGGAATTAGTGCATAATCTCCATGTTCCCTCCTTTGGTGCTAAGATAGTCGAGACTACACAAGGGCTCAAGCTCTTCCCTATCAAACCTTTATCAAGCAACTCTTGGATCTGCCTTGCAACTTCCTCATTTTGTTGGGGAGTCATTTTGTAGGCTGGCTTGTTTGGTAAGGTGGGACCAGGAATGAAGTCAATACAATGGCTTAACTCCCTTATTGGTGGTATGGTCCTTGAAAACTCTTATGTAACTCTTTCCTTGTATTTTATCAATAGTTCCTTCACCTCCTCAGGGACTGTCACCCTTTTCTTTTCTACCTTGCCGTCTGCAGTGGGCTCTTCTTCTTGCCTTGGTACTAACATCATTGCAAAACAAGGTGCTCCTTCTTCCTTGATTTCCTTGAGGAACTCTTTTCCTTCCATGATCATGATCTTGGCCTCCTTCTCCTTTTGATCCTCATTGTTATCAGGTAGGGGTATCAATTCAATCACTTTTTTATCTTTGGTGATGGAGTAGGTGTTCTTGTGTCCATCATGATGGGCCTTGAGGTCATATTGCCACGACCTCCCAAAAATAAGATGACAACCATCCATCTCAACAATATCAAACATAATTTTGTCTTTGTAGTCTCCTATCTGAAATTCAACCCATGATTGCTCCTCTACCAAGGTTTATTTTCCCTTAGTAAGCCAAGAAACTTTATATGGAAATGGATGAGGAATTATTCTCAATTTTAGTTTCTCTACCATTTCTAAGGATACAAAATTTTTAGTTAAACCTGAATCTATTAGAGCCTTACATACCTTGCCTTCTTCTTTGCATGTGGTTCAGAAGAGTGTCTTCCTTTGTGGAGGTTCAGTATTTCTTGGTACCTTCAACAAGGTTCCCCTCATCATCAAGGCTTCTCCTCTCTTTGGAAGTCCATAGGAATTAGGTGAATTGACACTCTGAAAATCAATGTCTTAAACCAATTGTGTTCTCCTCTCTCCTTGGAGCTTGATCCAGTCTTCTCATGACACTTGGTTGTGGCATGACCTACTTGATTGCAATTGTAACATCTAAAAGGCTTTGAGATTCTCCCACCAAATCTACCTCTATGATTGGGTCTTCTTCCTCTTAAACCCCCTCTTGTGTTACCATCTCCATGACTTTATTAATTAGCCTCTCCTTGTGGCCTAGGACTCTGTCCTCCACCATTCATAGGGCCTCTACCTCTAAAGTTTCTACCCCCTCTACTTCTATTATTCTGATCATTCTTTCTCTTTAACTTCTCCTCTTCTCTTAGTGCTAGTTGAAAGTAGTTTTTTACTATCTCTAGTGCTAGTATGTTGATCTCATCTTGGATACTATATTTCAATCAACTAAGATATCTTGCCACTTTCTCTGGTTCCTCCTCATGGTGTTTGGTCCTTAGAATCAACCTATGGAACTCCTCAATATATGCACTCACATCAAGGTCTTTTTGTCTCAAACCTTGTAACTTCTTGTAGACTTGGACTTCATAGTCTACTGAGATGAATTGTGCCTTCAGGTTTGCCAACATTCTATCCCATGAGGTTATCATACCTCTACCTTCCTTCACCCTCTTGCTTTGGAGGTAATTCCACCAAGTGAGCATTACTCCTTTCATCTTGGACTTAGCAAAGATAACCTTCTTATTTTCAGGGGTCTCCTTGCATTCAAAATAGTTGTTCAATGCCTCAATCCAATCCATCACTTCTTTTGCATTCATTTTCCCACTAAACATAGGGATGTCGTCTTTACTTGATGAGAATTCTCTGCCAATGGACTTTAGGACCTCAACAAATGCTCTTTGATCTGCAGGTAACTCAGCTTCCTACCTTGGGGTTTCTTCTTCTCCCCATTGTTCTTCTTCTCCATCAAAGTCACATTCACCCTCTGTTGGCATTGCATGAAGATTGTATTAATGAAATATAAGTGTTGTCATTGATGTCAATTGCAACCGATAATGGAGTTGTATTGCAACTAGTAGTGATGCAGTAATGCAACCAGTAGTTGAGTAGTGAAGGAAACCGGTATTGTTACTTGAAGTAGTGAGATCAACTAGTAACCCTAACCTGTTGATATGTTGAACCCTAACCGATGGAGCTTGGTGAATCGGTTGTGTTGATCTATGATCAAATGGTGATCAGAGATGATTATGCCATGTATGCATGATGCATGTGATGAGTTTCAAAGTGGTTTTTCCATGTAGAGATAACTATTTTATCTTGGGAATGAGAAAGTACATAAAATGAAGTGGAAATTGCATGATGAGTTATAAGATTCGATGTGCGGTGATCCAGGAGTGGTCAAGGTTATCTTGAACAATGTGCAGTTGATTGCTATGTAATCCAACGGTCATGTTTGAACCGATTTGTTTGTAATCTGTATGAGATCTTAGGTTTTGTGATGTGTTATTGACCTATTGTTTTTCTTATAAGGTTGATGAGTTATTTTGTAATAGTGTTGGCAATTTAGTTAAGTGTGTCAGTGTGATTGATTGCCGAATCAGAAGGAGTATCTCCAAAATGTTGTGAAGGAAGATAAGAGCATGAACAGATCTGATCAAGCATAGTAGTGCTATTACTAGATCAGTAAGACCCTATTATTCTCTAACAATTACAACAGTTAAATCCCCTAACTGGGTAAGCTTTAATAGAATTGGTGCTTTCTAAATCCTCTAACCAGGTGATCCATTAGCTTGGATTTGAAATCTAGGTTACTCCTAATAGGGTATTGCCTTTAACAGGGTATTGTAGTCAATCCCTTAACTGGGTGGTCCTTAACCGGATCTATTTCTAATAGGACATTTTTGTAAAGCTCCTAACAAGGCTTGGCTCATAACAGGGCAAACTTTAGAAGAGTTTAGAATACTTGTGGGTATTCATCCCCACTGTGGTTTTTCCCATTTGGGTTTCCACGTCAAAATCATTGTGTCAAGTGGTGAATGGTTTTGTGGTTATGTGTTTTGATTTGGTTAATATCTTTAACTGGTAAAGCCACTTAGATATGACTAGATGACCTGAAGTGGTCTGAAATGTGCTATTACTAATGTTAGTAAAGTGGTTTGATGTTTTGGTTAAATGGTATGTGAGTTTCAGATTTGTTACATTGTTATATTGGTATTCTAGTCAATCGGTAAACTGCAGTTATAGTTTTTGTTAGTGTCTAAACCGGTTAGTTCAGTGATTGATTAATGAGTTGGTTTTAAGTTGGTGAAAGTTTAGTTTTTTTCTATCTGCTGATTCACCCCCCCCCTCTCAGTAGTTGACTAGATCCTTATTGATTCATCATATCATCACCCTCCTTTCCTTTGCCTTTGGCCTTCTCTAACTCCCTCACTCTGTTTTCAAATATCTCTTCAAACAACTTCTTGATGGAATATTGAGACATACTATTATGAATCATGTTGCTAGCCTCTCCCTCACTTCCTTCCGCAGACATACACCAAAAATAACTTGTAATGCCCCTACCCTAGTCGGCCTTGTAAAATCCGTTTGACCTTGGTTGACTTCCTACTTGGCATTCTTGAATGGTGGATTTATGGTTATGTAATGTTATAGATTAGACTATATGAATATTGTGCGTACTTATTATTGTGCTTTTGCATCGATTCTTGTGTAAATGTAATTGTTCCCTGATTCTTGTTATAAATCTCGAGCTAACGCCTTCATTGAATAGGTATATATATATATGTATGCTTGCGTGACTCATGGGTGTAGAAGATTGCAGGTACTATACCACCTAGGTGCGAGGTTCATCTCCATTGGGATTCGCAGGGTTGAGTATACCTCCTTCATCCTTAGGATTTGGATTAGGTGGTCATAAAATTCTCGTCTTGCCTTAGCCATGATCAGGTGAGTGCCATGTGTGGTCCATAGGGTTCCTTTGTCATTTGGGTTGCGTGTCGTGTGATTGGTGGACTTTCTTGGTTTGTGTGCCTTGCGTGTGGTAAATGGAGTATGTTATCCTAAGTATTTAATTTCAATTAATGTGTGGATGTACGCATTTGTAATTGAGAAATTTAAAATAGATAGTTTTCTTTTATATGATTAATCGTTAATTTAAGAGATCACTTTATTTATATTTGTAGCAAGCTTAAGTATGTAATTTGAATTAATGTGTTCATTTACGCATTAGTAGTTGAGAAATCAAAATAAATAGGTTTCTTTTAGGTGATTAATCATTAATTAAAAGGATCGCTTTATTTATGTTGTAGCGAATTTAATTTAATGGTTAGTTTTAAATAATGAATTTAATTAGTTTATGTGTTTTTAAAAAAAAGGAAATATTTAAAGTTATTTGAAATATAATTAATTTAACCACTTTTGCATTTTGGAAAAGAAAGGGTAAATTTTATTATTTAAAGAAAACCATTTTTAATTTGTAAAGTTTGATATAGTGTAAAAGATTGATTTTGGAAATTAATGTAATTTAAATACTTTACCCTTGTCAATAGTTCGAAATATAAATGTTGGCTTAATTAATATTGAGAAATTAAAATTAAGATTAAATAAGAGAGAAGTATATTGATTAGAAAATCAAGTTAAATTAAGTTAATAGTTGAAAAGAATTATTATTTCTTTTTATTTTAAAAGGGCTTAAATTTCAAAATTAGAAATTAGGTCAAAATTGGTTCCCATTTAACCTAGGTTGAAAAATAGTTTTGGGGGTTGTTGGATTTTTGGAAAGAAAAATATGGGGAGGAAGATTTGGGGATTTTTGGGTAACGATGGATTTCTACAGCTGTAGGTTGGGGGCTCTTCTTCGAATCTTACCAGGAATGCTAAAGAGGTAGGATTCTGGTTTTCCCTTTTGTTCTTTACTAAATTAAAAAAAAAATGGTATTTGGTGGTTCTTCATGAAATGCTGGTTTTAAAATATCTATGAATGCTCTTAAGATTTAAGTTTTTAGTTTGAGTATATTGATTTGTTTCTTGGGTCAAGATTGTTTAACAAAAAAAATAGATAGATGGGATTTTATCCATACGTGTATTGGAGAATCATGATCTTGTTGAGAAAATTTTCCCATTTTATTGTTTTAACATTCTGGAAAAAAATAAAAATGACTATGGCTATGAATGAGATTTGGGTCCTTTTTTTTAGTTGGAGTTATTTTAGTTTATATTTTAGGTTTTGACTTTAAATAAAATCTAAGGTTTTATTTTATAAAAAAAAAGGGGAAAACGAAATTAAAAAGAAAAGGTATATATTTATTGGGCTAGGGTTTGACGACGGAGGAGCCGAAGCTCAGCTCGTGCCGCTGCCCCCCTTCCCCTCCTTCCCCGCAGGTATGCAGCGACCTGCGCCCGCAACGGCCGCAGGGACCTACACCCGCAAGGGGCCACAGGGGCCTGTGCCCGCGGCGGCCGCGGTGGCCGCAGGGGGGAGCTGCGGGCCTCTCCCATGATGGGAGGTGGGCCCCACGGTGGGTCCCCCATTTTTTATTTTTTTTATTTTATTTTTATTATTAAAAAAAAAAAATAGTTTCTCTTAAAGAAAATTAAACTTTCATTATTGCATAATGTAATTTTTTTTAAAAGCAAAGTTCATTTTATTTTTAATGTTAAATATTATTAATATATATTTTATTAACAAGGGTTAATAAATATATATTAATTTATATTAAATTTGAAATATTTAGATTATTCAATCCGTTATTAAAATATATATCTATATATTATTAATGGGATTAATATATATATTAATAATAACATTTAATTGAAAATCGTGCATCAATAAATTATTAATTGTTTATATTTTTATTATCCAGGGGCTAATAATTATATAATGATTAATATTTAAGTTTGGGAATCTGTATAAACAAGGGAATACCCTTTCGGAATAGATAGAATAACTTTCTTTTATTGGAGCTTTTTGAAATAAATCTAGATAGAATAACTTTCTTTTATTTGAGATTTTGAATTAAATCATATTTATTATTCGGTGATGTTTTAAATTTATGTATTCGCTTTGTTAAGAAATGGCAAAACCTTGATATGCTTGTTAGGACCCTATTGTCTGGTGGGTTTGTGGTTGGACATAGTGGGTCAAGTCCCTAGATAGGGTACCGTCAGACTAGAAAACCCTTGTATTTGCTTATGATGTGTATAGTTGGATCCGCTTCAAAAAGGGATCATTATGTAATTATTGACCAAAGTGGTCGTTGTATAGTGGTTGTGCTTGCCTAAATGGCAGAGATGTAAATAACATGAACCTTATGTCATCTTAACTTAAATAATTGCCAGAGGGGTCTTGCAATTGAGCAGACCCAGAGATGTAGCCCTCTAGGGGTGAACTCCGAGATCATATCTGTGTTATGTGATGTTTCTTTTTGTCTCTCATGTTTCATACTTAGTGCTAGCATGTATGGATGCATCTTGTAAGTGTATAATGAGGATTTAATGAAGTTAATTTTTGAATGCATGAATATAGTCATCTTGTTAAATGTAGTAATTAGGGTCATAAAAGATTGCAAGTATGATTATGGAAAGTATTTTGTTAATGTTAATGAAAAGAAGTAAGCATGGAAAGAAACTCACTAAGTTACAATTATTGGATTAACTTGTCATAAAGCTTATAATTTGAACATAATGAATGGATTACAAGTATTGGATTAACTGTCATAATATCTAAATTGGAAATCTAATGGATGAACCTCATTTGGTTACTTACCGTATTATCTTAATAAACGAACATCATCATGTTAGCTATAATTCCCTAAATTGGATGAATTTATTTAACTGGTTACGTTTTAATCTAAAACAAATAATCCTCACCAAATTAGTTTATAAATTGGATGAACTCGAATTAGTTATCCACATTATAACATTAATAAATGAACTTCATCATAAAAGCTATAATTGAACTAAAATGGAAGCACTCATTTAGTTGTTTATATCTTAACCATAGCAAATGTATTTCTTCATATTAACTTAATTTTAACTAAAATGAGTGAACTCATTAAGTTAGTTATATTTTAATCCTAATGGATGATCGTCACTATGTTACATACATTTTTAATCCTTAACGAATGAATATCATCTTACTAACTATATTTTAATTAAAGGGATGAACTCATGTGGCTATATTACATTTTCACCTTAATGAATGAACTTCATCTCTCAGTATTATTTTAATTTCAATGAATGAACTCTTTGGCTATTTACATTTTAACCATCTATAAATAAACTTCGACATGTTAATTACATTGTATCTAAAATGGATGGCTCGCCAAGTTAACCATACTTAAACCTTAATGGGTGAATTCTTAAACTACGTTTTAACTTCATTGAGTAAATATCCTCATGTTAGCCTCATCTCCAATCATAATAGATGAATGCATCCTAAATTATAAAATGTCAATTCTTCGAACATATTTTATCCATGTCTAAAGCATTCACTTGTAATTAAGATATCCAACTTAATTGGATCAAATATCGGGAGTTGAGTTAGGTGTAAGGTTACGTAATCACGTTGGGAAACTCCTTAGGTTCGTTTAGTCTTCCGCTGTGTTATCTAAGCTTTAGATAACTCCAAATTATCTTAATGTTGTGACTTATTATTAACACTCTTATTATTAAATCTTTAAAAAAATATATTTACACTCCATTTGAGTGTTTTTAACTTAAACCCTTCGGGGTTTCCTGGCGGGGCATTACATTTGATATCAGAGCCCATGTTGCAACACTGGGATCTCTGGTTTTGCTTGTGCTCTTAGTTGGTGTGTGGTGTATCTATCTTATGTTGTAGGCTTGTCCTCTTGATGTGTGAATGTGACTGAACAAACCCTACTTGGGTGTAACATGTGTGTTCACACCCTGTTCTCACCTTCTTGATGTGGGTGCTTTGGAGTGATTGTATGTGTTTTGTTACTTATTAATGTCTTGGTCTATGACTTCTCTTATTCTGAAAGATAATCATATGTACCTTCATTCTTGATTTGTTTTACTCTTTTGACTAATCCATTTGGGTTGGTTGGTATTGTCTTGAATCTAAAAGTACGAAATGTGCTTGTTATGGTTATGATCTATCTTAGTGTTGTCCACTAGAAGAACTGGTATGGCAAAAAAAATAAAAAATTAAATGCTTATTTTGTTGTAAATTAAATGACTATCACCCTTCCTCCTCTCTCTCACTAGAGATTAAAATGTTTCTGATATTGGTAATTATCTCTTATTTAAGTATTCTTATTGCAAGAGCAAGGATGGTATTTCTTGAGCCCTTGTGTGAGCCTTATAACACTTATGTGTTTTTTTTAGATTGTGAAAGGGATTTGGTTTGGAAGTTAATTTTGGTTAATGAGAGAAAATTATATGTTTACATTAAGGATTATCCATGTGCTTTGTAGGAGTAATATAATAAAGTCCATCTTAGCTAAGGTTCATTAATATGCACATAGTTGATCTTGTGAAAATTGCTTTGTTGTGAAAGAAGTACCAAAAGAGAAAATGTTATAGTAGCTTCGAGAGTGTGTTAGTGTGTTCCACAAAAGATTGTTTTATGTGCGTCTTCAAACTAGTTGATTTAGGACCTATTTTAGTAACGCACCATTTAACTTGCTTTGGATATAGATAATTGTCTTATTGTGTTTAGAAAGAGCAAATGAAAGACTTGTTAATTTGTATGCATTAATGTGTAATATCTAGTAGATAGCTCCTCATTTACCTTCTTGTCATATTTTGAAATTTCAATGTTAGGTTTGATGTGTTATTGTATTGTATTACGAATAGTGAGTGTTCTCAAGAAGACTTGTATTACCGAAAAATTGTTTGTCTTGAATTCTTATTCGGAAAACTAGAACATTATATTGCAACAACAATAATTGGAAATGTCATGCTAGGTTGTTTTGGCACCCTCCTAAAAGATAGCGAAATGAAAACCATGCAACTAAAATGATAGACTTATATCTGAGCATATAGTGTGATCTTGTAGATCTAGTGTATTCATAGGAAAAAGATGATTTTTCCAGCTCTCTTCCTCCTCTTGCCTAAAATATAAGGTTGTTGTTTTTGAAATGCTATTAAGAATGCAGTGATTTAAGAAGAATTTTTATAATGCATATGAAATTGTATGTTTGCTTTGGCTTCTAATTGAATGAGGAAAGTTTTTCTCCTTGGAAAAGAAAATTGCATAGTTAGTAATGTGAATGAAAATGCTTAGTGGAATTTGAGAAAGATATCAGAATGACATTATTTCCTTGTGTAAAATTGACTTGTTAAGAATTTTAGTATGTGTATCTAGAGTAAAATTTATTTAGTGATTCATGTGAAAAGCATAATTAAAACTTCTCTTAAGTAGATGATAGCGTATTGAGAAGTACTCCCCGTAAATGTGACTGAACCAGTAATGGTGCTATTCCTTGCGTGTTGTAAGAAACCCATACTTGCTATGTGTGCCATGGGATGGTGAAGTAATCAACCATGGGGGATATGTTTGCTTATGAGTATGGGAAACCATACCTATTTATGTGATGTTGCATATTTGTTCCCTTACTAAGTGCCAACCCACAGGTTGTTGATAAGTCAATATGTGAAGGGGTAGTATTAGGAGTCACCATTCCTTGAATAGTATGAACACCATACGAGTAATGTTGATGCGAAGGGACTTTAGCTTCCCTATCTTGAGGAAAAATATAGTTATATAATGAAACTGTATTATAGGTGTACTCAATACTTTCCCTTGTGATGAACCGATTTATGAGGTTCATGTGTGCTAGCCTAATTCCTATCCCTTATTTTGAGCATAGAGATGACAGTTCTTGAGCATATTGATGGATTTTATTGGAGCATCTTTTGCCTTGTCTTCATGAGAGGCGTGTTATTTTTCTTACTTGAGTTGCCAATTGACTAGTGTTGGTAGACTTGTGGGTAGACCTTAGCCATGTATACCTCTGGCTTACGGCGAGTATCCTGAGAGGTACATTGCTATGTGGGGTGTGACCTGCGCGTGCCTTATCTGCGAGGTACACTGCCATGTGGGATACATCCATTGCGTGCCCTTTCTGCTTGGAGTATTGCCATGTCATGCTGAGACACGATGCGGGATGTAGTAGACATTGCCATGCGGCCTACCAATAGGTATAGGGTAGAGCCATGTCGCGTGACGACGTGATGTGGGGTGATGTCGAGGTGCACACTGCCATGCCATGCAGATGTGTGACTAGGCCACACCACATGATGAGCTACTATGATAGCTAGACGATTGTTCCTTCCTTCCTCGTTGGTGGCTAGCTGCTAGTCACATAGTGATGTAATGTGCAATTATGATCTTCTTTTATTATTTATTTATTATTTATCTCCTGGTGGGCCAACAATTTATTTTATTTTGACCTTGAAGGTTTAGCCACGATCTTGCAATCTTGTTTTTACTTGATTTGATGTTGCAATTCTAGAATTATTTTCTTGCCTCACTGTTGGAATTGATGATTATTATCTTTATTCCTCAATACTTAGGTGGCTAAACTAGTTTATCCTTATTGTTTTCGTATGCTGGTCTTGTGTTGCAATGTGAATTCCTCTCCAAGAACATAGGAGGTGGTCTTGGATGAGTGTATACTAGGAAGTAGATGTAGGGAACCTTGAGGATGGAGGTATGTGAGGCTGTGAGACAGCTAGGATCCACTACCTACCTATGAGTGGTGACTATCTCTTGGAGGCTAAATACCTTACACAACAAGGGATGCTCACGAGGGTCTTGTATGGAAGGTAGCACCGCTATGGTGTACCCTAACACCATCAATCCCTTGAGCAAGATGTTGGATATTGATGATCATGTTATTTGTTTTGAGAGATGGCATAGAGATGCTGATCGTGCATGTTATTTTTGACCGAGCATTAGAAATGCTCACATGTGGCCTTTTGTGTTGAGCAATTTCAGTTATGTGGATGGTTATTATGTGTAATCATGGATTAAATGGTGTTAACTTGTCACTATGTTATGGGACATAGTCATTGGAAAGGTTCTTATATGTCTGGAAAGTGTAAACAATTGAGTTATTTACGTTGCTCCTAGTTATTGAAATGTTAACTTGGTTGTAGAAATTGATGTTTGAAGCTAGTCCTATGGGATAAAGTTTTGCTAAAAGAGGTATGGGCGAAATAATTGGATCTTGATGGCATGTTTTCTTGTCATGTTTGATAGATGAGTATGGTAACTGTTGTCTATATCTTGTAATGCATTAATTTGGTGTAATGAAAGGAAGGAAAAATTCTCGTTTCTCTGCTATGATTGTGTGTAAATTCTAGAATATTTTAGGAAGTGTATGATTTTAGATGCATTCTGTTAATGGATAATGACATTCATAGAGAATTTATAAATAATGTTTTAAATTGTTGACAAAATAGTTATTTGTGCAAATTGATAATTGTTAATTGAGTTTAAGGGCTAATACGTGTCGTATGACTTCCACTTAGCCTTGCGACTTCCAGGAGTAAGTTAGAGCCTAGGGGGGGAGAATGTAATGCCCCTACCCTAGTCGGCCTTGTAAAACTTGTTTGACCTTGGTTGACTTCCTACGTGACATTTTTGAATGGTGGATTTACCATTATGTAATGTTGTAGATTAGACTATATGAATATTGTGCGTACCTATTATTGTGCTTTTGCATTGATTCTTGTGTAAATGTAATTGTTCCCTAATTCTTGTTATAAATCTCAAGCTAATGCCTTCATTGAATAGGTATATATATATATGTATGCTTGCGTGACTCGTGGGTGCAGGAGATTGCAGGTACTATACCGCCTAGGTGCGAGGTTCATCTCCATTGGGATTCGCAAGGTTGAGTATACCTCCTTCATCCTTAGGATTTGGATTAGGTGGTCATAAAACTCTCATCTTGCCTTAGCCATGACCAGGTGAGCGTCGTGTGTGGTTCGTAGGGTTCCTTTGTCGTTTGGGTTGCGTGTCGTGTGATTGGTGGACTTTCTTGGTTTGTGTGCCTTGCGTGTGGTAAATGGAGTATGTTATCCTAAGTATTTAATTCCAATTAATGTGTGGATGTATGCATTTGTAATTGAGAAATTTAAAATAGATAGTTTTCTTTTATATGATTAATCGTTAATTTAAGAGATCACTTTATTTATATTTGTAGCAAGCTTAAGTATGTAATTTGAATTAATGTGTTCATTTACGCATTAGTAGTTGAGAAATCAAAATAAATAGGTTTCTTTTAGGTGATTAATCATTAATTAAAAGGATCGCTTTATTTATGTTGTAGCGAATTTAATTTAATGGTTAGTTTTAAATAATGAATTTAATTAGTTTATGCATTTTAAAAAAAAGGAAATATTTAAAGTTATTTGAAATATAATTAATTTAACCACTTTTGCATTTTGGAAAAGAAAGGGTAAATTTTATTATTTAAAGAAAACCATTTTTAATTTGTAAAGTTTGATATAGTGTAAAAGATTGATTTTGGAAATTAATGTAATTTAAATACTTTACCCTTGTCAATAGTTCGAAATATAAATGTTGGCTTAGTTAATATTGAGAAATTAAAATTAAGATTAAATAAGAGAGAAGTATATTAATTAGAAAATCAAGTTAAATTAAGTTAATAGTTGAAAAGAATTATTATTTCTTTTTATTTTAAAATGGCTTAAATTTTGAAATTAGAAATTAGGTCAAAATTGGTTCCCATTTAACCTAGGTTGAAAAATATTTTTGGGGGTTGTTGAATTTTTGGAAAGAAAAATATGGGGAGGAAGATTTGGGGATTTTTGGGCAAGGATGGATTTCTACAGCTGCAAGTTGGGGGCTCTTCTTCGAATCTTACCAGGAATGCTAAAGAGGTAGGATTCCGGTTTTCCCTTTTGTTTTTGGCTAAATAAAAATTAAAAATGGTATTTGGTGGTTCTTCATGAAATGCTGGTTTTAAAATATCCATGAATGCTCTTAAGATTTAAGTTTTAAGTTTGAGTATATTGATTTGTTTCTTGGGTCAAGATTGTTTAACAAAAAAAATAGATAGATGGGATTTTATCCATATGTGTATTGGAGAATCATGATCTTGTTGAAATTTTTTTCCCCATTTTATTGTTTTAACATTCTGGAAAAAAAAATATGACTATGGCTGTGAATGAGATTTGGGGTTTTTTTTTAGTTGGAGTTATTTTTGTTTATATTTTACGTTTTGATTTTAAATAAAATCTAAGGTTTTATTTTATAAAAAAAAAGGGGAAAACGAAATTAAAAAGAAAAAATATATATTTATTGGGCTAGGGTTTGATGGCAGAGGAGCTGAAGCTCGGCTCGCGCCGCCGCCGCCTTCCCCTCCTTCCCCGCAGGTACGCAGCGACCTGTGCCTGTAATGGCCGCAGGGGCCTGCGCCCGCGGCGGCCGCAGGGAGCTGCACCGCGGTGGCCACAGTGAGTGGCATTGCGGTGGCCGCAGGGTGGCCACAGGGGGGAGTTGTGGGCCTCTCCCATGATGGGAGGTGGGCCTCGCAGTGGGTTCCCCATTTTCTTTTTTTTTTAATTTTATTTTTATTATTAAAAAAAAAATAGTTTTTCTTAAAGAAAATAAAACTTTCATTATTGCATAATGTAATTTTTTTTTATAAGAAAAGTTCATTTTATTTTTAATGTTAAATATTATTAATATATATTTTATTAACAAGGGTTAATAAATATATATTAATTTATATCAAATTTGAAATATTTGGATTATTCAATCCGTTATTAAAATATATATATTATTAATGGGATTAATATATATATATATATTAATAATAACATTTAATTAAAAATCGCGCATTAATAAATTATTAATTGTTTATATTTTTATTATCCAGGGGCTAATAATTATATAATGATTAATATTTAAGTTTGGGAATCTGTATAAACGAGGGAATACCCTTTGGGAATAGATAGAATAACTTTCTTTTATTGGAGATTTTTGAAATAAATTTAGATAGAATAACTTTCTTTTATTTGAGATTTTGAATTAAATCATATTTATTATTCGGTGATGTTTTAAATTTATGTATTCGCTTTGTTAAGAAATGGCAAAACCTTGATATGCTTGTTAGGACCCTATTGTCTGGTGGGTTTGTGGTTGGACATAGTGGGTCAAGTCCCTAGATAGGGTACCGTCAGACTAGAAAACCCTTGTATTTGCTTATGATGTGTATAGTTGGATCCGCTTCAAAAAGGGATCATTATGTAATTATTGACCAAAGTGGTCGTTGTATAGTGGTTGTGCTTGCCTAAATGGCAGAGATGTAAATAACATGAACCTTATGTCATCTTAACTTAAATAATTGCCAGAGAGGTCTTGCAGTTGAGCAGACCCGAAGATGTAGCCCTCTAGGGGTGAACTCCGAGATCATATCTGTGTTATGTGATGTTTCTTTTTGTCTCTCATGTTTCACACTTAGTGCTAGCATGTATGGATGCATCTTGTAAGTGTATAATGGGGATTTAATGAAGTTAATATTCGAATGCATGAATATAGTCATCTTGTTAAATGTAGTAATTAGGGTCATAAAAGATTGCAAGTATGATTATGGAAAGTATTTTGTTAATGTTAATGAAAAGAAGTAAGCATGGAAAGAAACTCACTAAGTTACAATTATTGGATTAACTTGTCATAAAGCTTGTAATTTGAACGTAATGAATGGATTACAAATGTTGGATTAACTATCATAATATCTAAATTGGAAATCTAATGGATGAACCTCATTTGGTTTCTTACCATATTATCTTAATAAATGAACATTGTCATGTTAGCTATAATTCCCTAAATTGGATGAATTTATTTAATTGGTTACATTTTAATCTAAAACAAATAATCCTCACCAAATTAGTTTATAAATTGGATGAACTCGAATTGGTTATCCACATTATAACCTTAATAAATGAACTTCATCATAAAAGCTATAATTGAACTAAAATGGAAGCACTCATTTAGTTGTTTATATCTTAACCATAGCAAATGTATTTCTTCATATTAACTTAATTTTAACTAAAATGAGTGAACTCATTAAGTTAGTTATATTTTAATCCTAATGGATGATTGTCACTATGTTACTTACATTTTTAATCCTTAACGAATGAATATCATCTTACTAGCTATATTTTAATTAAAGGGATGAACTCATGTGGTTATATTACATTTTCACCTTAATGAATGAACTTCATCTCTTAGTATTATTTTAATTTCAATGAATGAACTCTTTGGCTATTTACATTTTAACCATCTATAGATAAATTTTGATATATTAGTTACATTGTATCTAAAATGGATGGCTCGCCAAGTTAACCATACTTAAAGCTTAATGGGTGAATTCTTAAGTTAACTACGTTTTAACTTCATTGAGTAAATATCCTCATGTTAGCCTCATCTCCAATCATAATAGATGAACGCATCCTAAATTATAAAATGTCAATTCTTCGAACATATTTTATCCGTGTCTAAAGCATTAACTTGTAATTAAGATATCCAACTTAATTGGATCAAATGTCACGAGTTGAGTTAGGTGTAAGGTTACGTGATCACGTTGGGAAACTCCTTAGGTTCGTTTAGTCTTCCACTGTGTTATCTAAGCTTTTGATAACTCCAAATTATCTTAATGTTGTGACTTATTATTAACACTCTTATTATTAAATCTTGAAAAAAAAATATTTACACTCCATTTGAGTGTTTTTAACTTAAACCCTTCGGGGTTTCCTGGCAGGGCATTACACAACTCACACTCTGATACATGATGCAAATCCAGGAAATGAACTACATGATAAACTTCTCTCACCCAGAACTACTATGCCCAAATAAAGTTTTTTTGTTTGTTCAAGGTTTCAAAAAACACACCTACCAAGTTCTCATCTCATACAACAATTTGTGTGACCGGATCCATATCGGATTAGTATCTTCCGGTACCGATGGGATGAAAACACTCTACCCTTGTGTGAATGGCAGACAATCTTTTGGTTCCAGTGGGATGGAAACATATTTAATTTTTTCTATTGGTGGTCCGTCCAACACAAAACATTCATAATACCTAATTGTCAAATGGTTTAGGGGGTACTTGTCTCACAACTGTCCTATTTGTCTAGTATCCCTACCGATAGACTAGTAGCCCTACCGGTTGAGTTCTCCACATATAACTTAATAAAATTCCAAAGGACAAGACAAACTAAGGGTTGATTTATATACCTTGTATCAAGTTACACAATTACCCAAAGGCTTAGACTCTAACCCCAAGTTTGAAAGGTCTATATCCTTACTATCCTTCCAAACCTAATTAAGTCAGTTAGGCCTAATTTCCAAAGCAAGTACCCATTGTATTAGTCCCCCGACTAAACCAACACTTCTGGAAGGTGGGATAAGGTGTCAAACCACAAAATCAAGGTTTCAGGACTTGATCCCATCTTCTTTGTCTACTGCAAGTGATTTTCACTTCTTCATTTCAGGCAGTCACATAGAGATGCCCACCTAGGGTCAATTCAATCTCTTCAGGCTTAGATCCTCCCTGCAAACCAACACCAAAAAATTATGGTACAATGGCCCCTCTAACATTTTCCCATGGGTTGTTTGGTCCTCTAGTGAAAATGTTAGATTCAGGGCATTTTTATAGTGAAACCCTAGGTGCTGGCAGGGTGTGACTAGTCCGAATAGATTTTGATGGATCTCTTCAACTTGATTATTTCAAGACCTAAAACTTGATTCAAATGAAATTTAAGAGACTTCCCTAACTCATCCAATTGGTTTTAGGAATCCACCAATCCATACTAGTCAGAAAGGAACATCAAACATGCAAAATTTCAGAAAACTCCAAGTATATTGTATTGCTCCAAACTCCAAAACATCACCAATTTCAACAACTTCCATAACAACTACAACAACCTTGGAATCGATCCAAGTGGGCCTAATATAGCCTCCCTAACAGTTTCCAACCACTTTTGAAACTTTGGAACCTTTGGAGGATTAATTACCCCTTCTTACAACATTTTGCAATGACAACAAAAGTTATCAACTTTCAATTTCCAAATTTAGCAAATCCAAGGTGTATTCGGCCTATTCCAAGGATTGGTCTGATGTTTCTAAGACCAATATTTATTTTCCTGACTCATACCTAGACTCCTACTGACCCACATGGTCATTTGTCCATGGTGGCTTATAAAATGTAACCATGACAATGCCTTACATCAATTGGGTCTTATTGACTCACAAACCTATCAACCTACTACATATGATCATTTTCACCTCATGGATGATATTAACTTTTTATGCTTCATTTGTGTCTTTGGGTGCTCCTACACCACTTTCAATGTTTCATGTTTTTCCAGAGCATTCAAATATATAACATCTGATGAAATTCTTATTCTTAATACTTTGGTGGATACCCTAAACATTGTTTCAAGGCTTCCCATATTTATAGTAGAAAATATGTGAAGGAAGGCAAGAGGGCATGGCCTCTGGTATTGCACCTACCAAGTGCATTTGCTTGGAGTTTCTAAATATTCTATAATTATTGTATTATGTGCACATTCTGCAACTATTACCACTCCATGAGGCTATTTCTGAGAGGCACCAAAAACTGTTCACAATGCTCTACTTAAACCTCCACATTTTGTAATCATATCTAGCAAGGCATACCGGGCTGTAAATTTTACAACTCTTCCTAATTCCCTTGTTCTTTGATGCATATCAATCTATTTTCTCCAGACATACACTCCTTATACTATTTCCTCTTCTTGAATGCATATTTTCCATGGCATTTCCCAACCATAATGCATGATGAACTCCTTTCTCTTTGATGCGTATCCATGCTTTGTCCTAAGCTTCCACATTGAGCCTACATATATATGTTGCAACAACCCTTGACAAAACAATTGATCCCTTTTTCTTCGGTGGATATCCATGACCTGCTTCCAAGATCTTCCATGAGATAGCACCGATTTGAAGTATCTAAATAATTCACATGTCGTGTCTGTGTTTTCATATTTTGCATTGATGTTAATCCTAGTAGTTGCAACTCTTTCATCTAAAAAAAGGCCTTAATATTTTAATGGATGGAAAAATCTAAGTTTTTAAAGTCTTTCCCATGTGAGACATGCTCTCCAAATACATGGAACTTGAAAGCACATAGAAGAATTCAACACACCTTATGTCATGCTCATTTTGCATTTATCAATGATTCCTCTATCCTTTGTGATTTTTAAAAAACGCACATACAATGTTTCAAAGCTTCCACACAGCTAAGGAAGATGCTAGCAGATCTGTGAAAGATGGTGTTTGTCATCAACACTCGCTTGAAAGCTTCCAAATCTTTACCTGCAATCAATACGTATAATCATGGCACCGCCATGAATCACATTTCCTTAGAGCGTGCCCTAAATATTAATCTTTCTCAATGTTATACATTTTTAGGGAAAAACTACTTTTTACTCGAGACTCACCAAGAGGCCCCCTTCAATCTTACCAAGCTTTGAGAAATATACTTTTTGCATACTTGTTTTGAATGGGCCCATGAAATAACTAATGCCGAGAACTGAGCATTATTTTATTTATCAACATTATTTTCACTTCCCTTTTGGCTAATGTGGCATTTTCCTTGGGGCTCATTGATGTTTGATTTTTTATTTTTCTGAATGTCGAGTAAATTCCTCCTCTTGTCTTTCTCTATAGTCAATGGGGCCCACTTGTTTGTGCTCATTTTACATTGCTACATCAACTCGGGACTCGGTGAGCTCTCTCTTTCAACTTCACTAAGCCCCGAGTACCTCCTTTGCTAATTTTAAATCATTATAAAAGTGATTCAAGTGAAACATAGTTTGCCAATTAATATATTTATTAATGTTATGAAAAATTATTAAATAACACTCTTAAAGAAAAGAATTAACTTATCCCCTTTTTTTTACTCATGCATTTGAGTGTATGACGTGGATAATAGCCCCTGTATTGTTTAAAAAATGTGACCTAACGTATTCCTCATATATTATTATTTAAATCATTAAAATGATTTAAATAACAAATGATTAATTTTAAATTCAAGAACATTATGGTAGCTTGATGAGGCAAGTTGGGTTATTTGTGGGCCCTGATGGCATATTGGCATAACTGTTGATGATATTGATGAACTGGTATAAGGATTGATGGTTATAATATAGTTGGGATGTTGTTTGATGACTTGATGATCAGTTTGTGTTGTCATTGGCCACAACTATGGTTACATTGTTCTATCATGTTATCTACATCATTTATGATTGACCAAAAAGCTATGGAATGGATTTGACAGTTAACTGGAAAATAGGACTTTAATCGGTAAATGTGAAACTGTGTTATTCTTTAATAATTGGATCTAGATATTGATGAGGAATTTGGTGTTGCAGTTTGGAATATGTATTTGTAACATTGTAATGAGGTTATGACCAAAACCACATCATGTTTTGGCTATCGGAAGTCATGTTTGTGATTGACTGATGTATTTTTTGTAGAGTTTTAGTAGGGTTTAAGAACCGGTATTCAAATCTTATAACCGATAATGATTTTGAGTTTGACGGTGTATTATATTATGTTTGTAAGATGATGATGACATGGCTGAATCCACATGAAGTGATAAGATGTTGTATTGGCACGTACAAGGAGTGAATTTCTTGGAAATGAGTGAAGTACTTAGTAGAATGAGCTAAAGGTTTGAAAGTGTATCAGATTGATGTGTGGTGATCATTCAACGACTATAATTGATTTATAAATTTTTGTAATGATCTATATGATGATCTTTAATGATCTATGATGTAAATCTTAGTGTGAGGTTAGGGTTTTGTAACCGACTAAGCTGTAGAGTCTATTTAGGGTAAGTCTGTGATGATTTACTATGTCGGTGATGAAAAGAAGAGTGTGTGTGTCTATAAGAGAGAAGCAAATTGGAGTAGAAAAGGATCTGTATAAGCAAGTAGAGAGTGCTATTTTCAGATCATACATCTGTTGTTCCCTAACAGTTTCAACAGACTCAAAATCCCTTAACCGGGTAGGTCCTGATAGGCATGATTGTATAAATCCCTTCATCGGGTGACTCATTAGCTTGGGTTCTTAATCCTTTCACAAGGTTATTCCTAACAAAGTAAAGCTCCTAACAGGGCTGAGGTAAATCCCTTAACAGGGTGCATTCCGAAAGAGTGCAAAAATCTTGTGGGTACCAATTCTCGCTGTGGTTTTTCCCATTTGGGTTTCCACGTGAAAATCCTAGTGTTCATGTGTTGATTGTTTTCTTATGTGTTTAGTTGATATCTTTCTATTGCATGCATGATATGGAACACTTAAATGTGTAGTTTGATAAATCTAATTAGTAGATTGATTTTAGTGGCTATAGGTACTGGTTATGATCTATTTTGGTGAAGTATTGATTAGTTTGGTTTAATATTTTAGTTTGTCATTATTACTGATTCACCCCCCCCCCCCCCCCCCGCCTCTCAGTAATTACTAGATCCTCACAAATAACAATTGGTATCAGAGTGTTGTTCCTGTGTGTGCAGAAGCTTAACCACTTGAGGTAAAGATCCTTGAGGATAACATGGGGGATATGAGTTACAGGGAGCTTTCAAATAGGCTTTTAGAATATGAAGAAGCCCTAGGTCAGTTAAGGGTCAATTATTAAGATTTATTGTGTAAAAGAAGAGAGCTAGCTGAACAACTGTATGAAATTAGTGAAAATCATTCATCTAAGGAAGCAAACATTGATGCCTTGGTGAATGAGGTGGAAAAGTTGAATGATGGTAAGGCAAATCTAAGGAGAGAGTTGGAAGCCAAAAGAATAGTTGAAGGCACAATAAGAGATAAGGAGCATGTTATTATTAAGCTGAACTAGGAGATTAGTACCTTGCATGCACATCTTCAAGAGGAAAAACAGGAAAAAGAGGAATTGAAAACTGATCTAGACATGGCTATGTCTCTTAAAGAGAGTCTTATGAAAAAGAATGAAAACCTTACTAAGGAGTTGGCTGATGCTAATGAGATACTGGCTAAATACAACAAGAAAATTGCTATGCTTGATGAGAAGATTCAGTCACAAAGGAAGAATGAAGATATACATGGCTTGGGATACACAACCTTTGAACAAGGAGAACCATTAGGTATGAAGGACACCTTGAATGAATCCAAATCTACACCAAAGAAGAAAAAGAAGAAACCCAGTAAAAGAACCTACAAACCAGTATGCTTTAGCTATCATAAGGTAGGTCATATTGTTAATGTTTGTAGAAATAGATCTAGTGTTGTTAATGGTAATAGACCTAATACATATGATGGATATAATCCTAGTACCTTTAATGGTTATTGCTACAATTGCAACAAGTATGGGCATAGAGCTATTGAGTGTGGGTCTAGAGTGAACAATCAGAGATCTTACATGGGTGAGAGGTCTAATGGTGAATGGAAGAGCTTATACTATGATCAAAGAAACCCTACTTGGTAGAGACCATATGTGAACCATTCTAGTCCTTATGAAATGGAGAATAGATGGAATGTGATTTGCACTATTTTTCATAACTATAGACATGTAGCTATGAATTGTAGAAGAAGAACTAGTAGAGGCAATGCTGGACCATAGAATGCATCTGGAATGGCATGTTTCCATTGTCACAAATCAGGACACCTTAAAAAGTTTTGTAGAGCTAAAATGAACAAACCGGTTAATCCTTCTGTTAATTAGAAAGGAAAGAATAAAGTAGATGTGGAGGAAACCAGGAATGAGATGAAAAAGATTTGAAAAAAGAAAATTGAGGAGATACCGTCTGAGGACTCCAATTCTTCACCTAGTGTGGAGAATCCTTCAATGGAAAACTAAGTTATGTATGAGGCTTAGGGGAACATATTGTCAGATCCATTTTCGAACCCCCTAAATGGTATGTGGTAAGTTAAATTTGCATACTTTGATGCATAATATTGTTATGAAGTGATTTTTTGATCAAATCGATAAACTGAATGTGATATGTGTGTTGATATCAAGTTTTAGAGTTGAACAATGACTAAGGTATGTTCAACCGGTTTAGTAAAAGGAAAATAAAAGTTATTTGATAGTTTCATATTTTTTCACTTGGTATTGTTAAGAGAACATATGGAGAACATCAAAAACATTGAAGAGCTTTTGACTGCTACTTTGATTAAAGTTGATAGCAGATTGTGGATATTTGTGAATTGGTGGAAGAGCATTCTCACTGGAAATCCTAGTTGTGAACAAATCTGATGATACCAACAGATTTGATGAAGTAGATGATGATAAAAAACTTGTGATTATTGAACTGGAAGCGTAGAAAGATGTTGAGAAGAACAATGCAAATGATGATGCTCAATAGGCAGAAGATGAAGATGAAGAACAAGAACAAGAACAAGAACAAGAAGAGACTTTAATACCAGAACCTGTTATACCTAAATATATGAATTTAAATCACTCTGTTGATTGTATAATAGGAGATATGAATTCTAGAGTTCAAACGAGAAGAAAGATCAAAGAAAGTACTTGTTTGATTTCAACTATTGAGTCAAAGACTGTTAGAAAATGTTGGCAATTGACGCTCATCTGGCTTATTTTTATTGTCATTGATGGCAAGACACACCATTTTGGTTTGGTAACTTAACTGGTACTCACCCATATTCATTGGTTGGCAACTGGAATTCAGTCATCCTGCACACAAGGAACTGACACCGACAAGAAACGAAAATCGATAATCTAGGAACTGGTATATGAGGCTGACACAAGAGATTGATCTGACAGGTTTACATGGAAACGATCAAAGGCATCGGTCTTGAAGTTTAATGAATTTATTTTTTCTTAGGCTAACATTTAAATAAATTGTAATATCATTGTAAGCTGACATAAGGCATTTATGTTTGTGTTTGGGAAGGGTACTTAAGTCAGTCTGATTAGATTATTTTGGTAATGAATAAGGATGCATAAGTAGGTAATGGGATATAGTAATGTAATGTTGTGTGACCAATCTTGATTGATAGAATGCAAATGTAATATTCTGTAGTCGGTCTTGGATTTTGGTTTAGAGGTTTTGGAAGTAAAGAAAGATACCAGTAAGGAAGGACACAGTGTAAACCGATATAGATTGTGCTTTAACTAAAGCTTATCTAGCATAGCACATGCACTATAGAGTTCAAAATTTTGCTTGTAATTCCATATGTGCTATTTGTAGTCAGTGAGGCTCCTTTTGTAATGAGTAGTGTGCTCTAGGTTGTTGGCCTTCCTGCATGTGTGGGCCCCTATTGTAATGTTTAATCATCTGTCTAGTGGATAGATATTGTGGGTCTCCAATCCCACCGTGGTTTTTCCTCTTTGAGATTTTCCACACATAAATCTCTGTTTTATGGTGTATTCTCTTGTGGTTGCTTCATTTCTATTTGTTGATATATTCTTTCATGTTTACCGGTTACTGAATTGCATTGTTGATAAGGTTAAAATTGAATATACTGGTAGAACATTGATTCACCCCCCGCTCTCAGTATTCTTGGATTCCAACAATTGGTATCAGAGCTTGGTACCTTGTAGTAAGTCTAACAGCTTGAGGAAGATCCTGAATCTAGAATCCATGTAGATGAGTCTATAGAAACAACTTGAATTAGCCATTGAGGACTATGATGCTGAAAGGATGAAGAACTTGAAATTGCAAGATGAATTGAACTCTGCAAAGGAATTAATTCTTACCCTGTAGGAGAGGTTGTCATCTATTCAAGCTAAAATGAAGGAACTTTTACAAAATTCGGATGATGAAGAGAAGGATGCCCTTAAGGAATAATGTTAGAAACTGAGTCAGGAGAATGGTGTGATGAAGAATGAAATGCAAGCCATGACTATGAGGATGTCTAAGAAGATTGAAGACCAGAAGAAGAATGAATAAAATCTTAGTAGATCTCTAAAAGATAGGTATGAGGAATGCATTAGGTTGGCACAAGAGAATGATGTGTTGAGAACTGAGTTGGCACAATCACAAAATAATAAGAAAGAGCTAGAAAGAATGATGTCAATCCTAAGAAGTGATCTGGATGTTGCAAATGAATACAAATAAAAGTTCAGGGTCAGTTTTGCAAGGCTTGATGAATTTTTGAAGGATCAAAGAGACACTAGAGATACTAGAGGTCTTGGATTTGAGCATGGAGAAATCTTCGGTACTGCAAATCAGGGAAATCCACTAGACAATCAGAACTAGAAATCACTGGTAAGGCAACCCAATGCACATAAATTTAAAGGTGGATGCTTTGTTTGTAATAAGTTTGGTCATAGAGAAAGTCAATACAAAAATAGAGCAAATCAGAATAATAATGCAGTTCCCGGTCAATCTTCAAAATGTAATAAATATGGTCATAGGAAAGAAGATTATAGAATGAATGTGAGATGTCATGCATGTGGAAATTTTGGACATATGGCTAATCAATGTAGGTTGAAGAATGGTCAAGGACTCAACAAGGCAATTCAGAAGAATAATATCACTTGCTATGCATGCAATAAAAGAGGACATATTGCCAAATATTGTAGAAGCAAGAACAATCCAGTAGGAAATGATGAGAAAGGAAAACAAAATGTTGAAGACATCTAGAAGGAGCATGAGAGGAAATGAGTTAGGAAATCTGAAGACCAACTGATAGAGACAATCAACCCAGTTACTCAAATGTTAGATAAAAATGTTCCTACACCTACAAGAAACCTATTTGATAACCAAGGAATTAGCCTTAGGGGGAGGAAAATTAATGATGAATCTTGCATTGCCCTTGGTAGAGGTCTGAAAGGCTATTTTAGATCTTTGAAAAGTCAGTCTGGAGATTCACCGATGCTTAGATAATGGACTTTAAATCTATTATAATATGTCGACATGCATTAATGTCAATGAGAAATTAGGGTTTTCGCAGAATGAAAGGGAAATGTTGGTTCATTTTTGTTCACACTGCATTCAAAGAGAAACAAAGCGATTTCAAGGCAATTCAAGGCCACCAAAATCATTTCAAGAAAATTCCAGTGCATTCTCAAGTGGATTTTCAAGAGCTTTCATCAGTGAAGGTTGTGAGGTATTTTATCAGTTTTCCAAGCTATCATTATTTGCAATGGCTTCTGGATCATCTTCTGCTTTGGCAGGTGTAGCTACCCCTATTGTTGTTGACATCAAGGACCATCCACACCTTGTTTTCAATCAATGGCCTCAGATTGTGAAGGTCAATGATTTGGTTGGCACATTTTCTAGGGTTCTTGGAGGTGTTTTGTATGTCGAAGATGTTTGTGCATACATTCACTGTACTTTGGAGGATTTGGGTTCTGTTGAGATCAAGAACATGTATATTGGTACTTTGGTGAACCGAGATGGGTTGATGAAACTAGAATTTCAAATTCTGAAGGATCAGGGTTTTACCAACATTTTGGAGATGCCGAAATTTGAGGATGAATTGATCTATTATGCACTGAGCTGAGTCCAAGGTGAATTCATATGGCTAGACTAGCCCCACAAGATCACCAAGGAAGATATTTGTGCGATCACCAGTTTACCCCAAACTGGTCCAACCCCTGAAAGGAAGAAGATATCTAACAATGAGGTGGAGAAGTTAACTGGTGCAACATCTGACATCTGGTCCATGAGAATCATTACTATTAGAGACAAAGCAGTTCAATTTGCAAGGATGATCATTGGTAACCCAATTAAATCAGTTGAACTCTGTTTCTAGTTCATGCATTCTCTACGCTAACAAAATGATTAAGGAGAATAAAAAGATAGATCTATGTTAATGGATGTGTGATGAGTTGATTATAAACTTAGGGAAGATTAAGGGTGAGAAGAAGGCCAGTACTTTCCAGTATGGCAACCTTTTTGTCTTTTTAAAGCTTTTCTTTTTGAATGAGTTACTCGGAACTGGTAAGACTCAATGGGAATTTGATATACTGGTAGAAAAATAAATCAAAGATGCTATAAGGAATATGGGACAGGAAAGGATAGGGACTCCATTTTTTGGGGTTATTGCAAATCATTCTAGAAGGCAATGAAGAAGAGAGAAAGAGTTCCAAAACATATTGTAGATAAGTACTGAACTAAAATCTATTTTATGGTGAAGAAGGATGAAACACTGATGGAGGAAGTACAACCAAGGAAGATTTGGATAAAAAAAATGGGCTATGAGGTAGATTCTAAGATCTTGGACTTATATGCCAAGACTCTTATTGATGCCCCATTAGATGATGTAGAGAAAGCCTTTGGGACTGCTAAGCAAAAGGAATCAGAAGTTGAAATTGGATTCAGTAAGAAGAAAAGGGAAGGAAAGATCAAGAAGGTTGGGGAAGTTGTGCAGAAGATGTCCACTAAGATAAAGAAGATTATTGGACTAGCTGAAGGGTCATCTCTGGAAGCAGTGCAAGATCCACCGACAACAACAACCGAAAAGGGTGTAGTAAAGAGGAAGAAACCAGAGACTTATATTTCTCCTATTACATCCAGTTCTGACACTGATGTTGTGCCCTCACAAATTCCTAAAAAATTTATCAAGATACCAAGGAAGAAGGTTGAGGAAATAAAGAAGCAAAAATTGAAGGTTATCCCTCTGGCAACACCAAAGAAAATTTTGAAGGAGAGGAAGCCCACAGAGAAGAGGAAACCGGTTAAGGAGTCTACTTCTACTCCTGACAAGAAGAAGAAATCATATGTACATATTTCTCTCGAATCTGGTAAGAGTATTGAAGTCATTCCTCCTCTTTCAGTTGTTGAGTTGATTGATCAAATCACTAAAGATGGAATTTTGACTAATATACAGCATTACTATGTACATATGGATGATAAGGAGCAAATGGAGATAGAGGAATCAATTTTGTTATACTTAGATATATAAGAAAACACTTTTAGAGATTGAAAAACAGATATTGATAGATTTGTATAGTAAGCTAGATGCTAGAAGGTTATCTGTAGTTGATGAGGATAGACATATAAAGGTACAAGAATTGTTAACTATTTATTGTGCTATAACTAATGAAGAGATGCAACAGTGTTTATAGTTTTCTAATAAATCAATTTTCTGAAGCAAACACTGGCATGTGAGTCTCATGGTAGGAAGAGTGAATGAGATAGTTAAGGAGACACATGAGGGTTGGGTAAAATTGTTTGTAGATAAACCGGGATTCTTTACATCACCGAAAATCTCTCAAATGTCTAACACTCTAGATATCCTAGAAGATGATAATGGGAAAGGTATATTGGGAATGGATACACTAGTTTTGGATCAGAAACTAACAAAGGATATTCCTCAAGTAGAACCACTTGTACCTAATATAGAGATTCGGTAGATAACATTGATAATGTACAGGATAAGCAGGATACACAAGAATAGATCATTCCAGATATAGAGGTTATTGATGTGAAAACAAAAAATAAGAAGCTTGAGGATATTGCACCTTCGACACAAAATGTACATACTGAAGAGGTTAAGGTTGAAAAGGTTACTGTACCAAGTGGCAAAGCCATCGGTGCAAGTCTTGAGGCTGAATCTTCTCGAAAGATTTTAGATAGTCATTCATTGTTGGCACTTGACTCATCTGGTCAAATTGATTTTGCACAGAAGAATATTGAGCAACTAAGTAGTTTTGAGTTGATGTATGTTGCAACTCAGAAGTTAAGGAAGGAAGGGACTGAAGACAAGCAGGTTATTGAGTAGGCCATTCTGGTTTTGCAGCAGATTGCACTAGAATATAAGGTAGATCAGATTGGAAGTCCATCCAGTAAACTAAAAGGTTTGACTACGCATATTTCCAAAGAGTTTAAAACTCTTCAACATGTATCAAATCAGCAGTTGGTTGAGCAGTATAATGCAGCCCGGAAGGTCACTTGTGATAGCATGATTTCATCTGACAAGGGCAAGATGACATATGAGATATCAAAGATTGATGTGGCTCTAAATGAGTGTAGAAATATATATAGGTCCTGTACTAACACTGACAAACTAATAGTGGACCTTGAGGTGAAATTGAAGGTGGAAAAGGCTCAGTTAGATCTTTTGGCAAATATTTTTGATGGTACTCAGACACTGACTATTACCATTGATGGTTAGATTTTAATAAAAGTCTAATATTTTTGGATTAGAGAAGGACATGGATAGGATAATCTGGCATGCAAGAGAATTAAGAGGTTTGGTGAGTCCCCAGTTGAACACTTTGTTACTTCACAAGAGGGAAAACATAGAGTTAATGAATAAACCTACTTCAGTGGACCTATCAGAAGAAGAGCTTCATGCATATAGTCTTAATGGTTTTTAATCCATTTTGAGCATATTGAAGATAGGTTGGGATGCATACTTAGGATTTTTGAATAATGCTTACCCAGATATTTTTCAAGTTCATCTAGGTTCAGAAATCACAATTTTTCTCTCATTCTTTCATTCATTTTCCTCATCTTTGGCATTGTTGTCAAAGGGGGAGAGGTTGATATGAAAAATGTCTAGGGACATGACAAGTAATGTATAGCTCAGGGGGAGCAGTCTTCCAACAATTTTTGAGATCAGTTTTGGAGTTTTTGGTAGGGAACCGGAAGAACACTTCAGCAATTCATTTTTATCGTGAGTGTTGCCATCAATGCCAAAGGGGGAGATTGTTGGCAATTGACACTCATCTGACTTAGTTGCATTGTCATTGATGGCAACACACACCTTTTTGGGTTGGTCACTTAACCGGTACTCACTTGTATTCATTGGTTGGCAACAATTATTCAGTCATCTAGCACACACGGAACCAACACTGGCAGGAAAGGGAAACTGGTAATCTAGGAACCAATATATGAGGCCAACACAGGAGATGGATCCGACAGGTCTACATGGAAATGATCAAAGGAATCAGTCTTGAATTTTAATGAATTTATTTTTCATAGGCCAACATGTAAATAAATTGTAATATCATTGTAAGTCAATATAAGGCATTTATGTTTGTTGTTGGGAATGGTAATTAAGTCAGTCCGGTTAGGTTATTTTGGCAATGAATAAGGATGCATAAGTAGGTAATGGGATATAGTAATGTGATGTTGTGTGAGCAATCTTGATCAACATAATGTGAATGTAATATTTTGTATTCAGTCTTGGATTTTGGTTTATTGATTTTGGAAGTGAAGTAAGATATTAGTAAGGAAGGACACAGTGTTAACTGGAACAGATTGTGCTTTAATTGGAACTCATCTAGCATAGAAGATGCACTATCAGAGTTCAAAATTTTATTTGTAACTCCATATGTGGTGTTTGTAGTCAGTGAGGCTCCTTTTGTGATGAGTAGTGTGCTCTAGGCTATTGGCCTTCCTACATGTGCAAGCCCCTATTGTAATATTTATTCATCTGGCCAATGGATAGATATTGTGGGTCTCCAATCCCACCGTGGTTTTTCATCTTTCAGGTTTTTCACATATAAATCTTTGTGTTATGGTGTATGCTCTTGTGGTTGCTTCATTTCTATTTGCTGCTATATTCTTTCATATTTACCGGTTATTGAATTGCATTATTAATAAGGTTAAAATTGAGTATACCAGCATAACACTGATTCATCCCCCCCTCCCAATGTTCTTGGATTCCAACAGAGAAGCTTTGAAAGATGAAGACTAGTTGAGTGCAATAAAAATTATGAACTTGACCAGATTGAGAAGAACAATACATGGTCTCTTGTTCCTAGACTGGAAGACAAAAATGTTATTGGGACAAAATGGGTATTTAGAAACAAACTTAATGAGGATGGTGACATTGTTAGAAACAAGGCGAGGTTGGTTTGCAAAGGGTATGCACAAGAAGAAGGTGAAGACTATGGTGAAATCTGTGCACCAGTGGAAAGACTTGAAGGTGTTAGAATGTTGCTTTCCTTTTTTGCTTTTAAAGGATTTAAGGTATATCAGATGGACATTAAATCAACTTCTTTGAATGGTATCTTGGAAGAAGAAGTATATATAGAACAACCGGATTGTTTTGCATTGAGTAAAGATGAAAATATGGTTTGCAAACTACACAAGGCACTATATGGATTGAAGCAAGCTCCCAAAGAATGGTTTGAAAGATTTCATGCACATATAATCAAGATAGGATTCCGGAGAACCAGTGAAGATAGTAACATATATTTGAAGATTGATGGAGACAAAATGTTACTTGCTGAATTTTTTTTAATGATATAATATTTGGTGGAAATGATGACATGTGTATGTCTTTTGCAGATGAAATGAAGAAAGAATTTGAGATGTCTCTTATCGATGAGATAAAATTCTTTATTGGTTTATAAATGCAACAAATGGAGAATGGAATATTTATCTATCAGACTAAGTATGTAAAAGAAGTCTTGAAAATTTTTGGCATGGAAGATTGTAAACTGATTGGTACTCTGATGGTGATAGGTTGTAAATTGTCAAAACAAGATGATTCACTGTATGTGGATGAGAAAGAATATAGGTCTATGATTGGAAAGTTGCATTATGTTGTTCATGTTAGGTCCTGGAGGCTACTGAGAGGGGGGGAGGGGGGTGAATCAGTTGTCCAATAAATACAAACCAAAACTAACTTAACCAAACTTAATGCTTAATACTGATAAACCAAAATTTAATGTTGGTAGACAGTTTAATAGTTAATTACAATACCGGTAAAGTTTAATGCATGAAATAGAAAGACAAATAACATACACAACACATAACACAATTATTTGTACATGGCAACCCTATAAGGGGAAAAACCATGGTGGGAAACCTTACCCACAATCAGATGATACTACTGCAGATAGTATATGTGTACAATATGGAGTTTGCACATGCAGAAAGGCCAATTACCTAGAGCTCACTGCTCAATCAAAAAATGGGAGTCACACTAACTACAATTGGATGGTTAAATCCAATGATAATGTACTTCTCAAAATAGGATCTTCATATGCTGGATTCAGTACCGGTTGAGCTCTGATTTGCCTTCTCCAAAAGCTTCCTTGAATATTCAAATGATGTCTGCATGTATAGCTCTTCTTATATTCACATAAACCTTGTTACAATCCTTTTCCACACTTCCACACAATCTCATAAATGAGATTTTACATATATACCAAAACCTAAGACCAAATGAGTAGGTCGGCTCACTAAGATATTACAATAAAATCAATTATGCGATGCATGATGTTGGCTCAATACATTTACAATAATAATAAATCATCTTCATGACATGTCGTACTGATCTGGAATAGAAACGCTTGCCGGTGCATATCCTGGACCTATTTGCCGGTAATAAAAAATATGCAAACCCAATTAGACCAATGAACAAATCACCAAGACCAAGTGTGCAAATGATGTCTTTGACATAACCAAGTAATCTTTAGATGATAACAAATCATCCTCAGTGTCGGTGAATAATATAATCTTGCTGGTGAACCAGATACCGATGACTATGCATAAGTCATTGAACATGTCGGTGAACATAACCAAAGATCTTCAATTTTTCTCAAGTGTTGACAAGTGTTGACTTCAATGACAAAACCATATAAACATATCCAAAATACCAACAATCTCCCCCTTTGGCATTGATGGCAACACAAGATGGAAAAACCATCTAAGTGCCACAGCAGAAATGCCAAAAACCAAAAACCAACAATCTCCAAAAGAGATAATCAAAATATAGATATAGAGAGTAAAATTTCTCCCCCAATGAATAATATCTCCCCAAAATATAAAGTGTTTTTCCATAGATATCTCTCCCCCTTTGACATCAAATGCCAAAGCAATACAAAACCAAATACAATCAGTTCAAAGAACTTATCAAAAAATACCAACTTATCAATTTATCCAACTACTCCCCCTAAGAAGTAGCTCTCCTCATCAAGGCTGGAAAAAATATTTCTCTGTTAATTTTGCCGGTTGATGACAATCATCAACTATCTAAGTTTGTACTGGTGAGGGTATAACACCAAGTTGCTCTCTTAGATATTCAAAATTTTCCTTATGCAAAGGTTTAGTAAAGATATTTGCAATTTTCTCTTTAGTATTTACATAAACCAATTTCACTTCTTTTGCTTCAAACATTCTCTTTTAGAAAATTGAATTTGATAGAAACATGTTTAGTTTTTGAGTGAAATACCGGATTCTTGGATATATCCATTGCTGCCATATTATCACAGTAAATGATTATAGGTTCCTTGCATTTTACCTTTATGTCCTTCAACATTTGCTTAATCCATAATACCTATGTACAATTAGTTGCTGCTGCAACATATTCTGATTCTGCTGTTGATAGTGATGTGCAACTTTGTTTCTTGCTCAACCATGAAATTAATCTGCTACCAAGAAAGAATGCTCCGCCGATGGTTTTTTTTCTATCATCTACATCTCCTACCCAATTTGCATCTGTGTATGCACATAAATCAAAATTTTCATCTCTAGGATACCCTAAACCAAGATTTGTTGTGCCTTGTAGATACTGGAAAATCCTTTTTACTGCTGATTCATGATTTTCCTTAGGATTACTCTGAAATCTTGAAACAATACATACTGCATTCATAATATCAGATCTTGTTTGTGTCAAATACAGTAAACCTCCTATCATAGACTTCTACCTAGTCAGATTAACAGGTGTTGATTCATCCTTCAAGGATAGCATATTAGTTGTAGTCATAGGTATGCTTACCGGTTTAGAGTTTTCCATGCCAAATTTCTTAAGTAATTCCTTCAGGTACTTTGATTGATTTATGAATATACCTTTATTAGTCTATAAAATCTACAATCCTAAAAAGAATTTTATCTCTCCAATCATAGACATTTCAAATTCTTCCTGCATCTTATTAGAAAAGTCTTTACACAATCCATCTTCTCCTCCAAAGATTATATCATCAACAAAATATTCAATAACCAAGATGTCATCATTAGTTACTTTGTAATATATATTGCTGTCAGCATTACCTTTAGTAAAACCAATCTTCAAAAGATATTTGTCCAATCTAGCATACCAAGCTCTAGGAGCCTACTTCAATCCATATAAATCTTTTTTTTAACCTACAAACCACACCTTTGTCATCTGTCAAATAAAATCAATCAGGTTGTTCAATGTAAACTTCTTCTTCTAGATCACCATTCAGAAATGCACATTTAACATCCATTTGATATACTTTATAGTTCTTGTGTGCTGCAAAAGATAAGAATAATCTATTTGCCTCAATTCTAGCTATTGGTGCAAAGGTTTCATTATAATCAATTCCTTCTTTCTGTGAATATCCCTTACACACTAATCTTGCTTTGTTTCTGATTACCTTACCATCTTCATTAAGTTTATTTCTGAATACCCATTTAGTTCCAATTACATTTTTGTCTTTAGGCTGGGGAACTAATGTCCATGTGTTATTCTTTTCAATTTATTCCAATTCATCTTCCATAGCTTTAATCGAGTGTTTATCTTCACATGCCTCATTAATAGTTGTTGGTTCAATTTGAGAAATAAGACATACCTCTTCATTTTCCAGTCTTCCTCTAGTCATAACTCTTTGATACTTGTTCCCAATTATCTAATTTTTAGAGTTATTCAATCTAACATACCTGGGTGTTTTTACTTGCTTCTTTTCTTTAGTCAATGTGGAATTCTCAGATGATGCCGGTGTGACTGGATCAATATTCTATACTGGTGTGCTCATAGAAGGTTCATTTGTGATTATCTCAACTGTCAAGTCAGAGTCTATATACCTTCTAAACTGTTCATCAATATTCACATTTGCACTTTCAATGATTTTCTGCAATCTCTTATTAAAACATCTATATGCCTTTCTCTTAGATGAATAACCAAGAAATATTCCTTCATCACTTCTAGGATCAAATTGGCCAATATACTCATCTCTTCTAATATAGCATTTACTTCCAAATATCCTGAAATATTTAAGAGTAGGAGTATTACCAAACCATAGTTCATGAGGGGTCTTATCGATTTCTCCTTTGATGTGAACTCTATTGAATGTATAAATAGTTGTATTGACTGCTTCTCTCCAATACACATGAGGTAGGTTTTCTTTTGATATCATGCTTCTAGCTGCATCCAAAATAATTTTGTTCTTTCTTTCCACAACTCCATTCTGCTGGGGTGTTCGAAGTGCTGATAACTGTCTTTTAATTCCATTCACTTCAAAGAATGTATTAAATTCCTTGGATGTGAATTCACCTCCTTGATCTGATCTCAAGCATTTGATTTTCTTACTGATTTCATTCTCTACCATCACCTTGAATAATTTGAACTTCCCAAAAGCTTCTAATTTCTCCCTGAGAAAAGTAACCCAACACATTCTAGAATGGTCATCAATGATTAGCATAAAATATCTATCTCCCTGTAAACTTCTAGTTCTTGGTGGACCACATATATCAGTATGAATTAAGTCAAGAAAATTATTGGATTTTTTTGGAATACTCTTAAAAGTTTCTCTAACTTGCTTTCCAAATTGGCATTCCTTACATACCAGATTGTGAGGCTTAACAATCTTAGGTAAATCTCTTACTGCCTTAGTTGTACTGATTTTCATAATGCAATCAAAATTTACATGACATAGTCTCTTATGCCATAGCCAACTTTCATCAATATGTGCAATCAAGCATGTCTTCTCATTGTTATTCAAATGAAAGATATTACCTCTAGTCTGATTACCAGTTGAAATTTCTAAACCAGTTCTATTCATGATTTTGTATTTACCATTCTTGAATTGTAACTGAAATCCCTTTCCCTTTTCATCTAATTGAGAAACACTCAAAATATTATGATTCAAACCTTCAACATAGTAAACATTATCAGTATTATGCTTACCATCAAAAGATATAGTGCCTTTTCCTCTGATCAAGCAAGCTTTGTCATCTCCAAATTTTACTAGACCTCCACTGTATTCCTGAAAGGTTAAGAATTTACTCTTATCACTAGTCATATGATGTGAACATCTAGAATCAATAATCTATTCATCCTTATCTTCAATTTTAGCTGCCAGGGCCTGCTCTATTGGTTAATCTTCTATTATTGCAACAAAAGCCCATCCATTGTCTGTCGGTTCCTCATCAAAATCACCAGTAACTCCTTCATCAGCATAGTAACATGATTTATCTCTATTCTTCTTAAATCCGTACCTTTGATATTCAGGATTAGGCTTGTATGTTCTTTTAGCTTCTTCTTTCAATCTTGCATGTCTATTAGGACACCTAGAAGCCATATGACCAATCTTATTGCAATTAAAACATTTAAATGGTGCTTTACCTTCATACTTACTTCCAACTGGACCTTTAGGCATTTTCCTTGCAAATAGTGCTTCAAGCTTTTCGAGTTCTTCATTCTCCTTTCTAATTTCTTCAAGTTCTCTTGCATAAAAGGCTTCCCAATCAGATTTTTTAGATGATGATGATGATGATGATGCTTTGAAAGCTAAATCTATCTTAATAGTAGCAACAGGACCAAATTCCTCAAGTTCAAAAAATGAAAGTTTTCCAACCAATGTATCTCTAGATACTGATGTATTAGGCATTGTTCTCAATTCATTTATAGCAGTAACTTTCATTTTATATGCCGGTGGAAAATCTCTTAAAACTTTCGAAACAATTTCATATTCACTTAAGGTTCCTCCACAACATTGTATACCCAAAACAATTTCATTTACTCTTTCCATAAAAGCAGAAATCCTTTCATCTTCTTCCATTTTCAGATTTTCATACTTGACCTGAAAGCATACCAGTTTTGCAATTTTGACTATGGTATCACCTTCATTCAATGTCTCCAATTTATCCCAAATAGAATTAGTAGTAGATCTATCTAATAATCTCATGATTTTCTAACCTGACAATGCACTCAAAACTGCTTCTAACCTTGAGTAGGAACAGTATAGCCATTCTTTGGAACATCCCATATGTCCTTTCTAATGCAATTAAGATGTATCTCCATCCTAATCTTCCATATGCCATAGTTGGTTCCATCAAGCTTCAGACTATCCCTCCTAAAATAGTTAGTAGACATTGGATCTCCTCAAGCTGTTAAACTTCTGCAAAAAGAGGACTAAGATCTGATACCAATTGTTAGGTCCCAAAGGCAACTGAGAGGGGGGGCTGAATCAGTTGTCCAATAAATACAAACCAAAACTAACTTAACCAAACTTAATGCTTAATACCGGTAAACCAAACATTAATGCTAGTAGACAATTTAATAGTTAATTGCAGTACCGGTAAAGTTTAATGCATAAAATAGAAAGACAAATAACATACACAACACATAACACAATTATTTGTACGTGGAAACCCTTTAAGGGGAAAAACCACAGTGGGAAACCTTACCCACAATCAGATGATACTACTACAGATAGTATGTGTGTACAATATGGAGTTTGCAAATGCAGAAAGGCCAACTACCTAGAGCTCACTGCTCAATCACAAAATGGGAGTCACACTGACTACAATTGGATGGTTAAATCCAATGATAACGTACTGCTCAAAATAACATCTTCATATGCTAGATTCAGTACCGGTTAAGCTCTGATTTTCCTTCTCCAAAAGCTTCCTTGAATCTTCAAATGATGTCTGCATGTATAGCTTTGCTTATATTCACATAAACCTTGTTACAATCCTTTTCCATAATTCCACACAATCTCATAAATGAGATTTTACATATATACCAAAACCTAAGATCAAATGAGTAGGTCAGCTCACTAAGATATTACAATAAAATCAATTATGTGATGCATGATGTCGGCTTAATGTATTTACAATAATAATAAATCATCTTCATGACATGTCATGCTGATCTGGAATAGATAAGCTTGCCAGTGCATATCCTGGACTTATTTGCCAGTGATAGCAAATATGCAAACCCGATTAGACCAATGAAAAAATCACCAAGACCAAGTGTCCAAATGATGTCTTCAACATAACCAAGTAATCTCCAGATGATAATAGATCATCCTCAGTGCTGGTGAACAATATAATCCTGTCGATGAACTAGATACTGATGACTGTGCATAAGTCATTGAACATGTCGGTGAACATAACCAAAGATCTTCAAGTGTTCTCAAGCGTTGACATAATGACAAAACCATATCAACATATCCAAAATACCAACAATTCATAGTAGACCGGACATTGTACTGTTAGGCTCAATATGGAAAGCTAATGTACTGAGAGGGGAGGGGTGAATCAGTACTCCAAAACTTTTCTTCAACAATAATTTTACTGTTATGCATAAACCGAATAGTGCAGTAACATAATATAAAGCTAAAAAAAATAGATAACAATCATACATGATTCACTCCATAACACATATATTTTGGTTACGCAGAAACTCTTGGTTAGAGAGAAAAACTATGGTGGGGATGGCACCCACAACTTCACTACTGCAATAATAAAGGTTGCTCAATTAGAGCTACATGTTTAGCTATTTTTGATAGCTTACCCTGTTAGGAGTAACAAGATCTGTTAGATCTACCTTGCTAAAGGATTTTACAACACTTAAACTAAATGCTGCACCTAGTTAGAGGCTTTACAATTTATAGACTTGATTAGAGTCTTTTACCCTGTTAAAGGTTTCTCTTACAACTTCAAAATATTACAATAAAATCGTTACAAATATCAGCAACTTTACATCTAGAATGTTATAGCAGATTCTATGTGCTTAGAATAAGATTACCTTGCTTATAGCATACCTCGGTAACTCATATAGTAACTTGGTAAACCCTTCTGTTTACTCTATTCTTTGACTGTTCTCTGAAATCCTTCTCAGTGACCTTTGTGTCTCTGTAACAGTCATAACACTTAGTTCTTTCACATGTCTTGCTTTGTATATTTCTATATCTTCCTTTCTGTCATGCTACATGTATATTTCTAATCTTAATCCATGTTGTATAAATAGATCTCTTATGTCGATGATCCATTCATTGCTTTGATCTTACAAAAATGATTTATCGAATGAATAACCATGCAAAATATTTCATTGGTTAGATGACCTCAAAATCATACACAATCTTTAAGTGCAATTTCCAATGTGATAACGGTTCTATGTACCTCGATCTTGTAACACGTTTTCATATGTATGTCCAGGTTCAATGAATCTGGTAACACATTTCACTCGGTGTATAACAACTCGGTGTGTCATCTTTGCTGCTCAATAGACATGGAATGATACTTGGTAGATAGCTCGGTGTATACTGCGCTCTGAGACTACTTTCTTCTATAGCTGACTGGACTGTTCATACCGACTAAATATCTCAGTAGAGATAACCGACTAGAGTATATAGAATAACTTTGAACATAAAACTAATGGCAACTTGATAAGTAGTAACATGCACATGATGTTGGATTGGTTGCAATATTTTAGAAAGATCCTAAGGAGACACACATGGTAGCGGTTAAAAATTTATTTAGGTATTTGAAGGGAACTGTTGATTATGGTTTGTGGTATCCCTACAATGATAATTTTTCTTTAGAAGTTTTCATAGATGCAGACTGGGGTGGAAATGTTGATGACTGAAAAAGAACAACTGGTGGAGCTTTCTTTTCAAAGAAAGATTGGTGTTCTAGATAAGCGAGAAACAATCTTGTATTTCACAATCTACTATTGAGGCAGAATATGTGGCAGCATCAATGAATTGTACTCAGGCTATATGGATGAGACATATTCTGGAAGGTTTTAAGGAAGACATGTTTGAACTGGTGACTATTCATTGTGATAACACTAGTGCTATTAATATTTCAAAAAATCCTATATTACATGCAAGAACAAAGCACATTAAGTTGAAGTATCACTTTCTAAGGGAAAGAGTATAGGAGAAGCAAGTAAGAATGGAGTATGTGTCTAGCAAAGAGCAGTTAGTAGATATATTCACTAAACCTTTGCCTAAGACAACCTTTGAATATCTCAGAGGTAGATTAGGGGTTGCAGCCTACACAAGATCAACTAAGATGCTGGTGATGCATCAATCTGGTGAATTCATTGAATATCTTTCAGTTTTGGATTGATGTGAAGTATCCTACTCGTGAGGGGGAGCAACTATGATGAGATAAGCAAAGTTGAAGACAATAAAGGTATTTTCATCTTTGGCATTGCTATCAAAGGGGGAGAAGAACTAGATAACTGGTAGAAGAAATACAAAGGAGATGTTGAACATGAAGAGAAAGTACACAACAAATAAATTAAGTTCAACATGATGAGGTTTTTTAGTGTTGCCATCAATGCCAAAGGGGGAGAATGTTGGCATATTGGCATAAGTGTTGATGATATTGATGAACCGGTATAAGGACTGTTGGTGACGATATAGTTGAGATGTTGTTTGATGACTTGATGATCAGTTTGTGTTGTCATTGATGGCAACTATGGTTACATTGTTTAATCATGCTATCTAAGTCATCTATGATTGACTGGAAAGCTATGGAATGCATTTGATAGTTAACTGACAAATAGGACTTTAACTGGTAAATGTGAAACTATGTTATGCTTTAGTAATTGGATCTAGATATTGATGAGGAATTTATTGTTGTGTTTTGGAATATGTGTTTGTAACATTGTAATGAGGTTATGACCGGAACCGCATCATGTTTTGGTTACCGAAAGTCATGTTTGTCATTGACTGATGTATTTTCTGTAGGGTTTTAGTAGGGTTTAAGAACCGGTATTCAAATCTTATAATCAATAATGATTTTGAGTTCAGCGGTGTATTACATAATGTTTGTAAGATGGTGACAACGTGGCTGAATCCGCATGAAGTGATAAGATTCTTTTTTGGCACGTACAAGGAGCCAATTTCTTGGGAATGAGAGAAGTGCTTGGTAGAATGAGTTAAGGGTTTGAAAGTGTATCAGATCGATGTACGATGATCATTCAATGACTGTAATTGATTTTTAATTTGTTGTAATGATCCATATGATGATTTATAATGATTTGTAAAGATCTACGATGATCTATGATGTAAATATTAGTATGAGGTTAGGGTTTTGTAACCAACTAAGTTGTAAAGTCTATTTAGGATAAGTCTGTGATTATTTACTATGTCGGTGATCAAAAGAAGAGTGTGTGGCTGAACTAGTGTGTGTGTCTACAAGAAAGAAGCATATTGGAGTAGAAAAGGATCTGTACAAGCAAGTAGAGAGTTCTATTTTCAGACCATACATAGGTTGTTCCCTAATAGTTGTAACAAACTCAAAATCGCTTAACCGTGTAGGTCCTGACATGCCTGCTTATATAAATCCCTTCACCAAGTGACTCATTAGCTTGGATTCTAAATCCTTTCACAAGGTTACTCCTAACAGAGTAAAGCTCTTAACAGGTATGAGGTAAATCCCTTATCCAGGGGACTCCTAACAGGGTCTACTCCTAACTGGGATAGGCTCCTAATAGGGCGCATTTTGAAAGAGTGCAAAAATCTTGTGGGTACCAATTCCCACTGTGGTTTTTCTCATTTGGGCTTCCAAGTGAAAATCCTGGTGTTCATGTGTTGATTGATTTCTTATGTGTTGAGTTGATATCTTTCTATTGCATGCATAATATGGAACACTTAAATGTGTAGTTTGATAAATCTAATTAGTAAATTGATTTCAATGGACACTAGTACTAGTTATGATATATTTTGGTAAACTATTGATCAATTTGGTTTAATATTTCAATTTGTTGTTATTACTGATTCACAACCCCCCTTTTAGTAATTACCAGATCCTCACAAATAACATGCCCGACCTAAAAAATTTTTTGTTTCCAAGCAGTTGAGCCCTAAAAATGACTAAGAACCACTTAAACATGCATCTGGAGCAAGAATGTGCAGAAATTAATCACTGAAATTTAATTTTTAACCACTTGCAAAAATGGCTTAAACAAGCTCGGAAGCTCAGGAAACCACCCTAAAAAATTGGTCAAATGGCCAAATGAGACCATGCCATCTGACAAGAGCATAAACTGATATATTTTGAGTCACACTGCAAAGTGGATTTTCTTGACAATGCCTAAGGTGTGAGATTTTAATCATCAAAGATGGAAACTTAGTTGTTTCTTTACATTAACCTATCAAAACCCTCTTCAAACCTTGTTTAGAGTCCATTTGGAAAAGACATCAAATAGAATCAGGAAGACCTACCAATTGGCATATGAGCTTATCTAGCTACAAGGAATCAAAGAAAGATATGAGCATGATGCAACAATGATCTGGGAGTGAAATATAAATGCTCAAAGTGAGCTTCCTTGAAACACTTTTCACTGTGCAATATGCAAACACAACAAATTGCAAATGGATTAGGTTTGGCAAAGATATCAAATGAGGTCATGGGAATCTGCAAATGGGTAGAGGGGAACAAAAATTTTTAGGGAACACAGGGGAACAAGTAATGCCATGAAGATCAATTGGGGGCAATTTGTAGGCCTCCAAAGTAGGCTACTCAGGCTTATCTGAAAATGTGCACACAGTGCACACTTGCTAACCCCTCAAATGAAGTGCTTCAAAAGAACATCCAGTCTGATCATAGGAGGCTGCAACTTGATTAATGTGCTTACTAATAAGTGCTCAACACTTCCCCAAAGGCATTTTACGTAACAATCAATGGGTTTGAAAATGGATCTCTCCAAAGTGAGCTACTTGGGCAAGATTCTGCAGTTGCTTCTCTAAGTGCATAAGAAAATTTTTACGTGGGCCCTCAAAATTTAGCCAAATTTTGCAGGTCCCAATAGCTCTGAGTCTCACTACTCTATTCTACTACCCTTCTTTAATCCGAAGAAAAAATCCTTCAATTGCACATTTGAAACTATGCACAATCGCACATACACAACACTCACATACTATTTGATGATAAAATGAACTTTGCAATCTCTTATATATATCCGCAACATGAATTTATCTCATGAACAAGTCAGCTTCAAGAATACTTACAAAATATGAAACTTGTAAGATGTATCGGCTGAATTCGTTCACCAATGCATACGCAGGCCAAAACTAATTGACTACATGCTTCCCACACATTGTCCAAGAAACCTCAAGCACAAAATCAATCACCAAATTCATTCCAATAATTCTACATAACACACTACATCACTAGTTGGCCAAATAACACTATTCTTCTTGAAATATTAAATACCAGATCTTCAATCTTGCACGAAAGACAACACTAGAGGCTAAGATTCTTGAATAAGATACTCTAGACATCCAACCAACTACTTGTATCACCGCAGAGAAAAATGTGCAACCAAAGTGAAGTTCTACTCAAAATATTTCCATACTGACAAATACTGTGTTTCACCTTCCAGACTTAAGCAAAATTGGATTTCATACTTTCGATAGGATGAATCTATACAATCCAGATGGGATCTCTGAGATGGGTTTGTTGAACACAAGATGCTATTGAGAGAAGGGGGTGAATCAATGGTTTCCAAACTTAACCCTTTTCTATCCTATGTGTGTATATCGATTAATAGATCTAACATAAAGTAGACATACCAGTTAGATGGGAGAATGACATAAATGCAACCAAGCATAAAAGGGAAATCCCATAACATCAAATGCACAAGGAAAATCCAAGATGGGAAAAAACACGGTGAGAAATGCTGCTAGAGACTACTGCTCCAATACAGCCTCACAATGAAAACCTCAGTTACAACATTTAGAGCACCAACCCAAGGAGTACCACTCCTGCTTTAGGGCACCAACCCAAGGAGAACCAACCCCTGATTTTAGGGCACCAACCCAAGGAACACCTACTCCTGCATTGAGCTCCAACTCAGTGATTACAAAATAATGTATCTGATACAAAATTAATATCCTTGTTATGAAAGAACTTTGCAACTCTCATGCAAGTCTCTCCACCGATTCTCCTCTCTCTAATTCTTTGTCGGTTCTTTGGTCACCTTCTCACTATTGCAATCTTATCTCCTGTTGCAACTCACGCTCTGCTACAACCTTACTAGTTCAGCCTCTTCTTCTTCTCCATCGGTTCTTCTCTCTACAGGTTCTCTTTTCTCTTTGTCACACTGTAGGTACCCACCACCGGTATTCTTCACTTAGTCAGTTGTCTGTGATCTGATTACTGCTAGTTCTCATCTTACCAGTTCTCTTCTAATTCTCACTGTGCTCTTCTCTTTTTTGCAATCTTCTCTACCTCATCTCTACTAGTTTAAACACCACTGATGCACTCCTCTGTTAGACTTAATGGCATGCTACTGATTCCCTCACTCTCACCGGTTGAACTCTTCAAACTGATTCTTTCTCTTACACACTCAATCTCCTCTATGATTGTCATTGAGTACTCAACTGGTTGACTCTCTGGTTTTTACCCTATCATGCAACAACATTATTTACATCCTTTGTTTGCATACTTATATCTAGACTTTCTTGCCTAAACGTGTGTTTGAACATTGACACGCTAGGGTTTATGCCATGCACTGAATCTGCATTCAATTTGAACTCTAATCATCATGACCTATCATATCCAATTAGATATCATATCCTTGATTGATGATCAACATCCCATCAATGAGCATCGCCATTCTGTTTACCTTACGATTCATGTCTTCTATCTTTAGCCATCTATAGCATGATTTTCAGCCCTGTGTCTGGTCAATCACATGGATGATGCGGTCTCCTTCACCAACTTTGATCTGCTAGATCAAACTATCCTGGATCTGTGTTGTTTCCTTGATATCGAGCTGCAATCTTCTACCATCCTTCCTTGAGCTTTGTAGTCACCATTTAATGTTGGACCAACCACCAACAACCTCACCGACACGCCACACTAACCTATACATGCATTCCACCTCACCTTTTCATGGCACCTTTGTCGGCATCCACCTTGCCTCACTATGTCGGTCTGACTTGGTCACCGATCAGTAACACAAAACTGGGTCCATCTACTGGTTCACAAACCCTATCAGTTATACCCTAACTGGTCTGTCTTCACCCTTGAACTTTTCCTCTCTTCTGGTGGAACACCTAAACCAGTCAGCACACTTGCCAGCCTACCTCATACACATCTTCAACAAATCAGAGACTTTCACTTCTACACCTTGTTAGCTTTACTGGTGGACATACTTATCGGTAACCACCTTGATGTTATTAACCTTGAATAAACTCCATCTGTCTGCATCTATAGCAACATCTTTATCCATATTTAATCTATTCTCTCTCTCTGTCTGCATCTGCTTCAACTTTTCCTTCAGTACCCCTAGACCGTTTCTCATATTAACAAGTTTGTCAAAGTGACAAACATATCCTTCCTTCTATGTACTAACAACATATCATGTTTGCCCTTGTAGATCTAGTACACACACCTCTTTTCATGCTCCTAAGGAAACTTAGTGTTTTATTGGTTGATCTGGTGTGATCCTTCAACCACCCACCATCTACTCTTTTGTCTTATCTCAGAGGACTATGATGCATTCCATGCATAATAGGAGATAAGCTCCACTTACCAGTGGGAGTGGATTCTTATCATCTGCATCTGGCATTGCACATATAATTTGGTTGGGAACACTCACTATTAGTCATCTCTTCATTTGGTGACTGCATCTTTATCCAGTGGGAGTCTTGTTGTCTCAGATCCAACTATCATATCAGTTGTCATATCTACATTAGCTCACCTTGCAGATCCACATGCTAGTTCACCCTGCTTGCTCACTTGTTGGTTAGCAACAATGCACCACCAACATGTCATACCAGTCTCTAGTCCTTATGTCTTCAACACAAGCCAACACTAACTTGTGTACCGGTGACTCCTATGAACAGATTCTCTCTCTCCCTTTGACAACAATGGAAAAGGGAACTGATAAGGTTTCTCTCCTTCTTGTGTCTACCGAGCATTGACACTTTTCTCTCCCCCTTTTTCTCTATCAGATGCTTCTCCTCCTTTGACCATCATACATTGCATCCTCTCAATTCATAGCACTTGAGATGGAGGGCTCAACCACCAACTAACACTAATTGCTCAGCAACCAAGTGTATATACAAACCGGATGGCAGTTGCATATAAAAGTTACCTGCTAGTTAGATTGCATCATCTCCCCTTTGATATGCAGAAGTTATTCTGACCCCAGTTTTTTGATATCAAGTGTTGAAGCTGATACTAATACTAATTATATGTTCTCCTGTGCAGGTAACTCTCCCTTTTTGCAGACAACACTTCTGGTGGTCCAATTGTGATTTCAATTGGATAGAAATTGAAATATCTCACAACCCTGGATACTTCCAAAGACACAAACATATTGGTATAGCTATAAACATTTTCACTCCCCTTGTGTCTAGCAAGTCTGATACAAATCAAAAAACATGGCTGTGAACTCCCCCTGAGTCATACATCTCAGGTCTTCATTTGTTTGTTAGATTCTAAAATGGAGCCAACCTGCCCCTTATACCGGTTGAGTTGTGCATATGTGATCAATCTGATGATCTATCATCTCCATAATTTCCACCACATCATATGACATGATCCTAGGTGTGCACAATGCCATATAATATCACAATCATGACACATATCAAACTGGTTAGCCCACAAAGATGCATGTACACATGATCAACTATTAGGCTATCATGTGTCATTTAGGTATTTTCCAATACCACCTGAGACATAATCACTTCAATCCATGCAACCGGAGTTAATGCAATGATTTTGGACCTTATTGGCCTACATAACCTACAAATATCAGTTAGTATACATACCAGTAACATACTGCACATACCGGTTTCTTGCACCAGTCCATCATCTCCACCTGAGAACCTTCCTCTAACTCCTATCTTCTTGTTTCAATTTGCTTCTAATCCCAATTGCAATTTTGCCATCCATTGACACATGCAGTAGTGATTCATCTCTCCTTTGTAGATATGTAGCCAAGGCAACCACTACACACACTTGCCATCTCATTTCTTTCCTTCATACCAACAACAACCTGTTCTTCCATTTGTCCTCTTCAACTGAGGGGGTGAATGATATGGTCAATGTACTACTCCCCCTAAGGGCATGCATCTTCTTTAAGCCTTAGGAGATATCACCTATACATTGAATGCACAATGTCGGTCCATGGTCCTACTCTCTTCCTTCTTCTTCCTATTTTTAGTCTTGGGAGCAGGTATTACTTTCTTTTGCTGGCTGGTTCTTTCTCTACTAGATTCTACATTACTAGTGGATGCATTGTTGAGGAAGAAAATAGTGTTCATGCCATACACATGAATGGAGGACCTTTTGTTAAACCGGTTTGATCATCTACTTCTAGTCATGTTGTTGTAACCGGTTACTGGAACTAGTGGACCTCTTGATCCTATAGGGACATTTCTCCTTTGGTTCCATGCAGGTCTCTAACTTCCATATGCTCTATATCCATTTCTATGTTGAGCATAGCTGCTATATTGGCTATCATATGATTGCAATCCCATCTTTCTGCAGTTATGACTTTTATTGCCAAAACTATTATATCTTTGGTAGATAATATTATTATTTCTAGGAAAAACATTATGTCTATTCCTAGATCTCTTTTTGCATTCAATTTCCCTATGGCCATAATCCTTGCATGAGAAACAGTAACTAGTAAAGGATGGCATATGACTTACACATTTATTCTGCCATGCATGAGAAGATCTTACTGGTTTAGTATCTCCATTTCTGCTTCTCCGGGGATGGATCTTGGATTGTCCACACTCTATAGCTCTTCCGTCCGATCTCTTCTTTTCCCACACTTGCTTTGTCTTGTGGGTAGTAGAATTTCCTTGTCTTCTACTGGTAGGAGGTCTTCTATGTTGTCTTCTTCTATTCTTTCTTCTGGTGAAGCTTCCTTCTCCCATCTTCCCTTTTCCTTTGGGATCTCCATTGTTGCCCCTTCTTGTAGCACTGGTCTTCATCCTTAGCTTCATGTCTTCACCAGTTATAGTCAAGTCAACCTTCTTCCTTGGAGCATTTCTAACTATGAAAGTTTGACTCTTGCCATTTGCATTTGAGGATGTTGGTATTTTGGTATGGTTTTGTCATTGATGTCAACACCTACTAAAACTCTAGCACTTTGAAGAATCAACAACATTCACTGGCAAGCAAGTGACTCATGCACAGTCACTGGTATCTGGTACACTGACAAGATATAATGATCACCTGCACTTGGAATGATATGAAAAACACTTGGTAATATCAAAGACATCATTTGGACATCTTGTCCTAGAGTTTTTTTTATTGGTATATTCATATTTGCATATTTGTTGTTACCGGCAAATAGGTCCAGGGTTACACCGGCATGTTTATCTTTTCTAGATCAGCATGGCATGCTATGGAGATGATTAATTATTGTTGTAAATGCATTAAGCCGACATGTTCAATCGGTTATTGCATCGGATATTGTATTGTTTGTAAAATGTTTTTATTGTAATATCTTGTAGAGCCAACCTACTAAAATTGGTCTTAGGTTATGGTATAAATGTAAGATCTTATTTGTAAGATCAGATGTGGAATGCAAAAAAGGATTGTGTGAAGGTATATGTGAGAATAAGTAGAGCTCTACACTTAGACATCATTTGAAGATTGAAGGAAGGTTTTTTTTTAAGACAATTAGAACTACATCGGTATTGAATCCAGCATATGAAGATGCTATTTTGTGTAGTACATTCTTATTGGATTTAACCATCGAATTGTAGTTAGTGTGACTCCCATTTTATGATTGAGAAATGAGCTCTAGGCGCTTGGCCTTTCTACATGTGCAAACCCCATTTATGTGAACTTACTATCTGCACTGGTATCATCTAATTGTGGGTAAGGTTTCCCACCGTGGTTTTTCCCCTTATAGGGTTTCCACATACAAATATTGGTGTTATGTGTTGTGGATGACTTTGTTTTTATGTTTCATGCATTAATCCTTACCGATATAGCAATTAACTATTAAAACTCTCTACCAACATATTGAACTAGTTTATCGATATTAAGCGTTAAGCTAGTTAAGTTGTTTTTGGTTTGAATTTATTAGACAGCTGATTCAACCCCACCCCCCCCCCCCCCCCTCTCAGTTGTCTTTGGGACCTAACAATTGGTATTAGAGCCTAGTCCTCTTTTGCAGAAGTTTAACAGCTTGAGGAGATCCAATGTCTACTAATTATTTCAAGAAGGATAGTCCTAAACTTGATGGAACCAACTATGGCATATGGAAGATCAGAATGGAGACACATCTAAATTGCATTGGAAAAGACATCTAGGATGTTACAAAGAATGGTTATACTGCTCCTACTTAGAGTCAGCCCACTCCACCCAACTTGACTAAAGATGAGGAAAATGATTGCAAAGTAAGAGAAGCACTTTTGAGCGCATTATCAAATCAACAAATCATGGGACTATCAGATAGGTCTACTGCTAAAGCTATTTGGGATCATTTGGAAACACCGAATGAAGGAGATTCCACAGTCAAAATTGCAAAACTTGAAAGCTTCCGGGTCAGGTATGAACATCTGAAAATGGAAGAAGATGAAAGGATTTCTACTTTTATGGAAAGAGTAAATGAGATTGTTTTGGGTATTAAATGTTGTGGAGGAACCTTAAGTGAGAATGAAATTGTTTCAAAAGTTTTAAGAGGATCTCCACCAGCATATAAAATGAAAGTCACTACTATAAATGAGTTAAGAACAATGCCTAATACATCAGTTACTAGGGGTACATTAATTGGGAAACTTTCAGCTTTTGAAATTGAAGAATTTGGTCTTGTTCCTACTATGAAGACAGATTTGGTCTTTAAAGCATCAACATCATCTGCTCCATCATTTGACAAATCTGATTGGAAAACCTTTTATGCAAGAGAACTTGAAGAAAGCAAGAAAGAAAATGAAGAACTTGAAGAACTTGAAGCACTATTTGCAAGGAAAATTCCTAAAGGTCCAGTTGGAAGTAAGTATGAAGGTAAAGCACCCTTTAAATGTTTTAACTGCAATAAGATTGGTCATATGGCTTCAAGATGCACTAATAGACATGCTAGACTAAGAGAAGAAACTAGAAGAATATACAAGCCTAACCCTAAATATCAGAGATACAGATTTAAGAAGAATAAAGACAAATCTTGTTACATTACCGATGTAGGTGTGATTGATGATTCTGATGAGGATCCAGCAGACAATGGATGGTTTTTGTTGCTATAACAGAAGATCAACCGACACCTACTGCTCAATCAGTAGTACAGGCCTTGGTAGCTAAAGTTGAAGTAAAGGATGAATGGGTCATTGATTCAGGACGCTCACATCATATGATAGGAGACAAAGGTAGATTCCTGAAATTTCAAGAATACAATGGAGGCTTAGTGAGATTTGGAGATGACAAAGCTTGTTTGATCAAAGGTAAGGGTACAATATCTCTTGATGGTAAGCATAACACTAACAATGTTTACTATGTTGAAGGATTAAAGCATAATCTTGAGTGTTGGTCAATTAGTTAAGAAAGGATTTCAGTTACAATTCAAAAATTGAAAATGCAAAATCATGAGTAGAACTGGTTTGGAAATTGTAGCCAGTAATCAGACTAGAGGTAATATCTTTCATTTGAATAATAGTGAAAAGACATGCTTAATTGCACATCTAGATGAAAGTTGGTTATGGCATAAGAGACTCTGTCATGTAAACTTTGATTGCATAGTGAAGATCAGTACTACCAAGGCAGTTAGAGATTTACCTAAATTTGTCAAACCTCATAATACAGTATGTAAGGAATGTAATTTGGAAAACAAGTTAGAGCTAGTTTCACAAGTATTCCAGAAAAATCCAATAATGCTCTTGATTTGATTCACACTGATTTATGTGGTCCAGCTAGAACCAAAAGCTTACAAGGTGATAGATATTTCATGCTAATCATTGATGACTATTCTAGAATGTGTTGGGTTACTTTTCTCAGAGAAAAATTAGAAGCACTTGGAAAGTTCAAACTGTTCAAAGCAATGGTAGAAAATGAAATCGATAAGAAAATCAAATGTCTAAGATCAGATCAAGGAGGGGAATTTACATCTAAGGAGTTTAATACATTCTGTGAAGTAAATGGAATCAAAAGATAGCTATCAGCACCTTAGACACCACAAAAGAATGGAGTTGTTGAAAGGAAAAATAGAACTATCTTGGATGCAGCAAGAAGTATGTTATAAGAAGAAAACCTACCACATGTATATTGGAGAGAGGTAGTTAGTACAATGGTCTATACATTCAACAAAGTTCACATCAAAGGTGAAACCGGTAAGACCCCTCATGAACTATGGTTTGGTAATACTCCTACTCTTAAGTATTTCAAAATTTTTGGAAGTAAATGTTATATCAGAAGAGATGAGTATATTGGAAAATTTGATCCTAGAAGTGATGAAGAAATATTTATTTGTTATTCATCTAAGAGCAAGGCATATAGATGTTTTAACAAAAGATTGTAGAAAATTGTTGAAAGTACAAATGTAAAGATTGATGAACAATTCAAAGGAACTTCAAGGTATATAGACTCTGAACTGGCAACATAAATTTTGACAAATGAATCTACTCTAAATCCATCGGTACAGAATGAAGATTCAGTTACCCCGGTATCATCTGAGGATTCAATAGTAACTGAGGAACAACAACAAATAAAGACACCCTGGTATGTAAGACTGAATCATTCTGAAGATCAGATAATTGGAAACAAGTTTAAAGGAGTTATGACAAGAGGAAAATTGGCAAATGAAGAGATATGTCTTATTTCTTAAATTGAACCATAATCTATTAATGAGGCATGTGAAGATAAATTTTGGATTAAAGCTATGGAATAAGAATTAGAACAAATTGAGAAAAACAATACTTGGACATTAGTTCCCCGATCTAAAAATAAAAATGTAATTGGAACCAAATGGGTTTTCAAAAACAAACTTAATGAAGATGGTAAGGTTGTCAGAAATAAAGGAAGACTAGTGTGTAAGGGATATTCTCAGAAGGAAGGAGTTGATTACAATGAAACCTTTACATCGGTAGCTAGAATTGAGGCAGTCAGATTATTTTTGGCTTTTACAGCATACAAGAACTACAAAGTTTATCAAATGGATATTAAATGTGCATTTTTAAATGGATATCTTGAAGAGGAAGTGTACATTGAACAACCTGATGGATTTTCTTTGACAAATGACAATGATATGGTTTACAGGTTAAGAAAATCTTTGTATGGATTGAAACAAGCTCCAAGAGCTTGGTATGCAAGATTGGATAAGTATCTTTTAAAGATTGGTTTTACTAAAGGAAATGCAGACAACAATTTATATTACAAAATAACTAATGATGAAATCTTGATTATAGAAGTATTTTTTGATGATATAATCTTTGAAGGAGAAGATGGATTATGTAAAGAATTTTCTATTAAAATGCAACAAGAATTTGAAATGTCTATGATTGGAGAAAGAAAATTCTTTTTAGGATTGCAGATTTCACAGACTGATAAAGGTATATTCTTGAGTCAATCCAAATACTTAAAAGAGTTACTAAAGAAATTTGGGATGGAGAGATTTAAACTGGTAAGCACACCTATGACAACAAATGAAAAATTATCACTAAGGGATGAATCTACACGTGTTAATCCAACTAGATACAAATCTATGATATGAGGTTTACTATATTTGACACAAACTAGACCTGATATTATGAATGCAGTATGTATTGTTTCAAGATTTCAAAGTAATCCTAGAGAAAATCATGAATCAACAGTGAAAAGGATTTTCCGGTACTTACAAGGCACTATAAATCTTGGATTATGGTATCCTAGAAATGAAAACTTTGAATTATGTGCATACACAGATAGAAATTGGGTAGGAGATGTGGATGATAGAAAAAGCACCACCAGAGGAGCATTCTTTCCTGGAAACAGACTAGTTTCTTGGTTGAGTAAGAAACAAAGTTGTACATCTTTATCAATAGTAGAATCAGAATATGTTGCAGCAGCAACTAACTGTACACAGGTACTATGACTTAAACAAATGTTGAAAGACATAAAGGTAAAATGCAAGGAACCTATTACTATCTATTGTGATAACACTGCAACAATTGATATATCTAAGAATCCGGTATTACATTCTAAAACCAAACATGTTTCTATCAAACTAAATTTTCTAAGGGAAAATGTTGAAGTAAAGGAGATAAAACTGGTTTATGTGAATACTAAAGAGCAAATTGCAGATATTTTCACTAAACCTTTGCTTAAGGAGACTTTTGAATATCTTAGAGATCAGCTTGGAGTCATACCCCCATCGGTAGAGACTTAGACAGTTGATGATTGTCATCAATCGATAGAACTAACAGAGAAATCTCTTTTTCTGGCTTTGATGGGAAGCTACTTCTAAGGGGGAGTAGTTGGTATATTGAATTGATTGGTATTTTGTATATGAACTTGGTTTTGTTGTAACTTTGGCATTTGATGTCAAAGGGGGAGAGATTGGTATGGAAAAACATAAGGAAAACACATGTTGCTCCCAGGGGGAGAGATTGTTGTTTAGGAGAAATTATTACTCTCTGCATTTGTATTTTGTTTTTTGGTTATGACCTCTTTTTGGAGATTGTTGGTTTTTGGTATTTGACATTTCTGTTTTGGCACTTCGAAGGTTTTTCCATCTTGTGTTGCCATCAATGCCAAAGGGGGAGATTGTTGGTATTTTGGTATGGTTTTGTCATTGATGTCAACACCTACTAAAACTCTAGCACATTGAAGAATCAGCAACATTCACCGGCAAGCAAGTGACTCATGCATAGTCACTAGTATCTGGTACACTGATAAGATATAATGATCATTGGCACTTGGAATGATATGGAAAACACTTGGTAATGTCGAAGACATCGTTTGGACATCTTGTCCTAGAGTTTTGTTTATTGGTATATTCATATTTGCATATTTGCTGTTACTGGCAAATAGGTCTAGGGTTTCACCGACAGGTTTATCTTTTCCAGATCAGCATGGCACACTATGGAGATGATTAATTATTGTTGTAAATGCATTAAGCCGACATGTTCAATCGGTTATTGCATCGGATATTGTATTGTTTGTAAATTTTTTTTATTGTAATATCTTGTAGAGCCGACCTACTAAAATTGGTCTTAGGTTATGGTATAAATGTAAGATCTTATTTGGAAGATCAGATGTGGAATGCGAAAAAGGATTGTGTGATGGTATATGTGAGAATAAGCAGAGCTATACACACAGACATCATTTGAAGATTGAAGGAAGCTTTTTTTTTAAGACAATCAGAACTACACCGGTACTGAATCCAACATATGAAGATGCTATTTTGTGCAGTACATTCTTATTGGATTTAACCATCCAACTGTAGTCAGTGTGACTCCCATTTTGTGATTGAGCAGTGAGCTCTAGGCGCTTGGCCTTTCTGCATGTACAGACCCCATTTATGTACACTTACTATCTACAGTAGTATCATCTAATTGTGGGTAAGGTTTCCCACCATGGTTTTTCTTCTTACAGGGTTTCCACGTACAAATATTGGTGTTATGTGTTGTGGATGACTTTGTCTTTATGTTTCATGCACTAATCCTTACTAGTATAACAATTAACTATTAAAACTATCTACCGACATATTGAACTGGTTTACCGATATTAAGCATTAAGTTGGTTAAGTTGTTTTTGGTTTGAATTTATTAGACAACTGATTCACCCCCCCTCCCTCAGTTGTCTCCAAGACCTAACAGAGGAGACAAATTGAATATCTTTGTGGGAGGTCTCCATGCTTGTAGAGCATTCACCATTACCACATCCTAATCCTTGGCCTCTGGCTACTGATATTATTTATTCTTGGCCTCTACCTTAGATGCTAGATCAATACACTGGCACTCCTTGGTATCTTCTTGTTGAGTTTTCAACTCTGAGATACATTTCTCAGATTCTTCAAGGCATTTGATTAACCGGTTATGTTCCACAACTCCAACATTCTTGAATAACTTGTATTCATTCGTCACTCTACTAAGTTCTTCAAGTGCACTTACAAGTTCACCTTCAAGATCAAATTTTACTCCATCCTCTTCTTCATCTTCACTATCACTGCCAAACACATCTTGCCTGTAGGGATGATCTGCATGATCTTTCTTAGATGTGTGCCTCTCATCTTCTGATTCTTGAGCCAAGAAGAGGTGAGTTTCCTCTTCATCATTTATGCTACTGCATACTGATCTACCTTTATTTGCAGACTCATGTGTTACATTTTCCTTCTTGCTTCCAAAAACCAGTTCTACAGTGCTAGGTTCATTTCCATAGAGCTTCTTTAATCTGTCCCATAAACTCTTTGCCAATTTGCATCCATCCACCTGTGAGGAGATATCATCTGTGAGCCCATAGAATATGGCCATCATTTCTACATCATTGCACTGGTATCTTCTTTCTACTTCTGAATCAGTGGGAGGACTGACTTTACTAGGGCAACCATTAACAATCGATATCTACACATCAAACCCTAAAGAGGATAGGTAGACTTCCATCCTACAACACCAAACAGAAAAGTTTGAATCATCAAATACAGGAGTAGGGATTGATAGTTGTGTGAGCTTGAATTTCATCCTTAGAATGTTACCTACAATAAATTAGTTTCACAAAATACAATGGAAATGCATATAGGAAATCCAAAATTCACCAATGAAACTACATGAAATACATATTAAAATAAAATATTATTTTACCTTCATGACTTATGTCTCATTATGTCCTAACTCCACTGTTCCTCATTGCAGATGGTGTGCTCTCAGACAATGCACTGTTGGCTTCCAAGATGGCATATGAAGAATGGACTGATAACTTGTAGTTAACTGATAGTATGATATGCAAAGGTACATGATTATGCTAAAATGATAATACTATATGATTATATTGCTAAAATGATATTTGCTATTTACTTCAAAAACTCATGGATGCATAAGATTGGCTTGAAGACTATTTTTGAAGACTCACTCTCTCTCAACTGAAGCTCTTGATTTTATAGACTTTGAGAGGATTAGATGATGTGGCTTAGATCAATGGTCATGATCAAAGCTATATATTTGAATGGCTATGAGCAAAGGTGAAGGTTGAGAGAAAGCGGGAAGGAGAAGACAAGTGTCACTCATCTCACCTTGATTGGGTTGCTGATTGAGGGAATCTAGGGATGGTTGGAGGAAATTTAGGCATGGTAGGACAAGTGGACTCAAGTCCTTCCCCAGATGTAGGGGGTGTTGGAAAGAATATAGGAAATGGTTATGAAATGTGTGTACGTACACAATTTTCATTAATTTTGGAGGTTGAAGATAAATCATGAATTAATATTTAAGGAATATTAATTTTTTTAGCCACATGCTTGATGAGTTGGAAAAGGGAAGATGAAGTGGAGATGGAGGGTGAGTTGGAAAAGGGATTAAATAATTTTGAGAATTATTTAATATTTGAGACTATAGGATAGGAGAATAATATTAAATATTGGATATTTAATTGTTTGGAGAAGATAATTAAATATTAAATATTTAATTAACTTGGTTAGAAGAATAATTAAATATTAGATATTTAATTAATTAGAGGAATAAGATAATTAAATATTAGATATTTAATTAATTTGGAAGAATCGGATAATGAATTTATTAATAGAAAGATATGAAAGTGAATTAAATTAATTAATCTTTTCGAATTAACTATTTAATAGAAGAATAAATATTAAATTAATATAAAATATTTATTTAATTGCTCATAGCCAATTTTTAGATGTATACATTTTTCCCCTCTTTGAAATGATGTCGAGACAACATTGTTTCTAAGATTAAATCAAGTCTTGATAATGCGCCTGATAGAGTTTGAAAATCCAGATTGTGTGCCCCCTCAAGAGATTGATCATGAAATTGTCAAAATTTTTAGTTTGAATGATTAATCTCGTGATAATGTGATAAAAAATTTAGTCAATTAAATTCATTTGTAAAAAACAAATTAAATTGCCCCATTGTTGAAATTAATTACTCTTGAAATAGTAAATATAAAATTAACCAAGGCTAATTTTAACTTCATTGTTATCCTTGTCAGCTTTTGGAGAGAATATTCTTGCTAAGGTGGCCAAAATGGTGATTCCAGTGGAGTGTCATTGATTCGAGTGAGTTCAGCGATATCAGTGGCCAACCGAGTATGGGTGTCCGGTATGTATCTTATCCCAAGCTTTGTTTACAAGTTTTCATTCAAAATTTCATGTTTTAGGCGCTCTTTTTTGAATTTTTGAAATTTTTGATTTTTTTCGAGTTTTAGATTAGCGCATTTGCAATTTAGTTTAGCGCATATACAATTTTGGTTAGTGAAAATGAATGTTTTAGCGCATTTGCTCTGTATTTTAGTGCATTTGCATAGAATGTTAGCGCTTTTGCTTAAAGTAGTGCATATGTGTCATTTGTTAGCACTTATGTTCAATAGGATAGCGCAAATGCACAAAGTAGTGCATATGCATGGTCGATTAGTGCATATGCATCATTGATTAGCGCTTTTGCTTAAGTTAGCACATATGCATCATTGATTAGCGCATATGCTAAAAAAGATAGCACTTTTTTTAAAATTTGATATTGTTGATAGGTACAAAAGCTAAAAAATTACTTTGATGATTAGTTTTAACATGTTTGATAGGCATGTATGATAAAATAGAGCCGTGATTGAGTGATTGCATGATTGATAGATCGATAGATAGCTTTGATTACTGGATTGAGTAGCTCTGATTAGTTTGATTTGATAGATCGATAGATAGCTTTGATTACTGGATTGAGTAGCTCTGATTAGCTTGATTTGATAGATCGATAGATAGCTTTGATTACTGGATTGAGTAGCTCTGATTAGCTTGATTTGAAAGATGTGATATTTGAGTAGCTCTGATTAGCTTGATGGATAGATTTGATGATTAAGTAGCTCTGATTAGCTTGATTGATAGATTTTGATGATTAAGTAGCTCTGATTAGCTTGATTGATTGATTTTGATGATTAAGTAGCTCTGATTAGCTTGATTGATAGATTTTGATGATTAAGTAGCTCTGATTAGCTTGATTGATTGATTCAGTTTGATTTGATTGATTGATTTCTCTTGAAAAATAGGAGAAACTTGATGTTCTCCAGTGTCAGGAGAAATTACCGGCCATACATCATTTAGTTCCAGAGTTATCCTAGGTTGAGATTAGAGATATAGATGCCTATGGTTTATGCCATTTATTATTTATGCCTGAGATTACACATAGTAGAGGATTGTTGACTGCATTAGCCGAGAGATGGCACAATGAGTATAACACTTTCCACCTGCCGATGGGTGAGTTTAGTGTTACTCTTGAGGATGTCTATAGGATTGTGCACATCCCGGTGACTAGTGAGCTAGTGCAGTATGATTATCATGATCGAGTTGGTACAGAGGCTTGTAAAGTCATTTTTGCTAATGAGAGCATCAGTAGAGGAGAGATCTGATGGGTAGATATGATGATGTACTACGAGACTCTTCTTGTTATTCTGGCTGGTTTGATTGGAGGATTCATATATCCTGATAGGTGATCATGAGGTTTTTCTGTTGGATGGGGTGAGGTTCTTCTCAACATGATGTAGCATCAGACGTGATATGCTTGGGGTGTTTGCATATTGGCATATTTATATCATGATCTACACTAGGTTGTGTATGATGAGAGTGCTAGTTTATCTACAGGATGCACTTTATTATAGATCTGGTGTTGGGAGCACATTGCTATTACATAGCCTATACATCATAGAGTTCATGGAGAGAGACAACCATATGTTTATTTTTATGCAGGTATCCTTACTTAGCATACGCTAGGTAAGATGGAGTATTGGCATTGGGTGCTTGATTCTTTAGATAGCATTACTTGGAGACCATATGTTGACTGTGAGCCATGGATGGATGATGCATAGAAATTACCACTTATTATGTAGAGTAGATATCTTATTGGTCGGAAACCTTTCATTGTTGAGTGACAGTTGATTGGTCGGATTTTGAGACAGTTTGGTATCATTCAACCTATGCCTACTAGTGTGACTATATATGTGTGGCGATACAGAGATAGGCGAGATTGGGGACCATCTTTTTCATTTGAGATTGCTTGTGTAGAGTTTATTATTGCTCTGAGAGTGGCATATGATATGAGATTACACATTCTGGATCCTAGGGTTACTGCAGAGTATGCTCAGTATTTATTAGCTCATCCATTTTCTTGGATTATGGATCCAATAGATCCTCCTCCTAGCTCAAGAGATGATGATGATGATTCAGATGATCCTGTTATCAGGAGATAGAGACATAGATGAGAGCTTAGAGATACTCATGAGGCTAGGAGAGGTGGAGATGATGGTGGGGATGGAGGTGGTGGTGGTGGAGTTGGAAGTCGGTTGAGAGTCTGTGGAGGACCATTTGGACCAGCTGGCAGGATTGAGAGACCTCATCCTATGGGTGGGAGAGATGGTGGATGGATTGGGAGGGATACTGGCAGGGTAGGGATGAGATCACCTAGAAGATTTCCATTGAGAGGAGGTAGAGTGACTGGATTGGATGGGGGTTGTGGGAGAGGTATTGATTTTGGATAGATTCAGCCAGATCCTAGAGTTATTGCAGCTCATGGTGGTGATGATGAGGATCCTGAGGATCATGTTCCCTTGATTAGACGATGGGTTTGGAGAGTGACTCAGACTGAGATTCTAGCAGTTGGATAGGTTGGTGGTGAGGGGATTGGGATTCATGCACCATAGAAAGATCTACTAGAATAGGTTGTGCCAGTGCATGATATGCCAAATGTAGTTATACCAAAGCATGATGTGTCAGAGAAAGATACTATTGATAGTCTGAGAGCACAGATTGATCAGCTTCGAGCATAGATACAGACTCTTATGACTGAGAGAGACACAACTGTTAGGAGACAACAAGATACTCAGGGTCTTATTGATCATATTCAGTAGGCTGGATTAGGTACTCTCTCAACGGACACTGTTAGAGCATTATTTCAGGCCGGGAAAGAGACTTCTTACTAGTGACGACGATATGAGGAGGTAGTTGCAGAGAGCCAAAGGGCAGGTAGTCATCAGACCACTGTGTTGATGGATACTAGCAGTGGTGGGGTCATGGGACCTCCTCAGAGGAGAGGTGAGCATGGTAGATAGGCATCTGGAGGATCTTCTCGCCCACAACCATAGAGACAGACAGATTCAGGTGGTAGTGGTACAAGATAGCCATGATTTGATTTGGAGCATTTGTATTATTTATTTGATATCATTGTATACTTGGAATTTTATTGTTTTATGATGATCTATATGCAGACATGGATTCTATATGATGATGCTTTTTATTATGCATGTTACTTTATATGATGATGTATATGCTTATATGCTTTGATTTTATGGATGCAAATGAGTAGATGAATAATGATATGATGATAATAACTTACATGATGCAATGATAAATGTTTTTGCTTTGATTTTGATGATTTTGGATGCAAATGAAAAATTATTACTTAACTTAAATGATGCAAATGCAAATGATCTATATGAAAATGCAAATGAATGATTGCTTAATGCTTACAATGATGTACATACAAATGATCTATATGAAATGTTTCTTTTGAAATTTTATGCATGCAACTAAATGATAAAATGGAATAATGATGATATACTCTATTTGATGATTTATACAGATTTGTACATGAATGATTGATTTGTTTTGTATTTATATGTTATGCTTATAATGATTATGAATCTAAGTGAAAAAGATGCAACTAAATGATCTTTATGAAATGATAATGATGATAATAATGATGATACTTTACATGGTTAATGAAATGCACTTAATTGAATGCAATTAATGCAATGATAAAATGCAACTAAAATGAAATGGATAATGATTAAAATGAATGCACCTACAATGATTAAATGCAAATTATTTTTGTTTTTCCAAGTATACTCAATCTTTATTTATGACCATTGATCTGTTAATGAAATTATATTCTTATAATGCAACAAATAATGAGCTAATGAAATGATCTAACTAAAGTTTATACTACCATTCTTCATATGCTATCCTGTAACAGTGCTTGATTTCATCATTGAGCTTTAAAATGTTGTAAGAAAAATACAAGCAACTTGACATAATGATTCAAGATGACCTGAGTATTCCTTACATGGATTTTGATATAGCAAGTTAATACAAGCAACTTGATATAATGGATCAAGTTGACCTGAGTATTGCTTGTAGAATAGACAAGGATTATCTCCTTTCATGCATAACTTGGAATGTCCTCCTTGATCTTTTGCCAATCATATCCTGTGACAAGTTCATACCGTAGTAAGAGATAAACCATAGATAGTAATCAAAGAAAATAATCATGCCCCATCATAGCTTCTCTAGTCATGGACATCCTTGAGTCACATAGAGTACACGATTAGCAATAAAATCAAGATATAAACATGAATCTTGTATGTCATTCACATGTTCTAATGGTCATGAACTGATATAATCATTTTAATGAATGATCTTGGATAATCTCGTATTAGTTGCTGATTAATTCTTCAGTTTCTGAGTTTCATGATTCAGTTGTTGATGAAATGCCTTGATTTTCATTTCTTTGTTTCTTGTTATCTGTTTCAAAATCCTAGGTGTTTGTGGATTTTCTAAATTTTTTGAATGTTTTTGGATTTTCAAATATTCAAAAGATCACCTTAGCAAAAGGAATTTGGATTTTGCCCCCAGTGGAAACAAAAATTTATTATGGATGTATGAATTTGATCAAGATCCAAACCATAGAGGGATACAAATGCAGATTGATAGATGCTGATAAAATCTAAGACAATGACTACGACAAGTATGTCAAAGATTGATAACTGTTGGTAGGCTGCATATTTCTTGTTAAATGGTTCATATAAATGGATAAGCTAGGATATATGGAAGTGATAGATGCGATAGGATGAAGCGAATAGGTGCATAAAGCGATCTCATAGATGGAGGAACTCACTTTTTAGATAGTGCCTATTTACTAGGTTTTCACCATCTAAATTTATTGCATTTTTGTTGGATTTTATATGCTTTTTATTGATTTTTTCAAGACTTTATATCTCAAGCATAGAATTTCTTGAGATGGATAGAATTGATAGGTTCATCAAACCAATCACCTTTTGGGGTAGCTAATTTGTATGCTCCTCATCCATATGTTGCTACTATGACAAAAGGTCCTAGCCAATTTGGTTCAAATTTGCCCTTCTTTTCCCAATCTTGCTGATTTCTTGGATTTTTTCTTAGAACTATGTCTCCAATCTAGAAAATGCATGGCTTGACTTTGTGGTTATAGCTTCTTGCCATTCTTTGTTGATATACTTTTAAATGATCTGTTGCATTTTGGCGACGTTCCTGAATCAGTTCTAGTTCATGGAGTTGAGAGACTTTTTGTTCTTCTTCTAGTATAAGACCATGCAAGGATACTCGTAGAGAAGGTATCTCTATTTCTATAGGTAATATAGCTTCTGATTCATAGAGCAAACAATATGGAGTTTCCCCTATTGGAGTGCGGACACTAGTTCGATATGCCCAAAGAGTAGGATTTAGCTGAATGTGCCAGTGTTTTCCAGCTTCATTGACTGTTTTCTTCAAGATTTTTAAAATAGTTTTGTTTGATGCCTCAGCTTGACCATTACCTTTTTGATAATATCAAGTAGAGAACCTATGTTGGATATGAAATTTTTCACATAGCTCTTTTACATCTTGATTTTTGAATGGTCTTCCATTATCAGTGATAATGGTCATAGGAACTCCATAGCGATAGATTATATAATTTAGAATAAATGATGATATTTGTTTTCCTATCACTGTTGTTAAAGGTACTGCTTCAATTTACTTAGTAAAATAATCAGTAGCAACCAAAATAAACTTATGTCTATTTGAAGATGAGGGATTGATATTTCCTACCAAATCCAGGCCCCACTATGAAAATGGCCATGATCCTTTCATAGGATATAACTCTTGTGTGGTGCATGAAATAGATTTCCACAAATTTGACATTGTTTACACTTTCTATCATAGGTGAATGAATCTCTTTCCATAGTAGGCCAAAAGTAACCCATAGGAATAAGTTTCTTAGCCAATGTTAAACCACTTGAGTGTGTACCACAAATACCCACATGAATGTCATTAAGAACTCTCTTGGATTCATCTTTTTCAAGACATATCAATAATGTACCATCTAGACCATGCCTATATAGGATATCAGCAATAATGGTATAGTGAGAGGACTGACAGATAAATTTTCTTCATTGATTACGAGATAATTCCAAAGGAAGGATATGATCTGTCAAATATTGGTAGGTTTGACCATATAGGGATTGACCAGTTCCTGATATATGGCAAATTCGATAGGTATGTTGGGATTGAATGGTAGGGGTTAAGATATCTTCCACAAGAAATTCATAGTGTTGTTCATTCTCTTTATTTTGCAAGAGAGATGCTATTGTAGCCATTGCATATGCTGCTTTATTCTCATTTCTGGGAATCTGGGTGAATGTGACTTCTTTAAAATGTCCTTTAAATTCCTCCACTAGCTATTTGTATGGCATAAGCTTATCATCCTTTGTTTTATATTCATCATTTATTTGATAAATGACAAGTTGTGAATCACCATAGACATGTAGTTCTTTAACATTCCATTCAATTACCATTTTGAGCCCTATAACCAATGCTTCATACTCAGCAGTATTATTGGTGCATGGAAATCGCACTCTATACGATTTCAGAATTGTATGTCCTTGAGGTGTGATAAAAAAGATTACTGCACCTGATCCATATTGAGTATAAGATCCATCTGTTGTCTTCAAAATCTGATTCCCTTTAACATCCTTAAAATAATATGATTAAGCTCGGTGCAGAAGAGACATCAAACATAAGGAAATTCTCAAGACAACATATGACAAGGTTTGATTGAACCTCCTACACTTCGGACTTACTCAGAGCCCAGGTGGGTATACCTTTGTGAATTGATTTCACACTTTCAAACATAAACCCGCAGCAAACCAGTCTAGAAAACCAGTGGATCTATTCACCTTGAAATCAACTGAAAACAAATAATGGAAGTTATACTTAAATTCAACATTTCAATCAACAAAACATGCAATAAACCACTTCAATCAATACCAGTGCCTTATCCAAGGTTACAGAGTCATCTAAACTCAGATAATACTCCTCAAACAAAACATCTTTATGTGTCCTGTTGGCTTGGTTTCTATTAATCCTTGTATATTCTTGACACCTACAAGAATTTATGCATTCCAAAATAAGCTATGGTCATCAAAATTCAAAGTCTCTTCCAAAAGAGTTTACTGGTATGAGTGATCCCCACATCTTTAATTTCCCTCCTAAAGAGAAAAGCTAACGAACACTTCTACTAAAATTTCTTTACAATTCCATTCAAACAGAACAACCCTGGATTATTCAGAATGAAAGCAATAAACAAATTTGTAAACACACTTGAAGACAACACAAAGCTTTACTCAAAACCGATGGTCTGTATATTGATATTTAGTTCAACAAATATTACAAGAAATTTTGAGTATTCTCCATTAGACTTAGAAAAGCTCAAATAAATTTCTGCAGCGTTTTCTTACAATTCTTTGCGATCTCCTTTCCTCTAATCCTGGTATCCATTTATAACAAAATGGATGCACAAAGCTTCAGACTTCTCAAGGAGAGTTTGTTACAATCATTCCTTTAAAAATAAAAAGGTTACAAGCTTTTTGCAAAAGCAGTTACAAGCTCTTTTCGGCCTCTGCAGTTTCTTCAACAAGCTGTTCAGTTGCAACCTCTTCTACTTTTTCAGGGGTGCTCTCCAACTGTTCCGTATCATGGGTGGCATATTTAGTTGTCCACTCACCATACACCTCTTCTATCGGCCATGAGAAATTAATCACTTTATCCTTAGTTTTAGTCAACCTTTTCCAAGAATTTCTCATTTTGTTGACTTCTGAATTAAGAAAACCATAACGTGACTTAATTTTCTCTATCTCTTGTATTGTCAAAACAAAGAAAGAAGCATCATCTAGATCAATAATTCCTTTAACTCTCACTGACAATTTAGCTTCTATCTCCTTAAGCCACATTTGTTTATCCTTTAATTGATCCGGGCTAACAAAAACTCCTAGGAGCAACTCAAAAACTTGATCAGTGTACTCCTTTTTGCACAAATTTACCTTCCTATCAACATTATCCACTTCTGCTGCTAATTGTACTAAGACTTTAGTGACATTAGAAGTAGATTTAATGATGGGATTGGCCCTTGCTTCATCGCAGGATACACACATAAACTCTAAATCTTGCTCCCTAGGCCTCCATCTATCAAAAATAGGCATCAAAATGGCCTTGTCTCTCCTGAGCTCATTCCATATTTCCATAATTTTACCTACATTGTTGTAGAGAAATGAGGCATTTATTGTATCTGCAAAACTGGAAATTGTAGCCCTTACTTTCTCCTCATATTTCTTTGCATATAAGGCCTGAGCCTGTTTCAAGTTTTATAGTTCTTGGGGAGTGATTTCAATCATTTGAGAGCTGGAGGGTGCTGGAGATGGTGGAAAATAAATGATAGGGCTAGTAGGTGGAGGTCTTGTAGGAGAAGAGGAGATCATCAGTGTTGAAGACTCACCTTGATGGTATTGTCCAGTCAACTGGCTCTGCAGCTTGGCAATGATGCCATCCTTACCTCTTACCTCCTCCTTGGCATTGTTATAGGCCTTCAAAACTATTTCTAACTTAACTTGGAGGGCCTCTTTCTCTTTGGCTTCCTTCTCTAGTACTGCAACACTAAATTTTGCAGTCTCTAACATAGTGCTAGCAGCCTCCACTACCCCTGTACTCTGCACTCTCTTCACCATCATCCCACCAAGGTAACTTGACCCTGGGGTGTCTTTGCTTTTCTTACTCTCATTTCTCTTGAGAGACCAGATGATGAGTGCAACATTGTCCTTATTGAAAGTAATCCCTTCCATGGGTTTAGTCTCTTTTCTCACTGCATCTAGTACCAGGGCATCTGCTATATCCCATTCGGGTAAGATAAGCAATCCAGCTTGTGCTACCATATCTCTTCCCTGCTCAGGGGTGATGGTTTTGAATTCTTCCATCATCACTTGCTTTATAAACTCTTCCACCAGAGCTAGATCTTTATTAGACTGCTCAATCTTTCTCATTTCACATCTAGCATTATATTTATCTATGTGTTGTTTCCATATAAACTGCATAAATGCTTTTGATGTGACAAAATTGTTATCAGCTAAAAAGGCACTACTTGCTTTCTTTATCTCAGGATCCCACTCCTGGCCTTTGAGTTTAGTGGTAGTGATATCCATTTCAGTAGCAATGGGTTCTTCTGGCATTCCTTCCTCCACTTCATCATAAGTGTATGCAATTTCCCCTAGACTACCTAACTGGAGGAGTCGCTCAACTGCTGCTTGCTCATTCGCTATATGGATAGGGGATTGGGATGGGGAATAAAAAGGTGTATCTGATTGTACTTCTTTCCCCATCCTTTGCTTCTTTGGGCTTTCTTGGATGTCAATGACATCTTGTATCTTCCTCTTTCCTTTGGAGGTAGAGGGGTCCGCTGTTATAGGCATCAGCACACTATAACTGGATTTCTTATGTAGTGTATAATCACCAGGAGGGATTGCCTTGCTGGAAGCTAACCTACTTAGGATCATTCTTGCCTTCTCAGGGTTTCTCTTGATTACAGCTTCCCTCTTCTCCTTCAATGTCTGCATCACATCCTCAAAACAAACAATCAAAAACTTTATTTTCTCCTCCAGTGGGAAAAAGCTAGACAATGGGTCATAGCTGGCATCAAACTGATGCACAAAATCCAAGGCTTTCTTATAAGCCACCCACTTCTCTTTCCTTAGCTCCTACTCATCTAGATCAAACTCATTTTCTCTACGAATTCTTTTAGTCTTATGAATTCCAGAAGAACTTTGGGGATTCTTGGGTTCTTAGAGTAGAGGAGAGTCCTTATCTTGGATGCAAAATATTTATGAAACTTCAAAAAACTGGCATCCTCTCTATCCCATGACAACACAGTACTCCATAATTGTAACTGTATTTTTTCTCCTTCCTTCTCCTTAACAAGGTCCAGTCCATTGGCAAAGTAATCACCACCTTTGAAGATAAAAAGATGCATCAGGAGTGAGTACCATCCGAAAGGCCTATCCACCTTTCCATTCTTGATTCCTATTAACCCTCCATGAATAGCATCGACAATGAAAGGGGCATAATCAAATGTAATTGCAAGAGAAGGATTCAAAATCTGAGCAATCATTAACAAGTAATGATTCGGCATATTTGCTTTTGCATCTTCTCCCAAAACTTGGCAAAGTGCCCAATACATTCCTTTAGCCCTCAGGGTGAACATACTTAATGAAAAGGGTTCTTGTGTGTTGGGTCCTACAATTGTTAACCCTCCTATTTTCACAAAAAACTCTTTGAGAGGCCCATTCCTAAGATGACTCCTCTGTGCACCGTAAATTTGGGCCAATGATGTGAAATTTATAGGTTCTAAAAAATTGGTGAATTCATTAAGCCCAAAAGCTGTCCTGAACTCTTCAGCATTAATCTCAACAAGGGTTTTCCCATTTACATCTCAAATGCTTCTTGTGACTGGATCATAGTTGAGCGCAATTTGGGTCAGTAAATCTATGTCCATAAATACCCCTGGGACAACTAATTTCCTAACATATAATTCCTAGATACAGTTTTGCGGGGCAGGAGAATTTCTCATTCCGAATCCAACTTTAAACAACCCCAACCCAGACAATCCAACCTGTGGGTCTCTCAACCAGTTACCCTTGTCATATAATCCTTCTCCTATCTTTAAACGGGGAGCTTTGGGTACTAATTCTTTTGCCTTTGAAGCCTGATTAGTTGACAATGTCAACTGTTCTAAAAAATCATCACAGACACTCCTTTCTGAATAGTTAACTTTGCCAGAAAACTCTCTTTTCGGAGCCATTTTGAAAACATAAGAAATGAATACCACTCCTAAACAATTCTGTGATGAATCAATTATCTTATTTAAAACACTACACAAGAATTGCTACACAAGAATAGGAGAGAACCTGTTCTTTGCTTGAAGGAAATTGCTCTGCAATTGAACCGACTTGCTCTGTACCTAAAGAAAATAACTCTGCATCTTCTCTTTTGCAAAATCCTTTAAAATATATCTTCACCCGGTTGATAGGAAATCAAATTTTGTACTTTGGGCCTTAACTACAACATTGATTCTGCATGCTTCGGTCGTCCCTTCAAAATTGAATTCATACGAGAATTCGTATTTTTCGCTCCAACGGGTCACAACGTTCCTGCAAGTGTTTCATTTTGCTCTTTTGCAACTTCATGAAGCATAACTATCAGGCAGCTTAGTCCTGCGAAATAGCGCCGACCGTCCGATCAAAAGAAACTTAATCGAGCGTTAGATTAACTAATAATTTTGGCTCCATGCCGGGTCCCACTTCTCTATTTCCTATATGATACCACGTGGCGCCCAACCATTGGCCTTGAAATTTCCTTCGCATTCGACTTAACGCTGGCTGCGTGTCTTTCCTTTATACCGCTGGTTCCACCTTGGTGGGCCCACACTTTCTTCTTAGACCATGTGTCGTCAGACACGTGGACGGCTCTCATGCATTCTCGCTATTTTGTGGGGTATAAAGAATGAGCATCTTACCGTTGTGAAATAGCATGGGCCATCAGATCATCTCTTAAGTTGATTAGCATTGAATCATCTGAAAAGGTTTTTAGGAGGGGTGGGCCCGCTGACTCACTGTGAACACCTGGCATCCAGTCACCTTCGAAGCTGACTTGTCACTTTTTCATTTGCTGAGAGAAAACCACGGGCCCCAACAAATTCTTAACAGCTATATCCTCCAGGACCACCATCATGATTCGTGGATGGCTCTCATGCACTCTTGCTATTTCATGGGGTATAAAGAACGAGCACCTTACCCTTGCGAAATAGCGCGGGCCATCGGATCATCTCTTAAGTTGATCAGCATTTAATCATCTGAAAAGGCTTTCAGGAGGGGTGGGCCCACTGACTCACTGTGAACACCTGGCATCCAGTCACCTTCGAAGCTGACTTGTCACTTTTTCATTTGCTGAGAGAAAACCACGGGGCCCCAACAAATTCTTAACAGCTGTATCCTCCAAGGCCACCATCATGATAGGTGGACAACTCTCATGCACTCTCGCTATTTCGCGGGGTATAAAGAACGAGCACCTTACCCTTGCGAAATAGTGCGGGCCATCGGATCATCTCTTAAGTTGATCGGCATTTAATCATCTGAAAAGGCTTTTAGGAGGGGTGGTCCCGTTGACTCACTGTGAACAACTAGCGTCCAGTCACCTTTGGAGCTAACTTGTCACTTTGTTATATGCCGAAAGAAAACCACGGGGCTCCAGTAAACTCTTAACAGCTATACCCGCCAGGTCATCTCTGGGGCCCGCCTTTTAGCCTTTAATCCTGACCCACTGACTATCATAACTTATGCCGCGTGCTGCCATTTTACTTGCTATCATCAACCAGCTGGACTGTCTATGTGGCATGCCTTGTCATTTTCGCAACTTTGCTGGTTTTAAATTATGCGCAACTTCGCCTAGCGAAATAACGCAAGCCGTGGATCCACCCGCGAGATGCGCACTAGTTACTGGGCCTGACAACTTTAGGATAAAAACATATAAGGCATAAATTTGTCGATTAATTAACATGACCGCCTAGGCAAACAACAAGGGGGGACACTTCCTACGACCCCATGACCCATTACTTAAGTGAATAAAGTAACGAAAGATTAGAAACCAAAGGGTTTAAAACAAATACAAGAGGATCTAAAATCAAAAACCCTTAAACCCTTGAGGTCTAGAACAAAACTGAAGCATTTGGAACTACACCCTATCCAAAAATTCAACAAACCATAGCCAATCATGGGAAAAGAAAAGGCCATTTTTAATTAGTGATAATAGCAGCTCTGACTGGGGATGGTTGATCGCAAGGTCAACACAAGAAAACTCAGAAACTCTGGAGAAACAGACCAAAACACAGACCAAAATAGAAAGGTAGGAAAGGAACAAAATATGTACAAACAAAGGACCTACTGTGCATGGACATTAAGAGAAATAATGCTTCAGGAATTGTCCATGTACTAGAAATTCCTGCATTTCATCATCCATATTCTTCAAGAAATATGAATCCTTACCATTTAAGTCACAAACCACAAAAGGGCCAATCCATAGTGATTCAAATTTCTTATGCTTCCCCTTATCCCCTCCTTTTGCATTCCACTAAAGAACCATGTCATCAATTTGAAACTTCCTTAGTGATGTCCTTTTATCAAAAAGATACTTTGACTGTAACTGGATCTTCTGATTTTTCTTATGGGCAAAAGTCCTAAGCTCCTCCATTTCTACAATTTGGATCATTCTGTTTTCCATCAGTTCAGATACCTCCATGTCCTCATTTTGCAAAAACTTATACACTAGAAGAAGGTTATTTACCCGCAATCTAGCTTGGGCACCATAAACTAATTCAAAAGGTGGCATTCCAATGGATTTCTTAACTGTTATTCTATCTGCCCACAGAGCTAACTTCAACTTTTGATCCCAAGATCTTTTATTCTCTTCTACGATTTTCTTGATGATATTCAACAGGCTTTTATTGCTAGATTCTGCTTGTCCATTCCCCTGAGGGTGATAAGGTGAAGAGTATGACATGAGTATACCATGACTAGTACAAAAGCCTACAAATTCTTCTGATCTGAAACACATGGCATTATCCATCACCAATTTTGCAGGTGTTCCAAATCTAGTTACAATATTATCCACCAGGAAATCAATGACAACTTTACTAGTAGCTCTTCTTGTAGGGATGGCTTCTATCCATTTGGTGAAATAATTAGTGGCCACTATGATCCATCCATGACCTCTCCCTGACTTCTCAACAATTTCTCCAATAAAATCAATGCCCCACTGGACAAAAGGAGCTTCTACAGAGACTGGATTTAGGGGTAAGGCTCCTTCATACTTGAGCTTGGATTAAAATCTCTAACATGGGTCACATCTCCGAACATATGCATGGGTATCTTTAAATAAGGTGCGCCAATAATACCCAGCCTGAATCATCTTACTAGCAGTAGTCTTAGCAGAATAATGACCTCCACATACTCCATCATGCATTTCAGTCAACACCTATTTAGCTTGAAATTCATCCAAACACATTAGTAACTCTCCATCTCTTTTTCTCCAGAAAAGATCACCCTGAATGAACACATATTTTTGGGACTTGAGTTTCAGAGTTCTTTTCTGATTGTATGTCATTTCTTCTGGGAAGGTATCACCTCTCAAAACTTGGATTATCTCTATATACCAGGGTTGCCTCTCAATACTAGTGACCAAAGCATCTCTAACCTCAACATTGTGTATTTCTACATTCATGAGATTCGACTCAGTCATGAGCTTAGCCAAACCTAAACCTCTCACCAATTTGGTGATCTTTATCTCCAAGTTGAATTCCTGAATTCTTTTAATCCATCTGCATCTCTTTCCAGTAACCTTAGACTGAGACAAAATATCTTTAACTGTAGCATGTAGGACATAGGCAATGATATTTGCATTCACTAAATATGGCCTAAAAGCCTTAATAGCTTTAACTAGGGTGTAAGCTTGTTTCTCCATGGTTTCGTATTTTAGTTCTATCGCCTGCAAAGACTTACTGTAGAAGGCTATGGGATGTTCATATCTTTCATTGTCCTTTTGTAGTAATACTGCAGCCACCGTATGATATGAAGCAAAAGAAAACAGAGAAAAAGGCTTACTATAATCAGGAGATTTCAACACTGGTGTCTTCTGGATTGCCTTCTTAATCTCAGCAAAAGCTTTTGAAGCTTCTTGATCCCAATAAAATTTTGTATCCTTCTTAAGCAATTTGTTGATAGGCTTCACTATCTCTGTGAAGTTTGCAATGAATCTCCTGACAAAATTTACTTTACCTAAAAAGGATTGGATACCTTTCACATTTTTAGGTTCAGACACCTTATTGATTGCTTCAATTCTCTCAAGGTCTATTCTTACCCCCTCCTTGGAAACTATGTGTCCCAGTAACTTTCCCTCAGTGACCCCAAAATGACATTTCTTGGGATTTAGTCATACACCAAATTCCAAGGCTTTATTGAACACCTTCTCTAGATGTCCACAATGATCATCAACTTTTTTAGAGAAACAAGTTAGATCATCTTGATAAACCACCATGATGATGTTTATGAATTCTTTGAAAGCCACATCCATAGCTCTTTGAAATGTAGCTCCTGCATTGTTTAATCCAAATGGCATTCTCACATATACATAAGTTCCCCATGGAGTAGTGAAATCTGTTTTAAACTATTCAGACTCCTTTACCAATGCTTGATTATATCTTGAGAAACCATCCATCATGGATAAAAGATCACATCCTATCACTCTTTGTAGCATGGCTTCCATATTTGGGGATGAGTAGTTATCTTTCAAGGAAGCAACATTTAGATTCCTAAAATCTACACACAATCTGATGTCTCCATTCTTCTTCCTTACTGGGACCAAATTGGAGACCCATGAAGAATGCCTTATTGGTTTGATAATCCCCCCTTCTCTCAATTTGGTCAACTCTTGTTGCATTTTAGTTTCTAACAAGGGATTGATAGGCCTCTGTTTCTGTCTGAAAGGCTTAGCATCTAGAAGTAAAGGAACTTCATGCTGAAAAAGATCTTGTCTATACATCTTTAGGTCTTCATAAGACCAAGCAAAGACATGCTTATACCTTTTCAATAAATTAATAAGGTTAGTCCTGACATGAGGGGGTAATTTCTTTCCAATATATACCAACTTAGGGGATGATTTTGTCCCCAGGTTTACCTCCTCTAACTCTTCCAACTTTGTGGTAGACTGCTAATGTAAATGACTATCATTATAACTAAACATGCTCTCCAGCTCCACCAGCCCTTTTGGTATTTCATTGGTTTCCAACTGGACAACATCATTTCCAAACACTGTCTCTCTATTGTCTACCACTTCCACCAATGCATTACAATCAATCTTTTGTCCATCATAATCATCAACACATTGGATAAACCTAAGAATGTCTTCATCATTAGCAAAAACTTGCCAATTGTACACATTATCAGGAATAGCAGGCCTAGATTTTATTTCCATAGTGGAAATACTGGTTAGCTTTGCATCATCATTTTTCAAAGCAACATTAGCTACAAAATCTGCCATAAGATTTTTTGCTCACTCTATCCAATTAATAGAAAATGCATCAAAATGCTCAATAAAATCCCAAACAACATGCTTATACTGCTTTAATCTATCATTCTTGGATGCATATTTAGATCTCACCTGAGAAACAACCAATTCTGAATCCCCCATTACTTTCAATAGTTGGATTCCATGCCTTTTTGCAACCTCAAGTCCTAGTAATAGGGCTTCATACTCTGCAGTATTATTTGTGCACTGGAATGCCAATAAAAATGAGTATTTAAAAGTTATACCTGATTGGGACACAAAACGAACCCCTGCTCTAGATCCTTCTTTGGAGCAAGCTCCATCAAAATACATCTACCACAACCCATACTACTGTGCTTGCAGCTCAACCACAATAGGGTCAGTATTCTTCAATTGAGGTGAAATTGGTTGAAGTCTAAAGTTATCTAAATCTACATCAATCATACAATTAAGCATACTAGGGTCTACATTTTCAATTACCCTAGGAGCTCATGGCTCTTTGTATAATTTGACCTGATTACCACTAATAGGAATGGTAGCATAAGATAAGTCCAGTTGGACATTTCCCCCTACTACTGTTGCCCACTGCCTGGAAAGTAACATACCATAGTGGGGTTTAGTGTTAGTAACAATAACATCCATTTTGTAGGTGGCTTTAGGAAATGCTGCTATTTTTACTTCTACATCTTTCATTGTACCTATCATAGGTACTTCTCTATTATCCATGGCATAGCATTTCCCATACACAGTGGTTATTGATAACCCTAATTCTTTCATAACACCATAGGGCATTACATTAGCAGCAGCTCCTGAATCTATCATGCAGTTTTTAATCAACCAGTTATTGACTAACAAAGTAACATAGAAGGGATCTACCTGAGAAGGCTCCTGAGTGATAGTGGTTCCAACATAAACCTCTAGGGTTCAGAACTCTTGATCCTTTCCAACTTTAGCTAAACCAGTGGGTAATACTGTGTCACTATCAGATATACTAGAGAATAAAGACAAAGTTGCATCCTTATGTTCTTTAATCTTTAGCAATTCTACTAATGGAACAGTGACTTTCATTTGAGTTAAAGCTTGGGCCATATCAAATGTACAATTATTGCATTTTTCAGTATTAACCCTAACTTTTTCTATTTTGAATTGACTTGCCCTTTTCACTATCTCTGCTCCTTGTACATCACCAACATTTTTATCATCTATGCCTTTAGGTACATCTTTAACTTGTTCCTCTTTTTCTTGACCGACCTTAGGAATAGTAGTAGCACTCCTTGATGCCCCCTTTTTTGTAACCTCTTTTATAAACATAGAACCCGGCTCACCTTGATTAGTGTCTCTCTTGGTGCTTCTCAGATTATAGTTATGTTTTGTTTTTGCAATTGCAGCCTTAGTGAGATTTCTAATTTCTTCTTCACTAGGCCTCCTAAGATGAACCTCTTCATCTTCAATTGTTACCACATTCAATGTAGGATGCCAACCTAAGGCTAACTATCCTTGCACTAGCTTTTCACTATCCAGCACATCACTATATTCACTTTGCACGGATTCCTCATCACTTTCTATGATGGTTTCAAACATATTAATGTCAAGCTCTACTTCTGGTCTCATAGATTCTTCAAGAGCTTGAGCCACTGCACACTGATGAGGAGAATGTGGTCCATCACAAGCAATACACCAAGGAGTATTTTCTATATTGTGAACAGTTTTCCCTTTCAAGGGATCTGGTGTGTCCTGACTTTGGGTAGTTTTGGGCTTCTCAATTTGGGGTTTACCATCCTTCCAATTGGTATTATATGGCATATCATGTAATCTAGGGGGTCTATCTTGCCAGTTATAATGAGGTTTATCATTTTTGTTAACCTTGGCAGTCAAATCTTTCATAGCAGTTACCAATTTCTCTATCTTATCATCCTCTTTAGCAACTTTATTAGGTTGCTGTTTGGTTTCATGCCATAATCTACCATCTGTCCTTCTTCCTAATTTGCCAGATGCTTTTCTATTGCTTTCTACATTTATGGCAATTCTAAAAGCATCTCTCAAGTTATGGGGATTTTTATCTCTCAAGATATAGGCCATCTTGGAATCAAATGCATTGTAATATGTATTAAGACACATGTTATCATCTAGCCTTATCACTTGATACAATCTATGCATGGCTTTCTGGAATCTGGCATTGAAATCAGTGACCATTTCATTTTCAGATTTTCTAATATTGTTGAACTCATTTAGCATGAAACTCACATTAGTCTTGTCACCATATTGCTCTTGAAAGCAATTTTTAAAATCTTCCCATGAACCTATGCTATTGACTGGAAGACCTCTATACCAATCTCTTGCATCATCAACCAGGGATTGAACAAACAATTTCATAATAACATCTTCGTCTACCATCTCATAATCTTTTATTAGATCCCCAAAAGATTTCAGATGTTCCTCAGCACTAATTGCATTGTTCCCAGTGAATTTATGGAGTCTGTCTCTTAACTCAGTGGGAACATGATTTGGATATCCCGGGATTCCATCAAAGAACAATTGCCTATATTGTTCTAGATTGATTGGTCTTCTTTGAAAAGGGGTAATAGCATTATTATTTCCCATGGTCATTTTAGATTTTGGGATTGGAGATTGAGGTGTCTGGGTGTACTATTTATTCACAGGTATTTGGCTTACAGAAGCAATATTAACTTGTGCTGCAGGTTGAGTATTAACCTGAGGAAAGGAAATGTGTTGGGGATTAGGCTTGCTAAGATCTTTTGATGGGAATGTAATGGGGGGATCCTTTAAGTAATTAATCTTTCTTTTTACTTCCTGATTCGCTGTTTCTAACTTGGCCTTTTCCAGTTCCATTTGGAGATCTTCCTTTTCCTTCTTCATCCTTTCCATCTCTCTCTCATGTGCTAGAATCCTATGAGAGATCTCTTCTGCAGTTTTAGATTCTATTCCATCATCAACCCATTTCTATTTTCCTTTATCTAAATTGGCTTTAGGAAACTGGGAGTCATTAAATACTTCCCTAATTGGCTGGGCTACTAACTTACAAGCTTGTTTAGTTTTGGGGATTAGAATTTCTCTAATCACAGGGCCTTCCTCATCACTTTTTTCTTTCTCTTTAGCAAGTACTTCAAGATTAGTGATCTATCTAAGAAGCCTATCTCTTTCCATTAGTTTGGCTTTAACTTCCTTCTCCTTATTTGCCTCCTTTTGGGCTCTTAGGGAGATTAAATGATGGACTCTTCTATTTAAATCTTCAATCTCTTAAGACACTTTATCCTCATCAGGGAAGTTTTCTTCAGAGTCTGATGCATTAACTTGATCTATGTCAATCAGACTAATGTTCCCATCAATTGTCCTAGGAACAGAGTGCCTAATTGCATTTGAACTGGTTCTATCTTTTGCAGAAACACTAACATGAGATAGATCTTGATTTAAAATAGGTGCATCATTAATATTTCCAAACAATCCCGAATGGAAACCTAAAATATCATGCTCTGAATCTCTGGAAGATGAATTAGAATTTGCATAGACGGGTCGATTAGGCATCTTACCAGTATTATTGTTTTTCTGCCCCCAAGAAGCATTTGATGGCTCATGCAACACAGATCTCTTCTGGCCTCTCCGTGACTGTTCTGGCAGACCTTCTTGCAAGGTTTCACGAGGATGTTTCTTCATGAATGATCTTGTGTTTTTTGTTCCTTGCATCTCGCTTGTCTTCCTTTTAGAAAAATTTGTATCTCACAAGGACTGGTTCAAAAGTAACAGAGTCGCCACCCACAAAACTATGGGAATTATGAAAACAAGAAGTCTTATCCACAAACACACAACAACTTTCTTTACAAGCCTCAACACAGATCTGTGCTTATATCTTTATTGTAACTCTCCCCAACAGAGTCACCACTTTTGTTGTCTTCAAAATCTGATTCCCTTTAACATCCTTAAAATAATGTGATTAAGCTCAGTGCAGAAGAGACATCAAAGATAAGGAAATTCTCAAGACAACATATGACAAGGTTTGATTGAACCTCCTACACTTCAGACTTACTTAGAGCCCAGGTGGGTATACCTTTGTGAATTGATTTCACACTTTCAAACATAAACCCACAACAAACCAGTCTAGAAAACCAGTGGATCTATTCACCTTGAAATCAACTGAAAACAAATAATGGAAGTTATACTTAAATTCAGCATTTCGATCAACAAAACATGCAATAAACCACTTCAATCAATACCAGTGCCTTATCCAAGGTTACAGAGTCATCTAAACTCAGATAATACTCCTCAAACAAAACATCTTTATGCATCCTGTTGGCTTGGTTTCTATTAATCCTTGTATATGCCTGACACCTACAAGAATTTATGCACTCCAAAATAAGCTATGATAATCAAAATTCAAAGTCTCTTCCAAAAGAGTTTACTGGTATGAGTGATGCCCGCATCTTTAATTTCCCTCCTAAAGAGAAAAGCTAACGAACACTTCTACTAAAATTGCTTTGCAATTCCATTCAAATAGAACAACCCTAGATTATTGAGAATGAAAGCAATAAACAAATTTGTAAACACACTTGAAGACAACACAAAGCTTTACTCAAAACCGATGGTCTGTATATTGATATTTAGTTCAAGAAATATTACAAGAAATTTTGAGTATTCTCCATTAGACTTAGAAAAGCTCAGATAAATTTCTGCAGTGTTTTCTTACAATTCTTTGCAATCTCCTTTCCTCTAGTCCTGGTATCCATTTATAACAACATGGATGCACAAAGCTTCAGACTTCTCGAGGAGAGTTTGTTAAAATCATTCCTTTCAAAATAAAGAGGTTACAAGCTTTTTGCAAAAGTAGTTACAAGCTCTTTTCGGCCTTTGCAGTTTCTTCAACAAGTTGTTCAGTTGCAACCTCTTCTACTTTTTCAGGGGTGCTCTCCAACTATTCTATATCATGGGTGGCATATTTAGTTTTCCACTCACCATACACCTCTTCTATCAGCCATGAGAAATTAATCACTTTATCCTTAGTTTTAGTCAACCTTTTCCAAGAATTTCTCATTTTGTTGACTTCTGAATTAAGAAAACCATAATGTGACTTAATTTTCTCTATCTCTTTTATTGTCAAAACAAAGAAAGAAGCATCATCTAGATCAATATTTCATTTAACTCTCACTGACAATTTAGCTTCTATCTCTTTAAGCCACATTTGTTTATCCTTTAATTGATCCAGGCTAACAAAAACTCCTGGGAGCAACTCAAAAACTTGATCAGTGTACTCCTTTTTGCACAAATTTACCTTCCTATCAACATTATTCACTTCTACTGCTAATTGTACTAAGACTTTAGCGACATCAGAAGTGGATTTAATGATGGGATTGGCCCTTGCTTCATCACAGGATACAAACATAAACTCTAAATGTTGCTCCCTAGGCCTCCATTTGTCAAAAATAGGTGTCAAAATGACCTTGTCTCTCTTGAGCTCATTCCATATTTCCATAATTTTACCTACATTGTTGTAGAGCAATGAGACATTTATTGTATCTGCAAAACTGGAAATTGTAGCCCTTACTTTCTCCTCATATTTCTTTGCATATAAGGCCTAAGCCTGTTTCAAGTTTTCTAATTCTTGGGGAGTGATTTCAATCATTTGAGAGCTGGAGGGTGCTGGAGATGGTGGAAATTCAATGATAGGGATAGTAGGTGGAGGTCTTTTAGGAGAAGAGGAGATCATCAGTGTTGAAGACTCACCTTGATGGTATTGTCCAGTCAACTGGCTCTGCAGCTTGGCAATGATGCTATCCTTACCTCTTACCTCCTCCTTGGCATTGTTATAGGCCTTCAAAACTATTTCTAACTTAACTTGGAGGGCCTCTTTCTCTTTGGCTTCCTTCTCTGCTATTGCAACACTAAATTTTGTAGTCTCTAACACAGTGCTAGTAGCCTCCACTACCCCTGTACTCTACACTCTCTTCACCATCATCCCACCAAGGTAACTTGACCCTAGGGTGTCTTTGCTTTTCTTACTCTCATTTCTCTTGAGAGACCAGATGATGAGTGCAACATTTTCCTTATTGAAAGTAATCCCCTCCATGGGTTTAGTCTCTTTTCTCACTACATCTAGTACCAAGGCATTTGCTATATCCCATTCGGGTAAGATAAGCACTCCAGCTTGTGCTACCATATCTCTTCCCTACTCAAGGGTGATGGTTTTGAATTCTTCCATCATCTCTTGCTTTATTTCCTCTTCCACCAGAGCTGGATCTTTATTGGGCTGCTCAGCCTTTCTCGTTTCACATCTAGCATTATATTTATCTATGTGTTGTTTCCATATAAACTGCATAAATGCTTCTGATGTGACAAAATTGTTATCAGCTAAAAAGGCTCTACTTGCCTGCTTGATCTCAGGATCCCACTCGTGGCCTTTGAGTTCAATGATAGTGATATCCATTTTAGCAGCAATGGGTTCTTCTAGCATTCCTTCCTCCACTTCATCATAAGTGTATGCAATTTCCCCTAGACTACCTAACTGTAGGAGTTGCTCAACTGCTACTTGCTCATTTCCTATATGGATAGGGAATTGGGATGGGGAATACAAAGGTGTATCTGATTGTACTTCTTTCTCCACCCTTTGCTTCTTTGGGCTTTCTTGGATGTCAATGACATCTTGTATCTTCCTCTTTCCTTTGGAGGTAGAGGGCTCCCCTATTGTAGGCATCAACACACTAAAACTGGATTTCTTATGTAGTGTATAATCACCAGGAGGGATTGCCTTGCTGGAAACTGACCTATTTAGGATCATTGTTTCCTTCTCAAGGTTGCTCTTGATTACATCTTCTCTCTTCTCTTTCAGTGTCTGCATCACATCTTCAAAAAAAACAATCAAATACTTTATTTTCTCCTCCAGTGGGAAAAAGCTAGATAATGGGTCATAGCTGGCATCAAACTAATGCACAAAATCCAAGGCTTTCTTATAAGCCACCCACTTCTCTTTCCTTAGCTCCTGCTCATCTAGATCAAACTCATTTCTAATGAGGTCTTCAGGAAACTGGAATTGATGAGGCCTACCTCTACATGCTACCTTCTTCCTAAACATACCGTTGAAGAAGTCTTCCAGATCAGCACACTTGGAGATTTCAGTGGACAAATGATAAGGCTTGAGGAAATCCTCAAAGCAATTCTAGCCTCCTTTTGTTATTACAAATTGGTGAGGTATGGTAGCTGCAGGGAAAATAGTCCCTTTACCCCTGCCTATTAATTCTACCTCTTGTAAGCCACCAATTTATCTAAGGATCTCTACGAGGGACCTGGTAAGGTAGCAAAAATGGGGTGCCTCGGAAACCAAAAACTCTGAAAACTGTGGAGACTGGATACAAGTAAATGTCACCCAAGTTATGAACAATTTTTATGTTCTCTATGAATTCTTTTGGTCTTATGAATTCCAGAAGAACTTTGGGGATTCTTGGGTTCTCAGAGTAGAGGACAGTCCTTATCTTGGATGCAAAATATTTATCAAACTTCAAAAACTGGCATCCTCTCTATCCCATGACAACACAGTACTCCATAATTGTACCGACGTTTTTTCTCCTTCCTTCTCCTTAACAAGGTCCAGTCCACTGGCAAAGTAATCACCACCTTTGAAGAGAAAAAGATGCATCAGGAGTGAGTACCATCTGAAAGGCCTATCCACCTTTCCATTCTTGATTCCTATTAACCCTCCATGAATAGCATCAGCAATGAAAGAGGCATAATCAAATGTAATTGCAAGAGAAGGATTCAAAATTTGTGCAATCATTAACAAGTAATGATTCGGCATATTTGCTTCTGCATCTTCTCCCAAAACTTGGCAAAGTGCCCAATACATTCCTTTAGCCCTCAGGGTGAACATACTTAATGAAAAGGGTTCTTGTGTGTTGGGTCCTACAACTATTAACCCTCCTATTTTCACAAAAAACTCTTTGAGAGGCCCATTCCTAAGATGACTCCTCTGTGCACCGTAAATTTGGGCCAATGATGTGAAATTTATAGGTTCTAAAAAATTGGTGAATTCATTAAGCCCAAAATCTGTCTTGAACTCTTTAGCATTAATCTCAACAAGGGTTTTCCCAGTTACATCCCGAATGCTTCTTGTGACTGGATCATAGTTGAGCACAATTTAGGTCAGGAAATCTGTGTCCATAAATACCCCTGGGACAACTAATTTCCTGACATCTAATTCCCAGATACAATTTTGTGGGGCAGGAGAATTTCTCATTCCGAATCCAACTTTAAACAACCCCAACCCAGACAATCCAACCTGTGGGTCTCTCAACCAGTTACCCTTGTCATATAATCCTTCTCCTATCTTTAAACGGGGAGCTTTGGGTACTGATTCTTTTGCCTTTGAAGCCTGATTAGTTGACAATGTCAATTGTTCTAAAAAATCATCATAGACACTCCTTTCTGAATAGTTAACTTTGCCAGAAAACTCTCTTTTAGGAGCCATTTTGAAAATGTAAGAAATGAATACCACTCCTAAACAATTCTATGATGAATCAATTATCTTATTTAAAACACTACACAAGAATTGCTACACAAGAATACGAGAGAACCTGTTCTTCACTTGAAGGAATTTGCTCTGCAAGTGAACCGACTTGCTCTGTACCTAAAGAAAATAACTCTGCATTTTCTCTTCTGCAAAATCCTTTAAAAGATATCTTCACCCAGTTGATAGGAAATCAAATTTTGTACTCTAGGCCAACTACAACATTGATTCCGCATGCTTCGGTCGTCCCTTCAAAATTGAATTCATATGAGAATTCGTATTTTTTGCTCCAACAGGTCACAACGTTCCTGCAAGTGTTTCATTTTTCTCTTTCGCAACTTTGCGAAGGATAACTATCGGGCAGCTTAGTCATGCGAAATAGCGCCGACCGTCCGATCAAAAGAAACTTGATCGAGCGTTAGATTAACTAACAATTTTGGCTCCGCACCGTGTCTCGCTTCTCTATTAGCTATATGATACCACGTGGTGCCCAACCATTGGCCTTGAAATTTCCTTCGCATTTGACTTAACGGTGGCCACGTGTCTTTCCTTTATACCACCGGTTCCACCTTGGCGGGCCCACACTTTCTTCTTAGACCATGTGTCACCGGACACATGGACAGCTCTCATGCATTCTTGCTATTTCATTGGGTATAAAGAATGAGCATCTTACCCTTGCGAAATAGCACGGGCTGTCAGATCATCTCTTAAGTTGATTGACATTTAATCATCTGAAAAGGTTTTCAGGAGGGGTGGGCCCACTGACTCACTGTGAACACCTGGCGTCCAGTCACCTTCGGAGCTGACTTGTCACTTTTTCATTTTCTGAGAGAAAACCATGGGGCCCCAACAAATTCTTAATAGCTGTATCCTCCAGGGCCACCATCATGACATATGGACGGCTCTCATGCACTCTCTCTATTTTGCGGGGTATAAAGAACCAGCACCTTACCCTTGTGAAATAGCACGGGCCATCAGATCATCTCCTAAGTTGATCGGCATTTAATCATCTGAAAAGGCTTTCAGGAGGGGTGGGCCCGCTGACTCACTGTGAACACCTGGTGTCTAGTCACCTTCGTAGCTGACTTGTCACTTTTTCATTTGCTGAGAGAAAACCACAAGGGCCCAACAAATTCTTAATAGTTGTATCCTCCAGGGCCACCATCATGACACGTGGACGGCTCTCATGCACTCTCGCTATTTCGTGGGGTATAAAGAACGAGCACCTTACCCTTGCGAAATAGCGCGGGCCGTCGGATCATCTCTTAAGTTGATCGGCATTTAATCATCTAAAAAGGCTTTCAGGAGGGGTGGGCCTGCTAACTCACTGTGAACACTTGGTGTCCAGTCACCTTTGGAGCTGACTTGTCACTTTGTTATACGCTGAAAGAAAACCACGGGGCTCCAGTAAACTCCTAACAGCTGTACCCGCCAGGTCATCTCTAGGGCCCGCCTTTTAACCTTTAATCCTGACCCGCTGACTGTCGTAACTTACACTGCATGCCACCATTTTACTCACTATCATCAACTAGCTGGACCGTCTATGTGACATGCCATGTCATTTTTGCAACTTCGCTGGTTTTAAATTACGCGCAACTTCGCCTAGCAAAATAACGTGAGCCATGGATCCACCCGCGAGATTCGCACTAGTTACTGGGCCCGACAACTTTAGGATAAAAACATATAAGGCATAAATTTGTCGATTAATTAACATGACCGCCTAGGCAAACAACAAGGGGGGACACTTCCTACGACCCCATGACCCATTACTTAAGTGAATAAAGTAACGAAAGATTAGAAACCAGAGGGTTTAAAACAAACACAAGAGGATCTAAAATAAAAAACCCTTAAATCCTTGAGGTCTAGAACAAAGTTGAAGCATTTGGAACTACACCCTATTCAAAAATTCAACAAACCATAGCCAATCATGGGAAAAGAAAAGCCCATTTTTAATCAGTGATAACAGCATCAAAGTATAATTCCCAAAAGTTTGTACTTACTGCCAAGATATCTGCATCAGGAAATTCGATGTGCAAAGGCATGTTATTTTGTAAAGGTGCATCAGCCAATTGATCAGCAATGACTTGTCCCTTGATGGCTTTTTGGTCAACATATTCTATGTCAAATTCACTCAGTATCATAACCCATTTGGCTAGTCTCCCTGTTAATGTTGACTTGCTCAACAAATATTTGAGAGGATCTATCTTTGCTATTAGTTTTACAGAATGAATCAACATATACTGTCATAGCTTCTAAGTTGCAAATACAACTGCTAGACATATCTTTTCAATTGATGAATAATGTAATTCATATCCAACAAGTGTTCGGTTGATATAATAACTTCTCTTTCTTTTCCTTCATTATCATGTTAAGTTAGGAGAGCGCCTAATGAAACACTTGTTGCTGAGACATAGAGTAACAATGGTTTCCCTTTGGTTGGTGATATCAGTAATGGAGGACTCATAAGATATTCTTTTATTTGTAAAAAAGCTTCTTCACATTTTAGATCCCATTTGAATGGAACATTTTTATGTAGAAGATGGGTAAATGGAAGACATCTATCGGCCAATTGGGACACAAATCTCTGGATTGATTGCAACCTTCCTTGTAAAGATCACAATTGACATATGTTCTTAGGTGACTCCATCTCCATGATAGCTTTAACTTTCCCAGGATCAACTTCAATGCCATGAGCTGATATAATGTACCCAAGGAGCTTTCTAGAGGTTACCTCGAATGCACATTTCTTTGGATTTAATCTCAATTGATATCTTTCCAGTCTGTCAAAAATCTTGCTTAGAATGTTCAAATGTTCTTTTCTTGTGTGAGATTTTGCGAGTATGTCATCAACATAATCTTCCATGAATGTATGCATCATGTCATGAAAAATTGTCGTCATAGCTCTTTGATATGTCACTCCTGTATTCTTAAGCCCAAATGGCATAACATTCCAGTAGTATGTTCTGCATGCATAGGTGAAAGCTATCTTCTCTTGATCTTTAGGTGTGATTCTTATTTGATTATATCCTAAGAAGCCATCCATTAATGAAAACATCTCATGCCCTGCTGACAAGTCTACTATGATATCAATGTTTGGTAGTGGGAAATCATCTTTTGGACATGCTTTATTCAGATCTCTGAAATCTATGTAGATTCTTATGCTCTTATCTGGTTTTAATACTGGTACAATAATTGAAACCCATTTTGGATAAGCAACTAGTCTTATGAATCCCACTTCCACTAGTTTCTTGAGCTCAATTTTTACGAGAGCAATATGTGGGTGCATCTTTCTTAGCTTCTTCTTAATAGGTTTTGCTTTTAAATCCATATTAAGATGATGCATGATAAGATCTGGGTTAAGCCCTCGCATATCTGCATAAGACCAAGCAAAATTTATTTGTCGTTGCTTAAAGAATTCCATGTATTCTTTCCTCTCTTTTTCTGATAATGAGGCAGCAAAATGAAGTATTTTAGGATCCTTTTATGTATCAATGTTTACTACTTCTGTTGGTTCTATCAGGATAGCAGATCTTTCTTGAAAATATGCAGGAAAAATGTCAAACTTTCCATCTCCTGATGCCTCAAGGAGGTTTTCATCATCAGATACACCCTTTATTTTCTCTTTTGATTGATCTAATGTTGTCATGAAATGGTTTTCAACAATAGGTCTCTTTCCTTATTTTATTTCACTTTTGAGACTGAAAAGTTTGGCATTCTCACGACTATGAAAAACATTACTTGATTCTGTAGTAGAATATATCTTAGGTGGGATGGGTTCAATAGTGTTAAGGTACACAACTAAGTCATGATCATTGGAAAAGACATTTAGTTCAGGGTTGTCTAAATTATCCCAATCAATTAGTTCAGGATGAAGAAGGGGTAAATCATAATCACTGTCATCATTAGGTATTTCAATATTCATGACATAATGATCATAATTTAGCATAGAATAGGTATTATCATAGATTAGATGTTTATGAGGATTGTCTTTCTCAAGCGTTTCTGAATTAGCCTTAACAAGATTAATATTATCATTTTGTAGTTCACACTCAAGTGGTTCTTCAATTGATGTTTGTCCCTTAAATGAATGGATTATATCAACACACACATCTTTGGTACTGCAATTTTCTTCTTGATTGACTTCATTTGTATTTTGGGGTCGATAGACTTGTGTACATGATAAAGAGGATTCCTTTAATAGATTTTGTCTCCTTTCAAACTCAGCTTCTTCTGGACTAATAGCTAATCCAACTTGACTATCTCTTATTTCTTCTATGGTTCTTGCATATCTGATCCTTGATTGCGCTTCTTGTGGCATTGTGTCATTGTTTTTGTCATTTGCTTTTCTTTTTGCATACGCCTCTTTTCTCTAAATTTTGAGTTTCTCTTGTCTTCTTTCTAATTTTATCTTTTGTTCTGCAATAGACAAGTCTTATTTTGTGATAGTTGCTTGATCTTCATTGTGTTCTTTGCTTGATGTAGTGGATAAGGTATCTAGACTCCATTCATATTCATTGGAAACTGTTTCTGAATCCTCATCTAAGATTACTCCACTATACCATACTGGAATGTCATGTGGTGCAAAAAGTTCCTTGATTTTTGCCATTTCTATTTTTACTGCCTCTCAAATATCTTGTTCAGATTTTGCCTTTCTTTGTATTTTCAGAACTTGTTGACGAGATTTTTCTTCACCTTTGATAGTAGTCTCTTCTTCTTTCTTTTCATGATCTTCTTACTTCTTTTGCTTATTGGCTACTGTTTTGGCTGCTTGATGTAGCTTTTCTTGCCAATTGTCTCCTTTAGAAATTGATTTCTTTCTCCATTTTTGCTGTTGAGTATTGTGTTGCTTTTGATTAGACTTCAGGTATCCCAAACTGGATTTATCTTCTATGGATTGTGAGTGTGGACAAATAGGTTCTGAAATACCTTGATGTTGCTTACCAATTGGTCCTTTTCTTTCATATCCCATCTTTTGCATGATTTCATATCCTTTGCCATATTGTTTTATGGGAATATTGACTTCTACTGCTGGTGCTATAGTTTTATCTTCATCTTTGTATAACCAACCAAGAATGTCTTTGTCTTCATTTTCTTCTTCAAGGGTTTCAACACTAACAAAGGTTCCTTTAAACATATGTTTTGATTTGCTTGATGTCTGTGACTGAATATCTACAGGTTTTCCATATGACTTAGGGGAAAGTGGAAATTTATTCAAAGAATACTTTCCCAATCCTTCATCATTTAACTTGAGATTTTCTTCAAAAGTTTCCCATAACTTTGCTTGAATTTCTTTAGTAGGATATACTAATTCTCTATTATGTGGAACTCTTGTATCTTGTGTTGGCTTCAAATTATTGCAATATTGACTAGAATCTGCAATTATAGTGATCTCTTGCCCTTCGTGAGAAAATTTCACACATTGATGATATCTACAAGGAACTACTTGTATCTTGTGAATCCAGGGTCTTCCCAGAAGAATGTTGTAGGAGAGATTCAATTCTAAAACTTGACACATTGTATCCTTTACCACAGGTCCTATCTTTATTGGTAGCACAATAGTTCCTTTAGAAGAATGTTTTGCTTCATTGTAAGCCTTGATGGTTATTTTCTTTTTCAGGTCCACTGCATTCTCTGAATATCCCAAAGCTTTTATCAAACTTAATGCACAAATATTTAAGCCAACTCCTCCATCTATGAGTACACATTTGACATGAGTTTTATTAATGGATACTTCAACATACAAAGGAGCATCATGAGGATGTTGTAAAGATGTGTCATCATTTTCAGAAAATGATAAGAAATGAGGGGCTATAAGATGTCCTACCATGTTTTGGAATTGATCTATATCCAAATATTTTGAAACCGTTGTTTCCAGTAATTGATATTTCCAGAATTTCTAGAATTGATATTTGAGTGGATATTCGTTGTAATTGCTCTACTAAATTGTATTCTTGTGATGTGGATGTTGAGTCTTTTGCTATACCTAGAAAGGTAACCTTTTCTTTGCTTCTTGTGATAACATTGATTGGTTCTGAAGATTGATTTTTGTTAATAATGATCACATTTACTACATCATCATATGTATAAGTGTAATTTACTTTAGTTTTTCCTTTGTCATTTTCCAATTGGGATGATTCACCTTTATCATAGTTTGGAAGCAAAGTTTTAAAAGCCAAGTGTGATTCATTCGTCTTATGGCTATCCACTGTGATGGTTCCATTATCAATTAGATCTTGGATAATGTGTTTCAATCTTTGGCAGTCATTTGTTAGGTGTCCTTTATTTCGATGATAATTGCAAAAATGATTGTCATTCCACCAATTTGGCTTGACTGGTGGTTCATAAATTCTTGCTTTAGGTAAAACAATCAATTTATTAGCAAGCAAAGTTTTTAAGGCTGATTCTAAAGATTCTCCAATTTTTGTGAATTTTCTTTGAGGATTAGAGAAAAAGGATTTGGCTTTATTGTTTTCTATATTGTTGTTGCTTGGGATTTGACTTGATAGATTGAAAATTGGTTGTTGTTGTTGCACAGTATTGTTATCATCATTTCCTTCATTGCTGACATTCCTATTCTTTGACTAGAACTTGGGTGTTTCATTATTGTTTTTGTTGTTATTGTTGTATGAATTATTATAAATTTTTAGTTCTCCTTTCTTTACCATTGCATTCTGTATTTTCAGACCATTTTTTATCATTTCGGCAAAAGAGGGAGGACATTGCATCCTTATTCGATAAGTCATTTCACTGATAATATTATCATTGAATATGTCCATTTTTTCTTGATCAGGTACATCCTGGGGATACCTATTAAACATGCATTTCCATCTTTGTAAAATGATCATAAAGGATTCTCCATTCTTTTGTTTAACACTGCAAAGATCTAGCATTGTTATTTCATTCCTTATATTGTAGAAATATTGTGAAATAAACCTATTCACAAGTTCTTCAAAGGATTTGATTCCGGATGGTAATCTTGAAAACCACTCCATTGATTGTCCATTTAAACTCCTAGGAAAAAGATGCATAAGGTAAGTTTCCTCGTGAGTAAATTCCATGCTCATAGTACAAAACTCCCTAATGTGATCTTGAGGATTAGATTTTCCATCGTATTTGTCATATTTAGGGATCTCGCAATGTTGCAGAAATGGCATCATATTCAATTTTTTATCAAAAGGATATGGGAATATATCTTGTAACGAATATTTCTTGGAGCTTTTCCCATTTTGCATGTCTTGTATTTGTTGAGTAAGGTTTGATAAGGGATTATCTGCATAGTCTCTCCTTGTTTCGTCATGAGTCTTTTTGTCACTACGCTCTTTTCTTTTATCATCCTTTTCTTTCCTTGTTTCTTCGTTGTTTATATCTTCATTATTTTTATCATCTGTGTTTTGGGTGTTACTTGTCTTAGCGTCTTGTTTTAAGCTTTCTATGTTAAAGTCTTGTGGTAGTTTAGCTCCAGATTTTGCCAACATCAAGAGATATTTTTCTTTCTGTTTTGCCAACAATTTTTCCATTAGCCTATCAAATTTGAAATATTGTTCAAGGTCTCTAATGGTGCTATTGACTGCTTCTTCATCAACAGTGGTAAATCCAAAAGTGGTATCTTCTTCCTCCATTTGTTGTTGTTTTCTAAGCTATTTGTATTGGGCTCTAGTCCAAACTGGCATGTGATTATTTCAAAGTTGTCAATAGTTCCCAAGGATAAGGTCAATAGGTGATTATTGGTTTAGGAAGATATGCTTTATTGATCTTACCACTATTGTTTGTTTGTTGGGATAAAGCATCTCTTTGTTGAAAAGCACATCTTTGTAGAGTTTCACTGTCAAATTCTGTACAGCAGCCACGTAAGTAGTGACAAAAATGGTGTAGGAATGTCCTATGTTTTAGAAAGATCTTGCGATTGATATAGAAGAATCTTATTCTCTTTTGAGTAGCTTTGTAACTGGGTTTTCTATTCTTAAGGTGATACTTAAAAGTCATATAAGCATTTGACAGTTTACAAGTTTGATTGATTCCAAAGTTGGTGCAATTTTGGTTTTGATGTAACCTAAGTTCAAAATAGGAAAGATATATCCAAGATTAGGAACCTAGTATAGATTGATCAAGCTTCGTGATAGAGGATTTGATTATCCCGATGAGAGACTTGACAAGGATGTTGATTTTTTTGCACTTAAGATGTTTGAATCAATAGCTTGTTGAATGTTGATGTTTATAGAACCTTTTGGGAATAACCTATAGGATTAGCAACCTAGTTGTTTGAGCTATTTTGAAAATACGTGATGGTTTAGAGACAAACCTACTTCAAGAATTATTTTGATATTTTGATTTTGAGTTGGTGTTTCAAGTGTTGGAATGCTTTTTGTTTTATCCTTTTGATCACACTTTTCAGAAATTTGTTGATTTTTGATCTCTTGTAGATGATAATTTCCATCAATTTTTGACCATTTGGAACATGTTACAAACATAGAAGACATCATTTTTAATAAATGAAAAGCACCAGCAAGTACAAATCCCTATGGCAGGCTGGGACAATAGTTGTTGAATCTCACATGGAGTTTCCCCCAAGGCTATGCTATTCAAAGCGGATATTTAGATGCTTGACCCCACTGGCTCCACCCTCGGCACTCACTTCTTCGGGGCAGCCAAGCACCAGTTTCCATGAAATCTCCTCATGACAAACTTTATATCTCTACTAGAAACTGTATGTGTGTGAGCCGCTTCAGAGATCCGACTCCTGCGCCAACAACTAGAAGGTTTTTGGCAACTAGTACAAATAGTTTTTAGTAAGGGCTTCTGATCATGTGGCCATACATATGACACTTTTAGCTCTATAAATACAGAAGGTTCCCAGCTTATAGAGGTTACGGTCCATAGGGTTTATGGGGAAACATAGTGTCGGTATGAACTTATCAGCACATGTTGTTTGAACTTTCATCACAAACACTATTTATTTATAGTGGATTGGAAGGACTCAGTATTAGCCCATTTCCACTTTAGGTCATTCCCCTCTCACTGGCCCCCTCAAGGCAGCTTGGGAAGGCAGATCCTCTAAAGGATTTAATTGCAAGAAAATAAATGTTTGATTTGTTGTTCTTTTTACCTTGCAAATGTGATTATTTTTAGAGCCCAAAAACAAGTGAGGTACTTTTTAGAACACCAAATTTGAAAAATGAAGTTCTTTTTACCCAAAAGGAAATATGAATTCTTTTTAACCAACTTTGAAAAAGCTAGAAAAGAAATCACTAAATCCTAAGTTAACTCCTCCAAATCTACAAGAAACTGTTAGAAACCTGCAAAAAAAAAAGAAGTTAGTGAAAATCCAAAACCTTAGGTGGGATTCTACAAGCCTAAAGCTATCTGTCAAAAGCGCTAACTTGCATTACAAAAGTGCTACCCTATGATACAAAAGCACTGATTTTCAGAAAAAAGCACTAACCTACATGACATATGTGCTAACCTATGATGCAAAAGCGCTGATTTTTAGACAAAAGCACTAACCTACATGACATATGCGCTAACCAATGATGCAAAAGCGCTAACCTATGATGTAAAAGCACTATCAAAATTCACACATGCATGAATCTGCATTACAAAATATGTTAATTTTATTTTTGCGAGATTTTTAAAGATATATGCGAGGTCCAGCCCCATGGTGGGTGCCAAAATGTGTGAGCTTGAATTTCATCCTTAGAATGTTACCTGCAATAAGTTAGTTTCACAAAATACAATGGAAATGCATACAAGAAATCCAAAATCTACCAATGAAACTATATGAAATACATATTAAAATAAAATATTATTTTACCTTCATGACTTATGTCTCATTGTGTCCTAACTCCACTATTCCTGGTTGCAGATGGTGTGCTCTCAGACAATGCACTGTTGGCTTCCAAGATGACATATGAAGAATGGACTGATAACTTGTAGTTAACTGATAGTATGATATGCAAAGCTACATGGTTATGCCAAAATGATAATACTATATGATTATATTGCTAAAATGATATTTTCTATTTGCTTCAAAAATTCACAGATGCATAAGATTGGCTTGAAGACTATTTTTGAAGACTCACTCTCTCACAACTGAAGCTCTTGATTTTATAGACTTTGAGAGGATTAGATGATGTGGCTTAGATCAATGGTCATGATCAGATCTCCAGATTTGAATGGCTATGAGAAAAGGTGAAGGTTAAGAGAAAGGGGGAAGGAGAAGACAAGTGTCACTCATCTCACCTTGACTAGGTTGCTAATTGAGGGAATCTAGGGATGGTTGGAGGAAATTTAGGCATGGTATGACAAGTGGACTCAAGTCCTTCCCAATATGTAGGGGGTGTTGGAGAGAATATAGGAAATGGTTATGAAATATGTGTGCAAAAGTAGTACTCTAGATCATTTTGCAAAAGTTGCATTTTTGATGATTGGTGTTGCAAAGTTGGTTCAACCAACTAAAACATGAGCATATGATAAAAAATAAACTACATTGTACGGGTTGGAGGATTTGGGATGCAAGAGCAAGTTTTTGAGTTGTAAGCAAATCTTTTTTTCTTCACCGTTTTAACAGTTTTTCTTGGTTTTTGTTGCATTGTATGGTCCAGTACGGACTTGTTAGTAGATTGAAATTGCAGGGCATGAGATTTTGTTGAATTTTCCTTCCAATAATGTATGAACACTAGGAACCCTACGATTCCCACCTACCCGGACTTAATCATGAATTAATATTTAAGGAATATTAATTTCTTTAGCCACATGCTTAATGAGTTGGCAAAGGGAAGATGAAGTGGAGATGGAGGGTGAGTTGGAAAAGGGATTAAATAATTTTGAGAATTATTTAATATTTGAGACTATAGGATAGGAGAATAATATTAAATATTGGATATTTAATTGTTTGGAGAAGATAATTAAATATTAGATATTTAATTAATTTGAAAGAATAGGATAATGAATTAATTAATAAAATATTAATTAATAGAAAGATATGAAAATGAATTAAATTAATTAATCTTTTTGAATTAACTATTTAATAGAAGAATAAATATTAAATAAATATTAAATATTTATTTAATTGCTCATAGCCAATTTTTAGGTGTATACAATTGTAAACAAACCATTGTGTTCAAATACTAGAATCTACCCAAGATGGAGAAAGCTTAACAACCGAGACCCTAGGCTCTGATACCAATTGCTGAACACAAGATGCCACTGAGAGGGGAGTGAATTAGTGGTTTCCAAACTTAACCCTTTTCTATCCTATGTGTGTATACTGGTTAACAGATCTAACATAAAGTAGACATACCAGTTAGATGAGAGAATGACATAGATGCAACCACACATAAAAGGGACATCACATAACATCATATGTACAAGGAAAACCCAAGATGGGAAAAACCTTAGTGAGAAATGCTGCTAGAGAGTACTGCTCCAATCTAGCCTCATAATGAAAGCCTCAGTTACAACATTTAGGGCACCAAACCAAGGAGTACCACTCCTACTTTAGGGATCCAACCCAAGGAGCACCGACCCCTGATTTTAGGGCACCAACCCAAGGAGCACCAACTCCTGCACCGAGCTCCAACTAAGTGATTACAAAATCATGTATTTGATACAAAAGTAATATCCTTGTTATAAAATAACTTTGCAACTCTCATGCAAGTCTTTCCACTGGTTCTTCTCTCTCCAATCTCTGTTGGTTCTCTACTCACCTTCTCACTGGTGCAATCTTATCTCCTACTGTAGCTCACTCTCTACTGCAACCTTACCAGTTCAGCCTCTTCTTTGTCTCTGTCTATTTTGGTCTCTACAAGTTCTATTTTCTCTCCGTCACACTGCTGGTAGCCACGATTTCTTTTCTTCACTCAATTAGTTGTCTACGATTTGATTACTATCAGTTCTCAACTTACCGATTCTCTTTTGATTCTCACTGTTCTCTTCTCTTTTCTACAATTTTCTAGCCTCTTCTCTACCAGTTCAAACACCATTGGTGCACTCCTCTATTAGACTTAATGGTAGACTACCGGTTGCCTCACTCTCCCCAATTGAACTCTGTAAACTGATTCTCTCTCTTACACACTCAGTCTCCTCTATGATTTTCATTGAGAACTTGGTTGGTTGGCTCTCAATTTTTACTCTATCATGCAACAACTTTATTTACATCTTTTGTTTGCATACTTATATCCAAACTTTCCTGCCTAAATGTGAGTTTGAACATTGACACGCTAGGGTTTACGCCATGCACTAAATCTGCATTTAATCTGATCTCTGATCATCGTGACCTATCACATCCAATCAGATAGCATGTCCTTAATTGATGATCAACACCCCATCAATGAGCATTGCCATTCTATTTACCTTGCAATTCATGTCTTCTATCTTTAGTCACCTATAGCATGATTTTTGGCCTTGTGTCTAGTCAATCATGTGCATGATGTGGTCTCCTTCACCCACTTTGATCTACTAGATCAGGCTATCCTTGATCTTTATTGTTTCCTTGATATCAAGCCATAATCTCCTACCATCCTTCCTTGAGCTTTGCAGTTGCCATTTAATGTTGGACCAACTACCAATGACCTCACCGACACACCACACCGACCTATGCATGCATGCCACTTCACCTTCTCGTGGTGCCTTTGTTGGCATCCACCTTGGCTCACTACGTCAGTCTGACTTGGTCACCAACTAGTAGAAAACAATTGGGTCCATCTACCAGTTCACAAACCCTGTCAGTTATACCCTAACCTGTTTGTCTTCACTCTTGCACTTTGCCTCTCTTCTAGTGGAACACCTAAACCAGTTAGCACACTTTCCAACCTACCTCATACACATCTTCAATAGATAGGATCCTTTTACTTCTACACCTTGTCAGGTTTATCAGTGGAGATACTTACCGGTAACCACCTTCATGACACCGTGTCATCAACCTTTAACAAACTTCATCTGTCTGCATCTATGGCAACATCTTTCTCCATCTTCAATCCAGTCGCTCTCTTTGTCTGTAATTGCTTCAACTTTGCCTTCTGCACCACTAGATCATTTCTCCTATTAATAGGTTTGTCAAAGTGACAAACATATTCTTCCTTCTCTATACCAGAAACATATCATGTCTACCCTTGCAAATCTAGTACACATCCCTAATCTCATACAACTAAGGCAACTTAGTGTTTCATTAGTTGATCTGGTTCAAGTCTTCAATCACCTGCCATCTACTCTTATGTCTTATCTCAGAGGACTATGATGCATTCCATGCATAATAGGAGATAAGCTCCACTTACCGGTGGGAGTGGATCCTTGTCATCTGCATCTGGCATTGCACATATAATCTAGTTAGGCACATTCACTATCAATCATCTCTTCATTTGGTGACTACATCTTTATCTGATGGGAGTTCTGCTATCTCAAATCCAGCCATCATATTGGTTGTCATATTTGCATATCTACATTAGCTCACCCTACAAATCCACATGCTAGTTCACCCTTCTTGCTCACTTGGTAGTTGGCAACAATGTACTACCAACATGTCATACTAATCTCTAGTCCTTATGTCTTCAACATAAGCCAGAACTAACTTGTGTACTGGTGACTCCTATGATCATTATTCTAGATGACATCAATGACACCATTTCTGGTATCCATCAATGACAACCCTACTCATTAATCTCCCTTACTGGTTGCCATTCTATACCAGTTGACATCAATGACAACACAATACCAATAGGGATAACATCAATGACAACTCCCATACACTTATCTACACTTATACAGTGTCTCTTGCCAACAAATACATCTTCCAAGGTTGACATCAAATGAAACGTGTAAATAAGAATTAAAGCATGTTAGCTAGTCAGCCAAAAATGAATCTCCAATGCAAATTGCATAATGCAGATCTACACATGCCATGGTGAGACCCAAAACATTAACCATACTTATCCTCCAAAGAAAACCTAGACCAAAATAATAAGATTCAAGTAGGATACAATATCATAGTCAGCTAGAAACTAGACTAGCTAATAACACAGAACTCAGAACATCATAACTCCACTTGCTAATCAAAATATCACCTGAAAACTAAACCGAAACATTGCACAAACCATATGAACAAATCCTCAAAATTGTAGCACATGAATCCTCATATCTAGAAGCCACTAAGCATCCCTAGACCTATTTTGATAGACAACCTTATTGGACTAGAAATAACAACAACCAACTCTACCAACTGAATAGTAGAGGATCGAGAAATTTGATAATGCAATATATATTGAACATAGACATAATATTCATGACCATATCAAATAACCTTCACATACCAAACGAATTCAAGGTATTTTCCCACTAGGACATTAAATATTATTTCCTACATATTGAAACTTCTACTATACCACCCTTTTGGAATTACTTCAAAATTTCCACAAGACAATTTAATAATATCTAAAAACATAAATACTCTTTCCTTCATATTGAGAATTCCACTTAAACATCAATGACAACATAAGCATCAATACCAAAACACACAAGCACTCTTTCCTGCATATTGGAGCTTCCCCTATACCATCCTTACTTCAACATCAATAGAATAGGATAGGTTAACATCAATGACAACACAAGTTTGGTTGACATCAATTACAACAAAGTAAAATAACTCAATTTTCCAACAATGTCCCCCTTTTTCATTGATGGAAACACCACCAATAGCAAATAGCACATACAACTGATCTCTCTCCCAATTTGTATCTCTATCTCCCTTTGATATCAAGGACAAAGGGCACTATTCTAAATTTCTCTTCCTTTGACATCAAGGACAACAAACGCAATTTTGAATAGCTCTACCTTCAATTTGAATTCATCACATCAAATTATAACCTAAAAATATCATAAGATACTACAATACTCCCCTTGATGGGGATGAAATGATTTTCAAAAAGCCTCAACCTTATCTCCTCCCTTGAGAACAAAAACAACATGAATCCAAGAAGAAGAAAAAAGCCTACACAACTCCCCCTAGATAGATGTACCACTTCTTATACCTTTTTTTCATCTCTTCTTTAACCTTATGGGATCATTCTAGAAACATTATCTTTAGTCGTGACTTCCTCTATCAAACCTATATTACTAGATTTAGCTTCCAAATCTGCACTAGCATAGTATCTTCTAGGAGCCCAAATATATTTGTGATATCAATAATTTCTCCATCTATATGCATGATACATCCACTATAGACTTTCATAATCCTCACAAATGATGAGGTGGATATTATAATCTCCACCACACTGAAAACATTGTCATCATCAATCCACAAGGGGGGTTCACAAAATCTTCATTTCTCTCTCCCCCTTAAACAATGCATATTGTCTAGTTATTGGAAGAAGAATTGCCATCACTAGAGGGTGCAAACCCATCCTCACATTTTGGTTCCACCTTTTATTTTGATTACTTCACCCACATCTTTTGCATCTTCTCCTTTTTTACAATGACATCAATCTTCTTTACTAGACTATTCTTCCCATTTCTTCCTCTATAGAATTTGGAAATGTGTCTAGGTTTGTTACAATTGTAACACACCAAACCTTGAGAAACATTTTTACTTGTTTTGACACATCTATCTCTTTTGATGCTTCCACTCCCTTTGATAACACTTCTATAGTAAATAGCCTTATGACCCTATTTGTTACAATTATAACAATATCCATTGAAAGATTGAACATTCTTACCATTTAAATTCCTCATCATCCTACTTCTACATTAATTAGCCTTATGACCAACCTTGTTACAAATGTACCACTAACCATTAAACAATTGATATTTCATATGATTTCTACATTCACTCATTCTATGTCCAAGCTTATTGCATTAAAAAAAGGTGTCATTGAAAGTTGATGAGTACCTGATTTGAGTAAGAGGAGCATGAGAACTCCTAGACGCTTGCTTGTTCTAGATTTGAGGGGAACCATTTTGGCTATAGTTCCTCACTTTATTCATGACCTTTTCTCTACCAGCTTCACTCTGCTTGTTCATGAACTCTCATTGGTCTTCTACCATATTCTTATTTGCAAGGTTAGGTACTAGTTCCATTGTCTAGCTTTCCTCAATTAAATTCAATTCTTCTTCTGCCATCTTTGCCTAAATTTTATCTGTTGGCAATTTAGACGAATTGATTATATGTTGCATTGATGTTTTGTCATTGATGGCAACACTAGTTGTTTTGGTTATTTACAGATTTCCGATTGGTTCTGGTAGAGTGGTTGATTATGATATTGATTCGGTAGGATCTGGTATGCATTGGTTTGGATCTGTCATTCATGCTATTCAGATTTGTATCATGATCAGCTGGTTTGGGATTTGATGACTTAGGAGCTATCATTTGTTCTAGTAAGCCTTTTGGTCATTGGTAATGGTTTTACCAGTAGATATTTGTTAAAGATATTTTGATGCACATAATAAGTGGTGTTGGTGCAAATTCTAGATGGCTTTCAAGATATTGTTGGTTATCTTGTTTGTGTTCCAATTCATTGGTGGTGTTGGATTTGGTTTATGGTGACCTATTTTGAGTCCGGTGTTATCTAGGTTGTGGACCAGTTTCTGTAACGTATCAGAGGATGTTCTTGATGCGTTATCAGAGGGATTCAATGATTGGTTTACATTTTTTTCGGCCTAAGTCAACTTGGTTGATCATTGGATTAAGGGTTTATGTTATGAATTTATTGTATTATCTTTTAGGTGGCCGACATAATCGATTAGGTCTTGGGTTGGTATAAATATGATGTAAGATCTCTTTGTAGATCATGGGTTGATAGGAAAAGGTTATAGGATGATTTGTGCGCAAATAATATTGTAATCATATGCAAAAGGTTTGGTTGATCATAGGTGATAAAATTGGGTTTGTAAGAGAGGTTTAAGGCCTTGTTATTGAGCTTAACTAGAACTATACGCATGCATAGGAGATGTTATACTTGCAGTTCACTCTTCTTTCCGGATTGTAGTCCGATGTTTATGTATTCAATGAGGCTCCTTTTTGTGATGAGCAGTGCGCTCTAGGCTACTAGTCTTCCTACATATGCAGGTCCCTCATATTGTAATCACATACTTGCTAATTTAGTATTATCTGACTATGGGTAGGCTTCCCACTATGGTTTTTCCCTTTACCGGGTTTTCCACGTACAAATCTTGGTGTCTTGTGTTATGGATGGATGGTAACTATTATGTGATTTATGTTTATGTTTAAATGATTTATCAGTCATTCTGATATTTATTTTATTCATTCTAGTATTAAGTTTATGTGTTCTGGTAATAAGAATTTAAATGCTTAAAGTTCTCTAATCCGGTGACAACTGATTCACCCCCCCTCTTAGCTGTCCTCTGGTTATCTGAACTATGTAACAATTTGTATCAGAGCTTGGTCCTCTTTGCAAAAGCTTAACTGCTTGAGGAAGATCCTATGGCATCTAGCAGTTCAAGTTTATCTAGTTCATATGTTGTTTTTTTTTGGAGAGAAATTCCTAGGCTTGATGGAACAAATTACAGGGTATGGAAGATTTAGATGGAGAATCATCTAAGATGTCTTGGAAAGGAGATTTGGGAGATCACTAAGAATGGTGTTACATCATTTAATTCAACATCTAGAAATCCTCTTCCGGTTGGTCTGGATAAAGAGCTTGAGAATGATTGTAGAGCTAGAGAAGCCCTTTTGTGTGCACTTTCTGATCAACAAATTATGGGACTAACTGAAAAATCAACTGCAAATGCTAAATGAGACAAATTGGAGACTTTGAATGAAGGTGAACCTACTATTAAAATTGCCAAACTTGATGGTTACCGGGTAACGTATGAAAATATGAAGATGGAAGAAGATGAAAGGATTATTGCTTTTATGGAGAGAGTTAATGAGATTGTTTTGGGAATTCAATGTTGTCGTGGATCTCTGAGAGAAGATGAAATAGTTTCTAAAGTACTAAGAGCTTTGCCACTAGCTTATAAGATGAAGGATACTGCAATTAATGAGTTGAGAACTATGGAAAAAAATTTTGTTAATAGGGACACCTTGGTTGGGAAATTATTTTCTTTTGAGCTTGAGGAATTTGGACCTTTTGAAGCTATTAAATCTGAAGCTGCTTTTCATGCATCTACATCATCTACCGGCAAAAGTGATTGGAAAGCTTTATATGCGAAGGAACTAGAGGATATGAAAAAAGAAGATGAGGAGTTTGAGCAACTTGAAGCCTTATTTGCTAGAAGAGTACCTAAAGGACCGATAGGAAGTAAGTATGAAGGAAAATCACCTTTTAAATGCTTTGCATGTAATAAGATAGGTCATTTTGCATCTAGATGTCCTAAAAGGAATTCAAGATTTGAAGAAAGAGCTAGAAGATCTTTTAGGCCTAACCATGATTATCAAAACAAGCATAAGTACAGAAAAAAAAAAAAAGAACAAATCATGCTACTATGTGGATGAGGAAGGTGTGACTGATTCTGATGATGAACTAGCACAAGATTTAGCTAGTGGATCCGGCAATGGAAATGAATGGGTATTTTTGGCTATCAAGGAAGATGATCTGGTACCTGAAGAGAAAGAACTTGCTGCTAAAATTGAAGACAAGGATGAATGGGTAATTTACATTGGATTTTCACATCATATGAATAGAGATAAAATAAAGTTCTTATCTATGCAAGAATTTGATGGTGGTCTAGTTAGATTTAGAGATGACAAAGCATATATGATCGAGGGAAAAGGAACAATATCATTAGATGGTAAGCATAACACTAATAATTTTTATTATGTTGAAGGTTTAAGGAATAATCTTTTGAGTGTAGGATAATTGGTGGTTAAGGGATTTCCGTTACAGTTAAAGGATCCAAAATACAATATTATCAATAGATCTGGTTTGGAAATTGCAACCAGTACATAGACTAAAGGTAATATATTTCATTTGAGCTCCGGTGAGAAGACATGTTTAATTGCACAAATTGATGAGAGTTGGCTATGGCATAAGAGGTTGTGTCATGTGAAATTTGATTGCATTGTGAAGATCAGTTCTACTAAGGTAGTTAGAGATATATTGTAATGCCCTATAATCCGGTATGTAAGGAATGTCAAATGGGAAAGCAAGTCAAGTTTTCTTTTAAGAGTATACAAGACAAATATAATAATGTGCTTGATCTTATTTATACTGATTTGTGTGGTCCTGCTAGAATCAAAAGTTTTCAAGGTGATAGATATTTCATGCTAATCATTGGTGATTATTCTACAATGATGTGGGTTACTTTTCTAAGGGAGAAGTCTGAAGCATTTGCAAAGTTTAAAATCTTTAAAGATAAAGTTGAGATAGAGAGAGGATTGAAGATTAAATTTTTAAGGTTAGACCAGGGTGGAGAATTCACATCCGGTGAATTTAATAGTTATTGTGAGAATAATGGGATAAGGAGACAGTTGTCTGCACCTCAGACACCTCAGCAGAATGTAGTTGTGGAAAGGAAGAACATAACTATCTTGGATGCAGATAGAACCATGATGATGGAAGCTAATTTGCCTCATATCTACTAGAGAGAAGTTATAAGTATGGCGGTATACACATTTAACAGAGTTCATATCAAAGGAGATACCGGTAAGACACCTAATGAGTTATGGTTTGGTCATACACCGACACTTAAGTATTTCAAAATCTTTGGTAGTAAATGCTATATCAAAAGAGATGATTCCATTAGAAATTTTTATCCTAGATGTGATGAAGAAATATTTCTTGGTTATTCTAATGAAAGAAAAGCATATAGATGTTATAAAAAAAGATTGCAAAGAATTGTGGAGAGTACAAATGTTAAAGTGGATGAGCAAAATAGAAGTGAAATCGGAACTTATGAGAGAGAACCGATAGTGGAAATGATCATAACTGAACCAGTAGAACCTATACCAGAACAAAATGTTGAACCGGTTACTCTAGTAGTATCAAAAAAATTAACAGTAATTGAAGATCGAGACAGAGGAACATAAAATGAGAAGACTCCTAGGTATGTAAGGTTGAATCATTCTGAAGATCAGATCTTTTGAGACAAAAGAAAAGGACTGATGACAAGAAGAAGGTTGGCAACTGACGAGGTATGTTTTATTTCTCAAGTTGAAGTGACATCAGTAATTGAATCTTGTAAAGATAAATATTGGATGAAAGTTATGGAAGAAGAATTAGATCAGATAGAAAAGAATAAAACATGGACTTTAGTTTCCTAGCCTATAAATAAGAATGTTATTGGAACTAAATGGGTTTTCAAGAATAAATTGAATGAGGATGGACAAGTTGTGAGGAATAAAGATAGATTGGTTTGTAAAGGATATTATCAGAAGGAAGGAATTGATTATGATGAAACCTTTGCATCGGTAGCTAGGATTGAAGTTGTGAGATTATTTCTTGCTTATGCTTCCCATAAGAATTACAAGGTTTATCAGATGGATGTTAAGTGTGCATTTCTGAATGGAGATCTTGAAGAGGAAGTTTATATTAAGCAACTTGATAGATTTTCACTTTCAAATGACAAAAACATGGTTTGCAGGTTAAGGAAAGCTTTATATGGATTGAAACAAGCCCCTAGAGCTTGGTATGCAAGACTGGATAAATGTCTTTTGAAGCTTGATTTCACTAAAGGTAATGCTGGCAATAATTTATATTATAAAATCACTGATGATGACACATTGATTATTGAGGTCTTTGTTGATGATATCATTTTTGGAGGTGAAGATAAGTTGCGTATGGAATTCTTTAACAATATGAAGAATCAATTTGAGATGTCTATGATTGGGGAGATGAGATTTTTCTTAGGTTTGTAGATTACTCAAACTGATAAAGGTATTTCATCTGTCAAACTAAGTATGTTGTTGAAGAAATTAGGTATGGAAAATTGTAAAGTGGTTAGTACTCCTATGGTTACAAGTGAGAAATTGACAAAGAAAGATGCATCTACATTGGTAAATCCTACTAGGTACAAATCTATGATTGGTGGTTTGTTATATCTGACTCAGACTAGACCGGATATAATGAATGTAGTTTGTATTGTATCAAGATATCAGAGTGATCCTATAGAAAATCATCAGAGTGCAGTGAAAAGGGTTTTTAGGTATTTGCAGGGAACAACTGAATATGGTTTGTGGTATCTTAAAAATTATAACTTTACATTATGTGCATATACAAATGCAGATTGGGCTGGAGATGTTGATGACCATAAGAGAACATTTGGTGGAGCTTTCTTTCTTGGAAAGAAACTTGCTTCATGGATTAGCAAGAAGCAGTCATGCACTTCTTTATCTACTGTTGAAGTTGAGTATGTTGTTGCTACTACTAATTGTACACAAGTTCTATAGATTAAACAAATGTTGAAGGATATAAAGGTGGATTGTAATGAACTGGTATTTATTCACTATGATAACTTTATTGCTATTGATATATCACAAAATTTGATATTTCATTCTAAGACAAAGCACATATCTATCAAGTATAACTTTTTGAAGGAGAAGGTGGAAGCAAATGAAGTCAGACTGGTTTATGTGAATACTAAAGAATAGATTGCATAAATTTTCACTAAACCTTTGTGTAAAGAATCATTTGAGTACTTCAGAGTCAGGTTGGGGATTTCTGCCCCTCTGATAGAGACCTGAGTGATGCTGATTGGCATGAGTCCAATATGCATTATCAGAGTCATTACTTATTCTAGATTGATGGGGTGGTGCTACTACTCAGGGGGAGTAGTCAGCTATATGATTTAGAGGGCTTATGATTTTTTGTTTGATGTTTTATGCTAGATCTTTGACATTGATGTCAAAGGGGGAGAGATATATGTGAAAAACAAAGCTTAACAAAATATCATTCATAAGTGAGTTTGGTTCAGAACTTCATTTCTATATCTTTTTGTGAGAGATTGTTGGTTGTCTTCCATTAGGGGAGACCTATTTGGCATTTCTTGGTACTTGGATGTTTTTCACATCTAGTGTTGCCATCAATGCCAAAGGGGGAGATTGTTGGCAATTCAGAGGAATTGATTATGTGTTGCATTGATTCTTTGTCATTGATGGAAACACTGGTTGTTTTGGTTGTTTACTGGTTTCAAATTGGTTCTGGTAGAGTGGTTGATTATGATATTGATCTAGAAGGATTCGATATGCATTGGTTTGGATCTGCCATTCATGCTATTTAGATGTGTATCATGATCAGTTCATTCAGGATTTGATGACTTAGGAGCTATCATTTGTTCTAGTAAGCCTTTTGGTCATCGGTAAGGGTTTTACCAGCAGAACTTTGTTGAAGATCTTTTGATGCACGTAGATAAGTGGTGGTTGTGTGACTTATAGATAGTTTTTAGGATTCTATTGGTTATCTTATTCATGTTCTAGTTCATCGGTGGTGTTGGATTCGGTTTATGGCAACCTATTTTGGGTCCGTTGTTATCTAGGTTATGGACCAGTTTCTGTAATGTGTTGGAGGATGTTCTTGATGCATTATCGACAAGATTTAATGATTGGGTTACATTTTTTTTGGCCTAAGATGACTTGGTTGATCATTGGATTATGGGTTTATGTTATGAATTTATTGTATTATCTCTTAGGTGGCCGATCTAATTGTTTATGTCTCGGGTTGGTATAAATATGATGTAAGATCTCTTTGTAGATCATGGGTTGATAGAAAAAGGTTATGGGATGATCTGTTTGTGAATAATGTTGTAATCATATGTAGAAGGTTTGGTCAATTGTAGGTGACCAAATTGGGTTTGTAATAGAGGTTTAAGGCCTTCGATATTGAGCTTAATTGGAACTATACTCAGGCATAGGAGATTCTATACTTGCAGTTCACTCTTCTTTCCAGATTGTAGTCCGATGTTTATGTAGTTAGTGAGGCTCTTTTTTGTGATGAGCAGTGTGTTCTAGGCCATTGGCCTTCCTGCATGTGTAGGCCCCTCATATTGTAATCACATACTTTCTGCAAAAGTATTATCTGATTGTGGGTAGGCTTCCGACCGTGGTTTTTTCCTTTACGGGTTTTCCATGTACAATCCTAGTGTCACATGTTATGGATGGATGGTAATTGTTCTGTGATTTATGTTTATGTTTAAACTATTTATTAGTCATTCCTGGTATTTGTTTTATGCATTCCAGTATTAAGTTTATGTGTTTCAGTAATAAGGATTTAAATGATTAAAGTTCTCTAATCTGGTGACAACTGATTCACCCCCCCTCTCAGTTGTCCTCTAGTTAATCTGAACTTTCTAACATTATCTTCTAAGGAATTCATATTTTTTACAATATTAGGGGTATCCTTAGCCATAGGTACATCATTTTGATTACAAACATGTGCCAGTAAATAATTGCCTCCATTATTGTCCTTTAAGAAGTAAACATTGCCATTACCCCTTGTACCTTCTACAACCAATATTCCAGAGATTCCTTTTCTAATTTCACATCCAAACTCCTATAATATGACCATATAGCCTTTCGTACACATTTGAATCACACTTAGTAGGTTATGTCTCAAACTTTTAACATAATATGAATCATCATTCTTATGTTTACCACTAATAAAGATGCTTCTTTTTCCACAAATAGGTGCAGCTTCGTCTCCTGCAAACTTAATTGATCCACCTTCATATTTATTAAGATTGATAAACTTATATTTATCACCAATCATATGGTTTCAACATTTGGAGTCGATGATCCATGCCTTTAATACCACTTTAGCATGTAGAGAAGTCTTTAAATAGATCCCTTATCTTTTGAACTTCTAGACCGTCCATCATTCTTTTTTCCTATAGCAAGGAACAACTATTCTTCATTTGTCATTTTCATTTTCTTCTTTAGATGAGTAGGCCTTTGTTGAGTAAAAACTCCTCTTCGGCTTGTCTCAATCATCTCTTCTAATATCCTTGTTATTTTCTCTATAGTTATCCTCTCCTTTGTTATCATTATTAGGTCTTCCACCATAATCTTTTGTGTACATACATCTAGAGGCATAATGACCTATTATTCCATAATTGAAACATTTTAGGGGTGACTTACTTCTGTACTTGCCAGTTCCTCTCCTCAATATTCTTACAAATTTTTCTTCAATCTCATCTTAGTCTTCATTCTCTTTTGGTTCTTCTTCAAGCTTCTTTGTATCTTTTGATGTAGCTTCCATCCTTTCCTTTTTGATGTTATCAAATTGAGAAATCTCAAAGGAAGCAAGCAAATTGAGGAGCTAATTCACAATGTACTTATTCATGTCATGGCTTTCCTTAATGGTATACTTATTTTGTTTATAGCTTTTGGGTAATGTTTCCATTATCTTCCTTACAAATTCACTTTCTTAGATACCAATCCACCAACACTTCTAAGAGCATTTACAATTTCATTTACCCAATGAATATATCCTTAAATTTTTTTATCATCAGACATTCTCAAACTTGTTCTTTAGGTTTGTAATCTTGGTTTGATTTATCTTCTCATCACCTTCACATAAACTCTTCAACTTATCCCAAATTTCTTAGGCTAACATGGACCTAGTGACTTTGATGAACACAACATCATTCAATCAAGTGACAATTAAAAATATAGCCTTTGTATTTCTCTCATATGCTTTAATTTCATCTATTGTTGTACGACAATTGTGAGGAGTAGTATAACCCTTCTTAATTCTTTCCCAAATATTAGCTAACATAGTAACCAAATGATATTCCATCCTTTATCTCCAATGAGAATAATTTATGCCATCAAACTTTGGAGCCTTGAATATGTATTCCTATACCATCTCAAACCTTCCTCAAATGTATAAGCTTCTTAAGAGGAACCTAGCTCTAATACCTATTGTTGAAAACACCACAAGACTGAGAGGGGGGGGGGGGTGAATCAATATAGGCCTCAAAAGTACTTAATTTTTTATCTTCAAACTTTAAACCACAAGTATATAATCATAGAAAAATTAAATCATGAAAGCATAAAGCACAACAAACACATGAACAATATATTTACGTTGAAAACCCAAGCATGGAAAAACCATATTGAGAATAAGACTCACAATTTATAAATATAATATGTTATAGTGTTGCCTCTGGAACTCACTGCTCCTTAGAGAACTTGATAGCTAACGTGAACAACCTTAGTGCAAGATACAATTGACTTGCAAATCTAAAACACACTATTTCAGGGCAAGATACAAAAAGCTTCCAAAAGACTCATTGTCTTCTAGTGGAGGAAGGAATAGTTGAATTGAAGTGAATAAGATATCCTGATCATGAAATTGTCCTTGAACCACTAATTTAAGTGACCAATATCATGGAAAACATTTGACATCAAACACTATCTCTCAATACCATCACACTAAAGATATCATCATTAAAGCTCTTTACAACAATCTTTTACACATATCCAATACACAATCTACTTGCAAATCATTCACACCCACTATACATCAATTCGCACACATTCCACACCTTCACTTATACATTTACACTCCTTTATATACAAGATAATCATCAAAACCCTTAACTAGGTCAGCAATAAATTAAATAAATAAAATTACATAAATTTGGCCACCCAAACCAATAACAACCATTGTAGTCCACTCCGGGAGATAAAAGAGGACCCAAAATTATCAAAGTGTGTGCTAATACATCTTCTAAGGTCAATATCAAATGAAACATGTAGATAAGCATTAAAGAACATTAGCTAGTCGACCAAAAATGAATCTCCAATGCAAATTGCATAATTTAGATCTACACACACCATGGTGAGACCCAAAACATTAACCATATTCATCCTCCAAATCAAACCCAAACCAAAATAATATGATCCAAGTAGGATACAATATCACAATCAACTAGAAACTAGACTATCTAACAACACAAAACTCTAAAAATCATAACTCCACTTGGCAATCAAATTATCACTTGAAAACTAAACTAGAACACTACATAGACCACATGAATAAATCCTCCAAATCATAGCACATGAAACCACATATCTAGAAGCCACCAAGCATTCTGTATACTTCTTTTGATAAACAACCTTACTATCAAAAACAACACCAACCATCTATGCTAACTGAGTAGTAGAGGACTTGCAAATCCGATAGTGCAATATATACAAAACATAGACATTATATTCAGGACCATAACACATAATATTCACATACAAGAGGAATGCAAGGAATTATTCCACTAGGAAATTAAATATTATTTCATGCATATTGAAACCTCTACTACACCACCCTTCTGAAAAACTTTCATCATTTCCACAAGACAATTCAATAATATCAAAACACATAAATACTTTTTCCTACTTATTGAGACTTCCACTACACCATCCTTACTTCAACATCAATGACAACATAAGTAGCAATACCAAATTACAAAAATACTCTTTCCTATGTATTAGAACTTGCACTACACCATCCTTACTTCAACATCAACAACATAGGATAGGTTGACATCAATGACGACAAAGCACAACAACTCAAGTTTCCAAGAAAGACAATATAAGACCAACCTAAATGATGTTAATACGTTTGATGATAATTTGGGATAAGTATATAAGGGGAGTAATAGTATGACATCCTTGATGAGGCTTGTTAATGTCTTGAGATCACTTATTTTTCTACTACTTTAATAGACTTTTTACTAGATTATCATCAGACTTTCTATATTCTTTAATCATCCTTAGAATCATATTATTACTAATTATAATTTATACATATGGTATATTGATATGGATATGCAATTAATTTTAATGGATGACATGTTAAATGTTATAAATGTTTTGATTAAGTAAAAGCAGGTTTTTGAAAGAAACCTGAACCTTTTACAAAGCAGGATATTTAGAAAGAGCTAGAAAACACTGTGCCTGATCACTTCAAGAACTAAAATAGATCCCAACCAAACAAAAAGGGATCACAAACCATAAAACATGATATTTACAATATAAACCAAGAAAAGACAACATCTGGAAAGCAGAATGACAACAAAGAGATAGAAAACAAGACAACTGCCAAGACAGAGATAGAGACAGCTATATACTCTTAATGATATCCTCAGCTTGGACAACCATCAGCTTCATGTTGTCTACTGAAGTCTTTAACTCCTCCAGCTCATGACCTTTGATGTCGCCCTTGATCCTAGTATTGGCTTTGGTCCTCTTCTCATGGCCTTTTTTGTCTGGTTGTTCCTTGTCAACATCCTTCTTAGTGTTGTTCTCAAATATATTGATCAGGATGTTCATGTTATCCATCGAAGCTTTGAGGATTTGAAAGTTTTGTTCTGCAATCTTCTTAACAGTGAGTTCCATATTATCAATTCTATTACCTAGATTGCTCATAGCTATGTCCATTCCTTTCCCCTCCTTGTTTTCCTCTATCTCTTTAACCTTTTTTTCAGTGGCAATAATTTTACCCACGATGCTTTCAATGGCTTCTGTGTTATTAATTGCAACTGTCAACTCTTTAACATTTTCCGTCAGGGGTTTCTTACCAACTGTAGCTCTTTTGACAGTCAACATATCTTTCTTCAAAGTACCTATATCCTTCACCATTGTATGAATAGTCTCACAGAAACCCTTTATAGTCGCATTTTGACCAACACTGTCACTAAGCTTACCACTTTTGTCTTCTTGCTCCTCTTTTTGAATATCTTGGGCATTCAAACTCTTAATGTTGTCCATGACCTAGTTCTCCTCCCCCTCCTTATCTTGTCCCTCATCCCTTTTATTCTCCTCTGCCTCTTCTTCAGAATCAATCAGGATTTGGCTGATATCTTTATTGCTTTCCTTGCTGGTCTTCTTCCTTTGCTTTTTCTTTCTAGTAACTTCCCTTTCTTTTTTTTAATAAATTTCCCTTCAAAGGATTCGGCCTCAAACTCCAAAATATCTGAATCCACCACAATCCTTTTCCTCTTAGCCTTATTCTTACCTTTTTTGCTAGTCTCCTCCGAATTGCCCTCAGTCTCCAAGTCAAAGTTAAAGCCACTGGCTTCACTCTCCATGTCCTCATTTCTTGCATATTTGCCTTTAGGTTTTTCAATACTCTTCCCTTTAAGGACTTTATAGACAAGAGCCATATGACCCTGGTGAAGGGCATGGTCACCTTTAGGATCTTTCTGAATCTCCTTGATAGTGTGGTCCTTAGAGCAGGCTAGGTAATACGGCAAGCTCACCTTTTCCCCATGGCGAAAATGGTTGAGCAAAAGAAAATGGTGACCATAGGCTCTGGTAAACCTAACATCCAAAGTGATATAAGTGATAGTAGTGAATAAAACAAACCTCCATGGCCCGAATATATGTAGATAGTTAAATATTATAAATGTAATATATGTAGATTATTGCCATTGTTGGAACTAAGATGTAGTAGGAAGCATGAGACAGTTCCATCCACAACCGAAGAAGGTGGAACTCTATCAACACACAAGGGAGTAGAAAATGTGGAAGAGGAGAGTCCCTATTGACTCTATCTTTCAAAAGGGCATTTAGAAAATAATGCATCATGTAAATTGATGAAGTTGTACATCATTAATCTTGAATTAATGTAGCAACCACGTTCCTAGTTTCATGTTATTACTCAATAAAAGAGTGTTATGAAACAAAATCCTATAGTGTTAATTTATTAAGTTGTTTTTCTTCTTAAATAGGTCACCTCAATGTTAGGGAGAACTAAAATTTGGCTAGATTCAGCTGGAAGAAGCTAATGGCATTCTTTCTCTAAATTCTTTGAATAGGGAAAGTGTCACTCCAATTAGATTCTTCTCCTGATATTAGAAATCAAACTACTTTTGTACTTATTAGTTGAATATATAGATTGTTTAATTGTTAGATCTTCTGTGTAATCATTATCTAGTTGTTTTGAGAATAATTTAATAATGATAGAATGATTTGGTATGTGCAGGATCATGGTGGGCCAAACTAGGCCATTAAGTGGCAATGAAAATTCAAAAAAAGAGTTAGGCAACTTGACGTAAAAATTTGAATAAGTTATCAAAATTATTTCAAAAATATGTAACAATAGAATCTATAGAAAATTGAATTTAGATTCTAATATACTAGTTGTTCTTTGGGAAAAAAATCTATTTGGCAAAAAATTGAAATTTTAATGTTGTAGTACTAAAATTTTTGGAAAAAGATAAGAAGTAGGTGTCTGTTTGACCACCCTAACCACAATAAAATCATAATATTTTTTTATAATATTTTAGATATAAGTAGAAGACTCATGTCTGGATGTGGCACATATTTTACTGTATTTTTTTTGAAGTAAATAATTAATTCTGATTTGTTTACTATAATTTTTTAAAAATATAAAAAACTCGTATGCCTAACCACCGTAACTTGATTAAAAATTTATGAAATTAATTTTTTTTAATCCTATAGTATGCGAAGCATAAAATGTGATGTGTGTTTAGATTAAAAAATTGTGATACTGTTTGAATGTTATAGATGTTTTTCAATCATCCTATCAATCAGTACTTTAGTCATAATTCAAATAGAGAATAAATAATAATTATTTATTAAAGTCAAAATAAGGCATCACTTATATTGGAGGAAAGCTAGGAATTTCCTTAAAAAACCCTTTTCGTTTCATTAATTTCGAGTAAAAAAAAGTCGTCATCCACCAGGGCGAAGTCTGGAAAAGCAAGGAAAACTCCTAAATACATTTGTTGTGTTGACTTTCCAGGTTTAGCATGTTCTACCCAAATACCAAATCAATCTCGAGGCAAATACGTACCAAGTTTGTAAACTTTGGTCAGAGGTACAACATGTATCTGATACCTTCGAATATCCAATTTTTTATTAGTTTTTATTATAAAAATTATATATAATATCTTATATTCCTATTATGTATAATATTTAAAAGATTCTTTAATATATTTTATTCAATATATAAATATTTATATATATTATTAATACATATATAATATAATAAATGATATTAATATATATATTAATAAACTAATATATATCCTGATATAACATTTTATATTAAATAATTATGTTTCCCTAGATCCCTCACATAATAGATCCCATTTAGACACTCTTTCGCTCTACCTATAGGTCCATCTCTCTTGCTATCCCTAACACCTTGTACACTCATTTGTACCCAACTCTCTCCTCCTATGTATTATACTTCTCTCTCTCTCTCTCTCTCTCTCTCTCTCTCTCTCTCTCTCTCTCTCTCTCTCTCTCTCCCTTGCCCACCCCCTTGATCCCTTTTCCCTGTCTCTCCCTCTCCCTTTCCCCTTATTTCCCTCTCTCCCTCTATCTCTCCCTGTCCTAAATAAGGTATTAGATTTCTACTACCTAAGAGAAAGGGAACCAACAAAATTGTTGGCACCCTTATGAAAATATATAAAATATAATTGAGTATCTGATACCTATGAGAAAGGACACCAATGAAATTGTTGACACCCTTATGAGAAGATATCAGATATTGGATAAAATCTGATATCTGATATGATTGGATATTAGATATTATATGATATTCAATATGTGGGCCACACAAAAGAGGATAGTGGGCCATTTTGAGCATTCCAACAGTCCCTACATTCTTTTTATAGGCGACAAACATGGGTTTTTAGATAGACAGACAAAATTATGCTTTTTTTAGACTTATACACAAATTTGTCATTAGAAATTGTTTTGAGCATCTTTGTGGAAGTATAATGGGGAGCAACAATCATCAAAAACAAAAAATAGTAAAAGAAAAATTTCAAAAGAGAAAATTGAAGCATATAGACAAAGTGATGAGGAGGCAATAGATTGGAAGGATAACCTTGAAACAACCAACCTCTAAGGCTCACAAACTCAACCAAATCAGTACTTCCAAAAATTCTTACACAACACCAAGTCAAGAAATGGTTCAATGACACTAAATAATGACTTGGGTGACTCAAAGGCTCCAATATGTCCACTTACAAACAACTAACACTCACAAGTCTTGTGTGACTACACACACCCTTGCATACATGAGTGGGCTACTACTAGGATTTATGGTTTGAATGGCCCACTTGACCAATTGAATACAACTCTCCTTAGAGGGGTGTTATCACAACACCATAACACAAATGAAACAATATTTCATGGTTTAGACCCACCGGAACACCAATTTTGACTCACTTGCCCATAAACAGAACCAGTTGCAATTAGGCATCTATTTGAAGGAATTGGGTGATAACTTTTAACACCATGAGGATCTATGAAAACAAATTATATTTTCAGCTACCCTTTTAGGATTTCTCAACAATATCTCAGTTTGTGGTATCAGACCAACTTGTAGATATCCCAACCTATACTGCACTAACAGACCTAATAGAGCTATTACACCTATTTGATTGAATGCCTTCCACAAAATGGTTTGGTTCTCCTAATTGGTGACCATCACTGACCATGAAATTTTATGTCAACCTCCAAAGTTCTCTTCTACCACATTCAAACCTATTTCCAGTTCTCTACCACTCAATTCTCACGCACTACACTCATCAAACCGGTCTATCACATAGAGATGTCAGACCTAGGGTTAGTTCTCCATCCTTTTCACCCTGTTGTGTTCTCTTAATGGATTTTGGAACTAACATATGATACAGTCACCTATTATCTTCTATAACGATAGAGTGTTCAGTTAAGGATTGATAGGCCAAAACCCATTATTGCAGTCAAACCCTAGGGATTTGAGGGTTTTAGGCTACCCAGTAGAGATATGCTTGTAGAATGGGGTAGTGATCACTTCAAGACTTCACACTAAATGAAAAACAAAGGTAAAATAATCTAGTTTTAGGATCTATGCCATGAGCATTCTTGCCAATCCACCTACAATATGCAATTAACAAAAAATAGATGGTTTTATGAGTTTCCAACATTTCTTGATGCTTGAATTTTCTTTCCAAATCAACCAACATACATCTTTCAGTGTTTGGGGTCCTTAAAGGTTTCACCCCAAATGAACATAACCTCCTCCAACCATTTTTCAAACTGAACTGACCATTGAAGAATCACGACTTACAAAAAGTGCAAAATTGACATGACAACAAATTGACAATATGACAACTTTTGCATTATTCAACCAACTTAGACTCCTGACTATCATATTTCTCCAAAATTATTACATTGGATCCTAAAACATCAAAAATGACTCTAATAAACTTGTGGTCACTAGATGATAACTTCACCCAAACATGGACAAACTTGTCATACTCCTAGGACATTGATTTATAAAAAGGACCCATATGGTCTTATTACATTCCTTGTAGGATAATAGAAGATCATCTTGTTCTCGATTCATTTATTCATAGGTAGGTGCTCCTGCACCCTACTTCCCATGTGAAATTGTTGAACACAGAGCACCACTAAGAGATGGGTGAATCAGTGGTTCCTAAACTCTTTTTACTTTTAAGGGAAACTTCAGAATATCGGTTATTATCTTAAGCACTAAACAATCAAACTAGTAAAGCAAATGAGGAGACCAAAGAAGAAAATCACACAAATGCACTCCACAACACCAGATGTATGAGGAAAACCCAATATGGGAAAAATATTGGTGAGAAATGTTGTTGGAGACTATTGCTCCAATCCAACCTCACAAGTGAAACACTGAATTACAAAGTTTTAGGGAACCAACCCAAGGAGCACCAACTCTTGCACCAATCTCCAACTTGGTGATGTATATTAAAATACAATTTAGATGTAGTTATGGCTTCTTCTTGCAAATGAGTTCCACAATTCTTTATCAAATATGTTACTGCTAGTTGACAGTCTTCTCTTCTTTACTAGATCTCGCACTGCCAGCTATGAGATCACTCTCTCGGATTCTTGGCCTCTCTTCTCTCTCTCTCTCATAGTCTCACAACTCACTATGTCACACTTGGATGCCGCCTTTCTCAACCACACCTCACCATTTTTCTCAACAGTTGGACCTGTTACAATTATACCGGTACTCAATCACTATCAGTTAAACCCTCTCACCGGTTTGCTTGTTGACTCATTATGCAAATTTCTTGGAATAATTTCTAAGGAAGATGCTCAGTCTCTACACTCAAGCTCTCTTCACTCTTCTTCTTCTCCTCAAGTATCAATATTTTTAGTTTCGATCTTATGTATTTATAATCATGGATTCCCACCAAGAATGCATTCAAACACTGTCGTGTTAGGTTTTCCTTTTCCAGCTTAATCTGAATCCCCTTTGATTCGATCTTCTTTTCAGGGATCTGATATTTATGACAACGATCAATCACCAGTCGAACTTCACATTCCAATGTGCATTTTCTAAATATGGAGGTTTGCACTATGCTTTTTTGCTTTTCTCTGTCACTTGCCATTAATTGTTTTGTTGTTTCCTTCACCAAATAGGTACAAAGATCAAATATTATTGTAGGATCAATGAAGTTGTATTTCCAGCTTTCCTTCCTCAAGTTGCAATCTTCTGGTATCCTCTGTGACTTGTGGGTTCCTCATAAAATTTGACCTGCCTGCAGATTTAAGACCTGTACAATACCTCCACCAACCTGTGCAATACCTCCACTTGGCATCCAGCTATCATGCTTGTTGACATCCACCTTTTCTTGGATTCCTATGTCGGTTTGACATACTTTTTCGACCAAGGTTGACTACTAGTTTAGTCTATCTTACCAATATGACCATCAAACATCCTTTATGTTTTGTTCACCGATCGTTGTGCCTTCATAATACACAAACAACCTTCTTCCCAGTTTATGCCTTACTGGTAAGCCTTCTTTACCGGTAGATGACCCAAGTCATGTGTACCAGTAGCCTTCCTTCTATCTACTCACTCTCATGTGTATTGCCATCATATTGGTCACCAGTTCTTACTTACTGGTGACCTTGCCAAATTGGTTGACATCAATGACAACTTAATGCCAAATTTCCAACAATCTCCCCCTTGGGCATTGATGTCAATTTATTGCAAGACACTTTATACCAATACATTTATCCCCCTTTGAAACAATGACAAAGGGTATTGTACACTCCCCCATTGATTCATATTGAGCTCCCCCTTAGACTACTATGAACTCCCCCAAAACCATATAAATCCATCCTTGCTCAAGTGCATAAGGAAGATGACACAACTCCCAACTTTTGTCGGAGGTACTCAAAGGTGCTTATTGGTAATGGTTTGGTGTAAATATCTACTACTTGTTCTCCAATAGGGACATAATCCATCCTTAACTGATGTCCTTCAACCTTCTCTCTAAGAAAATGATACTTGATAGAAATGTGCTTTGTTCTGAAATGCATCACTAGATTCTTTGCTATTTTGATTGCACTTGAATTCTCACACCAGATGAGAATAGGATCAATGATATCCACCTATATATCTTTGAGGTTCTGCTTCATCCAAAGCACCTGAGAGAAGCATGTAGTAGCAAAAATGTAATCTGCTTTAGTAGTTGATAGAGAGACTAAATCCTGCTTCTTGCTATTTCATGAGACCAACTGATCTCCTAGGAAGAATGCACCACCACTTGTTCTCTTCTGATCATCAATGCAATCTACCCAATCAACATTAGCATATGCTTCCAAGATGAATTCCCCTTGTTTAGGGTACCACAATCCATAACTAGTCAGTGTCCCTTGTAGGTACCTAAAGATTTTGCTTACAACATTCATATGTGACTACTTAGGTGTATCTTGGAATTTGGCCATCATGCATACTTCCTATACTATATCCGGTCTAGAAGCAGTTAGATACAATAGACTACCTATCATGGATATATACAAAGTCTGATCCGCTACCGATGATTCATCATTCTTGCTCAATTTACTTCCACTCACCATGGGGGTACTTACTAGTTTACAGTCCTCTAGTTGAAATTTCTTCAACATTTCCTTTGCATACTTGATTTGTGAGATACAGATTCCCTTATCTTACTGTAATATCTACAAACCAAGGAAGTATGTCAATTCACCAAGCATTGACGTCTCAAATTTTGACTACATCTGATCAGCAGATTCTTTGTGGAGGGTATCCTTATTGCCTCCAAAGATAATGCCATCTGCATACACAACCACAATGATCATGTGGTTTCCATCTTTCTTTATGTACACATTTTTATTAGAACTCCCCTTTTTGAATCCCTACTCCTTCAGGTACTAATCTAATCTTGAATACCATGTTCTAGGAGCTTTCTTTAAACCATATAGGGCCTTCTTCAATCTGCACACAAATGTTTCATCATCATGTAGTAGAAACCCTTTTGGTTGCTCCATGTACACTTGTTCTTCCAAATTTCCATTTAGGAAGACATATTTTACATCCATTTGATATACTTTATAACCCTTGTAGGTAGAGAAGGCTAGAAACATTCTAATTGCTTCTAATCTAGCTACCGATGCAAATGTTTCTTCAAAGTCATTTCCCTCTACTTGAGAGTATCCTTTGCACTCCAGTCTAGCTTTATGCCTAACAATTTTACCTTCTTCATTCATCTTATTCCAGTAGACCCATTTAGTGCCAATAATGTTCTTGTCTTCCAGTCTAGGGACTAATTCCCAAGTCTTCTTCTTCTCAATTTGTTGTAGTTCTTCTTCCATGGCATCCATCCGTTCTTGTCTTTTGCTGGCCTCATTGAATGTTTTAGGTTCTACTTCAGTCATGAGGTAGAAGTTGACTTGTTCATCATTCCGGGCAAGTCTTCTTCTAGTCTGCACACCATCACTCTTATTTCCTAGAATTTTCTCTTATGGGTGATTCAACTGCACATACCAGTTGGGAGCCTTCTTAGATGCTTCTTCTGGTTCATTGTCTGACTGAGCTTCCTCACCTTTATCACCAGAATCATCATATAGGCTCACCTATGGTTGACTTCCTTTGTGCATGTCCTCATCAACTTCTACATGCACACTCTCAATGACTCTTCTTATTCTTTTGTTGTATCATTTGTAGGCCTTGCTATTAGATGAGTAACCAAGGAAGATTTTGTCATCACTCCTGGATTCAAAACTACCTAGACTATCCATATCTCTTTTGATAAAAAACTTACTTCCAAATACTTTGAAGTATTTGACTGATGGCTTTCGATCATACCACAACTCATAAGGTGTCATTCTATTGTTTGTTCTTAATTGAACTAAGTTCAAGGTATATGCAGCAGTATGAATAGCTTCCTTCCAATATGTGTTTGGCAGACTGGCCTCATTTAACATGGTTCTGGCCATCTCCTTAACTATCTTGTTCTTCCTTTCTACCAAACCATTCTGTTGTGGTTTCCTAGGGGCTGAGTATTGCCTTCTAATTCCATGTTTTCCACAATAATCTTCAAATTCATTTGATGTAAACTCTCCACCTCGGTCTGATCTTAGACATTTTAGCTTGCACCCACTTTCTTTCTCCACCATCTTCCTAAAGATCTTGAATTGGTTAAATTCTTGTGGCTTATCTTGCAGAAAGGTGACCCATGTCATTCTTGAGTAATCATCAATAAAGAGCATAAAATATCTTTCACCTGCAAGAGATCTTGTCCTAGTTGGACCACATTGATTTGTATGCACAATTTCAAGTGGTCTTGAGGTGTTGTGCTCTTTTGTCCTAAAGCTCACCTTATTTTTCTTTCCTTTCACACATTCATCACAAAATGTGCTTATCGGTTTGATTATGGGTGGAATATTCCTTACACACCCCTTTCTTCTTACTGGAACTAGGTTATCAAATTTTATGTGGCCTAATCTTTAGTGCCATGGCTAGCTTTCATCAACTTATCTTAACATGCATTGGGACTCGTAGCATTCCTTCAGATTGTAAACATTGTCATTTGTTCTCTTTCCTTCTGTCACAACCTGACCGATATTGTCTTTTTTAATCTGGAAACTGGTTGATTCAAAGGTGAATTTATAACCTTTGTCACACATCTAACTCACACTTAGTAGATTGTGCTTTAAGCCTTCCACATAATATACATCATGTGCCTTCAACTTTCCATCAATACTTAGAGTACCTTTTCCCTTTATCTTGATGGATGAGTTGTCTCTGAATCTTACTGAACCACCATTTTAGTCTTCAAGTTTGATGAATTTCATTTTGTCACCAGTCATGTGGTTGGAATAGCCACTATCTACAACCCATAGATTTTTCCTTTCAACATGTAAGGTAGTCTGCACTATCAGACTTCATTCTACCTTTTCTTTTTTCTTTCTCAACCCATACCAATTTGGTTTCCTTGTTCTTGTCAGCTGCTATTTTGTGCTCAGGTTCAACTACTGGTTCTTGATTAGGATTTTTTTTCTTCTACTTGATCTTCTTGTTTTTACACAACCTTGCTATGTGTCCAAACTCTTGGCACTTATAGCATTTCACATTTTCATTTAAAGATAAATCCTTAAAATTATTGTGGGTCACTATTTTATTCTTCCTACATTCAAAACTCCTATGACCATATCCATTGTACTAATAACAGACAACATTCATATCCCAGAGTGCATTAAATGGATTTCTACTTTCATAATTCATTGAGGGCTTATTGGTTAATCTACAGTCAACTATTCTATGCCCAAATTTGTTATACAGATAACAGTAACCATGGAAGTTAGAAACATACCGGTTAGGTTGCCTTGGTCCTGCAAAGGACTTCCTCATCGGGGGTCTTCCCTTCATGTTGTTGATTCTGGTGAATCCTTCATGGTCAACTCTTGCATTTCTCCTTGGATTTGTATGTCAGTATGATGAGTGTGGCCTCTGGTTGATTGCTTGTGTATAATGGTTTGTGTAGCAATTTCCAACAACATTTGCATATGTCCTTTTACTAGTATCCTTCATACAATGAATGTCTTCTTTTCTTCACCTTCATTTGAACAAGTGAACTTTATTTCTTTATTGGATGTGTCTTTTCTATTTGAACTTTGACCTTCTTCAAAGCCTAAGCCATCGATATCTTTGGATTGCTTCTGTTTTCTTAACATCTTGTCTAAGGCTTCAGTGTTGCCTTCATATTTTCTCCTTACTTTTATTTCTTCCTTACTTTCTTCAAGCTCCTTTCTAAGCTTCACTATTTCTGCTTCCATTTCTTGATGCTCCTTTTCCTTCTTCATCAGATCAGAGGATGTAACTTCACATATGCTCTTGGTTTTATCTAGTTGCAGTTTCAAGTCAGATATGACTTGACTTGACTCATCTAGGGATTGCTTCAAGAGACCTTCTTCATCTACTACAGCATGCTTGACCTTCTTGAGTTCTCTTCTTGTTTTACTCAGTTCATCAAGAGAACTTATTGTTGGCATTTTCATGAAGATTGCATCAATGAAATGTTATGTTGTCGTTGATGTCAATTAACCAGTAATGATGTTCTTATAATATTGTTTTGTAACCGGTAGGAAGAGCTAGTGAAGGGAAGTGCAACTAGTAGGTGAATTTGTGGAGGAAACCAATATTGCTCTGAAATGGAAAGGTGAATCACTAAACCCTACCAGTTGATATGATAAACCCTAACCGATGAATATTGGTGAATTGGTTGTATTGGTTTACGATCTAATGATGAGTGGTAATGATTATGACACGTATGCATTTTGTATGAGAAGAGTTTCAAATAGTTTTAGGCACGTAGAGATAACAATTTTTTATCTTGGTAATGATCAAGTATATTGCATGTAATTCAAACTGCATGATGAGTTACAGTGTTCAATGAAGCGGTGATCAAGGAGCAGTCGAGGCTATCTTGAATGATGTGCAATGATTATTATGTAATCCAACAGTCATACTTAAACTAGTTTGTTTCTAATCTCTATGAGATAATTAGGTTTGTTTTGTGTTACTGACCTGATGATTTGTTTATAAGGTCAATGAGTTGTTTTGTTGAAGAGTTGGGAATTTGTAGTCGAGAGTGAGAGTGTGATTGCTGAACCAGATGATGTATCTATAGTTTGTGTAAAGGCAAATAGGAGCATGAAAAGGATCTGAACAAGCAAGTGTAGTTCTATTCAAACAAATCAACAAACCCCAATTGTTTTCTAACGATTACAACAATAAAATCCCGTAACCAGGTAAGCTCTAACAAGCTTAGTGTTATTCAAATCCTCTAACCAGGTGGTCCATTAGATTGGATTTCAAATCCTCTACCGAGGTTACTCCTTATAGGGTATTACTTCTAATAGGGCATTATAGTCAATCCCTTAATTGGGTGGTCCCTAACAGGATTTGTTCTTAACAGGACTTATTGTAAAGCTTTAACAGGCTTGGCTCCTAATAGGGAAAACTATAGAAGAGTTTAGAATATTTGTGGGTATTCAACCCCACCGTGGTTTTTCCCATTTGGGTTTCCACGTCAAAAACATTGTGTCAGGTGGTGAATGTTTTTGTGGTTATGTTTACTATGGTTGAATTTCTTAACTATTAAATCCACTTTGATATGTTATATTAACCGACAACAATCTGAAATGAGGTTTTACTTATGTTAGTAAAGTATTTGGATGTTTATGAGTTTCAGAGTTGTTTTATGTTTAATATATTATAACATTCAATCGGTTTAACTTGTTAGTTTAGAGTTTGCATTAAGAGGTTGATTTTGAGATTGTGAAAGTTTATATCAATTTTCTATCTAGTGATTCACCCCCCCTCTCAGTAGTTAACGGTATCCTTATTCTTTCATCATACCATAAATTGGTATCGGAGCTTCTCAGGTCCTCTAAGGTCTAGGCCTAACAACTTGAGGTAAAGATATTGTAGAACATGATGAAGAAGGAAGGTTCAAATTCAAATAGAGAGAACTACAAAATATGGAGTGATAGAATACAAATTTATATCGAGTCTAGGAAGTGAATGCTGGGAACATGTTGGTACTCAATATGTTACACCTAGTGGGATTATGACTGATGATTAGAAGAAAGAGAAACAAGAAAATAATCAAGCACTGGAGGCTTTATCAGTTCTTTGTCTGATGTAGAACATGTTGATGTCCATGGTCTAGAGACTGCTTATGAGATATGGAAGAAACTTTAAGAGATTTATAGCGGTGATGAACATGTGAATATTGCCAAAGAAGAGAGTCTAAGAGGAAAATTTGATGACATGCAGATGGCTGAAGGTGAGAATATACAACGGTATGGTCTAAGGATCAAAGAGATAATTGGTGAGATCAAGAGTGCTGGTGGTAAAGTGGAAGATGCCATCGTGATTAGCAAGGTATTGAGAATCCTGCTATTGATCTACGCTATTTGAGTTGCAGCCATTCAGGAGCTAAAATCAATTTTAAAAACTAAGGTAACCCTTCAATCTATCATTGGTAAGCTTACTGCTTTTGAATTAAATGGTTACGATGGTAGTGTTCAGAAATATGAATCTGCATTTAGAGCTTCAGTTTCTAGCCCATCTATGAGGAAAAGTAGAGATGTCAGTCACAGTTATGAATCTAGATACATCAGAGAAGTTGATGATCAAGATAGTTTGGTTGATCTTGAAGCATTGTTGGCCAAGAAATTTCCTAGAGGTATCAGTAAGTACAAAGATAAATTACCTTTGAAATGTTTTGTATGCAACAAGATTGGATACATTGCAGGTAACTATCCTAATGGTGATAATGAGCACAAGCAAGAGGAGTTCAAGAAGTACAAGGGAAAAGGCAAAATAGATTGTCTTATTGCAGTTGATGGTGGTATCACTGATGAGAAATCTGAGGGTGATGCTAATCAAGACATTATCTTTGTAGCCATTAAAGAGGAGACATCTGATTAGAAGGCTTTAATTTCTTGCATGGATAATTTTGATGATTGGATCATTGATAGTGGTTGTTCACATCACATGACCAGTGACTGGAGAACATTTCTTTCTTTGAAGCAATTTGATGGTGAAGTTTTGAGATTTGGTAATAACTCACCCTGCATGGTAAAAGGTAAGGGAACTATTTCTCTTAATGGAAAGAGCAGTGCAGATTATGTCTACTAGGTTGAAGGACTAAAGCACAATCTTTTGAGTGTTGCTCAACTCAATGACAGAGGATATCCATTGGAGTTTAAGAATGGAATGTGCAAAATCTATGGGAGAAAAGGTGAACTAATTGCAACTGGCAAGCAGACTAAAGGTAACTTGTTTCACCTGAATCCTAAAGTCAACAACTATTTAATTGCTAAAGTAGATGATAGTTGTCTTTGGTATAGGAGATTTTTTCATATAAATTTTGATAAAATTGTTAAAGTAAGTCCAAGACAGTGAGAGGTTTGCCTCAATTGGACAAACTGGTTAATGCTCTATGTAAGGAATGTCAGTTGGGAATGATGGCATCCTCAACCTTTAAGAGAAAATATTTTTCAGTCGAACATCTATTAGATTTGGTTCATACAGATCTTTGTGGACCCATAAGGACTAAAAGTATTCAAGGTGATAGATGTTTTATGATCTTCACTGATGATTGCTTCAGAATGATGTGGGTCACATTCTTGAAGGATAAAATAGAAGAATTTAGTAAGTTCAAGGCATTTAGGGTCTTAGCTAAAAAGGAAAGTGGAAAGAAGATAAAATGTCTGAGGACTGATCAAGGTGGTGAATTCACTTCTATGGAATTCACTAGATATTGTGAAGAAAATGGTATCAAATGACAACTTTCTGCACCAAGGACACCACAGCTAAATGGTATTGCAGAGAGGAACAACTGCTCAGTTGTTGAGGCTGCTAGAACGATGTTGATACAAGGAGGTCTAGCAAAAACTTTCTAGAGAGAAGCTATCAGCACAACTGTCTACACTATGAACCGGATATTGGTAAATTGAGGTAAGGGTAAGACTCCTTATGAATACTAGTATGGTAGTGTAGACACCTAAAAATGGTCAATGCTTGCGGAATCGTACTTTAACATTGGTGCATTGCCTTATTTAGGTTTTTGCGTCGCATTAACATTTCTCCTATGATTCGCACTTGGTCTTTATCATTTGTGAGCATCGAGTCCTTCTTTTGCATTCCTCATTTGTCTCGCTTTCGAATTTGGTCTTGTCGATAACAATATTTGTCATGATTTCGGTCAATCTTATCCTGTTGCATCTATGTGTGTATTCATTTGTCATCATTTTGGACATCGTCAATCCTAATTAGGGTTTTGTCCTCTTATCAATCTTGTCATCATGTGATTGATTTGTCATCGATCCTTGTCCTTTGATCAATTTGTCATCAATCTTGTCATCTTGTGATCTATTTTGTCATCAATCCTTGTCTTCTTGTCAATTTTGTCATTTTGCGATCAATTTTTCATCGATCGTCGTCCTTCTCAATTGTGTCAATTTGGATCAATTAGTCATTGTTCCTCATCAATTGGCACATTTATCAATCAAATCACTTATCAGCATTGGTCATTTATCAAGTCAGAATCATGATCAAATCGAATCGATATCAATTATCCTTTGTCAAGACCTAATTGTCATCCTTGCATTTCTAATTCATCTTTTAGGGTTTCATGATTTTATTCATTTAACCCTGTTTGTCATTTCTCCCTCTAGGTTAAATAATTTATTTATTTATCCTAGGTCTTCGTGTCACAATTGAATGTTTAATTTAATTGGGTAACTAATTATTCCTCTTTTTGTGAATTAAATAATAAATGACAAATTATTAATTGATTTACCTAATTTTTCCTAATTTTCTAATTTTTCATCAATTTCTAAATTCCCTCTTTGTAAATTAATTAATAAATGAAAAATTATTAATTAATTCACTAAATTCCTAATTTCCTCATTTTCTAATTTCCTAATTCCTATTTTCCTCATTTTCTAATTCCTATTTTCCAATTTCTAATTTTCCTAATTTCTAATTCAATTTCTTCCTATTTTTCTCCTAATTTCATGGGAATGACATTTCAATTTGTCATAATTTGTCATAATTGACAATCAATCAATTTTGACATAGAAATTTGTCATAATTTTGTCATAATTATCAATCAATCAATTTTGCATAGAAAGTGCAAATTTGTCATAATTTGTCATATTGATTTGCAATTTCCATTTGAATCTCTTCATGCTAATCTTGTCATCTCTCCAATTTCTCTATAAATTGGATGATTTTCTTCAATCCCAACTAATCACTTTGTCGAATCAATCACGCTTCGAGTATTCTTGTGCTACAATCTTGTCTACTTGCTTTCATCTCATGTGTATGCACTTGTAGGTGAGATCCACAACAAAGCTATTTGAAGGAGAAAGAAGGACAATAGAGCCACATGAAGGAGACATTCAGATTTGCATTTAGTTTGCTTAGTTTTTAATCTTGAATGTTTTGCTTTCATGTCTCTATTGGATGTAATTAGGATTGATCATTGCATTTGAGCTTTTGTGATTGTGCTAGATGACTAATGTTTATATTTGCTTTGATGATTTCCGATTTCCTATCTACATTAATTGGTGAACCCAATGTGAACTTAACCCCTTAACTTTGTTTTTGAGTGCTTTTGAGCTGATTTGCAGGTGAAAAATCAAGAAACAGGGCGCCTCAGAGCTTTCTGGACACTTCTGCGTCTATGTCAAGTCATTCTGCACCTGTGTAAGGTACACAGGTGCATCTTTATGGGTTTTGCACCTGTGTCAATGTATTTTGTGCTTGTGTAAAAAAAAAAAAAAAAAAATTAAAAAAATTAAAAAAAAAATTTGCGCCTGTGTAAGGTATCCTGCGCTTGTGTAATCAATCCTGTGCCTATGTAAGGTATCCTATGCCTATGTAATCCTGTGCCTGTGTAATAAATCCTGCACCTATGTAAGGTATCCTACGCTTGTGTAATCCTGTGCCTGTGTAAGCAGTTATGCGCCTGTGTAAGACATTCTATGCCTGTGTAAGGCCAGAAACAGGGGTAAAACCAGTGTTTTTGCTTGCAAATTACTTTTTGTTTTGCATTCTGTTCTTGTATTTTGGTTTTCTTTGGTACTGATTCTTTGTGCATCACCTTGGCATTACACATGGCAAAGACAAAGATGAAACTACTAACAAATTTTATGCAGGTTTGCTAGTCAAAGACCAAACAAATCAAACTTCTAACTTGGTGATTTTGCAGGTTGCCTTATGTTTCAACCAAACTTTTGTGTTTGTGATTCATAATTAGGCATGTAGTATTATTGCTAAGTAGGATGGAATGAATGTGTGTTTTCTTTGATTGTCGAGTTTGACATTGGAGTAGGAGAGTATGCTCTCATCCTTCTTAGGGTGATCAGAAATCCAGATCTTCGATACTATTCTCATGTTTTGGATTATGTGTTACCTTTAGAGGGCCTGCCTTCCCGACCATTTGCTTTCTTTTGCAAGTGAGTGACAATCGTGAGAAGGGAATGACCCAAAGTGAGCACAGCCAGAGTACCCTGGCATTCTAACTCACTATAAATAAATACCTAATGGGTGAAAGCTTTGAAGGAAGGGTTACGTGGGAATTGCAGTTACTTGGGAAGTGATGACCCTTGAACTCTTTCTCATATCAACATCTAAGTAGGACCTCACGGTCTAAATCATGCTTGTGTGACTACATTTGCTTGGTATCTCGGTGGGCTTAATGTCTCAATCATGCTTGCGTGACACCAAGGAGTAATGCTTAACAGAAATCCTTACTAAACACCTTGTATTTAGAGGCCAAAAATCCTTCTAGTTGCTTGAGAAGGACAAGTTTGGATACTTGGAAGAGATACTAAGTTCGCCATGGGGATATTTCCATGGGGACTGATGCTTGGCTTCCCTAAGAAGTGAGTGTCATGGAGGGGAGCCCATGGGGTCAAGCATCTATGTATTCTCCTTGAATCTCATAATGAGTCTACCTCTCAAGTACCTACTGTCCTTTCCTACCATAAGAAATGTGTGAATGAGCATGATTGTCTTGAGTCTAAGCTGAAATATCTTATCTTCTTTATTTGTCAAAAGTTGAGTTGTGTCTCATTTCAAAAACAAGACAAATTGATTCAAAACAAGGTTAAACACAAGAACATTTCATCCAACAAAGTTCAAGACACCTTCAAACATGGTTGTCAAACATTTTTCAAAATCTTGTCTCAACATTCATGTCACTTAGATTTAGGTTCATCCTAGGTTTGCATTTTGCAAAGTCATTGTCAAGTACCAAGGTTAGGTTTCACCTAGGTCATACTCCTTTCGCATATCAATAAGGGTCATCCATTTTCATGTGTCCTCTTGCATTAGAATAATACCATTTCATAATTCAACCTTAGGTTTTGTCTTAGGTTGACATTGTCATACATTGGCATTTGCATACCCTAGGTCTCTTCATTAATCTTAGGTCATTATCATATCATATTAGGGTAATTTGCATAGTAATTGTCCCTTTGCATATAGTGTCAAAACTAGGTTTTGTCATACTTGAGTAATCCAAATCTTTGATAAACCCTAAGTCATTGTTAGGAAGTCTAGACCTTATCAAACTTTTGACTTTTTGTCATCAATATTATTTGGTCAAACCTAGCTTAGTATCCAAGCATATAGGGGAGACATTGTCAATTTGTCCTATTGTCACTTGGTCCTTTTGTCCTTTGAGGTCTAGACATCATTTCAATTTCCTAAGGGTCTCATTTTTAGAATTGCATTCATGAGTTTGTCCAAATCTTGAAAAACAACAAAAACGTTTACTTTCATTGTCATCCTTTTAGGTTGCATTTGTCAATCCCATTAGTTGCATTTGCATAGTGACATGTTTGTTGAAATGAGGTCTCGACCTTCTTACGAAGCCATGTCATTACAATTGAGCAATCAATCATGTCAATCCAATCTCTACATGTCTCAAAACTTGGATCAAACTTTTTATGATGAAACAAGTCTCCAAATACAAAAACTAGAGGAGAAACTAGCTCAAGAAGAGGAGATATTGGAACAAAGAGTGAAAAACATTGAGAAGAATAGATCACAAATGTCCAAAATGTTTCAAAAATTTCCAGGTCAAAATCCAAAGATTGAGCCAATTGATGTAAGATCTCTTCTTGAATGATTAGACATACCAACTCTCCTCTCACAAATAGAGATGATGAAACAATTTCAAGAAAAGAGACAACATCAATTTCAACATTATGTGCCTCCACAACAAGAACAAGAAGGTGTTTACTATCAATCAAATTTTCAACCAATACAACCAATGGTTCAACCAATTATTCAACATATACAACCAATACAACCAATGGTCCAATTTCAACAATATGTCCAACCAACTATACAATGTCCACAAATGGTTCAACCAATGGTGGAATATCAAAGTCAACAACCACAACCAAACATTCAAAAACAAAGGTTGCAGCCCACACCAAGCCAAATTTTGAACATGTCAAACCAATCTGATCAACATCTAGTTCGGAATCAAAACATGACATCAAACCAAATTCTTTCCAAACAAGTTCAAATTCCAGATACAACTATGTCAAAACCTCAAAAGAAAGGTGGCTTTATTGCAAGGCTCTTAAGGAGCCTACCAAGTGAGTTCTTTGAGGATGATCAAGATAATACAACTATGTCTAGCAATGCCTCATCCCCCCAAAAGCAAATGGACTCTCTAGTAAAAATCTATCCCTACACCTTTATAACTTTCACAAGAACCTTCCATATTGTCCTCATCAAACAATACACCCAAGGATGAAACTATCCAAGAGCTATCCATAATTTATTGCCAAGATAATCCAATTCATGATGCACATCCTTGTCATGTTTTAGAAATACAAGACACAATGTCACCATGCACTTTATTGCCATTACCTGTTTTAGAGGACCCCATTCAAAGTCCCTCTTCCTCATGTTCAAGCATTGATTCCTTGCCAGAATCCATCACAAATGTTCAAAGTGCATCCCCTTCATGCCAAATCATTGATTCCTTGTCAGAATCCTCCATGCATATCCAAAGTCCAACTCCATGTCAAGAGGATAATTTAGAGCATGAAGAAACGTGTCTTGAAATAGATCAAGATCAAGATCCTAAAACCTTATCGTCCCATCCAATTGTTGACCAGGACCCCATGTTCCCAGACACTCATGATGATTCACTTATTCCTATCAATTCTATCTAAGAACACAATGTCCTTTCAAATCCCATTGACATTCTACTTCCTAAGAAAGATCAAGATACCCTTTCCATCCTTTCCAATGATCATATTAAAAGTCAAGAGCAAAGCACCTTTAAAGAGGATTCCAATGATCTTCCTCCTTGTCAAGATGAAATTATTCTTTTAAATCCTCCACAAGATCTTTTTGTTTCTCCATCTCCTTGTCCTAATCCAGCATATCCACTCCAAGAGCGCATTTCTTTTGATGATCCCATTATTTCTCCCATTCCATCTCTTGAAGAGCTTGTCATCGAACCATGTCCACTAAACAATCCTAGCCCCTCTCATGATCCTAATCTCCCTCATGATTCTAACATGTCAGTGCAAGATGTTCATGAACCCTCGACATGCATAATGGGTTCTTCCACTTTGGTGAAATCTGATCCACTTCAAGATCTCATTATTTCTCTCATATCATATCCACCTCATAATGGACTCGCATCTTCTTCCCAAAGAAAAGAGTATCCTACAAGTCAAGATATTCATAAAGGAAAAGGAGTAGATCTCCATAAGCAAGCATCCCTTCATGTTAAAGAAGATCTTAAGGGTCATGTCTATACAACTCACTCTCAAGACGTTGGTATCCCTCCATCAAAATCAAAACATATCCCTTCCCCTTCATACCTTCCATCCATCTTAGGTCCTTATATCCCTTTGTCCTCTATGCAAGGTCAGCACAGGCACACATCCTTGAGTAAATTTCATCAATCCAAAAGAAGTCCATTTCATTCATATCCATCCATGCATTCCTTTCCCCCTCCAAGCAATTTGGATGCCAAGTATAAATGCCATAGGTCTAGAAATCTGCATGTATTCAAGGATCAACATGTCCAACATAATCGACATGTCAAAACAAAGAACAATATGATCTATAAAGAAAAAAATATATCCAAAAGGCCACAAAGGCCCACTGAGCAAAATAAGGCAAAGTCAAAATATATATGGGTTCCTAAATCCCTTGTGCAAGCAATGCACTCCAAGGAACCACAAAAGCATGAAAAATCAAAAACCATGTGGATTCCTAAGTGGCTCCTTGAAGCACAAAAGCCTAAAGAAACATCCAACTTGGCATCCAAAGTTGCTATTCCTCCATCCAATCCTCTCAAATTTGTTCCTCCATCACATTCTTCATCCATTTTGGGCCCTTATGTCCCAAAATCCATAGCCTTTCCTTCCTCAAAATCTCCATATCCAAAATCCATATTTCCTCCATCAATCCACCACCCGTCAAGGTGTGTGCCAATGTCGATCTTGCCAAAATTTCCATCCACTAAAGCCCAATTCTTCCAATACCCTATCCATTATCCAATGCATATTTTCCATCCTTTGATCCCGCTGATCCCATCCTTTGCATAAATCCTTGCCTTAGTTTCATCTCTTTTTCCATGTCCTTATCCTACCAACGTCTTTGAGCATACTTTTAAAGGTCATGGTCCATTTTTTTTCAAGGTTACTATCCAAAAAATAATATGCTTGAGTCCTTCTTCCATCCCCTATCATGTGTCCATCTTTTATTGAAAAAGTCAAAAAAAAAAAAGTGAGAAAAAAAAAGACAAAAGAAAAAAAAGTAAAGCAAAAATAATTCGTCCACTGGTGAAAACCTAGCAAACAGGCACCTTGGGCAAGTACCATGATGAAAACTTGGCAAACAGGCATCATGTGTAATCTATGAACTTCTTGCACACCACACTTGGGGGTAGGTTTCCTCCTTCATATCCTATTGCCCTTCATTATCCTATCATACCATGTCATTACCCTTCATATCCTATTGTCCCTCAGGTCCATTTCCTCTTTCCACCTTTGATCTTGACAAGGCTGAGGATCTTCATGAGCATCATGAATCTTGTTTGCAACTTTCAGTCTATCATAGCTTTTGGTCTTTTTCCATTTGCTTATTATAACCTTTCATCCATATTCCCTAGCTTATTGCAACTTTCTGCCACTATCCCGTATCCTATCTTGACCTTCAGTCCATGTCCCTTATCCATTCTTGGTCTTGCTTATCCTATCCATCTCTTATCACTATCCATACACTTTTTTTCATTCCTTGATTTTGATCTGACATAAGGACGCAAAATTTAAACATGGTTTCAAAAACCTCTTGACATGTCCCTCATGCCATGTTCCTGCTTTACATTGTCATATCCAGTCTCTTGTCCCATCATGCAATAGCCCTTGAAAATTGTATCCGTATTGTCTCCATGATAAGAGGCCTTTGTCTTCCCTCTATCCACCATCATTTAAGAAAGCCTATTTATTCACTTGTCATATTCCTTGCCTTGCTAGACACTGGGGGCACAATCATAAAAAATTGAAAAATGTCCTGAAAAAAATAAAAAAAAACTGAAAAATGTCCTGAAATAATCCAAGAAAAAAAAAAAAATCCCCTTTGTGCATCGACAGATCACTGAGCATCCCTCCAACAACATGCAATCACACATTGTGCTTTAATGAATCATGCATTAACAGATGAACTTTTTCAATCAAACCAGACATTCAAACTGATTAAAATTGTCTTATCAATCGAACATCAACATCAATATCGTTCATCCTTGGCACATTATCATGAGTCTTATACAGGGTGTGGTATACTCAAAACCAGACTATGTGCTGTCTTAGATGGGGTACCGCATTCCTTGAAACCAGACAGCATGATTGTCCTATCAGCACTTTCAACTTTTGACAATGAAGATCAAGATGTTTGTTTGACTTGTTGGAATTTGTGCATCTTATCTTTTTACTGATTTATCTTTGGCTTCGATCATGTTCCTATGTTGCTCGATGATGTCACTGCATGATTTAGAGTGACCAAGATGGTTCATGGTCCTTTTCTTTTTTGTTGTGATTGCTGTTTGTCTGTGATGTGTCTGTCTTTTGCAAAAAGGGTTGCATTTCAGCTCTGGCCTTCAATGCCATGATGCTACGCATCCATTTTGCTACATTAAAATAAAGGTTCTCACCTACAAAGTGCATTACTAAAAGCAAGTTTTTCTTCATCTCTAACTATCCTCTGTCTCATTTTCTTCTTACTAACATTTCTTCCATCTGTTCAGATAGTCAGTTCGGTCTAGTGCTCCGATTTCTCTACACACATATGCTGCATCCTGCATTCATTGGTTAGTACATTTACATTACATCAAACATCACATCAAGCATTTTATCCATTTCATATTATAAATGCATCAAAACCACATAAAAAAATATATCCATACATGTTCCACAATCATATATCAATAGTGCATAAGTCATCCATAAATGGAAAATATCATAAGTCATAACACATTGCATCCCATCATATCAATGCATATCATCTCATATAACAAAATAATATTGGAGTACAAAATTGGACTGTCTATCCTAAGTATGGCCCGCAGGCTGACTACAAAATATCACACTACATAATGTCATCTGTCTCCATCCTAAGGAGCACATGCCTCTGTCACTGGGTGCTCCCTCTGTCCTCCTCATCCCTTCCATGTCTCAGTGATGATGTCCCTCTTGTCCCAAGTCCTGGCTATGGTGGTCTCATAGGTCCACTCACCCCCATGCTACTCACTGACCTCCGAGAGTGTGCCCTGCTCTCTATCCTTGATCATGCCCAATATGATGCTGCTCGCTGATCTAGTGGAACTGCACTCTCATATAGTGTACTCCAATGGCATATCTTCTCTATGGTCTCTACCAACATCTGTGCCATCTCCTGTGCATTGGCATCCCTAATCGACCCAATATACTCAGTGACTCTCTGTTCTTCTCGCTGTGCCTGCGCTATTGCTATATCTTGAGCCACTGTAAGTCTGGCTATCTCCACTCTGAACTGATCCTGCTCTATCCTCAAGATGGCATTCTATCTCTCTAAAGTCGCAATGTGATCATGCTGACTCGCTATGGTAGCCCTGCACATCTCCATCTCCTCTATGCTAGCTATCTCCAGCTCTATGGGTATATCCTACAATGACTCCTGATCGGCTGCACTTGGCTCATAATCATCATCCCCCTCATCATCTATGCCCTCATCATCCCCCTCATCCTCATCACCACCCTCATCCTCCTCATCCTCATCATCTCCCTCCTCCTCTCCTGTGAGTGGGAAGTCCTCCTATCTCCTAGGTACTGGAATGTCCAGATCTATCAATGGCACTGGCCACCATTGTGCAAACCATCTCTCATACTCCTCTATTATCCCGGTGTCCTCTACATCTGATCTCCAATCCCACTATCTCTGCTATAGATGTGTGAAGTCAGCATATGCTATATGTGGCTGAATCATACTCCCCCACTGACTCATCTCTCTGTGAGATCGGGCAAAGTGTGCAGTCCTCCTGGGTACATCCTGCCTCTCTCCAAACTATCATTTGACTCTCTCTGGTAGGTACATCTCAATCACTCTCTGGTGATTCACTGGTTGCCCAATTAGGTACCTCTTCTATCAACAATATGGTAGCTCATCACTATCATCTGACCATCCAGGGCAATCACGATATGGCCTCCATGTGAACTCTCTTAGTCTATTTAGCTCGTGTCGCCAATACAATATGTATCCAAAAGGACCCTGTCTCAGTGCTCCCCCATAGTAGTACACATATGGTCAGTGGGGTAATACCTATCTCTCTGCAATCGGTCGACATATGGCTATGTGCTCAAATGCCCATACCTGTAGCAGTGTGACTCCACAGCTCAAAGTCTGCACTCCCTGATATGCTATCTGATGCAACTGAAAATACAACATAGCCAGTACACATGGTCCCCATGCATACACTATCCTCTCTATCACCATCCACTCTAGCACTCTTCCCTATTAAATAGGGAATCCATGTCCTCGTCTGTCTCTTGCTAGTAGACATGCTATCACCACTGCTATCACCACATATCGTCGATCATACTCTGATGACATGGTCTCCCAGTCGATCTCCCTCTCTATGATATCCAAATCATCTATGTCACACTCAAATAATCTACACAAAGTGCCTCTCCCTATCATTGGGTCATACTCTACCATCTCTCCATGAATCGGAATGCGGAGGATGCGCCATACATCCTCTAGTGTCACAGTTGCCTCTCCAGTCGTTAGATGGAATGAGGAGGTCTCTGAATGCCATCGCTCTACCAATGCGGTAAGCAGTTCTGTGTTTGCCCTAATCTCAGACATGAATGTGATATAGTATATCCCAAGTCCTGCTAATGTATCTCTATCCGTGCTCCTGAGTCTATGTCGTAACATGAAGTAGTTAGGTCGGTTCTCCCGCATGATCAATGGATACTGTCGACTCTACATCATAATTGGGGCACATTTTGTCAGTTTTAGGGTTTTCTCCTACGGGCTGCATTTCCTTGTTTCATGTCCAAATCAGGGTGTTTCCAATCTATTTTGACCTATCCTATTCTTATCCCCCCTTTTCAGATCATTCGCATGCCAATGTTGACCAAACTAGGGTTGCTAGTGCACAACTGCACCTGTGTTCTCACTCCTATGCCTGTGTAACACAACTCGCACCTGTGTCCCCCTACACAAGCACAGAAGACTCTACACAAGCACATGATTCACCCTACACAAGTGCAGAAGTCACTTTTTGCATTTCTTGTGGGCCCCGCAATGTCCCGCAAGCGATCAAAATTCATAAAATTGAAAACATGGGTTTTTGAGATACATACCGCTACTCCTGCATTTTCCGGTCATCTATACGTGCATACACATTCTCTGAGGTGATCTGCCATTGGAATGTTCACCATCTCTCTGCAAGTGTCCTTTTCCAGAGCAACAAATTCTCCTCTTTGTCTAGTGCAAATGAGCAATTTTCACTCTCTTTGTCTCATTTATAGATCTTTGTCAGTGCATAGATGGACATGCACCCTCTCCATCTTATGCTAGTCATGGTCTTTTGCATCTTTAATTGCTTTTCCTTTTTGCATCCGATCTTCGATTGTCAGTCTGTTTGCTCCTATCATGTTCTATCAGTATTATCGATCAATTGGCCTCTTTTCTGCGTGTTTCCGACCAATTCCTTGAGGGGGCATGCATATATCATTGTCAGCATTTGGGGCATTTTCATTATTGTTCTTTGAAACAACGCTTAAAATCACATTGTCTCAAAGAGGGGCAAAATGTAGACACCTAAAAATGGTCAACGCTTGCGAAATCATACTTTAACATTGGCGCATTGCCTTATTTTAGGTTTTTGCATCGCATTAACATTTCTCCTATGATTTGCACTTAGTCTTTATCATTTGCGAGCATCGAGTCCTTCTTCTGCATTTCTCATTTGTCTCGCTTTCAAATTTGGTCTTGTCGATAACAATATTTGTCATGATTTCAGTCAATCTTATCCTATCGCATCTATGTGCGTATTCATTTGTCATCATTTTGGACATCGTCAATCCTAATTAGGGTTTTGTCCTCTTATCAATCTTGTCATCATGTGATCGATTTGTCATCGATCCTTGTCCTTTGATCAATTTGTCATCAATCTTGTCATCTTGTGATCTATTTTGTCATCGATCCTTGTCTTCTTGTCAATTTTGTCATTTTGTGATCAATTTGTCATCGATCGTCGTCCTTCTCAATTGTGTCAATTTGGATCAATTAATCATTGTTCCTCGTCAATTGGCACATTTATCAATCAAATCACTTATCAGCATTGGTCATTTATCAAGTCAGAATCATGATCAAATCGAATCGATATCAATTATCCTTTGTCAAGACCTAATTGTCATCCTTGCATTTCTAATTCATCTTTTAGGGTTTCATGATTTTATTCATTTAACCCTATTTGTCATTTCTCCCTCTAGGTTAAATAATTTATTTATTCATCCTAGGTCTTCATGTCACAATTGAATGTTTAATTTAATTGGGTAACTAATTATTCCTCTTTTTGTGAATTAAATAATAAATGACAAATTATTAATTGATTTACCTAATTTTTCCTAATTTTCTAATTTTTCATCAATTTCTAAATTCCCTCTTTGTGAATTAATTAATAAATGAAAAATTATTAATTAATTCACTAAATTCCTAATTTCCTCATTTTCTAATTTCCTAATTCCTATTTTCCTCATTTTCTAATTCCTATTTTCCAATTTTCTAATTTTCCTAATTTCTAATTCAATTTCTTCCTATTTTTCTCCTAATTTCATGGGAATGACATTTCAATTTGTCATAATTTGTCATAATTGACAATCAATCAATTTTGACATAGAAATTTGTCATAATTTTGTCATAATTATCAATCAATCAATTTTGCATAGAAAGTGCAAATTTGTCATAATTTGTCATATTGATTTGCAATTTCCATTTGAATCTCTTCATGCTAATCTTGTCATCTCTCCAATTTCTCTATAAATTGGATGATTTTCTTCAATCCCAACTAATCACTTTGTCGAATCAATCACGCTTCGAGTATTCTTGTGCTACAATCTTGTCTACTTGCTTTCATCTCATGTGTATGCACTTGTAGGTGAGATCCAGAACAAAGCTATTTGAAGGAGAAAGAAGGACAATGGAGGCACATGAAGGAGACATTCAGATTTGCATTTGGTTTGCTTAGTTTTTAATCTTGAATGTTTTTCTTTCATGTCTCTATTGGATGTAATTAGGATTGATCATTGCATTTGAGCTTTCGTGATTGAGCTAGATGACTAATGTTTATATTTGCTTTGATGATTTCTAATTTCCTATCTACAGGTAGATCACCTAATGTCATTTATTTTAAGATATTTGGCAGTAAATGTTTTATTAAGAGAGGTGACTATGTTAGTAAGTTTGAGGGTAAAAGTGATGAAGGTATATTTCTTGGTTACTCCACCAAGACTAAGGCCTACAAATGTTATAACAACCAGATATAGAGAATCATTGAGAGTGTTGATGTTTGAGTGGATGAGTATCCTAAAGTCTTAAGGGAAACCAGCGTGGATAAAAAGGATGAAGATCCTATATTCTGATTTTGGAACCAGAACCGGTGAAACCTAAAACTAGTAAAGAGAATGGTGCTATACCAGTTCAACCGGGACAGGTAGATTTAGAAGAAGATGATGATAATGAAGAAGAAGAACCTGAAGATAATTATCATATTATTCTGAGGTATGTCAAATTCAATCACAATCCTGGCCAGATTATTGGAGATAAGGATGCTGGAGTGTTAACCAGAAGAAGAATTAGTGAGAATTCTTGCATGATCTCCACTATTGAGCCTAGAAATGTTAAGGAAGCATTTGGAGATGATCATTGGATCAAATCTATGGAGGAGGAGCTTGATCAAATTGAGAAGAAGAATACATGGACCCTAGTACCCAGACCAGTGAATAAAAATGCGATAGGTACTAAGTGTTGGTATTTTTGTTATTGCAAATAGGTCCAAGTTAGACCGATAGGTTTATCTTCTCCAGATCAGCATGGTACGCTATGGAGATGACTTATTATTGTTGTAAATGCATTGAGATGACATGTTGAATTGGTTATTGCATTGAATATCATTTTAATTATAAAATGATTTTATTGTAATATATCTTGTAGAGCCAACCTACTATAATTGGTCCTAGGTTATGGTATAAATGTAAGATCTTATTTGTAAGATCATGTGTAGAGTGTGAAAAAGGATTGTGTAAAGGTATATGTGAGAATAAGCAGAGCTATACATGCAAACATCATTTGAAGATTAAAGGAGGGTTTTTGTGAAGACAATCAAAACTACACCGGTACTAAATCCAGCATATGAAGATGCCATTTTGAGCAGTACATTCTTATTGGATTTAACCATCTAATTATAGTCAGTGTGACTCCTATTTTGTGATTGAGCAATGAGCTCTAGGCGGTTGGCCTTTCTGCATATGCAGACCCCATTTGCATACACTTACTATCTGCCGTAGTATCATCTGATTGTGGGTAAGGTCTCCCATCGTTGTTTTTCCCCTTACAGGGTTTCCATGTACAAATATTGGTGTTATGTGTTGTGGATGACTTTGTATTTTTGTTTCATGTATTAATCTTTCCCGTTATTGCAATTATCTAATAAAACTGTCCACCAGTATAACAGACTGTTTCACTGGTATTAAGCACAAAGTTGTTTAAGTTGTTTTTAGTTTAAATTCATTTGACAACTGATTCAACCCCCCCCCCCTCTCTCAGTTGTCTCTGGGACCTAACAATTGGTATCAAAGCTTCCTCTTTTGTAGAAGTTTAACAGCTTGAGGAGATCTAATGTCTACTAACTATTTCAAGAAGGACAATCCTAAACTTGATGGAACCAACTATGGCATATGGAAGATCAGAATGGAGACACATCTAAATTGTATTGTAAAGGATATTTGGGATGTTACAAAGAATGGTTATACTGCTCCTACTCCTGGTCAGCCTAAGCCACCTACCTTGGGAAAAGATGAAGAAAATGATTGCAAAGCAAGAGAAGCACTTTTGAGAGCATTATCAGATCAACAAATCATGGGATTATCGGATAGGTCTACTACTAAAGATATTTGGGATCATTTGGAAACACTAAGTGAAGGAGATTCCACTATCAAAATTGCAAAACTTGAAAGCTTCCGGGTTAGGTATGAACATCTGAAAATGGAAGAAGATGAAAGGATTCCTACTTTTATGGAAAGAGTAAATGAAATTGTTTTGGGTATTAAATGTTGTGGAGGAACCTTAAGTGAGGATGAAATTGTTTCAAAATTTTTAAGAGGATTGCCACCAACATATAAAATGAATGTTAATGCTATAAATGAGTTAAGAACAATGCCTAATACATCAGTAACTAGGGATACATTGATTGGAAAACTTTCAGCTTTTGAAATTGAAGAATTTGGTCATGTTGCTACTATAAAGACAGATTTAGCCTTTAAAGCATCAACATCATCTACACCATCATTTGATAAATCAGATTGGAAAGCCTTTTATGCAAGAGAACTTGAAGAAAGTAGGAAAGAAAATGAAGAACTTGAAGAACTTGAAGCACTATTTGCAAGGAAAATGCCTAAAGGTTCAGTTGGAAGTCAGTATGAAGGTAGACCACCCTTTAAATGTTTTAACTATGATAAGATTGGTCATATGGCTTCAAGATGCCCCAATAGACATGCTAGACTAAGAGAAGAAGCTAGAAGAACATACAAGCCTAACCTTGAATATCAAAGATACAGATTTAAGAAGAATAAAGATAAATCATGTTACATTGCTGATGAAGGTGTGACTGATGACTTTGATGAGGATCCGGTAGACAATGGATGGGTTTTTGTTGCTATAACAGAAGATCAACCGACATCTACTGCTCAACCGGTAGAGCAAGCTTTGGTAGCTAAAGTTGAAGTAAAGGATGAGTGGTTCATTGATTCAGGATGCTCACATCATATGACGGGAGATAAATGAACATTCTTGAACTTTCAAGAATACAATGGAGGCTTAGTAAGATTTGGAGATGATAAAGCTTGTTTGATCAAAGGTAAGAGTACAATATCTCTTGATGGTAAGCATAATACTGAAAATGTTTACTATGTTGAAGGCTTAAAGCATAATCTTTTGAGTGTTGGTCACTTAGTTGAGAAAGGATTTCAGTTACAATTCAAAAATGGAAAATGCAAAATCATGAATAGAACTAGTTTTGAAATTGCAACCGGTAATCAGACTAGAGGTAATATCTTTTATTTGAATAATAGTGAAAAGACATGCTTAATTGCACATATTGATGAAAGTTGGCTATGGCATAAGAGATCATGTCATGTAAACTTTGATTGCATGGTGAAAATCAGTACTACTAAGGTAGTTAAAGATTTACCTAAAATTGTCAAACCTCGAAATACAATATGTAAAGAATGTCAATTTGGAAAACAAGTTAGAGCTAGTTTCAAAAGTATTCCAGAAAAATCCAATAATGCTCTTGATTTAATTCATACTGATTTATGTGGTCCAGCTAGAACTAAAAGCTTACAAGGTGATAGATATTTCATGCTAATTATTGATGACTATTCTAGAATGTGTTGGGTTACTTTTCTTAGAGAAAAATCAGAAGCACTTGGAAAGTTCAAACTATTCAAAGCTATGGTAGAAAATGAAACTGGTAAGAAAATCAAATGTCTAAGATCAGATCAAGGAGGAGAATTTACATCTGAGGAATTTAATACATTCTGTGAAGTGAATGGAATCAGAAGACAACTATCAGCACCTCAGACACCACAACAAAATGGATTTGTTGAAAGGAAAAACAAAACTATCTTGGATGCAGCAAGAAGTATGTTATCAGAAGAAAACCTACCACATGTATATTGGAGAGAGGCAGTCAGTACAATGGTCTATACATTCAAAAAAGTTCACATCAAAGGTGAAACCGGTAAGACCCCTCATGAACTATGGTTTGGTATTACTCCTACTCTTAAATATTTCAGAATTTTTGGAAGCAAATGCTATATTAGAAAAGATGAGTATATTGGAAAATTTGATCCTAGAAGTGATGAAGGAATGTTTCTTGTTTATTCATCTAAGAGCAAGGCACATAGATGTTTTAACAAAAGATTGCAGAAAATTGTTGAAAGTACAAATGTAAAGATTGATGAACAATTCAGAGGAACTTCAAGGTATATAGACTCTGAACCGGCAACAAAATTTTTGACAAATGAACCTACACTGTTTCCACTTGTACAAAATGAAGATCCAGTTACACCGGTATCATCTAAAAATTCCACAATAACTGAGGAACAACAACAAACAAAGACACCCCGGTATGTAAGACTAAATCATTCTGAAGATCAGATAATTGGAAACAAGTATAAAGGAGTTATGACAAGAGGAAGATTGGAAAATGAAGAGGTATGTCTTATTTCTCAAATTGTACCATCATCTGTTAATGAGGCATATGAAGATAAATATTGGATTAAAGCTATGGAAGAAGAATTGGAACAAATTGAGAAAAACAACACTTGGACATTATTTCCCCGGCCTAAAGATAAAAATGTAATTGGAACCAAATAAGTATTCAGAAACAAACTTAAGTAAGATGGTAAGGTTATCAAAAATAAAGCAAGAGTAGTGTGTAAGGGATATTCTCAGAAAGAAGGAATTGATTACAATGAAACCTTTGCACTGGTAGCTAGAATTGATGTAGTTAGATTATTTTTGGCTTTTGCAGCACATAAGAACTACAAAGTATATCAAATGGATATTAAATGTGCATTTTTGAATGGAGATCTTGAAGAAGAAGTTTACATTGAACAGCCTGATGGATTTTCTTTGAAAGATAACAAAGATATGGTTTGCAGGTTAAGAAAAGCTTTGTATGGATTGAAGCAAGCTCCAAGAGCTTGGTATGCAAGATTGGATAAGTATCTTTTAAAGATTGGTTTTTCTAAAGGTAATGCTGACAACAACTTATACTATAAAGTGACTAAGGATGACATCTTTGTTATAGAAGTTTTTGTTGATGATATAATCTTTGGAGGAGAAGATGGATTATGTAAAGAATTTTCTATTAAAATGCAGCAAGAATTTGAAATGTCTATGATTGGAGAAATAAAAGTCTTTTTAGGATTGTAGATTTCACAAAATGATAATGGTATATTCTTGAGTCAATCCAAGTACTTAAAAGAGTTACTAAAAAAATTTGGGATGCGGAACTCTAAATCGGTAAGCACACCTATGACTACAAATGACAAACTATCACTAAGGGATGAATCTACACCTGTAAATCCAACTAGATACAAATCTATGATAGGAGATTTACTATATTTGACACAAACTAGACCTGATATTGTGAATGTAGTATGTATTATTTCAAGATTTCAGAGTAATCCTAGAGAAAATCATGAATCAACAGTGAAAAGGATTTTCCGGTACTTACAAGGCACTATAAATCTTGGATTATGGTATCCTAGAAATGAAAACTTTGAATTATGTGCATACACAGATGCAAATTGGGCAGCAGATGTGGATGATAGAAAAAGCACCACCAGAGGAGCATTCTTTCTAGGAAACAGACCAGTTTCTTAGTTGAGTAAGAAACAAAGTTTTACATCTTTATCAATAGTAGAATCAAAATATGTTGCAGCAACAACTAACTATACATAGGTACTATGGCTTAAGAAAGTGTTGAAAGACATAAAGGTAAAATGAAAGGAACCTATTACTATCTGTAGACACCCAAAAATGGTCAACGCTTGCGAAGTCATACTTTAACATTTGCGCATTGCCTCATTTTAGGTTTTTTGCGTCGCATTAACATTTCTCCTATGTCACGCACTTGATTTTTATCATTTGCGAACATCGAGTCATTCTTCTACATTCTTCAATCATCTCGTCCTCGAATTTGGTCTTGTCAACAACATTATCCAGTCATGATTTTGATCGATTTTATCTTATTGCATCAATGAGCATGCTTATTTGTCATCATTTTGGACATCGTCAATCCTAATTAGGGTTTTGTCCTCCTAGCAATCTTATCAATCTTATCATCAATCTTATCACTTTGGACATCGTCAATCCTAATTAGGGTTTTGTCCTCTTTTCAATCTTGTCGATTTATCATCAATCCTTCAATCTTGTCATCAATCGCTGTCATGTGCAATCTTGTCATTTTGCGATCATTTCACTATCAATCATTATCTGTCTCAATTGTGTCAATTTGGATCAAATCATGTCAATTGGAGTATTTATCAATCAAATCATTTTGTCGTATTGGTCATTTATCAAAATCAAATCATGACATTAATTATCTTTAATCAAGACCTAACTGTCATTTTCGCATTTCTAATTCGTCTTCTAGGGTTTTATGATTTAGTCATTTAACCTAATTCACCATTTCTTCCTCTAGGATTACTAAATTACTTGTTAATCCTAAGTCTTCTTATTACAATTAAATCTTTATTTAATTGGCTAATTATTCTTCTTTGTGAATTGATTAATAAATGAAAAATTATTAATTAATTCACTAATTCTTAAATCCTATTTTTCATCAATTTCTAATTCCAATTTCCTAATTTGTCATCAATTTCATTTTCCTAATTTTTCAAATTTCTAATTTCTTTTCCCTCCTAATTCATCTCCTAATTCTATGGGAGTGGCATTTCAATTTGTCATGAAATTGTCATAATTGATTAATCAATCAATTTTGACATGAAATGTGTCATAATCAATCAATCAAATTGTGCATGGAAAGTGCATAATTTGTCATAATTTTTCATATTGATTTGCAATTTCCATTTGAATTGCATCATGCCAATCTTGTCACTTCTCCAATTTCTCTATAAATTGGATAATTTTTCTTCAATCAACCCCTTCAATTACTTCTTGAAATCCGAATTGCTGTCAAACTATCAAATTTTAGTTCTAGTACTCTTGAGCTTTTTGCTTTCAATTGTGAGAGCACTTGTAGGTGAGATCCACAAAACTATTGAAGAGGAAAGAACAACAATGGAGCCGCATGGAAGGAGTATTCAATCTTGAATCTGGTTTGCATAATGTTTTCTTTTGAATGCTTCATTTTCATACCTCTATTGAATGTGCATTGTGATTAGGTTCATTGCAATGAGTATTTCTTTGATTGAGCTATCATGTTTAATGTTTTGATTGATTTACTTATCTTGTAATGATTCCTAATTTCTATGCTACATTAAATGGTGAACCCGACGTGAAAACTAACCTTCTAACCATCTTACTGTGTTTTGGAGTGCTTCTAAGCTGATTTGCAGGTCAAAACTCAAAAATAGGGCTGTGCAGTGCATTCTGGACACATCCTGCGCCTGTGTGAAGCATCTTGCGCCTGTGTTGAAAAGTCTTGCGCCTGTGTCAAGACATTCTGCGCTTGTGTCAGACATCTTGCGCCTGTGTCATGACTTCTGCGCCTGTGTAAAGTCCAGAACAGAGGTGAAAAATGCAGTTTTTACTTGAAATTTTTTTTATGTTTTAGTAAATTGCAATTTTGAGGGTCTTCGGTGCATTTCTGGACAAATGTTGCGTGCGGAACCACGAAGAGACATCTTCGATGTTTCCGAAATTTGGTTCTAGATTATTTGAATACCTTTCTAATGCATTAAACGGTTTGTAATTCGGAGCTAGGATGAGAAAGTTATGCCTTCTCAAAGTGGACTGAAATTTTGATAGTTTTCATAAATCAAATCATCTATGCTTTGGATTTTGGTACTGATTATTTGTGCAGGATCTTGGCGTACGCATGACAAAGACTAAAAATCAAATTACTAACGTGTGTTATGCAGATTCGATGGTCAAAGACTACAAATCAAACTTCTGACATGTGTTTTGTAGGTTGCCTTGGAGAAACAACCAAATTGTGTGTTTGAGTTTTCTAATTAGGCACTTAGTGATTTTTAAATAGGAGGAAATGAACCCTTGTTTGCTTTGTTTGTTAAGTATGACATTGGAGTAGGAGAGTATGCTCTCATCCTTCATAGGGTGATCAGAAATCCAGATCTTTGATACCATGCTTGTGTGGTTGATTGTTTGTCTCCATTAGAGGGCCTGCCTTCCCGACCACTTTGCTTTAGCAAGCGAGTGATAATCGTGAGAAGGGAACAACCCAAAGTGAGTACGGCTAGAATTCCTTGGCATTCTAACTCACTATAAAAAAATACCTGATGAGCGAAAGCTTTGAAGGAAGTGTTACGTGGGAATTGCAGTTACTTGGGAAGTGATGCCCCTTGAACTCTTTCTCATATCAACATCTAAGTAGGGCCTCTTGGTCTAAATCGTCCTTGCGCGACTACATTTGTTTGGTATCTTGATGGGCTTAATGTCTCAATCATGCTTGCATGACATCAAGGAGTAATGCTTAACAGAAATCCTTACTACATACCTTGTTTTTAGAGGCCAAAAACCCTTCTAGTTGCTTGAGAAGGACAAATTCGGATACTTGGAAGAGATACTAAGTTCGCCATGGGGAGGTTCCATGGGGACTGATGCTTGGCTGCCCTGAGAAGTGAGTGCCATGGAGGGGAGCCCGTGGGGTCAAGCATCTATGTATTCTCCTTGAATCTCATAATGAGTCTACCTCTCAAGTACGTAATGTCTTTGCCTACCATAAGGAATGTGGAAATGAGCATGATTGTCTTGAGTCTAAGTTATAACATCTTGTATTCTTTGATTGTCAAAAGTTGAATACCATTTCAAGAACAAGCACATTGATATAACATAAGATCAAACACCAAAGACATTCATCCAACAAACATTCAACAAGATTCAAAGATCATACTTCAAGCATGGTTGTCAAGCATTGTTCAAAAACTTGTCTCAACACTTATGTCACTTACATTTAGGTTCATCCTAGGTTGCATTTAGCAAAGTCATTATCAAGTATCAAAGTTAGGATTCACCCAAGTCATGCTTCTTTTGCATATCAATAAGAGTCATCCATTTGCATATGTCCTCTTGCATAAGAGCAATATCATTTCATAATTAAACCTTAGGTTTCATCTTAGGTGGACATTATCATACATTTGCATTAGCATATCCTAAGTCTCTTCATTAAGCCTGAGTCATTGTCATATCATATTAAGATCATTTGCATATTAATTGTCCTTTTGCATATAGTGTCAAACCTAGATCTTGTCATACTTGAGCAATTCAAATCTTTGATAAACCCTAAGTCATTGTTAGGAAGTCTAGACCTTATCAAAGTTCTTTGTCCTTTTGTCATCAATATCATTTCGTCAAACCTAGCTTAGTATCCAAGCATATAGGGGAGACATTGTCATTTTGTCCTTTGTCCATTAAGTCCTTTTGTCCTTTGAGGTCTAGACATCATTCCAATTTCCTAAGGGTCTCTTTTAGATTTGCATTCCAAAAAGTTTGTCAAAATCTTCAAAAACAACTAAAAACATAGGTTGCATTTTCATCTATTTAGTTTGCATTTAGTTACATATCATATATTGTCTTTGAAAAATTCCAAAAAAAAATAAAAAAATTTGCATTTGCATAAGTGACATGCCTGTTGAGATAAGATCAAGATCTAAGAAGATGAGTGAATCAATGTATCAATCCATGGATAACATAGTAAATTCGCAGTTTCAAACTAGTCAAACAGTGCAAGTTGAAGGTTCATTAAACACATCTCTACCACCATATGGAATGGTTCAACTTGGACCACCTCTATTATATGAACCAGTGTTTGTACCGATGAAACCAGGACAAGGGAGTGTCCCACCAACTCCACGAGGAAGTGCACCTTTCAATTGGAATCAGTCCAGCTTGCAACAGGAAATACAAACATTGTATGAAGAACCAACTCTATCTCAAGGATGTGATTTAAATCAAGGCATTCACCAAGAAACAAATCCAAATGTCCAACCAGACTCTTCATCAGATTTCGATGTCTCTGATGATGATGTTGTTATGTACCTTAAGGATCCAAAGTTGACAAAAAAGATGGATAAATTCTTGAATAAGCTCTTTAAGAGGTTCCCACAAAAATATCTTGACATGATGAGTAATGTGACCTCCTCAAGTAAGCAAATTAATGTGCAAAAACGACAAGGCGGTGAGTTGTTAAGTTTCTCTCCGCATCCAAATGAAGAACATGTGCAACAACAAACCCAACCTACCTTGATGAGTAAACGTGCTTCAAAGGCATTGACAGTGACTATTCCTCAAAAATCCACACTCAAAATAATAAACAATCCATTGTTTAATGCAACACCTTTAACACCAGATCAAATGAAGGCCACACAAATGTTGATGACAGGTGTCCCTCAACAAGAAGTGATTCCTCGAATACCAAAAAGTGGATCCAAATCTAAGATGCAAGAAAGCTTTATGATTGGAATGTCTGATCTTACAAATGTTCAAATTGCCTTTCCTTCATGCCAAAGCATTAATCCCTTGCCAAAATCCCCCATGCATATTCAAAGTCCAACTCCATGTCAAGAGGATAGTTTAGAGCATGAAGAAACGTGTCCTAAGGAAAATCAAGATCAAGATCCTGAAACCTTATCATCCCATCCAATTGTTGACCAGGATCCCATTTCCCTAGACACTCATGATGATTCTCCTATTCTTGTCCATCATATCCAAAGTCCTATTGACATTCCATTCCCCAAGCAAGATCAAGATATCCTAGTCCATCCAATCCCAAACGATCCCCTTCCATTTCATGAACACCATGTCCTTTCAAATCCCATTGACATTCCACTTCCTGAGAAAGATCAAGATATCCTTTCCATCCTTTATGATGATCCCATTGAAAGTCAAGAGCAAAGCACCTTTAAAGAGGATTCCAATGATATTCCTCCTTGTCAAGATCACATTATTCCTTTAAATCCTCCACAAGATTCACTTGTTCCTCCATCTCCTTGTCTTAATGCTCCATATACACTCCAAGATCACATTTCTTTTGATGATCCCATTATTTCTCCCATTCCATCTCTTGAAGAGCCTATCATTGAACTATGTCCACTACACACTCCTAGTCCCCCTCATGATCCTGATACCCCTCATGATTTTAACGTGTCAGTGCAAGATGTTCATGAACCCCCTACATGCATAATGGGTTCTTCCACTTTGGTGCAATCCGATCCACTTCAAGATCTCCTTATTTCTCTCATATCACATCCACCTCATAATGGACTCTCGTCTTCTTCCCAAAGAAAAGAGTATCCTATTAGTCAAAATATTGATAAAGGCAAAGGGGTAGATCTCCATAAGCAAGAATCCCTTCATGTTAAAGAAGATCTTAATGGTCATGGCTACAAAGCTCACACTCAAGACGTTGGTATCCCTTCAAAGTCAAAATCCAAATGTCCACCTTCCCCATCATCGCTTCCATCCATTCTAGGTCCCTATATCCCTCCATCTCCTATGCAACATCAGCAAAGGCACACATCTTGGAGAACCTTCCATCCATCCCACAGGCCTCCATATCATTCCCATCCACACCGACATTCATTCCCTCTTCCAAGCAATTTGGATGCCAAGTATAAAAGTCATAAGTCTAGCAATCCACATGTATTCAAAGATCAACATGTCCAATATAATCGACATGTCAAAACAAAGAACAATATGATTTATAAAGAAAAAGAAAAATACAAAAGGCCACAAAGGCCCACTGAGCAAAATAAAGCAAAGTTAAAATATATATGGGTTCCTAAATCCCTTGTGCAAGCAATGCACCCCAAGGAACCACAAAAGCATGAAAAATCAAAAACCATGTGGATCCCTAAGAAGCTCCTTGAAGCACAAAAAGAAACATCCAACTTGGCATCCAAAATTGCTATTCCTCCATCCAAATCATCCAAGTCTATTCCTCCATCACCTTCTTCATCCATTTTGGGCCCTTATGTCCCAATATCCCAACCTATTCCTCCATACAAATCTCACAATCTGAGATCCATTTGTCCTCCATCAGTCCATCACCTCTCAAGGTGTGTGCCAATGTCGATCTTGCCTACATTTCCACCCACTCAAGCCCAATTCTTCCAATACCCTATCTATTATCCAATGCATATTTTCCATCCTTCCATCCCTCTGGTCCAATCCTTGGCATAAATCCTTGCCCTAGTTTCATCTCATTTTTCCATGTCCTCATCCTACTAATGTCTTTGAGCATACTTTTAAAGGTCATGGTCCATTCTTTTCAAGGCTACTATCCAAATAAAAAGACGCTTGAGTCCTTCTTCCATCCCCTATCATGTGTCCATCTTCTTCTAAAAAAGTCAAAAAGTGAAAAAAAAAAATACAAAAAAAATTGAAAAAAAGAAAAAAAGAAAAAGAAAAAAAAATAATAAAGAAAAATAATTCGTCCACTGGTGAAAACCTGGCAAACAGGCGCCTTGGGCAAGTACCATGATGAAAACCTGGCAAACAGGCGTCATGTGTAATCTATGAACTTCTTGCACACCACACTTGGGGGCAGGTTTCCTCCTTCATATCCTATTGCCCTTCATTATCCTATCATACCACGTCATTACCCTTCATATCCTATCATCCCTCATGTCCAGTTTCCCTTTCTACCTTTTGATCTTGACAAGGCTGAGAATCGTCATGAGCATCATGCATCTTGTTTGCAGCTTTTAGTCTATCATAGCTTTTGGTCATTTATCCATTTGCTTATTACAACCTTTCATCCATATTCCCTGTCTTATTGCAACTTTCTGCCACTATCCCTTAGCCTATCCCAACCTTCAGTCCATGTCCTTTATCCATTCTTGGTCTTGCTTATCCTATCCATATCTTATCACTATCCATACACTCTATTTCATTCCTTGATCTTGATCTGACATAAGGACATAAAATTTAAACATGGTTTCACAAACCTCTTGACATGTCCCTCATGCCATGTTCCTGCTTTACATTGTCATATCCAGTCTCTTGTACCATCACACAATAGCTCTTGGAAATTGCATCTGCATTGTCTCCATAATAAAAGGCCTTTGTCTTCCTTCTATCCACCAACATTTCAGCAAGCCTATTTATTCACCTGTCATATTCCTTGCCTTGCTAAACACTGGGGGCAAAATTTTAAAAAAAAATCATAAAAATTGAAAAATGTCATGAAAAAATCATAAAAATTGCAAAAATGTCCTAAAATAATCCAAAAAAAAATTGGAAAATGTCCTAAAATAAATCATAAAAAAAATCAAACAATGTCATGAAAAGATCATAAAACATTTAAAAACGTCCTGAAATAATTGAAAAATGTCCTGAAAAAATTTCATAAAAATTGAAAAATGTCCTAAAAAAATTCATAAAAATTGAAAAATGTCCTGAAAAATTTCATAAAAATTGAAAAATGTCCTAAAACAAGTCATAAAAATTGAATAATGTCCTGAAAAAAATCATAAAAATTGAAAAATGTCATGAAAAAATCTCATAAAAATTGAAAAAAGTCCTGAAAAAATCCAAAAAAATCAAATAATGTCCTGAAAAAATCTCATAAAAATTGAAAAATGTCATGAAAAAATCTTAAAAATTTCAAAAATGTCCTGAAAAAAATCCATAAAAATCATATAAAGTCCTGAAAAAAAAAAAAATGAAAACAAAAAAATTGTAAAACTTCAAAAACCAAAACACGCATTTTTGCAATAAAGTATTCCCTTTATGCATCGACAGATCACTGAGCATCCCTCCAACGACATTCGCAATCAATCCAACGCTGTGCTTTAATGAAATCACGCATTAACAGATGAACGTTTTCAACTCAAACCAAGCATTCAAACTGATCCAAATTGTCTTATCAATCGAATATCAATACCAAAATCATTTGTCCTTGTCACATTATCATGGGTCTTATACAGGGTGTGGTATACTCGAAACCAGACTGTGTCCTGTCTTAGACGGGGTACCGCACTCCCTGAAACCAGACAGCATGATCGTCCTATCAACACATTCAACTTTTGACAATGAAGATCGAGATGATTGTCTGATTTGCTTGAATTTGTGAGTCTTATCTTTTTATTGATTTATCTTTGGCTTCGATCATGTCCCTATGTTGCTCGATGATGTCACTAAGTGATTTAGAGTGACCGGGATGGTTCATGATCCTTTTCTTTTTTGATTATGATTGTCGTTTGTCTATGCTGTGTCTGTCTTTCGCAAATCGGGTTGCATTTCAGCTCTGGCCTTCAATGCCATGATGCTACGCATCCATTTTGCTAAATAAAAATAAAGGTTCTCACCTACAAAGTGCATTACTGAAAGCAAATTTTCACCATCTCTAATTGTCCTCTGTCTTATTTCTTCTTACTAACACTTCTTCCGTCCGGTCGGATAGTCAGTTCGGTCTAGTGCTCCGATATCCAAAACCATATTGTGTCCTGCATACATTTGGTCAATACATTTGCATTCCATTACATATTACATCACGCATTTTATACATTTCATATTATAAATACATCCAAAGTACATACAATGCATTCATACATGTTCATAAACCAGTACATAAGTCATCCATACATAGCAAAATCACTACATCAGTCATAACATATTGCATCCATCATATCGATGCCTATCATATCACATATCATCATAATGTCGGAGTACAAAATCGGACTGTTTGTCCTAAGTATGGCCCGCAGGCTGACTACATAATGGCAAACTACATGATGTCTACTGTCTGTCATATGGAGCACGTGCCTCTATCACTGGGTGCTCCCTCTGTCCTCCTCATCCCTGCCATGTCTCGCAGATGATGTCCCTCCTGGTCCTGGCTGTGGTGGTCTCATCGATCCACTCACTCCTATGCTGCTCAATGTCCTCCGAGAGCGTGACCTGCTCTTTGTCCTTGATCGTGCCCGATATGAAGGTGCTCTCCGCTCTGGTGGAACTACACCCTCATATAGTGTCCTCCAGTACAGTCTCTCCTCGCCGGCCTCTACCAGCATTTGTGCCATCTCCCGTGCACTGGCATCCCTGATCGACCCAATGAACTCAGTGACTCTCTGTCCCTCTCGCTGTGCCTGAGCTATGGCTGTATCCTGAGCCTCTGTGAGTTTGGCTATCTCCGCTCTGAACTGCTCATGCTGTCTCTCCAATGTTGCAATATAATCCTGTTGGCTTGCTATGGTAGCCTGGTACATGTCTATCTCCTCTGTCCTAGCTATCTCTGGCTCTATGGGAATATCCTGCAAAGTCTCTTGATCCGCTGTGTCTGGTTCCTCATCATCCTCCCCACCATCATCTCCCTCATCCTCCCCATCACCTCCATCAGCTCTGTCCTCCTCTCCATCACCCTCATCCTCATCAGCTTCGTCATCCTCCTCGTCCTCATCATCTCCCTCCTCTCCTGTGAGTGGGAAGTCCTCCAGTCTCCTCGGTACTGGAATATCTGGATCGGTCAAAGGCACTGGCCGTTGCTGTGCGAACCATGTCTCATACTCCTCTGTAGTCCCAGCATCTACCACATCTGACACCCAATCCCACTGTCTCTGCTGTAACTGTGCAAAGTCGGCATATGCTATATGTGGCTGAATCATACTACCCCACTGACTCGTCTCTCGGTGAGATCGAGCAAAGCATGCAGTCCTCCAAGGAACATCCTGTGTCTCTCCAAACTGTCGCCGAACTCTCTCTGGAAGGTATAACTCAATCACTCTCTGGCGGTTCACTGGTCGCCCAATCAAGTACCTCTCCTGTCTACAGTATGGTAACTCATGATCATCTGACCATCCGGGGCAATCTAGATATGGCCTCCATATGAACTCTCTAAGTCTGTCTAGCTCATGTCGCTAGTATAATATGTATCCAAAAGGACCCTGTCTCAGTGCTCCACCATAGCTGTACACGTATGGTCGGTGTGGTACAACCTGTCTATCTGTAATCGGCCGACATATGGCAATATGCTCGAATGCCCATACCTGAAGCAATGTGACTCCACAACTCAGCGTCTGCACTCCCTGATACGCTATCTGATGTAGCTGGAAATACAACATAGCAAGTACACATGGTCCCCATGCATACACTGTCCCCTCTATCACCATCTGCTCTAATACTCTTCCCCAACCAATAGGGAATCCATGTCCTCGTCTGTCACCTGCCAGAAGACATGCTATCACGACTGCTATCACCACACATCGTTGTTCATACTCGGCTGCCATAGTCTCCCACCGAATCTCCCTCTCAACAATGTCTAGATCCTCTACGTCACACTCAAATAGTCTGCATAACGCGTCTCTCCCTGTCACTGGGTCGTACTCTATCATCTCCCCATGTATAGGAATGCAGAGGATGCGCCATACATCCTCTAGAGTCACTGTCGCCTCGCCAGTCGCCAAATGGAATGAGGAAGTCTCCGAATGCCATCGCTCTGCCAATGCGGTAAGCAATCCTGTGTTTGCCCTAATTTCGGGCATATATGTGATGTAATACAATCCCAATCCAGCTAATGTGTCTCTCTCTGTGCTCCTGAGTCTATGTCGTAGCATGAAACAGTCCGGTCGATTCTCCCGTGCGATCAATGGATATTGTCGACTCTGTATCACAATCGGGGCATCATTTTGTCAGTTTTCGGGTTTTTTCCTACGGGTTGCATTTCCTCATTTTCATGTCCAAATTGGGGTGTTTTTCATCTACATTGGCCTATCCTACCCATTCCCCCCCTTGTCAGGTCATTTGCATGCCATTTCCAATCCAAAGTGAGTCATTTTTCAACTCTTGCGCTTGTGTAAGATAAATTGCGCTTGTGTCAGGTGAATTGCGCTTGTGTCTTCCTACACAAGCGCAGAACATCATACACAAGCACAGGTTTAGATGACACAAGCGCAGATGTCCATTTTGGTGTCCCTTGTGGGTCCCGCAATGTCCCGTAAGCCATCAAAATTCATGAAATCAAACACATGGGTTTTCGCGATACATACCGCTGCTCCTGCATCCTCTGGTCATCTGAATGTGCGTACACATTCTCCAAGGTGATCCGCCATTGGAATGTTTGCCATCTGTCTGCATGTGTCCTTGTCCAGAGCAACAAATCCTCCTCTTTCGCTACTGCAAATGAGTCATTTTCACCCTCTTGGTCTCATTTATAGCTCTTTGTCATTGCATAGATGGACGTGCATCCTCTCCATCTTATGTTGGTCGCGGTCTTGTGCACCTTAAATTGTTTGTCCTTCATGCATCCGATCTCCGATTGTCAGTCCGTTCGATCCTGTCATTTTTATCGATCAATTGGCCTCTTTTCCGCATGTTTCCGGCCAATTCCTCGAGGGGGCATGCATATGTCATTATTATTGTCTGGGGCATTTTCATTATTGTTCTTTGAAACAATGCTCAGAATCGCATTGTCTCAAAGAGGGGCAAAATGTAGACACCCAAAAATGGTCAACGCTTGCGAAGTCATACTTTAACATTTGCGCATTGCCTCATTTTAGGTTTTTGCATCGCATTAACATTTCTCCTATGTCACGCACTTGATTTTTATCATTTGCGAACATCGAGTCATTCTTCTACATTCTTCAATCATCTCGTCCTCGAATTTGGTCTTGTCAACAACATTATCCAGTCATGATTTTGATCGATTTTATCTTATTGCATCAATGAGCATGCTTATTTGTCATCATTTTGGACATCGTCAATCCTAATTAGGGTTTTGTCCTCCTAGCAATCTTATCAATCTTATCATCAATCTTATCATTTTGGACATCGTCAATCCTAATTAGGGTTTTGTCCTCTTTTCAATCTTGTCGATTTATCATCAATCCTTCAATCTTGTCATCAATCGCTGTCATGTGCAATCTTGTCATTTTGCGATCATTTCACTATCAATCATTATCTGTCTCAATTGTGTCAATTTGGATCAAATCATGTCAATTGGTGTATTTCTCAATCAAATCATTTTGTCGTATTGGTCATTTATCAAAATCAAATCATGACATTAATTATCTTTAATCAAGACCTAACTGTCATTTTCGCATTTCTAATTCGTCTTCTAGGGTTTTATGATTTAGTCATTTAACCTAATTCGCCATTTCTTCCTCTAGGATTACTAAATTACTTGTTAATCCTAAGTCTTCTTATTACAATTAAATCTTTATTTAATTGGCTAATTATTCTTCTTTGTGAATTGATTAATAAATGAAAAATTATTAATTAATTCACTAATTCTTAAATCCTATTTTTCATCAATTTCTAATTCCAATTTCCTAATTTGTCATCAATTTCATTTTCCTAATTTTTCAAATTTCTAATTTCTTTTCCCTCCTAATTCATCTCCTAATTCTATGGGAGTGGCATTTCAATTTGTCATGAAATTGTCATAATTGATTAATCAATCAATTTTGACATGAAATGTGTCATAATCAATCAATCAAATTGTGCATGGAAAGTGCATAATTTGTCATAATTTGTCATATTGATTTGCAATTTCCATTTGAATTGCATCATGCCAATCTTGTCACTTCTCCAATTTCTCTATAAATTGGATAATTTTTCTTCAATCAACCCCTTCAATTACTTCTTGAAATCCGAATTGTTGTCAAACTATCAAATTTTAGTTCTAGTACTCTTGAGCTTTTTGCTTTCAATTGTGAGAGCACTTGTAGGTGAGATCCACAAAACTATTGAAGAGGAAAGAACAACAATGGAGCCGCATGGAAGGAGTATTCAATCTTGAATCTGGTTTGCATAATGTTTTCTTTTGAATGCTTCATTTTCATACTTCTATTGAATGTGCATTGTGATTAGGTTCATTGCAATGAGTATTTCTTTGATTGAGCTATCATGTTTAATGTTTTGATTGATTTACTTATCTTGTAATGATTCCTAATTTCTACGCTACACTATCTATTGTGATAACACTACAACAATTGATATATCTAAGAATCTGGTATTACATTCTAAAACCAAACATGTTTCTATCAAACTAAATTTTCTAAGGGAAAATGTTGAAGTAAAGGAAATAAAACTGGTTTATGTGAATACTAAAGAGCAGATTGCAGATATCTTCACTAAACCTCTGCCTAAGGAGACTTTTGAATATCTCAGAAACTAGCTTGGGGTCATACCCCCACTAGTAGAGACTTAGGAAGCTGATGTTTATCATCAACCAACAGAACTAACAGAGAAATCTTTCACTCTGGCTTTGATGAGGAAGCTACTTCTCAGGGGGAGTAGTTAGTATACTAATTTGGTTGGTATTTTCTATATGAACTTGGTTTTGTACTAACTTTGACATTTGATATCAAAGGGGGAGAGATTGGTATGGAAAAACATAAGGAAAAAAAATGTTGCTCCTAGGGGGAGAGATTATTACTCTCTATCTATATTTTGATTTCTGGTTATGATCTCTTTTTGGAAAATTGTTGGCTTTTGGTATTTGGCATTTCTGTTTTGGCACTTTGATGGTTTTTCCATCTTGTGTTGCCATCAATACCAAAGGGGGAGATTGTTGGTATTTTGGTATGGTTTTGTCATTGATGTCAACACCTACTAAACCTTATCAACTCTGGCACTTTGGAGAATCAACAACATTCATCGGCAAGCAAGTGACTTATGCACAGTCACCAGTATCTGGTACATCGACAGGATAAAATGATCACTGACACTTGGAAGGGCATAGAAAACACTTGGTTATGTCGAAGACATCATGTGGACACCTTGTCTTGGAGTTTTGTTAATTGGCATATTCATATTTACATATTTGTTGTTACCAACAAATAGGTCTAGGTTACACCGATAGGTTTATCTTCTCCAGATCAGCATGGCACACTATGGAGATGACTTATTATTATTGTAAATGCATTGAGCCAACATGTTGAATCAGTTATTGCATCGGATATTGTTTTTATTATAAAATGATTTTATTGTAATATATCTTGTAGAGCCAACCTAAAATTGGTCCTAGGTAATGGAATAAATGTAAGATCTTATTTGTAAGATCATGTGTAGAGTGTGAAAAAGGATTGTGTAAAGGTATATGCGAGAATAAGCAGAGCTATACATGCAGACATCATTTGAAGATTGAAGGAGGGGTTTTGTGAATACAATCAGAACTACACCGGTACTAAATCCAGCATATGAAGATGCCATTTTGAGCAATACATTCTTATTGGATTTAACCATCCAATTGTAGTTAGTGTGACTCCTATTTTGTGATTGAGTAGTGAGCTCTAGGCGCTTGGCCTTTCTGCATGTGCAGACCCCATTTGTATACACTTACTATCTGCAGTAGTATCATCTAATTGTGGGTAAAGTTTCCCACCATGGTTTTTCCCCTTACAGGGTTTCTACGTACAAATATTGGTGTTATGTGTTGTGGATGACTTTGTCTTTTTGTTTCATGCATTAATCTTTACTGATATTGCAATTATCTAATAAAACTATCCACCGGTATAACAAACTGTTTCACCAGTATTAAGCAGAAAGTTGTTTAAGTTGTTTATGGTTTAAATTCATTTGACAACTGATTCACCCCCCCCCCTCTCAATTGTCTCCGGGACCTAACACTAAGTGGGTATTCAGGAACAAACTAAATGAAGATGGTGTAGTAGTCTAAAACAAAGCTATATTGGTATGCAAAGGTTATGCATGGGAAGAAGGAGAATATTATGGTGAGACTTTTGCACCAGTTGCTAGACTAGAAGGTGTCAAGACTTTACTTGCATTTGCAACACATAAGGAATTCAAAGTATATCAGATGGATGTGAAGTCAACATTTTTGAATGGGATACTGGAAGAAGAAGTATACATTGAGCAGCCAGATGGTTATGTTTTGATTGATGAAAATGACATGGTACACAAATTGTACAAGGCACTATATGGGTTAAAGAAAGCACCAAGAGCATGGTATAAAAGGCTTCATTCACACCTGATGAAGATATGTTTTCAGAGAACCAGTGAAGACATCAACATATATCTCAAATTTGAAGGAGATAAGATACTGGTTAGTGAAGTGTTTGTGTATGATATCATATTTGGAGGCAATGATGACATGAGCAATGAATTTGCAAATGAGATGAAAAATGAATTTGAAATGTCTCTAGTGGGAGATACAAAATTTCATAGGATTGCAAATATAGCAAATGAAGAGTGGTATTTTCATCACACAGTGTAAATATGTGAAAGAGGTATTAGAGACATTTGGTATGAGTGACTGTAAACCAGTTGGGACACCAATGGTTACAGGTTGTAAATTGTCTAAAGAGGATGAAGCCACATTTGTTGATGAAAATGAGTACAGGTCAATGATTGAGAAATTGCACTATGTTGTTCACAGCAGACCGGATATAGCTCATGTAATTGGTCTAGTTGCTAGATTTCAGAAGAGATAATGGTTTTTATCTTGGGAATGAGAAAGTATATTGCATGTAATGCAAACCATGTGATGAGTTACAATGTTTGATGAAGCGGTGATCAAGGAGTGATCGAAGCTATCTTGAATGATATGCATTGATTGTTATGTGATCCAATGGTCATACTTGAACTGATTTGTTTGTAATCTCTATGAGATAATTAGGTTTGTGTTGTGTTACCAACCTAATGATTTGTTTATAAGGTCAATGAGTTGTTTTGTTGAAGAGTTGGAAATTTCTAGTTGAGAGTGAGAGTGTGGTTGCTGAACCAGATGATGTATCTACAGTTTGTGTAAAGGCAGATAAGAGAATGAAAAGGATCTGAACAAGAAAATGTAGTGCTATTCAAACAGATCAGTAAACCCCTATTGTTTCTACAGTAGTAAAATCCCCTAACTGGGTAAGCTCTAACAAGCTTAGTGTTATTCAAATCCTCTAACTAGGTGGTCCATTAGCTTGGATTTCAAATCCTCTACCGAGGTTACTCCTTATAGGGTATTGCTTCTAATAGGGCAGTATAGTCAATCCCTTAACCGGATGGTCCCTAACAGGATCTGTTCTTAACAGGACTTATAGTAAAGCTTTAACAGGCTTGGCTCCTAATAGGGCAAACTTCAGAAGAGTTCAGAATACTTGTGGGTATTCATCCCCACCATGGTTTTTCCCATTTGGGTTTCCACGTCAAAAATATTGTGTCAAGTGGTGAATGGTTTTGTGGTTATGTTTACTATGGTTGAATTTATTAACTGCTAAATCCACTTTGATATGTTATGTTAACCGGCACCAATCTGAAATGAGGTTTTACTTATGTCAGTAAAGTATCTGGATGTTTGTGAGTTTCAGAGTTGTTTTACTGTTAATCTATTATAACACTCAACCAGTTTAACTTGTCAGTTTAGAGTTTTCATTGAGAGGTTGATTTTGAGATTGGTGAAAGTTTATATCAGTTTTCTATCTACTGATTCACTCTTCCCTCTCAGTAGTTAACCAGATCCTTATTCTTTCATCATACCATCACTTATAAGCTCCCCTTTTAAATCCACTTCAGCCTCAATATCCTCCTCTTCCTCATCTTCAGAAACCGGTTCATCAAGTGGCATAAAGAGATTAACTTTTTTGTCATTCTCATGGTAGTCATCTTCTGATGCACTTTCTTCATCTGCGACATCATCTTCAATAGTATATTGGTTTTTTTGCTTTTGATAGCCTCTTCTTCTTTTCCTGTAGATGTTTCCTTCATTATCTTTGCCAATAGATCTGTTAAACCCTCTTGACTCATCTCCACTGGTTTCATTATAAGGACATTTAAGTGGTAGCTTTCCTTTATAGTTGTCGAATCCTCTTTTGAGTTTTCTAACAAATTTTTCTACCTCTTCATCAAAGTCTTCACTAGATCCTTTATGAGAATCTACTTCTTTTCCCTTTTGAGTGGTATTGAACGTTGCCTCTTTCCTTAAGGAAGCATCACCAATTATTCTCATTTCATAGGTAGTTGGTGAGCCAAATAGCTTATCCATTGAAAAGATCTTCAGACCCTTGGCTTCTTCTATGGAAGACACCTTTGTATCATACTTAGGTGTAAGAGACCTAAGTACCTTCTTGACAAGGATCCCATCTATAATATCTTCTCCAAGTCCTTTGATGGTATTCACAGTTTCATCAAATCTATGAAGGTAGTCTACAATATTTTTATCATCCTTCATCTTTCTGCCTTCAAGTTGGCCCCTTAGTTCTTGCAGCTTAGCCTCTTTAACTTTTGCATCTCCTTTAAATAACCTCTACATTTAATCCTGGGTCTCCTTGGCAGATGCACAGTGCATGACCTTGACAAACTCATTATTAGATAGCCTACTCAAGATAACATGTTTGGCCTTTGCATTCTTCTCATACTCCTTGACATCAGGATCGGTGGGAGGAACACTAGGGACAACATACCCACTCTTTATAGACATCCACAAATCAAAACCAAGGGAGGAAATATAGGTCTCCATTCTTCTTCTCCAAAAGGCATAGTTGGATCTATTGAACATGGGGGCTTTTGAGGAAGAGGACTCATTTCTTGCCATTATGTTCTAAGTCTAGAATCTACCCAAGGTTTATAAATAACCAGGAACCTATGCTCTGATACCAATTGTTAAACACAAAGTACCACTAAGAGGGGGGTGTATCAGTGGTTCCTAAACTCTTTTTACTTTTAAGGCAACTTTAGAATATCGATTTTTATCTTAAGCACTAAACAATAAAACCAGTAAAGAAAATGAGGAGACCAAAGAAGACAATCACACAAATGCACTCCATAGCACTAAATGTACGAGGAAAACCCAACATGGGAAAAACCTCGGTGAGAAATGTTGCTGGAGACTACTGCTCCAATCCAGCCTCATAAGTGAAACACTAAATTATAAAGTTTTAGGGCACCAAACCAAGGAGCACCAACTCCTACACCAAGCTCCAACTTGGTGATGCATATTGAAATACAATTTATATGCATTTATGGCTTCTTGTTGCAAATGAGTTCTGCAACTCTTGATCAAATATGTTACTATTGGTTGATATTCTTCTCTTCTTTATTGGATCTCGCACTATCAGTTATGAGATCACTCTCTCTGATTCTTGGCCTCTCTTCTCTCTCCCTCTCACAGTCTCACAACTCACTATGTGACACTTGGATTCTACCTTATTCAAACACACCTTGCCAGTTTTCTCAGTATTTGGACCTGCTACAGTTATACCGGTACTCAATCACTACCGGTTAAACCCTCTCACTAGTTTACTTATTGACTCAATCTACAACTTTCTTGGAATAATTTCTAAGGAATATTATCCTTCTCTGCACTCAAGCTCTCTTCACTCTTCTTCTTCTCCTCAAGCATCAATCTTTTGTATTTTGAGCTTATGTATTTATTATCATGGATTCCTGCCAAGAATACATTCAAACACTATCGTGTTAGGTTTTCCTTTTCCAACTCAATCTGAATCCCCTTTGATTTGATCTTCTTTTTATGGATATGATCTTTATGAAAATGATCAATCACTAGCTGAACTTCGCATTCTAATGTGCATTTTCTAAATCTGGAGGTCTACACCACACTTTTCTGCTTTTCTCTGTCACTCACCATTAATGGTTTTGTTGTTTCCTTCACCAAATGGGTATGAAGATCAAATCTTCTTGCAAGATCAGTGCAATTATGTTTCCAACTTGCCTTCCTCAAGCAACAATCTTTTGGCATCCTCCATGACTTGCGGGTTCCTCATAAAAGCCTACCTGCCTACAGATTTGTTACATCAAGGCACACTCCACCGACTTGGGCAATACCTCCACCTGGCATCCAGTTGTCATGCTTATTGACATCCACCTTTTCATGGATTTCTATGTCGGTTTGACATTCTTTGTCAACCAAGGTTGACTACCGGTTTAGTTTATTGGTATGACCATCAAATATCCTTTTTGTTTTGTTCACCGATTGTTGTGCATTGATAACACACAAATAACTTTCATCCTAGTTTATGCCTTACCAATAAGCCTTCTTTACTAGTAGATGACCCAAGTCATGTGTACTGGTAGCCTTCCTTTTGTCTGCTCACTCTCATGTGTATTTCCATCATATCAGTCACCACTTCTTACTTATCGGTGACCTTTCCAAACCAGTTGAGATCAATGACAACTTAATGCCAAATTGCCAGCAAAAATTTGTCTCAAGTCCTCTTAGAGACCAACTTCTGCAAATCACCACCCTTCTTGTTGATATCTTCCTCTAGCATCCATGTAGGTTTTGAGTTAGGAAGGCCCTGCCATTTAACCAAGTGCTCAAAATAAGTCTTGTTCCTTGTCTTCTTGGCTTCCCTGCTATCCAAAATGCACTCCATCTTAAGCGGCTCCTTAGGTGGTAAGTGCTTTATCCATTCTTCACTTTCCTGAACACAATCACCTGCACTTTCTCCTGCAGTAGGACTCCCATACAATGTTAGATTAGAAACACTAAATATAGGTGAAATAGCAATATCATCAGGGAGTTCAATTTTGTAAGCATTAGGACCATATTTATCCAAAATTTTATAAGGTCCAATCCTTCACATCATCAACTTGCTATGGCTTCCCTTGGGCAACCTATCCTTGCTAAGATGAACCATGACCATGCCACCCACTTGGTACTGCACATCTCTCCTTCTCTGATCTACTCTTGCCTTAACCTTTTGATAGTTCTATTGTATGGTATCTTTGACCTAGCATTTCCACTCCTCTTATCCAACCCCTAGACATCTCTCAATTCAAAAACTCCTCTTCGATGACTACCATACACAATCTCAAAAGGACTCAAACCTGTACTTGTTTTTATTGAATCATTATAGGCATACTCTTCCTGAGGTATCACCACATCCCAACTACTTCCATGCTCCTTTGTCAAGCATCTAAGAATATTTCCCAATGACCTATTCACAACCTTAGTTTGTCCATCTATTTGAGGGTGATAGGCCGAGCTAAAAGACAAAATTGTACCCAACCTTTTCCACAAGGTTCTCCAAAAATTCCCTACAAACTTGTTGTCCCTGTCTGATATAATACTCAAAGGCAACCCATGGATTCTAACAATCTCTCTAAAAAATAATCCTTCAATATAGCTAGCGTCATTGGTGGTTTTACAAGGATTAAAGTGAGCCATCTTGCTGAACCTATCTACCACAACAAACACACTATCATGACCTATCTTTGTCTTGGGTAATCCCATCACAAAGCCCATACTCAAACATTCCCATGGTCTACTTGGTATAGGAAAATGTTGGTACAACCCTGCATTGGTTGAGACCCCCTTTTCTCTTTGACACACAGTACAAATCTCCACAAACTTTTTGATATCAGTCTACATCCTTGGCCAAAAGTAAAATCTCCTAACTAGGTCCAAGGTCTTATTTAGCCCAAAGTGACATCCTAAACCACCACTATGTTTCTCCTTCACTATATTATCCCTCATTGAACACCTAGGGATACATAATTGACACCCCTTGAATAAAAGACCATCCTGCAAAGTGTAGTCAGAAAACTCTCCATGAAAATCATTTGAAAGCTCACATCATCAATTATATACCTCCTTGAAATCTTGGTCCTCTTCATACAATCCTTTGAGTGCTTCAATACCCATACTCTGCAACTACACTTCTTGCACTGTTAACACCCTCCTACTTAGAGCATCTGCAACCCTATTGCCTACCCCTTTCTTATGCTTGATGATGAAGGTGTATGCTTGAAGACTTTCAACCAATTTCATATGCCTACGACTGAATTTCTCCTATCCATTCAAAAAACTAAGATCATGATTGTTGGTATACACAATAAACTCCTTAGGAAGAAATTAATGCCTCCACTTTTTCAGAGTTTCCACCATGACATACAACTCTAAATCATATGAGGAATACTTCCTCTTTGCTTCATTTAGTTTTTCACTTACAAAGGCCACTGGTCTCCCCTCTTGGCTCAATATTTCTCCTATAGCCAACCCACTTTCATCACATTCAATGGTGAAGACCTTACTAAAATTAGACAATACTAGGACTGGGTAATTGGCAACTTTCTATTTTAAACACTCAAAACTCTCATTTTCTTTTTTAGTCCACACAAACTTCACCTTACCACCACCTTTGATGGTTTCCAACATAGGTGCACAAATATCACTATAATTCTTAATGGGTTTCCTATAAAATATTACCAAACCATGAAAACTTATTACCTCTCCTGTTGTCTTAGGTGTAGGCCAATTCAAAATAGCCTCTACCTTGGAAGAATCCATCTTCAAGTCACCCTTAGAGATGACAAAGCCTAAGTACACCAACTCCTGCTTCATGAAGTCACACTTTTCTAAATTTATCATCAAATGTTGCTCCTGTAGCCGCTCCAATACCACCTCCAAGTGTTTCAAGTGCTCCTCCTTGCTCTTACTTAACACCAATATGTCATCAAGGTAGACTACCACAAACTTCCCTATAAACTCCTACAACACTTCATTCATTAATCTCATAAAGGTGCTAGGGGCATTTGAAAGACCAAAAGGCATCACAAGCCACTCATACAACCCTTCATTGGTTTTAAATTTAGTCTTCCATTCATCCCCCTCTCTTATCCTTATTTGATGGTACCCACTCTTAAGGTCAATCTTGGAGAAATAGGTAGCTCCCCCCAAATAATCCATTAGATCCTCTATCCTAGGAATAGGAAACCTTTATCTTATGGTTATCCTATCGATAGCCCTAGAATCAGTACAAAGCCTCCATTTACCATCCTTCTTTGGGGCTAAAATAGTAGGTACTGCACATGGGTAAGGCTCTTTCTCACCAATCCTTTATCTAGGAGCTCCTAAATTTGTCTAGCTATCTCTTCATTCTGTTGTGGGATTATTTTATATGTTGCCTTGTTAGGAAGTACTACTCCTGGTATGAGGTCAATCTGATGACTAATATCTTTGATAGGTGGTAGGGATTCTGGTATGTCTTTTGCAACCACTCCTTTGTACCTCTCTAGCAGCTCCCTGACCTCCTTAGGTCCTGCCTTAGTCACACCCTTCTTCATTTCTTCCTTGTGCTTCACAATCAAAGGAACACCTACTCCACCTTCTTCCTTTAGTGTATTTAGGAACTCTTTTTCACCCACCATCATCACACTAGATCCTATATGTTGTGGATCCCCTTCTACTAGTGAATATATCCTAAAAGTCACACCATCCTTTTGGAAAGAGTAAGCATTCTTTTCTCCATCATGATGAGCCTTTCTGCCAAACTACCATGGTCTTCCAAGCAAAAGATGGCAAGCATCCATTGGAAGGATGTCACACAAAATTTTGTCCTTATACCCCCCAATACTAAACTCTACCCATGCTTGTTCATTGATGAGTATGTGTTTCCCTTTGTTCAACCAACTGACCCTATATGGGCAACTATGGGGTGTCCTTTCCAAGTTCAACTTGTTTAATGTCTCCAAAGATACAATGTTATCAGTAGACACTAAATTTATGACAACTTTACAAACCTTACCTTAAATCTTGCCGTTGACTCTAAACAAAGCCTTTCTTTGGGGTGGCTTAGTCTTCACTAGTTCCTTTAGCGGTGTCCTCTTGATCATTAGGTTCTCTCCCATCTTTGATGTCAAATTCACTTCAGGTGATGTCACACTCCTTTCATATTCTTCAGTCAAAGTTGTTCTCCTCTCACCCCCATGAGAAGTTAAGGCCTTCTCTAGACACTTGTAGGTTGGTGTAAGGCCCTACCCTGACCCATCCTAGCATTTTAGTGATTTTCATGTTGGAACTATTATGGATGCTTTATTTTTATGCATTATGTATATAGAACTTTATATGATCCTAGGAATTGGATAACATTGATATATTGATGCTTCATTTCTATGCATTGTGGATATAGAATTTTATATGACTCTAGAATAGGATAGCATTGAGATGGTGTATGTCATTATTTGATTTGCAGGACTTTATTATGATGCTAGAAATATGATGCATATCTTATGAATGGATTAAATTTATGAGGATTATGATAATTGCTTATGTGGATTTGCCTTGTTATATGGTAAATTGATTTGTATGATGTCAATTGTATGCAGAGTGATTGATTTGTATTCTTATTTATGTGTTTAATATTATATGAGGCTATTGGGAAGTACTAATGTGTAATTGAGATGTGCAGGAAAATTATCCATGCGACCATGGAAACATTATCGAGAATCAAGCCTAGGCCTATGTATGTTCGTAAAACCAGGGGTTGTCTATTTGGAGAGACAACATCCCATATGTATCGTATTTTATTCATAAATGTAAATATTTGCATGTGTGTAAATTGTATTTATTAAATTGTTTAAATCATTCAAGAGACAATTGCCATGTGTGTATTTGTGATGTGGAATTATTTTTGTAGTGTCACTTGACACATATGTTGTATGTTGTGTTGGCAATTGTCATGTCACCTTTTTGAGAGATTTATTTTTTGTCTAATTGATATATTTCCAAATTATCCTTGAAGGGTCCAAGAAATCTAGGATAGTGAGCCATAAGGAGTGTCAACTTAGAGTTGACTGGTAGGTTAACTTTAGGTGGACTTTCTAAGGGTTAAACCAACTCCTAGAGTCAGTTTTGGAGCATTTTTAGAGGGCCCTATGGGGTAACTATGGGTGAAGGCCAAATTTGGCCATGTGTCCTTCCCCTAGGACTTTTTTTACCTCCCAAAAAACTGGGTTTTCCTAGATGGCCGAAGTTCATCTTTAGGAGTGCCATCCTTGGGTAGATAACCTTCTTGGTATGTGTCATTCCTCTTCCCCATTACATTCCTCTTCTTGAGGTGACTTGGTTAGGGAGTGTGTAAGACCTAGGGAAGACCAACCAATGGGAGCCTCTCACTCTATCCAAGGGGTTGGAAAGACTGGGAGAGGCCTTCTTAGGCAAGAGATTGAAACTTAGTGAGTTGATCACCCACTATCCATCTTTGGAGATCTTGCAATTTTGAAAAAAAAATAGTTTTTAGAATAGAATTTTGGCTAAATGTGGTGGAAAAGAATTGTGGAATTGGGCTGCTCTTCTCCAAGCTATCCCTAGAAAACCCTTGGCAGATTCAAGGTTGGTGCATTTTCTTACTTGTATGTTGGAAATCTGGCTATAGTATTGCTTGAATTTAAATGTTGCTTTCTTTGTATTTCCTTTGTGAAAGTATTATGTAATCTTTCTCTTATTTCTTTTTATGAATTTTCTTGTGTTTTGGGAGTATCCAAGGCCTTCATACCCTTGGGAGGGTAGAATGGTCTTGGGGGTGGAAGGAGTTTGACAAACTTAGAGTGAGAGGCTCTCATTATGAGAGTGATCTCAAGGGTTTGTTTATGTGACCCTTGCTGCATAGTTTTGTTTATGCATTCGGGGGTCATAAGGGGAGAAAGTATGGCATGTATGCCTTGGGGGTCATAAGGATGTTGGGATAAGATGGATTTTTGTTGTGTTCTTGGTTGCCATGAGTTGGCTGTGATCTACTATCTTACAGTTTTCCTCAAGGTACTTGGTCCACTTCGACCCTTGTAAACATCAAATTATGTGATGAAGTTTCAGCCTTGGGATGGGAATGTGTTTCTTGAATTTTTCCCATGCTTGTTTGTGTTTGCTTGAGTGTAACCCATCTAGGACTTGGTTCTTCAAGCTCACGGGTGGGTTCTAGTAAGCCTAGGCTGGGAAGTGAGGACTCCATGGTCACAACCTTAAGATTTTGCATACAAGTTGCTTGGAAAGAAGGAAAGTAAAAGAAAGCTAGAAGTTGTTGATTTGTTTTTAGTTGCAGAAAGAAATAAGAATGCAATTTTTGTATTTGTTGTAAAGAAATGATGGGAAAGGAAAGAGTATTTCTATTGTAAATATATTGTAAAATGATTTAGAAATCTGTATTATTGACTGAGCCTGAAGATGTATTTTATTGATGTATGGATCATTTAAAATGAATAAAAAAGAGTGCATTTGGTTAACTCTATTTTGGATAAATTGCAAAGGAAAAGAAATGTATTATGCTACTGTCTTTTAACTGAAATCTGTCATTTATCCGAAATCTATCCTTTATATAAATCTATCTTCTATTGAAATTTGTCATCTATTTATCTCTGTAATATATATATAAAAAAAGGGAAATGAAGAAAGTGAAATGATAATGTTTTAAGTGTTTTTTTTGTACTATTTAAATGTTGTTGTAATTGTATTTATTACTGTCATTTTCCTATTTAAAAAAAAATGTAGAAAGCTAAAGTAGACAAATTCTAATTTACCTCTTTTCTATAGTTATCTATTAGAAGTTAAAATGAAGGGAAATGTTGTTAAATAAATCTGTTAGTTTAGAATATCTGTTGTTATGTGTTTCTTTTTAAAAAAAGAGAATATATGCATACACAGACTTAGAAACCCAGAAATTGCGAATAGATCTATGTCTAATTTTAAAAGAGGAAATGAACTGGTTGATATATTTATCAATTTGTTAAAACTGACAGTCATGATATTGTTAATGCTGCATAATAAAAATCTATTTAATCTAACTAAAAGAATATTTTTATGCATGTTAACTAGATCACATTTTACATTAAAGAAAGAGAAATGAATGTGTATTTGTTTTATGCTGTCACTACTTTGCTATTTCCTGCATGAAAAAAAAAAAGATTAAAAATCTAACTCTGGAAATATATGTGTATATATATATTTACATTAAATATATTTTAAATAAAAAAAATATATAACAAAAAAAACAAATTCCTTGTTTGAGTCTGAACCACTGTGTTAACACACAATGGATGACACATGAGCCGAACCACTGTGTTTACACACAGTGGACGACGCAGGAAGGTGTCGCCATTGTGGGTAAACACAGTGGACAACACGGGCCACCATTGTGGTTAACCATAGTGGCCGACATGGGACCACCATTGTGGGTAACCACAGTGGACGGCTCACGGCCGCCACTGTGAATGCCCACAGTGGGCGGCATCGACCGCTGCAATGGGTAACCACAGTGGTGTCTGGGGAGCCCCCCCCACATAGACCCTAAAACCTCCTCCGCCTGCATGAGAACCCGCCTCCATGGCCGATGTACCCTGCAACACACACAAAATACACACACACAAAAAAGAGGAAAATAATAAACCCTAACCCAATTTCGGGTTAGGGTAAAAGCAATAGAGAAAGAGATAATTTTTAGATGCTAAAAATATGTAACCCCAACCCAATTTCGGGTTAGGGTTAGTATTTAAATAATAAAAGTATATTAGAAATGCAACCCTAGCCCATATTCGGGTTAGGGTTAGCATATTAAAATAAAAGAGGGATTTGAATTATAGTTTTAATTATAACTTTTAAATTTAGGGTTATTGGTGTGAGATGTAGTATTATAATTAGTTGTTATAGCTCGATTATTTAATTTAACAATATATATATATATATATATATATATAAATATATATATATATATATATATATATATATATATAAATATATATATATATATATATATATATATATATATATATATATGAAGGGGTAGGTATAAATTTAGATTTGTTTTTCCAATTGCATATATATATATATATTTTATATATGCTATATTTACACACACACACACACACAGATATATATATATATATATATATATATATATATATATATATATATATATATATATATATATATATATATATTAGATTATATTTTATATTAATGAACACTTAAGTAATAATTAGACCCCTTTCACTTTTAGCTGAAATTAAATTGGGGGATTAATTTTATATAGTTCTAATGTCGCAATTATTGACGTAATTTTATCAAGGATTATTAATAAGGATATTTCATAGATAATTTTTGTATTTAATTAAATGTGGACGTCAAGTTAAATTTAATTTGGGGGAAATTGGTAAATGAAAATTATTAATTATTTTATATGAATTTTTAGCCTATGAGGCCAATTTTGGCCAAATTATTTAATAGTCAAAATTTGAAGGTTTAGGGGAGATTAAAATTAGCTATAGTATAATAGATTAGATTTATTTGGCAAATAACATTATTGAATTTGCGTGCGCCCAATTAATTAATTTTAAATAGCATTATCATAGTTTTTGGCCTGGAATGTTTTAAATACAATTGTGATATTTAAATATCCGTCGACTTTAATTAACGGCAAATTAATTAGGTTGATTAAATTAACTAATTAAATTGCGATGACCCTCTTAGGGAATGATTAGTCTTCATTAAGTATTATCACTTCATTGATGGAGTTAATCATTCCAGCTTTAGTAAACACTTCTATTTACACCTTAGTTAAGACAAAATTTAAATGATTTTGTTTTAAATGTAGATTATTTTGTGAGTCTATGTTGTCAAAAAACAATTGTTGTTCCGTTTTTGCCAAAAAGTTTGGGCACAACATTTTGGTATTAGAGCAAGGTTTCCAACACTAGGAACCTTTCTCCATTATGTTTCGCTTTAATTATTTAATTAATTAAATTTTTCTCCAAAAATTATTTATTTATTTAATTTTATTTTCTCATAAGGATGCCTCTGACTATGCGACAAGCTCGCAAGCGCGGAAAGGGTCCTAGGCATAAACATATGGCACACGAAGATGTTGATAGGGAGGAACCGGTTCCGAAAGGGAACCCAGAGGCCCCTCCCAAACCACCGGTTGACCCAAACTGAGACATCTTATTAGCACTTCAAAACTTGATTGGGATAGTTCAGGATAGGCTTCCAGCAGTCAATCGTCATGTAGAAAACCAGAACTTAGGGAGCCATAGATCAATAGTTAGGGAATGGAGTAGGAGTCCACCTCCTAATCCCTTAGAGGGCCAGGCTAAGCATGAGCCTGAGTCTGTTCATCTACCTGGACTACGTCCAGTAGATGCACATGTTTATATTGAGAGGGCACATCGAGATCCAGGGGATCTGATCAAAGAGGTTTTGTGCCTCCAGCCACCATCTTTTTTGGGATCTACTGATAGGGTAGAAGCTGAGGCTTGGCTTTTGAGCCTCGATCGATAGTTTGCATTGCATTCTTACGAAAGCAATCTGAAGGCATGAGTAGCATTCCACCTTTTGAGAGGGACGACCTCCACATAGTGGAGACATGAGGAATACAAGTTTGGCCTAACTGCAGACACCCTCACATGGGAGATCTTTACAGAGAGATTCAAGGAGAGATACCTATCAGAGCACTTCAGGCAGCATAGGATAGATGAGTTCCATGACCTCTAGTAGAAGGGTCTCTTAGTGACCCTATATGAGAGTAAGTTCATTGAGCTCCTACCGTATGTGGATTACCTGAAGGATGAGAAGCTTCTCGTCAACTATTTTATCAAGGGACTGAATGCTGGGATAGTAGGACCAGTAAGGATGGCCACCCCAGGAAGCCTTCGAGTTGTTGTGGAGAAGGTCTTGATAGTAAAGGAGATTCAGGTCAAGCCACAAGACATGAGGGATCGGTTTCAGAACCGAAACCCCACACCCCAGTCTTTTGGGTTTTAGAAACCCTACTGGAAAGGCAACCACAGAAATGCATCGGGGTCCTTTAAACCCCCTCCTCCACAACAGTCACAACAAAATTAGAGGTAGAGGCTCTCTTAGGGATAGTAGGGCTCCAAGCCCAAGCAATGGCATTCACAGGGTCCTAGGCATGACTAGAGAGCACATGGTACTTACACACCTCCGCAAAGACTCAACAATCCTCCAGGGGTGGGTATAATGGTTCATGCAGGACAGGTGAACAACCTTTCTCTAGGCCTCAGGGTGCATAGTTTCAGGCACGCAATGCTTCTTTCACATGTGGAGCCATGGGGCACATGGCGAGAGAGTGTCTGTAGGGTTAGATGGTAGGTAGTCAGAGGATGGAAGCATCAGAGCCTATAGTTGGAGATATGGGCAAGCCCCATAGGGTCTTTGTAGCAGTTGACAACTGCTAGGTAGAGCACCAGGCCATAGTTATTGAGGTTGTAGGTATGATCAAAGGTATTGATATTTCTATATTATTTGACTCAGGAGCTACTGACTCCTTTATATCTCCATTGGTTGTGGAGCATTGCGGGCTAGTCGCAGTTAGGTAAGGTGTCAGTTGGGAAGTGGAGTTAGCTTTAAGGGCTAGAGTGTTAGTGGATTCTGAGGTTAGGGGATGTCAGCTCTAGATTTGTAATACCACCACCTTAGTATACCTTAGAGTTACACCACTCAGATCTTATGGAATCGTACTTGGCATGGATTGGCTTTATACCCATAGAGCCAAGATGGATTGTCATCTAAAAAAGATCGAGTGTGAGGATGATCATGGTGCTCTCATAGTAATCACTGGGATTCAGAGGCCCATGTCTCTTCATATGATTTATGCTATGCAACTTAAGTGGAGCATGCAAAAGGGATGCTAGTTGTTTTCTATCACCATCAGTGATAGAGAGGAAGAAAATGAGAAGGAGCCTTCCCTAGATGATCATCCCATCCTTGAGGATTTTGCAGATGTGTTTCCAGCTGAGCTACCTGGTATGCCACCTAGCAGAGAGATTGACTTCCACATAGATCTTGTACCAGGAGTTGAGCCAATTTTGAGAGCACCTTATAGGATGACCACACATGAGCTTAATGAGCTCAAGATGCAACTTGAGGAACTCTTAGAGAAGGGTCACATTTGTCCTAGCATCTCCCCTTGGGTCACACCAGTCATCTTCATGAAGAAGAAGGACGGGTCCCTTTGGTTATGCATTAATTACAGGCAACTAATCAAAGTAACCATCAAGAACCGCTATCCCTTGCCCAGGATTGATGATTTGTTTGATCAGATTCAGGGTGCTAAAGTGTTTTCCAAAATAGATCTGAAGTCAGGGTATCATCAGTTGAGGATTGTGGAGATTGATATCCACAAGACCGCATTTTGTACCAAATATGGCTACTATCAGTTCACCATGGTCCCATTTGGTCTTATGAATGCTCCAACTATATTCATGAGTCTCATGAATGGGGTACTCCGCACTTTCCTCAACTGATTTGTGATTGTGTTCCTTGATGACATTTTGATATATTTTCAAAATGAGAAGGAACATGAGGAGCATTTGATGCAAATTTTGTAGTGTTTGAGGGACAACCAGTTGTTCATTAGTTTGTCGAAGTGTGCTTTCTTTAGATTAGAGGTCAAGTACCTTGGGTATGTTATATCCAGTGATGGGATCTTAGTTGACCCATCAAAGATCAGAGCCATTATGGATTGGCTAGCGCCAACTAGTGTGATAGAGGTCAGAAGCTTCATGGATCTAGCAGGGTACTACAGACGCTTCGTTGAGGGATTTTCTAGAGTTGCACATCCCATTACATCCCTCCAGCGAAAGGGAAAGAAATTTGAGTGGACAGAAAGGTGTGAGAGGGATTTTTAGGATCTGAAAAGGGCACTCACTAGTGCACCTATCCTCATTGTGCCAGACCCCACGGCTGATTTCATGGTATGCACAGATGCTTCTTTGGATGGATTAGGAGCAATCCTTATGTAGGAGGGTCGCGTTATAGCTTATGAGTCTAGGAAGCTTAAGACTCACGAGCTTAACTACCCTACACATGACCTTGAGCTTGCAGCAGTAGTGCATGCACTTGTGAGGTGGAGACGCTTCCTTTTGGGTCATCATTTTGAGCTTCATTCAGACCATTAGAGTTTGTAGTACATCTTCACCCAGCCTAATCTTAATGCCTGTCAAAGGAGATGGATGGAGTTTCTATGTGAGTATGATTTTGATGTCCACTACATCAAGGGGAAAGAGAACATAGTTGTAGATGCTTTGAGTAGGAGACGACATGAGGTATACTCCATATCTATGAGCAAAGACTTGAGAGATCGTACATTGCAGCGGTTGCCAAAGGATGGATGGTATCTAGAGATTTGTTAGGTGATTCGATCACAGGAGACCCTAGAGAGGAAGTATGTCGATTATTCCTTAGAGTCTGATGGACTATTATGCCATAGAGGGTGCATCTATGTACCTTCTCCTAGGAGATTGTGAGAGTTCAATGTCATGGAGGCTCATAGAGCTCCTTATGCAGTGCATCTCAGGGTTAAGAAGATGCATGCAGACTTGAGACAATTATATCATTGGCCAGGTATGCAATAGCTTATTATTGAATTAGTAGCCTGATGCCTTGAGTGTCAAAGGGTCAAGGCAGAGCACTGCCATCCTGGTGGGTTGCTCCAGTCCCATGCTATACCAGAGTGGAAGTGGGATACTATATCCATGGATTTCATCATTGGTCTTCCCATGTCATCGTGTCACCATGATGCTATCTTGGTGACAGTTGACAAGTTGACCAAAGTGGCCCACTTCTCACTAGTCCGAACTACCTTCACAGCACCAGTAGTCGCATAGGTGTTCTTGCAAGATATTGTCAGGATTCATGGCATTCCACGCAAGATTATTTATGACAAGGATTCCCTCTTCACTTCTTCCTTTTGGAAGGCATTACAGGCAGCAATGGGCACCAAGCTCAATTTCAGCACAACCTATCATCCGAAATTGGATGGACAGATAGAGCGGGTTAACTGGGTGTTAGAGGACATGCTCCACATGTACGTCATGGATCATCAGACCCGATGGGAGGAGTACCTTCTTATAGTAGAGTTTTCCTATAATAACGGGCATCACACTTCTTTAGGGATGCCACCTTCTCAGGCTTTGTATGGTAGACCTTGCAGGACACCTCTGAGTTGGGACAGTATTGAGGATAGAGTGGCCATAGGTCCTGAGATGGTTTGTGATATGGAGAAGTAGGTAATTTTGATTAGACAACACCTTAGAGAGGAATAGGATAGGTAGAATAAGTATGCAGATGCAAAGAGGATAGACCGGAGTTACATGGTTGGGGATAAAGTTTTTCTGAGAGTGCAGCCACATAAGAGTCCAATCTGTTATGGAAAGGGTTCTAAGCTCGCACCTCACTTTGTTGGACCATTTGAGATCCTTGAGAGGATAGGACTAGTTGCTTATCGCCTAGCTTTGGCACCTAGCCTATCACGCATCCACAATGTGTTTCATGTATCAGTTTTGAGGAAGTATATCTATGATGAGTCTCATATTTAATATTGGGATGCCTTGCGGGTGGAGTCGGATGGGTAGCTAACTTTGGAGCCCATTCATATTTTGGCTCACTAGACATTGGCCCTTCGAGGTTGAGAGCTGGACTAGGTTAGGGTCCAGTGGGATTTCTATGATGAGGTTATAGCTTCATGGGAGGATGCAACACATATGAGATCACAGTACCCTCATCTTTTTGATGAACTCCAAGAGGAAGTTCATGCCTAGAAGGGGAGGGTGTGAGGCCCTACCCCGACCCATCCTAGCATTTCAGTGATTTTCATGTTCGAACTATTATGGATGCCTTATTTTTATGCATTATGGAAATAGAACTTTATATGATCCCAGGAATTGGATAACATTGATATATTGATGCTTCATTTCTATGCATTATGGATATAGAATTTTATATGATTCTAGAATAGGATAGCATTGAGATGGTGTATGTCATTATTTGATTTGCAGGACTTTATTATGATACTAGAAATATGATGCATATCTTATGAATGGATTAAATTTATGAGGATTATGATAATTTCTTATATGGATTTGCCTTGTTATATAGTAAATTGATTTGTATGATATTATCCATGTGACCATGGAAACATTATGGAGAATCAAGCCTAGGCCTATGTACGTTCGTAAAACCAAGGGTTGTCTATTTGGAGAGACAACACCCCATATGTATCGTATTTTATTTGTAAACATAAATGTTTGCATGTGTGTAAATTGTATTTATTAAATTGTTTAAATCATTCACGTGACAATTGCCATGTCTGTATATGTGATGTGGAACTATTTTTGTAGTGTCACTTGACACATATGTTGTATGTTGTGTTGGCAATTGTCATGTCACCTTTTTGAGAGTTTTATTTTTTATTTAATTGATATATTTCCAAATTATCCTTGAAGGTTCCAAGAAATCTAGGATAGTGAGCCATAAGGAGGGTCAACTCAGAGTTGACCTATAGATTAACTTTAGGTGGACTTTCTAAGGGTTAAACCAACTCCTAGAGTCAGTTTTGGAGCATTTTTAGAGGGCCCTATGGGGTACCTATGGGTGAAGGCCAAATTTGGCCATGTGTCCTTCCCTTAGGACATGTTTTACCTCCATAAAAAGTGGGTTTTCCTAGATGGCCGAATTTCATCTTTATGAGTGCCATCCTTGGGTAGATAACCTTCTTGGTATGTGTCATTCCTCTTCCCCATTACATTCCTCTTCTTAAGGTGACTTGGTTAGGGAGTGTGTAAGACCTAGGGAAGACCAACCAATGGGAGCCGCTCACTCTATCCAAGGGGTTTGAAAGAGTGGGAGAAGCCTTCTTAGGCAAAAGATTGAGACTTAGTGAGTTAATCACCCACTCTCCATCTTTGGAGATCTGGCAATTTTGAAAAAAAACCAGTTTTTAGAATAGAATTTTGGCTAAGTGTGGTGGAAAAGAATTGTGGAATTGGGCTGCTCTTCTCCAAGCTATCCCTAGAAAACCCTTGGAAAATTCAAGGTTGGTGCATTTTCTTACTTGTATGTTAGAAATTTGGTTGTAGGATTTCTTGAATGTAAATGTTGCTTTCTTTGTATTTCCTTTTTGAAAGTATTATGTAATCTTTCTCTTATTTTTTTTATACATTTTATTGTGTTTTGGGAGTATCCAAGGCCTTCTTACCCTTGGGAGGGTAGAATGGTCTTGGGGGTGGAAGCAGTTTGACAACCTTAGAGTGAGAGGCTCTCATCATAAGAGTGCTCTGAAGGGTTTGTTTATGTGACCCTTGCTGCATAGTTTTGTTTATGTATTCGGGGGTCATAAGGGGAGAAAGTATGGCATGTATGCCTTGGGGGTCATAAGGATGTTGGGTTAAGATGGATTTTTGTTGTGTTCTTGGTTGCCATGGGTTGGCTATGATCTACTATCTTGCAGTTCTCCTCAAGGCACTTTGTCCACTTCCACCTTTGTAAACATCACATTATGTGATGACGTTTCAACCTTGGGATGGGAATGTGTTTGTTGATTTTTTCCCATGCTTGTTTGTGTTTGCTTGAGTGCAACCGGTCTAGGACTTGGCTCTCCAAGCTCGGGGGTGGGTTCAAGTAATCCTAGGCTAGGAGGTGAGCACTCCATGGTCACAGGCTTAAGATTTTGTATGCAGGTTGCTTGGAAAGAAGAAAATAAAAAGAAAGGTAGGAGTTGCTGATTTGTTTTTAGTTGTAGAAAGAAATAAGAATGTAATTTTTGTATTTGTTGTAAAGAAAGGATGGGAAAGGAAAGAGTATTTCTACTATAAATATATTGTAAAATGATTTAGAAATTTGTATTATTGACTGATCCTTAAGATTCATTTTATTGATGTATGGATCATTTAAAATGAATAAAAAAAAGTGCATTTGGTTAACTCTGTTTTGTATAAATTGCAAAGGAAAAGAAATTTATTATGATGTTGTCTTTTAACTAAAATCTATCATTCATCTGAAATCTATCCTTTATTTAAATCTGTCTTCTATTGAAATCTGTAATCTATTTATCTCTGTAATATATATATAGAAAAACGGAAATGAAGAAAGTGAAATGATAATGTTTTAAGTGTTTTTTTTTTACTATTTAAATGTTGTTATAATTGTATTTATTACTGTCATTTTCCTATTTAAAAAAAAAATGCAGAAAGCTAAAGTAGACAAATTCAAATTTACCTCTTTCCTATAGTTATCTATTAGAAGTCAAAATGAAGGGAAATGTTGTTAAATAAATCTGTTAGTTTAGAAAGTCTATTGTTATGTGTTTCCTTTTAAAAAAAGAAAATATATGCATGCACAAACTTAGAAAACCAAAAATTGCAAATAGATCTATGTCTAATTTTAAAAGAGGAAATGAACTGGTTGATATATTTATCAAACTGTTAAAACTGACAGTCATGATGTTGTTATTATTGCATAATAAAAATCTATTTAATCTAACTACAAGAATATTTGTATGCATGATAACTAGATCACATTTTACATTAAAAAAAAAAAGAGAAATGAATGTTTATCTTTTTTATGCTATCACTACTTTGCTGTTTCCTGCATGAAGAAAAAAAGAGATAAAAAATCTAACTCTGGAAATATATATATATATATATATATCCATTAAATATATTTTAAATGAAAAAAAATATAACCAAAAAAAAGAAATTCCTTTTTTGAGGCCAAACCTCTGTGTTAACACACAGTGGACGGCACATGGGCCGAACCACTATGTTTACACATAGTGGACAACACGGGCCACCACTTTGTTTACACACAGTGTACGACACGGGCCGCCACTATGGCTAACCACAATGGTCGGCACGGGGCCGCCACTGTGGGTAACCACAGTGGACGGCTCACAACTGCCACTGTGGGTGCCCACAGTGGGCGGCACTGGCCACCGCTATGGGTAATCAAAGTGGCATCCGAGGAGAACCCCCATGTAGACCCTAAAACCTCCACCGCCTGCATCAGAACCCACCTCCATGGCTATTGTACCCTGCAACACACACAAAATACACACACACAAAAAAAAATGAAAATAATAAACCCTAACCCATTTTCGGGTTAGGGTAAAAGCAATAGAGAAAGAGAGAATTTTTAGATGATAAAAATATGCAACTCTAACCCAATTTCGGGTTAGGGTTAGCATTTAAATAATAAAAGTATATTAGAAATGCAACCCTAGCCCATATTCGGGTTAGGGTTAGCATATAAAAATAAAAGAGGGATTTGAATTATAGTTTTAATTATAACTTTTAATTTTAGGGTCATTGGTGTGAGATGTAGTATTATAATTAGTTGGTATAGCTAGATTATTTAATTTAACACCATATTTATATATATACATAAATACACACACACACAGAGATATATATATATATATATATATATATATATATATATATATATATATATATATATATAAATATAAGAGGTTAAGTTGAAACCAAATTGATTTTATTTTATATTAATGAATGCTTAAGTAATAATTAGACCCCTTTCACTTTTAGCTGAAATGAAATTTGGGGATTAATTTTATATAGTTCTAATATCGCAATTATTGACGTAATTTTATTAAGGATTATTAATAAGGATATTTCATAGATAGTTTTTGTATTTAATTAATTGTGGACGTCAAGTTAAATTTTATTTGGGGGAAATTGGTAAATGAAAATTATTAATTATTTTATACGAATTTTTAGCCTATGAGGCCAATTTTGGCCAAATTATTTAATAGTCAAAATTTGAAGGTTTAGGGAAGATTAAAATTGGCTATAGTATAAATTAGATTTATTTGGCAAATAACATTATTGAATTTGTAACCTTATTGGTTAAATTTAAATAATGAATTTGCATGCGCTCAATTAATTAACTTTAAATAACATTATCATAGTTTTTGGCTTGGAATGTTTTAAATACAATTGAGATATTTAAATATCCCTCGACTTTAATTAGCGGCAAATTAATTAGGTTGATTAAATTAACTAATTAAATTGCAATGACCCTCTTAGTTAATGTTTGGTCTTCATTAAGTATTATCACTTCATTGATGGAGTTAATCATTCCAGCTTTAGTAAAAACTTCTATTTACACCTTAGTTAAGACAAAACTTAAATGATTTCATTTTAAATGTAGATTATTTTGTGAGTTTATGTTGTCAAAAAAAATTTGTTGTTCCATTTTTGCCCAAAATTTTGGGCACGACAGTCGAGTTCCCTATCTAATTACAGTTATAGCACCTCATACTAGAAAATTTTGATCCTCTCCCTGATCCATTTGTCCCACCTCTTCCATTAGGTCTTTTCCCATGGTAGCCTACTCTGCTACTTGAGTCCCCAACATGCTCTCCTTGGCTAGACTCACTACTAGACCTTTGGTTAGGACTTCTTCCTCCAAAACTACCTCTACCTCTGAAACTTCTCCCTCCTTTACCTCTATTACCCTACTCACTTCTTTTTAGTTTCTCTTCTGCCCTTAGGGCCAATTGAAAACACTTGTTCATTGTCTCTGGTGCCAAGATGTTGATCTCATCTTCGATGTTCATCCTTAGGTTGTTCAAGTACCTGGCCACTTTCTCTTACTCCTCTTCTTGTCTCTTTGATCTAAGATTGAGTTTATGAAACTCCTCCATATATGCATTCACATCAAGGTCTATCTATCTGAGGTTCTATAACTTTTTATACATTTTCACTTCATAGTCAATGGGCATGAGTTGTGCCTTGACTTTAGCTTTCATCCTTTCCCAAGAGGTTATCATATTCTTTCCCTCCTTAACTCTGTCCCCTTGTACATAGTTCCACCATGTAAGAGAAGACCCCTTCAACCTTGTTTTTTCCAACTTAACTCTCTTATCTTCAGGGATTTCTTTGTACTAAAAATGACTAGTCAATGCCTCAATCCAGTCTATCACCTCTTTTTCTTCCATACTTCCACTATATATAGGCAACCCATCAATGGTATCCCTATTGTCTGACCTCAAGGCATCTACAAATTCCCTCTAATATGCAGGTATCTCCTCTACCCACTTAGAGGATTCCCTATCTTCTTTACCCCCTTCTTCATCAGTGTCACTTCCATCATCGTTATCCTTACCCTTTGTCTTTTTCAATTCTTCAAGCTTGGACTCAAGCATCTCTTCATTCAAATTCTTCACCGCATCTTGTGACATACTCTTAGGAGGCATTTTGCCAACTCCTATTTCAATCTCTTCTTCTGACATACACTGAGACCACACCACCCAAGTGATCTTCAAAATCCCACTCTAATGCCAATATGATGAAGAGACAACCAACTGGAAGGATAACCTTGAACCAACCAACCTCTAAGGCTCACAAACTCAACCAAATCCCTACTTCCAAATATCCTTACACAACACCAAGTTAAGCAATGGTTCAATGGCACTAAACAATGCCTTGGGTGACTCAAAGGATCCAATATGTCCACTTACAAACTAACACTCTTAAGTCTTGTGTGACTACACATGCCCTTGCATACATGAGTGGGCTACTACTAGGCTTTAGGGTTTGAATGGACCACTTGACCAATTCAATACAATGATCCTTGGAGCGGTGTTCTCACAACACCTTAACACAAATGAAACAAGATTTCATGGTTAAGACCCACCAGAACACCAATTTTGACTCACTTGCCTACAAATAGAACCGGTTGCAATTAGGCCTCCGTTTGAAGGAATCAGGTGATAACTTTTGACACCTTGAAGATCTAGGCAAACAAATTATATTTTCAAATACCCTTTGGGAGTTCTTAACAATATCTTAGTTTTTTGTACCAGACCAACTTGTAGATATCACAACCTATACTACACTAACAGACCTAATATGGCTATTAGACCTATTTGACTTAATGCCTTCCACAAACTAGTTTGGTTGTCCTAATTAGTGACCATTACTAACCATGAAATGTTATGTCAACCTCCAAATTTCTCTTCTACCATATTCAAACCCCTTTCCAGTGCTCTACCACTCAATTTTCACGCACTGCACTTATCAAACCAAACTATCACATAAAGATGTCAGACCTAGGGTTAGTTCTCCATCCTCTTTGCCCTATTGTGTCCTCTTAATGGATTTTGGAACTGACATATGATATAGTGGCCTATCATCTCCTATAATGGCAGAGTGTTCAGTTAAGGATTGATAGGCCAAAACCCATTATTGTAGTCAAACCCTAGGGGTTTGAGGGTTTTAGGCTACCCAATAGAGATTTTCTTGTAGAATGGGGTAGTGATCACTTCAAGACTTCACACTAAATAAAAAAAAAAGGTAAAATGATCTATTTTTAGGATCCATTCCATGAGAATTCTTGCCAATCCACTTGTAGTATGCAATTAATAGAAATTAGATGGTTTTTTGAGTTTCCAGTAGTTCTTGATGCTTCAATTTCCTTTCCAAATCAACCAACATACATCTTTCAGTGTTTGGGGTTCTTAAAGGTGTCACCCCAAACAAACACAACCTCCTCCAACTATTTTTCAAACTAAACTAAGTGTTGGAGAATCACAACTTACAAAAAGGGCAAAATTGTCATGACAACAAATTGACAATATGACAACTTTTGCATTATTCAACCAACTTAGACTCCTAACTATCATAGTTCTCCAAAATAATTACATTGGATCCTAAAACATAAAAAATGACTCAAATAGACTTGTGGTCACTTGATCCCTCAATTTAGATAATTGTGACCCTTATTGACTCAATTTGCTCTACAAGACCCTAGATGACAATTTGAACCAAACATGGACAAACTAATCATACTCGTAGGACATTGAATTACAAAAAGGACCCATAGGGTCTTATTACATTCCTTCTAGGATAATATAAGATCATCTTGTTCTTGGTTAATTTCTTCATAGGTAGGTTCTCCTGCACCACAAAGAGATAGAGAAAGTCATAGGAAGAGAAGACAAGGTATGTCAAATATTGGTGATGGTGAGACCTCTTCTCCACCCATAATTGTTATTTCAAGTGAAGAGGAAATTGAATATGCAAATGTTGAGCATGATATTAAAAAATGAAAATGAAAATATAGATATTGATATTGTAAATGTTGAACATGATATTCAAATTGGGAATGAAAATGTTGAAATTGATATTCAAAATGTTCAAGATGATATTGAATATGAAAATGAAAATGTGGGAATTTATTTAGTGAAAATGTTGAGCCAAGTTAACATTATGTATCACCAAATTACATGAGAAATGAAAACCCTATCATGGAATAAAGATGAATTCCAAATTCAAGACCTTCAAGAACCCTGAAATGGTTACTTGGAAGTGATGGGAACATTATAGACAATCTTGAAGGCAAGAGGTCAACATGAACCATTTGATTGTGAGCTACACAAATTTTAAACCAATATTTTAGAAATAATACATTGAGTGAGAAATGCAAAAAAATTGTACAATAGCTAAAGATGCAAAAGATGAGACCTTTGCTAGCCAAATTGAAGATTCATGTGAACAAGAAGACAAAGAAAAGTTCTATTATTATCAAAAATATTTTTAATCCTCTCAATTCTATTGGAAAGAATAGTAAGGAAGAAGATAAGAGATTTTATTGGAGAGTGATTACAACCTTCTTAGTAAGCCATCATTTGAGAAAGGCTCTCTTTATGAGATAAAATTGTATTGATTTCAACATAAATTGTAAAACTTTGGATAGAGCACTTGCAAGAAGAGAAAGAATCAACAATCCTCTTCAAAATGATACATGGGGTTTTGGTGGGAGGCTTCCACATGTTGATAATAATCTGATCGATAATGTAAAGGAGGAAATTCAACAATTTTGGCACCCTGAGTCTAGACTATCACCCAATGTAAAGGAAGTTTTAAAGTTAAGAATTGGCAATCAAAACTGCACATCTCATCCTAAACGTTTCTTGGAATCAAGCCAAACAATGTTATATAAAAAAAATTGTGAAACATCTCCAACTTTGTAAATCTCAAAAAGGTCTTTTGAATCTATGAAGCCATTTTATTGTGTACCCCTTAGATTTGTAATACTTATTATTGCAAATACCATGTGGAGTTTTCAATGTACCATGATATTATGCTATATTTTTTCTACTTTTCATACTAACTAAATGTTGTAGGAGTGTGGTGCAATACCATTTATGAGATGATTGAGAGACTTGCTAGATCTATTTTTTATGTCTTAGAGATGATGGCTTCCTTTTATATAAAAATGATTGTTTAAATGAGAAGTGCTAACAAGGTGGTGGCTTGTCAAAGTTTGTTTTGTGTTTTTATGAGGGTAGTGAACAAAAATTTGGAAAGAATATTATTGATAAAAAGAGATATGAGATGGTCAAATATACTTTGAAGAGTGGAGGTGAAGGTTCTAGATGTGAGTTGGTCTCAAGCGAAGTCAGTGTTGTTGATTTTATTTCAGATTTTAAGGAAAATATTTTCTACAAGTATGCAAGGCACACCCATAGGTCTCAATGGTTGGATCAACAAATCAAGATGTGTAGGAACTCTTTCCCAATTAAAACTATTATATCAGTGGTTGATTTTGTAGAAAACTACACATTGCAACCACAGAATGAGATACAAGCTCAATATTACAATTTCATTCATATTGCTTTTTTTGTCCACATAACATATAGACATGCTCCTTATTGTATAGAAGTGGATAGGAAGATAATGAGGGAGTATTATTTTTATATGAGTGATGATAGATCTCACTCCTCTGAGTATGTGCAACATTGTTTCGAGAATTTGTTTGAGTTCTTGTAGGAAAAATATATTCTAATGGACCAACACCTCATTTGGTCAAATAAATGCACAGGTCAATTCAAGAATACTTGTGTGTTTTATTGGTTTAGGAGAATGCATGCAGAGAGGGGTGTACCTCATATTTGAGTTTTTTTTAAAAGTTGGGCATGAGAAAGGGGAGAAAGATGGAACAGGTGCATGTTTGAAGAGAGATCTAGTTAAGGATCAATTGAGAATTTTAGGTGTAAATTTCTCTAATGCATGTTCTATTGTTGATTGGTGTAGTTCAACAATGTCACAGGGGAGTGACACTTAATTCAACAGTGCACAACTTCTTTTGGTTGGTTAAGGAAGGCACTATAGGACACAAATTGGATTGTTAGACAATAAAAAATTCTTCAAAGATGTATTCATTTTTAATCTTAGATGCAAGTACATGGACCATTTGGACACAAGAGTTTCCTTGTTTTTGTCAAATTTGTATTCAGTGTGATTGGGATCAATGTGAGTCAAGTAATTGGGTAGATACATGACTTCTACAATATCTAACTCCTTTATCTCAAACAATATCCATGCCAAATGATAACATGGAAAGTTCAGTTGAGTAAGACTGTCTTTCAGATCTTCTGTAGCTAGGACATGCTTTTGTAGTTGTTGCACCCCATGGGAATGAAGAGAGATTGGACTACTAGTTGGCATGATGTGTATAGGGAAAGAAGAAGCTAAAACAGTTGATGATAGATTATGATGGGTTCATGTATCCTATATATTCAGTTGTTGTTGCAAGAACTTGATTGTGATCATACATAATTAGAAAGAATGACATACCTACATTTGAAGACTATGAGAGACACCAAACCATTCTCATGTATTCGCACCTTGTTATAGCAACAAACGTTAAGTTGTTGAATCATCATGCAAAAGAAAAGACAAAATAACTATGGACAATTAGTAGTGCTAATCATGAAGCAATATTGGATACTTCTAAGCAAAGAGATGAATGACCCTTTAGGGACACTTAACTAACATATCTAGCTCACACCAATTGATTGTAAGGAATGCAAGGTAAAATGCATTATTAATACTAACATCCCTATGGTTCATTAGGTTCATTAATTTATTTGTTTAATAAACTTATTCTTCTCATGGCTTGGGAATGCAAGGATTACAAAAATCATGGACATACATGATTCAACTACCAAATTGAAGAAGTGAATTTGTGACAATTACAATGCATACAACATTGGAGTTTTTGTTAGTTTCATTGTTAAATTACTTTTACTTAGTATTCCTTCTTTAATACTAATATTTGTATAATATTGTAATATAGGTGTCTTGAGAGTACCAATGGTTGGAGCTATGCGTTAGGGAGCACAAATATTAGAATCAAATGTATTAGTTTTGTATCTAGGATTGCTTGATAGCATTGATGTATTTGTACATGATGACATTGATGTTGTTGTATTGATGATATATGATGTATTCATATAAATGATATACAATGTATTTAGAGGTCAAATTTTGTACATGTAAATGAAATTTTGTGATGATTTTTTTGTGAGAAAGATGTATGATTATGGTTGTTCATGATGGTCACCTCTATGTGTAATGATGATTATGATTATGTTAGACATAATATAGGTGTAGTTATAGATAATATAGTTGTTGGCACTGATGGTTCACATCCATGATGAACAGAATGAGAATTAGGCTCCATTACAACTTTTTAGTGAATGCCTTTGATGATTTTTGTGTCAAGAGAAAAATTGCCACCCTAGGAAAACCACTCTAAATCTTGAAAATTTGAGAGGTTATTATAGAGGAGCCTCACATGACCCTATAGGTTTTGATGGATCATTCGTAAGTTCCACAAATTTTGAGAAACAACCTGCCAAGGTTTGACAATTTTTTGCACTTAGGGCACTTAAGGGGCAATGTTGCTAGGGTATGCCATTGAGCATTTGAGTGAGTTGGGAGGCAAAACAGGTGTATGCCCATAGTAAAATCACCTAACTAGACATGTTAGCATCAACAGTTTGTGCCCATGATGAGCATAATGAGAATTAGGCTTCATTGCAACTTTTCATTGAATGTCTTTGATGATTTTTGCATCAATAAAAAATTCGTTGCCCTAGGAAAACCACTCTGAATCTTGAAAATATGAGATAGGTTATTATAGAGGGGCCTCACGTGACCCTGTAGATTTAGACAAATCATTTGAAAGTGCCACAAATTCTAAGAAACAAACATTCAAAGTTTGACAATTTTTTGAACTTAGGGCACTTAAGAGACAATGTTGCTAGGGTATGGAATCAAGTGTTCAGGCAAGTTGGGAGGGAAAAAATGATTATTCCTAGGGTAAAACCACCTAAACAAAAATATTTGAACCAATGGTTCATGCCCACAAATAACCATATGAGAATTAGGCTTCGTTACTACTTTTCATTGAATTGCTTTGACGATTTTTGCATCAACAAAAAAATCATTGCCCTAGGAAACCCACTCCGAATCTTGAAAATATGAGATTGGTTATTGTATATGGGCCTCACATGACCCTATAGGTTTAGATAAATCATTTGCAAGTGCCACAGATTCTAAGAAACAACCTATGAAATTTTGACAATCTTTCACACTTAGGGCACTTAAGGGATAACACTGCCAGGGTATGGCATTGAGCCTTAGGCCAAGTTGGGAGGCAAAATAGGAGTATCCCTATGGTAAAACCACATAGATGGACATGTTGGCAGTGGCGGTTTATGCCCACAACAACTTTTGAAATTTTGCAATTACTTGTCCTCTGTCATTACTAAGTGTAATTAACCATACTTATTACATCCACTTAAACAGTGAAATTTTTTGGGTCAAATATGTCAAAGTGCATAAGAGGTAGAACATGAAATCAAATCCAATTTTGTTTACTTGTCATTTATCATTACTAAGAATCCATTTTATGATTAATAACAATACCAATATGGTCATTAAATTTGGTTAAGTTGCCAAGGCAACCAAATTTTGACACTTCAAATTTAGATGAAACAAATTATATCGAATCTCAAGATTATATAATATAACATGCTATTGTTCATTATTTAACAATTGTTCATCATTACATTCTAGAATAAAGTTCCAAAGAATGAAGACATGCACATGAGGAACAAATTATATCGAATCTCAACTTATATAAATCAAATTGTCAAATAATTAAAAGTGTATGTCCATATACAAAAATGGCATAAATGCCAACTCTGTAGTGCCCCTCCTCAATTCGTCTTTCCTTTTTGTGCATAGATAGACTATATTGGCATGGCTTAGATTAATTTGTGATGCTATGATTGGGTGTTTATGGAATTACTTATGATTTGGATGTTTCATTATTGATGATAGACATAATATATTTGTACTTGATAGCATGATTTTATGAAGATGATGATGGAGTCTTATTTGATTATCTATATGTACTCATTTCATATGTATGGTTAATATTTATTTATGGTGATTTAATGATATTTTATGATGTGTTAACCCTATGTCCTAATTGTATTGGATATGATGTTGATAGTGCTTGATTGTTGTGACTGTCTTCTAAGTGTATTCATGATAGAGACAATGTCATATCACTCATTGCGAGCATGATATGATGTTGTGATTCTCTTCACTTGCCTATTTATTTACTTTAAATTTTATTGCATATGTTGTTGTATATGTATTGGAGGTGATAGGTTTGTAGGTACAGGACATTGACTCCACCTGTCTCCACAAGTTTGAGCGTGTCTTTATACCAATGGCAAGTTGATCGAAGATGACATGAAAACCCACTTTATACTCTAGGTTTAAGTTGATCACCCTTGTCAGTTTAGTGTTTTGGTGTGAGTTGTTGCCTACTGTCAAGTGGTTTCTTGAGCTATACTATGTTGGATTCTTTTGTTGTGTATGATTATTGATTGGTTTAATTATTAATAAATTAATTAATTGATTAAATTGATTTATATAATTTAATAAGTTTAAATCAAATTAATGGATTAATATAGTTTATAATAATAAACTAAATAATAGATGATATAAACATTTTATATTAATGGATGATTATTATTTAGAGATTAATTATTATTTATTTAATTAATGGGTTTTTATAATTAATTGTGCCCTTTTTGGATTTATTATTGATATTTAATTAATTTATGTTGTTGTCAATACTTTAATATTTTTATTGGATGGATAAATACTATTATCCATGGATATTATTTATTTAAGGGGGTTTATATTTATTATTTTATTTTATTTGCCTTTTTGCACTCTTGGTTAATTTAATTTTATAAAAACTACCTACCGTTTTACTCTATTGATTGAATGGTGGGAGGTAGGTAAATAATATCATATAATTAATAAATACTTTCCTCGAAATCATACTAGGTAGGTATAATATATGATTAAAAGGAATATTTTGATTGGTCGACCTTTTCTAAAGTTTTGAGCTTTTATTTTTGGAATTTATTGGGCTTCCTGTGCATTCACGTGGGTTGGATTTTTGGGGAGATTGCTGGAGTTTGTTTGGAAGATTGTTGCTTTGGCTTTTGGATTGGATTTGCTTGGGAGCTTGCTTGTTTTTGAAGTGCTCTTCATCAGATTTCTTGCCCTTGCTTCATTTTCTAGGTTGGAGTTTGATTACCCTATTCTCAGAATTGCTTTAGGAAAGGTTGTTTACGATTTTTTGTAAAATATTGTATTGGGGAGTTGATATGGGTTTGAAACGGTTGTTTATTACCAGCATTAATGAAAGATTAGATTTGGAAAGTTTTGTATTTGATTTGGGGATCTTGTTTTGCACTATGCTAGAAATGGGTATTGATGGGTTTCATTTGCTTGTAATAATCTTCCTGAGAATTATTTTGTGTATTGGCTTGATTAATAAAGGCTTTAATTTTCATTAAGAATCTTGCTTCAAGACCTTAGTGGGTCATCTTTCCTTTGGGTAGATTGGTTTTGGATTTGGATGTCCCTGCGATATAATTTGTGCATAGTATCATCGGTTGAAGTTGTCGCTTCTTTGGAATTTGGCTTAGTTGGCTTATTGAGAGTCTTGTTTGAGATTTATTATAGATTTATGGATCTTTTGGGTCAACTATGAGTCAATTTTAGGTCTTGGATCAGATCTGGGCAAGTTTGAATCAGTCTGAGTTCTATTTTAATGAATTTTTCTCTCTGATACAAAAGCGCTAAAACAAAGAATGATAACGCTAAAAAGGAGAGAACCAAATCGCTAAAACAAAGAACAATAGTTCTAAACTGCTAATAATGCATATTTTGTCATCTTAGTCCCTTCTTGATTGGATTTTCTAATTTTTTTCTTCTCCAGAGGCTTGGATATGATGTGTTTGAGGTTTTTGGGCTCTGTGCCATTCATATTTGATGTTTTGATTTCATTTGGGCTTCGACAAGTGATTTTGATCTTGATTGAGGTTTTATGATATTACTCCAACAAGTTGAGGGAATCCTTGTTGTTGAGGTTGAATTATTGTAGCTTCAATGAGAGGTTATGTTGTTCCTTGTTGTAGAGGATCATGTGTTGTTATTTACTCGGGCTCATGTTGACTTTATTCTTAATATTATGGGATTGATTGCATACTGTTTGTGAAGCTTCTATGAATGCTTTTGTTGATCTTTATCTAATTGAGAACCTTGGATATCTAGGTTATTTATTGTTGAGAGCCCTTGATTATGTTATATTATGTTATGTATTTGTTGTACCCTAAGGTCTAGGTGTATCCTAGGGGGAGCGGGCTTCCAAGTGAGTGACTGGGGTCGTGGAGAGTAGACAACTAGGTTACTCGTGGTCTAGACCGCCATCATATCTCATTGGTGTTGGCATTATAACAAAAAATAAGAGATTGTTGGCATTTCAATTAGGATATTGAGAAGGTTGTTGATAATTATGGATATAACTGATTAAGGATGTTTACTGTCTTCACAATATTATTTTATCATTGATGTCAAGAAATTGATTTTCTGATTTAGTATGATGTTGCCATATCTTAAGAAGTATGTTTTGAAGAGAATTAAGATGTCGGTAAAAGACACAGAAAGAATGTGATGAATAAGGGGAGGAATAAGTTATTCAATGGGCAACTATTACTAAGTTAGACAATGATGAGATCATGTTGTTTAGATTGTTTTGATATCCTACATATGCTATTGTTTGTAAGGTTAATACTATACTATGTTATCGAGCAAGGAACCTAGTCGGTAAACCCTAAGGTTATCGCTATCGGTTAATGAAGGCGGAATGTCTACCGAGTGAAGTTTAGTATTTACCGAGTTGCAACCGAGTAATAACAGAATGCATTGGATGAATACATGCCTTATTTAATGATGGAAGCTGATGAGCTGGATATGATTAAATGATTGATACAATGTGTATGAAGTTTGTTAAGGATCTATGGCAATGGAAGATCGACAGGAAGATCTATAGCTCAAATTGAACCACAATACCCTAGCACAAGTTCCAAGAAATGTATGCAAGTTCCAAGGCGAGGTAAAAACATTTTCAGATCGAAGGATACATTGAACCTGGTCAAGATTGAAGATCTGATGGCTATGATTGATCATGGGAAATGTGATCAAAGAGATTAAGTGGTTAGCAAATTGTTTATAAATAAGGAACTATTGATAAACAATGTATGTGGGCAAGTGTAAGCACAGTGATTCTACATAGTGATTACCGAGCTCAGAAGCTTGAAGACCTATTTGAATAACAGAGTAAGGAGCCCAGTAGAGGGACAAGATAAATCCTATGACTAGATTGTATTGAGCAAATAAGAATCTGCTTTAGTATTTTAGATGCAAAGTTGCAGACATACTCATTACTATTATTTATTTGTAAGTGACAGAAAATCTCTTAACTAAGTGGACTTAACAATCTTATTTGTAAATCCTCTAGCAAGGTGACAGTCTGATTAAGTGTTTGAAACCCTTTAACAAGGTCACCTCTAACAAGGTGAAGATCCTAACAGATCTGAGGGAAATCCCTTAACCGAGTCACATCTAGCAATGTGTTTGTAATCTTTAACAGGATTTGCTTTTAACTGAGCATACTCTAGAAGAGTATATTTCTTAGTGGGTCCAAAATCCCACAGTGGTTTTTCCCTATTTGGGTTTCCATGTTAAATCTGGTGTTATGAGTGTTGTTATGATTATGTGTTCTTAAGTTTGCATGCTTTACAGTTTTGGTTACACATATCTGGTAAAGCTACCGAGGTTGAATCTATTGAATATATTGAAGATTAAGTTTGTATGATTCACCCCCCTCCCCTCTCATCTTATTTACAATTAGCATCAGAACTAACAATTGGGAGTTTATATTTTAATCAAGTGTTAATTTAATTAATTTAATTTAGGAAGGTTGGATAATATTAATTCACCATAATAAAGATAATAAATGGTTTTTGGCCTCAACGCAAATTCCTAGGGTGATCTGAGAATGTTTGAGAAGACCTTGGTGATTCAGATAAGCTAATCTCCCTTACTCTTTCAAGGTTGAGATGGCTACACATGGGAATTATGGATGTTAGGAGAGGCTCCCAAGTTCCCATTATGGCTTGTGTGATGACACTCCTTCCCTACATGTAGGTCATATCACCTTGAGTCTTGATTTGATGTGTTGCCTTTAGAGATTTTAAATTGGAGGTCTCTATTCTTTATGTTGTAATCATGTTTTTTTGTTTGTTGCATTCATGATGGTGTCATGTAATGTCATATTGAGTCCTTTGGTTGTTAGGTGTCAGCCTAGATTTAGAGTGTGAGTGGGATCTTGTGTCATCTCCTAGCATGGGGGGTGGTTCCTTATGGTTCCACATGGTCAGGTGGTTTGATACCTTCTTATTTGGGATGCTCTTCTTGGATGCTAGCATGCGTGGATTTGGATTCTTGTTCTTCATTATGCGGATATCTTATGGAGCTGAATTCTATGTAATTGGAGTGGAAACATTGTATCATGATGATTTGTAATTGTAGAGAAAGATATTGAACAATTGTATCATGTGTTATCATGTATTTGATATTCATTTGTTATGTATAGTTTTATGGAAAGGAATATAAATTTTTGTTATAACCCTTGTTTAAGAAAAGGGAAACTTTTTAGATGAATGGAATATGTTGTTTGGGAAAAATGATCTAGTTTATCTTAAAGGATATTCTAGTCTTACTAAGTAAACGGTTAAAGATCACGTGTACTTTTTGTACTGGGATCATGTGTTGGAATAGCTATATGTTTAGTTATGTTGGAAAGGATTGGTTCTAGTCATTGTGATTCTTTCTTAGACAAATGATTGTTAATTAAATGAGAAGAGTTGTGATTCTTAGGAATTGATTTGTTCTTATTCTTCATAATGAGTATATGGTATGGTGATATGATAGAAGTATGATGTGAGACAGGATTAGGAACATTTAATATTGGTGCTCTTAAATGAACCTAAGGGGTTAAATAGGCTTGGGATTGTAAATGGATGTATTCATGATAGATGGATTAGTGGAGTATCTTGTGTATGTATGAAAAGACAATTGTAGTTGAGTTAGATTGCATTAGATCATGGTAGTAAATAGGAAGTTATGTTTATATGGACATGGTCTTGATAAGTTGTAAGTAATAATGTGAGGTATCCTAGGGAAAGATTAATTATAGAGTTGTGTTTATTTCCGCTTGTGTATAGTTATTTTATGTTTTTGTTCATGATGGAAATATGTATAGCTTGTAAAGGATGTTAAATGCATATGAATAGATAGTTGTATATGTTGTGTTAGTGGATATTTTGAAAAAAAAAATCTCTATTTGCATGATTAGTTGGTGTATTTTTCTAGGGTATTTTGGTGGGCATTACATCTGGTATCAAAGCTAGTGTTACAAACATTGGGATCCCTAGTTAAGGTTGTTTATCTTAGTCTTGTGTGGTGTGCTATAGTGTTCTCTTTGACTTGAATTGTTCTTTGAGATTGATGTTTAAAAGGACATTAGAATTTTGAATATTTTAGATGTTTATGCGACGTATTATCTCTGTAACCCTTCCTAGAAACCATAATTGTGTATATACTCTTAACTAATGCTATTCTTATAGGGTTAAATTGTCATAAATCCTTAATGTACAAAAAGCTGAAGTGTTTGTAATATGTGTAAGTGAAGAACTTATATGAGACACTTTATCTTCTCTTAGTATATGTCCTCTTTTATTAAGAATAAGTGCTTAGACTTTCATAAGAGATGATATTGCATTAAAGGATAATAAAGGAACATGGTTATGTAAATAAATTTATGGTCACCTCTAGGGAATTATACCCTTGGAGGCTATGTAGTGGTTATTCCCTTTGGTGTGACTGATAATGGTCACCTCGTGATGTAGATTTGGATGAGCTAGCTATATTTCCTTGAGTTATTTTGTGATTTAAATGAAGTTTCATTGCAGTTAATTTGATTTATGGATTTATGTAATTCTCCCTTCATCTATTTTGTTCTTTATGGTGGCACCCGTCACATTTTCTTTTTTGTTGATTTTGCTGGTAATTTTTCATGATTTAATGTTGAATTTGATGATCTTTTCTTTTAGACTTTTCCCTTTTGTTGTTGTTGTCTCTTGTTGTCATTTTGAATGATGAGTATTATGGGCCCTCATGTTGTGTTAAGTGTAGTCTCTATCATGTTCACATTGAACCTCTAATAGTGTGTGCAAGGGAGGACAACATGGAGAAAAGCACTAGACTTAGCGAATAATTAAATAATGATAATATTAATTGAGTACATAAATAGGTTAATAGATGAAAATTAATAATAATTTTTTTGATTTTATGAAATATTGGATAGAAGTGCATTTGGATTTAAGAAATTTGTAATAGTTAAACATAAATGAATTGTAGATTTTCTATCTTCAACAAGTGCTTATGTGTAAAATGTTGCATAAAATGTATATCTGTCTTCTTAATTGCATGTAAATAGATGTTAAAGGAGGGTTGGCATGCTTTTATGGTGTAAATTATTGTGATTCATGCTTATAGATGCTAACTTGGTGACATAAATCATAGTTTTGTCTTGTAAATGTAGATTAAATGAAGATTTCCTAAAAATATTATAATGACTTAGCATGCTTATTGTAATTAGTAGAAGTATTGTGACTTGCTTTATCTCTTGTGAAATGCACCCACCTTCAATAATTGGAGTGTCGTAAGGAAACTTTTGTTATTGTAGTGTCCCTCCTAGATTTACATTTTGATTCATGATTCGATAGACTTATCTAGACTTATGATGATATTTTGACGATGAATATGGCTTTATTTCTATGCAGAAGACATTTATGATCCAATATGGACATGGGTTATATTGATGACTTTTGATGATCTATATGATGGATGATATGCTATGATTATTCGATGGATGGTATTTCTTGATGGACTTATATGTATTCGATATCCTTATGTGATTTATATGATTTCATGATATATCACGATGATACTAACCCTACTCCATGATGATAATTTTCTAAGATGTGTTTGTATTGGGTGACTATCTTTGTGAAAAGGATGATGCCTTATCACTCATCGTGAGCATGATAAGGTGTTGTGAATCTCTTTCACTTGCCTGCTACTATGATGTTGTATATATATATTATTTTGTGTTTATCGATGGATGCAGGATTGCAGGTACCGGACATCGACTCCACTTGGTCTCACAGGTCTGAGCGTGTCCTAATCCCAATGGTAGTTGTTGGAGATGACTTGGTTTTCCATCACCTACTCATGGTCTAGTATGTTTACCTTGTCAGTCTTGTCAGGTGTAAGTGTTGTCTAGTCCCAAGTCTGTATCTTGTTCTATCTATGTGCAATTGGTTATGTGTGTGTGTATGGCTTATCATGGATTGGATTAATTATCCTATGGTCAGATAATGATTATTTAATTAATTAATTAATGTTAAGTAATAGTTATTAAAGTTATTATTAATCAATTAATTAATGGATATTTGATTTATTGTGTAGTGTCCACCCTTGATTTGACATATTTTGGCTAGAGTTGACTTTTATATTATGCTTGATAGACTTATCTAGACTATATTGTGATGATTTGGATGATGATTACTCATGTGCTTCAGTGACTTATGATTTTTGTTAGACACTATTGGACATATGCTATTTTGATTATCTATATGGATGTTAGTATATACTATCATGATTGATCATGTGATTTGACGATATATGTACTCGATGGATTTTATATGCTCACTATATGATGGATTATTGATAGATTAGATTTATCATGGTTTTGATGATGATTATGATTACGCTAACCCTACTTCATGATTACATATGATGAGATGTTTATGAGATATGTTTGACTATTGTTTGTCTGTCTTCGTGATAGAGATGATTTCACATCACTCATTGTGAGCGGGACATGTCATCGCGATTCTCTATCACTTGCATGTTCTATATATGTATATGTTTATGTGGTATTGTCATTTTGTGGTTGCAGGATTTTGTAGTTACCGGACACTGACTCCACCTAGCTTCACAGGTCTGAGCGTGTCTTTAGTTCCAATGGCTTATGTGGTTCGGAGATGGCATGATTTCCCCTCACATACTCTAGGTCTAAGTTGTTCACCGTGAGTAGTCGGCATCTTGGCATAATTCGCCATATCAGTTAGTAAGCTTGGTCTTTTGGTATTGTGAGTTCAGTTTATGCCAGTTGATTTACTTGTTTATGTTATAGTAATTATATGGCTCTTGATGTGTAGTTTTATATTTGGTAATTTTTATTTTAATGTATTTAATTTATAAGTGTAGACGTCTAAAAATGGTCAACACTTGCGGAGTCGTACTTTAACATTTGCGCATTGCCTTATTTTAGGGTTTTTGTGTCGCATTAACATTTCTTCTATGTTGCATACTTGGTCTTTATCATTTGCGAGCATCAAGTCCATCATTTGCATTTCTCATTTTTATCGCTTTTGAATTAGGTTTTTTGTCCCCTTTTCAATCTTGTCATCTTGCGATTGATTCGTCATCGATCCTTGTCCTCTGGTCAATCTTGTCATTTTGTGATCAATTTGACATCGATCGTTGTCCTTCTCAATCATGTCAATTTGGATCAATTAGTCATTGTTCCTCATCAATTGGTGCATTTATCAATCAAATCACTTATCAGCATTGGTCCTTTGTTAGTCAAAATCATGATCAAATCGAATCGATATCAATTATCTTTTGTCAAAGACCTAATTATCGTCCTTGCATTTTCTAGGGTTTCATGATTTATTCATTTAACCTTGTTTGTCATTTCTCCCTCTAGGTTAAATAATTTATTTATTTATCCTAAGTCTTCTTGTCACAATTAAATGTTTATTTAATTGGCTAACTAATTTCTCCTCTCTTTGTGAATTAATTAATGGATGAAAAATTATTAATTAATTTACCTAATTTTCCAATTTACTAATCTCTCCTAATTCCTAATTTTCTAATTTTCATCAATTTTCTAATTTCCTAATTTCTAATTCATCTAATTTTCAATTTTCTCCTATATTTCCCCTAATTTCATGGGAATGACATAGCAATTTGTCATAATTTGTCATAATTGACAATCAATCAATTTTGACATAGCAATTTGTCATAATTATCAATCAATCAATCTTGCATAGAAAGTGTCAATTTGTCATAATTTGTCATATTTGTCATTCTTGATTTGAAATTTCCATTCAAATCAAATTCATGATAATCTTGTCTTTTCTCCAATTTGTCTATAAATTGGATGAATTTCTTCAATCAAAAGGTCGAATCAATCATGCTTCTAGTACCCTTATGCTGTCATCTCGTCTCGTCAATCTTGCTTTCACATTAGGCTTATGTACTTGAAGGTGAAATCCACAAAACAAACCAATTTGAAGGAGAAAGAAGGACAATGGAGCCGCATGAAGGAGACATCTACATTTGGTTTTCTTAGATTTCATTTTGAATGTCTTGTCTTCATGTTTTCATTGAATGTAATTAGGATTTATCATTGCAATTGAGTTTTCATGGTTGAACTAGTCAAATTTCCTATTGCTTTGATGATCTCCACATTTCCTATCTACATTAATTGGTAAACCCAACATAAACTAACCCCCTAACCATGCTTTTGAGTGCTTTTGAGTTGATTTGCAAGTGAAAAACCCAAGAAACAGGGTAATTCAGGGCTTTCTGGGCACTTCTGCGCCTATGTAGGAGAGTTCTGCATCTATGTCAAAGGGATTTGTGCCTATGTTACTGCATTCTATGCCTGTGTAAGACATTCTGCGCCTGTGTAAGGCCAGAAACAGAGGTAAAAATCAATATTTTTACTTGCAAATTACTTTGTTTTGCATTTTGTTTCTGCATTTTGGCTTTTCTTTGGTACTGATTCTCTATGCAGCACCTTGGCATTATGCATGGCAAAGACAAAAATGAAACTACTAACAAATTTCATGCAAGTTCGCTAGTCAAAGACCAAACAAATCAAACTTCTAACTTGGTGATTTTGCAGGTTGCCTTGTATTTCAACCGAACTTTTGTGTTTGTGATTCATAATTAGGCACCTAGTATGATTGCTAAGTAGGATGGAATGAACGTGTGTTTTCTTTGATTGATGAGTTTGACATTGGAGTAGGAGAGTATGCTCTCATCCTTCTTAGGGTGATCAGAAATCCAGATCTTCGATACCATTCTCATGGCTCGGATTGTTTGTTACCTTTAGAGGGCCTGCCTTCCTGACCATTTGCTTTCTTTTGCAAGCAAGTGACAATCATGAGAAGGGAATGACCCAAAGTGAGCATAGCTAGAGTACCTTGGCATTCTAACTCACTATAAATAAATACCTGATGGGCCAAAGCTTTGAAGGAAGGGTTACGTGGGAATTGTAGTTACTTGGGAAGTGATGACCCTTGAACTCTTTCTCATATTAACATCTAAGTAGGGCCTCACAGTCTAAATCATGCTTGCGTGACTACATTTGTTTGGTATCTTGGTGGGCTTAATGTCTCAATCACGCTTGCATGACACCAAGGAATAACACTTAACATAAATCCTTACTAAACACCTTGTATTTAGAGGCCAATAATCCTTCTAGTTGCTTGAGAAGGACAAGTTTGAATACTTGGAAGAGATACTAAGTTCGCCATGGGGAGATTTCCATGGGGACTGATGCTTGGCTGCCCTGAGAAGTGAGTGTCATGGAGGGGAGCCTATGGGGTCAAGCATCTATGTATTCTCCTTGAATCTCATAATGAATCTACCTCTCAAGTACCTACTGTCCTTACCTACCATAAGAAATGTGTGAATGAGCATGATTGTCTTGAGTCTAAGTTAAAATATCTTGTCTTCTTTGCTTGTCAAAAGTTGAGTTTTGTCTCATTTCAAAAGCAAGACAAATTGATTCAAAACAAGGTTAAACACGAGTATTTCATCCAACAAAGTTCAAAACACCTTCAAACATGGTTCTCAAACATATTTCAAAATCTTGTCTCAACATTCATGTCACTTAGATTTAGGTCCTCCATTGTCCATACTTAGGGCTTAGAGCATCATTCTTGCATTCCATTTGGTCCATTTCATTTAGATGTCCATTTGCATGGTCCTTATTAGGTTCTCATGTAGGTGTCCCCTTGCATGTCATTATTAGGTCCTCACTTAGGTGGCATATTGCATGTCCAACATTAGGTTCATCCTAGGTTTGCATTTTGCAAATTCATTGTCACCTACCAAGGTTAAGTTTCACCTAGGTCATACTCCTTTGCATATCAATAAGGGTCATCCATTTGCATGTGTCCTCTTGCATTAGAGTAATACCATTTCATAATTCAACCTTAGTTTTTGCCTTAGGTTGACATTGTCATACATTTGCATTTGCATCCTTGTTCTCATAACATTATGTCACATTTTCATACCCTAGGTCTCTTCATCAAGCTTAGGTCATTATCATATCGTATTAGGGTCATTTGCATAGTAATTGTCCCTTTGCATATAGTGTCAAAACTAGGTTTTGTCATACTTGAGTAATGCAAATCTTTGATAAACCCTAAGTTATTGTTAGGAAGTCTTGACCTTATCAAACTTTTGTCTTTTTGTCATCAATGTCATTTGGTCAAACCTAGCTTAGTATCCAAGCATATAGGGGAGACATTGTCATTTTGTCCTTTTGTCACTTGGTCCTTTTGTCCTTTGAGGTCTAGAAATCATTTCGATTTCCTAAGGATCTCATTCTTATAATTGCATTCATGAGTTTATCCAAATCTTGAAAAACAATAAAAACATAAGTTGCATTCTTGCCATAGTTGCATTTTTGTCTATTTAGTTGCATATCATATATCATCCTTTTAAAATCAAAAATCCCAAAAACATTGCATAGTGACATGTCTATTGAAACAAGGTTCCAAGCACCAATGATGCAACAAAGTTTGACGTATCAACTGACAATGCAATCAAATTTTAATCCAAGGCAATCACAATTATATCCAACCCAACAACAAGGCAATATCGATCAAACTTTTTATGATGAAACAAGTCTCCAAATACAAAAACTAGAGGAGAAACTAGCTCAAGAAAATGAGATTTTGGAATAAAGAGTGAAAAACATTGAGAAGAATAGATCACAAATGTCCAAAATGTTTCAAAAATTTCCAGGTCAAAATCCAAAAATTGAGCCAATTGTTGTAAGATCTCTTATCAAACGATCAGACATACCAGCTCTTCTCTCACAAATAGAGATGATGAAACAATTTAAAGAAAAGAGACAACAAAAATTTCAACTTTATGTGCCTCCACAACAAGAACAAGAAGGTGTTTACTATCAATCAGATTTTCAACCATCACAACCAATTGTTCAACATTTCCAACAGACACAACCAATGGTCCAATTTCAACAATATGTCCAACCCACTATACAATGTCAGCAAATGGTTCAACCAATGGTGGAATATCAATGTCAACAACTACAACCAAACATTCAAAAAAAAAGGTTGCAACATGCACCAAGCCAAATTTTGAACATGTCAAACCAATTTGATCAACATCTAGTTCGAAATAAAAACATGACATTAGACCAGAATCAACTCCTTTCCAAACAAGTTCAAATTCCAGATACAACTATGTCAAAACCTCGAAAGAAAGGTGTCTTTATTGCAAGGCTCTTAAGGAACCTACCAAGTGAGTTCTTTGAGGAAGATCAAGATAATACACTTATGTCTAGCAATGCCTCATCCCCCCGCAAACAAATTGACTCTCTAGTGGCATCTATCCCTACACCTTTAGAAGTTTCCCAAGAATCTTCCATATTGTCCTCATCAAACAATACACCCAAGGATGAAATTATCCAAGGGCTATCCATAATTGATTGCCAAGATAATCCAATTCATGATGCACATCCTTGTCATGTTTCAGAAATATAAGACCCAATGCCACCATGCACTTTATTGCCATTACCTATTTTAGAGGACACCATTCGAAGTCCCTCTTCCTCATGTTCAAGCATTGATTCCTTGCCAGAATCCATCACAAATGTTCAAAGTGAATTTCCTTCATGCCAAAACATTGATTCCTTGCCAAAATCCCCTATGCATCTCCAAAGTCCAACCCCATGTCAAGAGGATAATTTAGAGCATGAAGAAATGTGTCTTGAAATAAATGAAGATCAAGATCTTGAAACCTTATCATCCCATCCAATTGTTGACCAAGGCTCCATTTCCCTAGACACTCGCAATGATTCACTTATTCCTGTTAATTCTATCCAAGAACACAATGTCCTTTCAAATCCCATTGACATTCCACTTCCTAAGAAAGATCAAGATATCCCTTCCATCTTTTCCAATGATCCCATTAAAAGTAAAGAGCAAAGCACCTTGAACGAGGATTCCAATGATCTTCCTCCTTGTCAAGATCAAATTATTCCTTTAAATCCTCCACAAGATCCTTTTGTTCCTCCATCTCCTTGTCTTAATGCTCCATATACAATCCAAGATTGCATTTCTTTTGATGATCCCATTATTTCTCCCATTCCATCTCTTGAAGAGCCTATCATTGAACCATGTCCACTACACAATCCTAGTCCCCCTCATGATCCTAATCCCCCTCATAATTCTAACGTGTCAGTGCAAGATGTTCATGAACCCTCGACGTGCATAATGGGTTCTTCCACTTTGGTGCAATCCAATCTACTTCAAGATCTCATTATTTCTCTCATATCATATCCACCTCATAATGGACTCGTGTCTTCTTCCCAAAGAAAAGAGTACCCTACAAGTCAAGATATTCATAAAGGCAAAGGAGTATATCTCCATAAGAAAGCATCCCTTCATGTTAAAGAAAATATTAAGGGTCATGGCCTCAGTGAAATTCCTCAAGACGTGGGTACCCCTACTAAATCCAACATCCCTTCAAAATCCAAACATATCCCTTCCCCATCATACTTTCCATCCATCTTAGGTCCTTATATTCCTTCATCCTCTATGCAAGGTCAGCAAAGGCACACATCCTTGAGTAAATTTCATCAATCCAAAAGAACTCCATTTCATTCATATCCATCCATGCATTCCTTTCCCCCTCCAAGCAATTTGGATGCCAAGTATAAACGTCATAAGTCTAGCAATCCATATGTATTCAAGGATCAACATGTCCAATATAGTCGACATGTCAAAGAAAAGAAAAAATTGATCTATAAAGAAAAGGAAAAATCCAAAAGGCCACAAAGGCCCAGTTCTCAAAAACAAAATTCAAAATATATATGGGTTCCTAAATCCCTTGTGTTAGCAATGCACTCCAAGGAACCACAAAAGCATGAAAAATAAAAAACAATGTGGGTTCCTAAGCAGCTTCTTGAAGCACAAAAAGAAAAATCCAACTTGGCATCCAAAATTGATATTCCTCCATCCAAACCTCTCAAATTCATTCCTCCATCACCTCCTTCTTCCATTTTCGGCCCTTATGTCCCAAAATCCATAGCCTTTCCTTCATCAAAATCTCAATATCCAAAATACATTTTTCCTCCATCAGTCCATCGCCCCTCAAGGTGTGTGCCAATGTCAATCTTGCCAACATTTCTATCCACTCAAGCACAGTTCTTCCAATACCCTATCCATTATCCAATGCATATTTTCCATCCTTTGATCCCTTTGATCCCATCCTTTGCATAAATCCTCGCCTTAGTTTCATCTTATTTTCCATGTTCTTATCCTACCAATGTCTTTGAGCATACTTTTAAAGGTCATAGTCCATTTTTTTTTTTAAGGCTACTATCCAAAAAAAAAAAAAGATGCTTGAGTCCTTCTTCCATCCCCTATCATGTGTCCATCTTCTATTAGAAAAGTCAAAATACAAAAACAAAGTGAAAAAAAAAAAAAAAAAAAAGTAAAGCAAAAATAATTCGTCCACTGGTGAAAACCTGGCAAATAGGCGCCTTGGGCATGTACCATGATGAAAACCTGGCAAACAGGCGTCATGCATAATCTATGAACTTCTTGCATACTGTACTTGGGGACAGGTTTTATCCTATCGAACCCCTGTCATTACCCTTCATATCCTATTGTCCCTCATGTCCATTTCCTCTTTCCACCTTTGATCTTGAGAAGGCTGAGGATCTTCATGAGCATCATGCATCTTGTTTGCAGCTTTTAGTCCATCATAGCTTTTGGTCATTTATCCATTTGCTTATTATAACCTTTCATCCATATTCACTAGCTTATTGCAACTTTCTGCCACTATCCCTTAGCCTACCCCGACCTTCAGTCCATGTCCCTTATCCATTCTTGTTCTTTCTTATCCTATCCATATCTTATCACTATCCATACACTTTTTTGTAGTTCCTTGATCTTGATCTGACATAAGGACACAAAATTTAAACATGGTTTCAAAAACCTCTTGACATATCCCTCATGCCATGTCACTGCTTTACAATGTCATATCCAGTCTCTTGTCCCATCATGCAATAGCCCTTGAAAATTGCATCCGTATTGTCTCCATGATAAAAGGTCTCTATCTTCCCTCTATCCACCATCATTTCAGAAAGCCTATTTATTCACCTGTCATATTCCTTGCCTTGCTAGACACTGGGGGCAAAATCATAAAAAATAAAAAATGATCCTGAAATAATCCAAAAAAAATAAAAAATGATCCTGAAATAATCCAAAAAAATCAAATAAAGTCCTGAAATAATCCAAAAAAAATCAAATAAAGTCTTGAAATAATCCAAAAAAATCATATAATGTCCTGAAAAAAATCTCTAAAAATTGAATAATGTCTTGAAAAAATCCCTACAAATCAAATAAAGTCCTGAAAAAATCCCTAAAAATCAAATAATGTCCTTAAAAAATCTTTAAAAAAAAAAAATTGAAAAATGTCCTGAAAAAATCTAAAAAAAAAATTGAAAAATGTCCTGAAATAATCCAAAAAAATTTGAAAAATGTCCTAAAATAATCAAAAAAATTGAAAATGTCCTGAAATAACCATAAAAATTGAAAAATGTCCTGAAATAATCCAAAAAAAATTGAGAAATGTCCTGAAATAATCCCTAAAAATCAAATAATGTCCTGAAAAAATCCCTATAAAGTCAAATAAAGTCCTGAAAAAAAAATGAACACAAAAAAATTGTAAAAACTCAGAAAGCAAAAACAAAAAAATCCCCTTTGTGCATAGACAGATCGCTGAGCATACCTCCAACGACATGCAATCACACATTGTGCTTTAATGAAATCACGCATTCACAGATGAACTTTTTTCAATCAAACCAGACATTCAAATTGATTAAAATTGTCATATCAATCAATCAACATCAATATCATTCATCCTTGGCACATTATCATGGGTCTTATACAGGGTGTGCTATACTCGAAACCAGACTGTGTCCTATCTTAGACGGGGTACCGCATGTCCTGAAACCAAACAACATGATCGTCCTATCAACATTTTCAACTTTTGACAATGCAGATCAAGATGTTTGTTTGACTTGTTGGAATTAGCGAGTCTTATCATTTATTGATTTATCTTCGATCATGTTCCTATGTTACTCGATGATGTCACTGAGTGATTTAGAGTGACTGGGATGGTTCATGGTCCCTTTTTTTATTGTGTTTGCTGTTTGTGGAATGTTTGTTACAAACTAGGGCAACTATATCATGGGGTGTCTGTGATAAGTACATTCGCTTTGTGAACACCGCACATACCTTGACCCTTGATGTATGCACCCTAGGATGCTTCACTCATTCCTTGTGTGCAATGTGTCTATCTTTTGCAAAAAGGGTTGCATTTTAGCTCTGGCCTTCAATGCCATGATGCTATGCATTAGGTTTACTACATTAAAATAAAGGTTCTCACCTACAAAGTGCACTAGTGAAAGCAAGTTTTTCTTCGTCTCTAACTGTCCTCTGTCTCATTTCTTCTTACTAACATTTCTTCTGTCAGTTTGGGTAGTCAGTTCGGTCTAGTGCTCCGATCTCCAAAAACATAAGCTACATCCTGCATTCATTGATTAGTACATCAAGCATTAAATCAAGCATTTTATCCATTTTCATTTTATCCATGCATCAAAAACACATAAAAATGTATCCATACATGTTCCACAATGGTACATCAACAGTACATATGCCATCCATACATGGAAAATAACTATAAGTCATAACACATTGCATCCCATCATATTGATGCATATCATATCATATATCAAAATAATATCAGAGTACAAAATTGGACTATCTGTCCTCAATATGGCCCGCAAGCTGACTACAAAATGTCAAGCTACATATGTCTCTGTTGTAAGGAGCACATGCCTCTATCACTAGGTGCTCCCTCTATCCTCCTCATCCCTGCCATGTCTCAAGGATGATGTCCCTCCTGTCCTAGGTCCTAGCTGTGATGGTCTCATAGGTCCACTCACCCCCATGCTACTCACTAACCTCCGAGAGTGTGCCCTGCTCTCTGTCCTCGATCGTGCCCAATATGACACTGCTCTCTGCTCTGGTGGAACTGCACTCTCATATAGTGTCCTCCAATGGCGTATCTCCTCTCTGGTCTCTACCAACATCTGTGCCATCTCACGTGCACTGGCATCCCTAATCGACCCAATATACTTAGTGACTCTCTGTTCTTCTTGTTATGCCTGGGCTATTGCTGTATCTTGAGCCGCTGCCAATCTAGCTATCTCTGCTCTGAACTGATCATGCTCTATCCTCAAGATGGCATTCTATCTCTCTAATGTTGCAATATGATCATGCTGACTCGCTATGGTAGCCCTGCATATCTCCATCTCCTCTATGCTAGCTGTCTCCAGCTCTATGGGTATATCCTGCAACGACTCCTAATCAGCTGAGTCTGGCTCATAATCTTCATCCTCATCATCTTTGTCCTCATCATCCCCCTCATCCTCATCTCTTCCCTCATCCTCCTCATCCTCATCATCTCCCTCCTCCTCTCCTGTGAGTGGGAAGTCCTTCTGTCTCCTCGGTACTGGAATGTCAGGATCTATCAATGGCACTAGTCGTCGTCGTACAAGCCATCGCTCATACTCCTCTGTCATCCCGGTGTCCACCACATCTGATCTCCAATCCCACTATCTCTGATGTAGCTGTGTGAAGTCAGCATATGCTATGTGTGGCTGAATCATCCTCCCCCACTGACTCATCTCTCTGTGAGATCGGGCAAAGTGTGCAGTCCCTCTAGGTACATCCTGCCTCTCTCCAAATTGTCGTCTGACTCTCTCTGACAGGTACATCTCAATCACTCTCTGGCAATTCACTGGTCACCCAATTAGGTATCTCTCTTGTCTGCAATACGATAGCTCATCACTATCATTTGACCATCTAGGGCAATCAAGATATGGCCTCCATGTGAACTCTCTCAATCTATCTAGCTCATGTCGCCAATACAGTATGTATCCAAACAGACCCTGTCTCAGTGCTCCCCCATAGCAATACACGTATGGTCGGTGTGGTAATACCTATCTCTCTGCAATCAGTCGACATATGGCTATGTGCTCAAATGCCCATACCTGTAACAGTGTGACCCCACAGCTCAAAGTCTGAACTCCCTGATATGCTATCTGATGCAATTGAAAATATAGCATAGCAAGCACACATGGTCCCCATGCGTACACTGTACCCTCTATCACCATCCACTCTAGCACTCTTCCCCATCCAATAGGGAATCCATGTCCTCATCTGTCTCCTACTTATAGGCATACTATAACCACTGCTATCACCACATATTGTCGATCATACTCTGATGCCATGGTCTCCCAGCCAATCTCCCTCTCTACGATATCCAGATCATCTGTGTCGCACTCAAATAATCTACAAAAAGCATCTCTCCCTGTCACTGGGTCATACTCTATCATCTCTCCATGAATCAGAATGTGGAGGATATGCCATACATCCTCTAGTGTCACAGTCACCTCTCCAGTCGCCAGATGGAATGAGGAAGTCTCTAAATGCCATCACTCTGCCAATGCGGTAAGTAGTCCTGTGTTTGCCCTAATCTCGGGCATGAATGTGATATAGTATATTCCAAGTCCTGCTAATGTATCTCTATTCATGCTTTTGAGTCTATGTCGTAACATGAAGCAGTCAGGTCGGTTCTCCCATGTGATCAATGGATACTGTCGACTCTGCATCACAATTGGGGCACATTTTGTCAGTTTTAGGGTTTGCTCCTACGGGCTGCATTTCCTTGTTTCATGTCCAAATCAGGGCATTTCTATTCTATTTTGACCTATCCTATTCTTATCCCCCTTTTTGGGAACGTTCGCATGCTGTTTTTGGCCAAATTAGGGTTCTCAATGCACAACTGCACCTGTGTGCTAGGTCATGTGCCTATGTAGCAACAACTTGCGCCTGTGTACCCTACACAAGCGCAGGATGCACTCACACAGGCGTAGAAGTCACTTTCTGCATTCCCTATGGACCTCGCAATGTCCCGCAAGCAAGCAAAATTCATGAAATTGACAATGTGGGTTTTTGAGATACATACTGCTACTCCCGTATTGTTCAATCGTTTGTAGGTGTGTACACATTCCCCGAGGTGATCTACCATTGGAATGTTTGCCATCTTTATGCAAGTGTCCTTTTCCAGAGCAACAAGTTCTCCTCTTTGGCTAGTGCAAATGAGCTCTTTTCACTCTCTTTGTCTCATTTATAGATCTTTGTCAGTGCATAGATGGACGTGCACTCTCTCCATCTTATGTTGGTCACAGTCTTTTTGCGCCTTCAATTGCTTATCATTTGTGCATCCGATCCCCGATTTTTAGTTTGTTTGCTCCTATCATGTTCTATAATTCTTATCAATCAATTGGCCTCTTTTCTGGATATTTTCGGCCAATTCCTCGAGGGGGCATGCATATGTCATTGTTATTGTCTGGGGCATTTTTATTATTGTTCTTTGAAACAATGCTTAAAATCGCATTGTCTCAAAGAGGGGCAGAATGTAGATGTCTAAAAATGGTCAACACTTGCAGAGTCATACTTTAACATTTGATCATTGCCTTATTTTAGGGTTTTTGCATCACATTAACATTTCTTCTATGTTGCGTACTTGGTCTTTATCATTTGCGAGCATCGAGTCCTTCTGCATTCCTCATTTTTATCTCTTTTGAATCAAGGTTTTTGTCCTCTTTTCAATCTTGTCATCTTGCGATCGATTCATCATCGATCCTTGTCCTCTGGTCAATCTTGTCATTTTGTGATCGATTTGACATCAATCATCGTCCTTCTCAATCATGTCAATTTGGATCAATTAGTCATTATTCCTCGTCAATTGGCGCATTTATTAATCAAATCACTTATCAACATTGGTCCTTTGTCAGTCAGAATCATGATCAAATCGAATCGATATCAATTATCTTTTGTCAAATACCTAATTATCGTCCTTGCATTTTCTAGGGTTTCATGATTTATTCATTTAACCTTGTTTGTCATTTCTCCCTCTAGGTTAAATAATTTATTTATTTATCCTAAGTCTTCTTGTCACAATTAAATGTTTATTTAATTGGCTAACTAATTTCTCCTCTCTTTGTGAATTAATTAATGAATGAAAAATTATTAATTAATTTACCTAATTTTCCAATTTACTAATTTCTCCTAATTCCTAATTTTCTAATTTTCATCAATTTTCTAATTTTCATCAATTTTCTAATTTCCTAATTTCTAATTCATCTAATTTTCAATTTTCTCCTATATTTCCCCTAATTTCATGGGAATGACATAGCAATTTGTCATAATTTGTCATAATTGACAATCAATCAATTTTGACATAACAATTTGTCATAATTATCAATCAATCAATCTTGCATAGAAAGTGTCAATTTGTCATAATTTGTCATATTTTTCATTCTTGATTTGAAATTTCCATTCGAATCAAATTCATGCTAATCTTGTCTTTTCTCCAATTTGTCTATAAATTGGATGAATTTCTTCAATCAAAAGCTCGAATCAATCATGCTTCTAGTACCCTTATGCTGTCGTCTCGTCTCGTCAATCTTGCTTTCACATTAGGCTTATGCACTTGAAGGTGAGATCCACAAAACAAAGCAATTTGAAGGAGAAAGAAGGACAATGGAGCCGCATGAAGGAGACATCTGCATTTGGTTTGCTTAGATTTCATTTTGAATGTCTTGTCTTCATGTTTTCATTGAATGTAATTAGGATTTATCATTGCAATTGAGTTTTCGTGAATGAACTAGTCTAATTTCCTATTGCTTTGATGATTTCCACATTTCCTATCTACAATAAGTTTTGAATGTTTAATTATTTGGTATTTATAATTATTTGATAATTAACGTTTATTGATTTTATGATTATTTAATATTTGATAAGCCTTATTGCTGCGTAATATTTTTTTAATATTTGTGATTTAATCTTTAATGGTATTTGATTATTTAATTATTTATTTGACCTTCTATGGTTTGATATTTATTTGATATCTTACATTTATTTGATTCTTTAATTTATTTTATTAGCTTTTGGTTTATTTGATTTTAATTCCTAGTTGGATTATTTATTTACAACTTATATTTATTTAATAGTTTGACTTTTATTTCTAAGTGGGGTGTATGAACACATTAAATGAAATAAAGAAATAAAACAATCCCACTTAGCTGGATAAGTATATTTTATTTACTTTACCTACCCTTCACTCTCATTGGTTAAATTCAAAATGGGTGAATAAACTATATTATATGGTGGGTTGGTAAAATATACTCCAAAATGAAATATTTTGATTGGACGAGATTGAGGCTAGGGTTTTGGATTATTGTTGCTTTTTATTTTCATTCTCGGGAGGTTTTTCGGGTTGGTTGGCTCTTCTCTGGACATTTCTCTAGCAAGTTTTCTTCTTGGTTTTGTATTTCTTCTTTCTTGGTTTTGGTTGGAGCTTGGATTGGATTTGGTTTGCCTTGTGGGAGCTCTTCTTCAACTTCAATCAATTAATTCAAGTTGTAGGTTGGAGTTCTTCACTTTGCATCTTGGCTTTCAATGGCTTCTCTGTGTATGCATTGTGTTTGCATTGTTTTGGGCCTGGTTTGAAATATTATTTTACTCTATAGTTTTATTATTATTGAAGGTTAATATTTGGGAGGGAAACTTTATGTTATGAGATTTTTTATATAGTTGCTGGGAGATATATATATTTGGTTTTCCTATGTATGGCATTTCTCAGCTCCGTGAAAATTGTTTCGAAGATCTTTGATTGATTTATCCTTATTTGTATGTGAGTAGTTTGGTTTTCCCTTTGTGAGTCCTTCAGTTGTGATTGTTTGGGATTGTCTTCACTGGATTCTCTGTGATTTTTGCAGTGGTTCTGTTTGCTTTATACCATGAAGATATTTGATTAAATCTTGGTTTATAGTCGAAGATATTTCGGTGTGTTTATACCTATGTATTCCTTGTTTCTGGGCATTTCTTTTGATATGTTTTTTAAGCCCTTTTGTAAAGTCTGGATTTTATTATTTTACCTAGAAGTTTTTTGATTTTTCTATAAGTCTTGTGCAAAAGCGCTCTTTCTGCAAAAGCACTATTTCTGCAAAAGCGTTGTCTTAATGTACAAAAGTGCTATTCTATGTTGCATTTGCACTGCTCTGAGCAACATAAGCATTATCTTAGGATACATATGTGTGATTCTGGAAACATAAGCATTGTTCTTCTTGACAAAAGAGTTGTTCTTCTTGGCAGAAGTGTTGTTCTATGGGGTAAAAGTGCTAACCTGACTGTGTTTTGTATTTTCTCAGTTTTGGTCATTTTTGAGGTATTTTCCTGAATTATTTTTTGTACCAGAGGCTTTATTTGAGTTCTGTTAATATTTCCCAGTTTTGGGTTTGATCAGTTTTGATACATTTTGATGGTTCTGAGTATATTTGTTTCTATATGCATTGTGAATATTTTAGACTCTCTTCCATGTGGATAGGCCATGGAGGATTGAGATGAATACTATGTTGTTTTGGACCAGCAAGTGAGTAGGCCTTATTGTGATGTTATCTTTTATTTGATGGCAACATTTGATGGCTTGATATGCCTTTGTTTATTGCTATCCAATAGGCTCATTTTTCTATATTGATGTTGTTGTATTCTTGCATATGTTGTGAGAGTATGTGTGGAAGTTTTTGGCTGCATTGAATATTAATTTTGTGTACTTATGTTGGTAGAGCCTCTTGTGATTTATTGTTGGGCCATGTTAGGAGGAGTGGGGTTCCTTGTGATGAATGGGGTCACGAGAGATAGGCTTGCATGAGGTTCCTTGTAAGGATGCATGAAGTCTAGACCACTAGGGCACATTGGAGTTTTCCCTGATTTGTAAATAAGTGATAACCTAATAATTAATGGGTTGGATAGTTAGATTAATTAATAAGATGATAAATTGAATTGTGCCTCATGACTTAGTCCTACAGAGGATGTTTTAGGACAAGCATTAGAAGGTCATGAAGACGGTAAGCTAATCTCCCTTAGCCTCTCATAGTTTTGGATGGCTCCACATGTCCATCAGGCTAGTGCCTTGTGCCTTATGTTATTATGTTTTGAGGATGACATGTGATGACACTCCACTCCTACATGTGTTTCCCCTTTATGATTTATGATTATGCTTATTAGATGCATTTATGTCTTGATGATTTTTATGCCTCTAGGAGTTCATTCTTGTTGTTGTGTGAGTTCTTGCTTGAGAGTCCTTGTGTGATTAGTTTCCTTGGTTATAGGTGTCAGCTTAGGTTTATAATGTGTTTTGGGACCTTGTGTCATCTCCTAGCATGGGGGGTAGATCCTTTGGTTCCACATGGTCGGGAGGTTGGTTCTTTTTAGCCATTGGGATGTTCTCTTGGATTCTTCTTGCGTGGGTGTGGATTCTTCTTCATGATGTACCTTGTAGCAGATTTATGTAATGGATAAGATATAATGCATGTATTGTAACATTCTTGCATATAGTAGTTGGATTCTTGTGAAAGGCTATGATCATGATGTATTTAATGTACTTTTATTTGTAAGATGAATTGTAGTTGGAAATTGGAATTTAGGTATATTGTATTTGTACTTATGTAGAGATGTGATCTTATGAGTCATATAAATAAGTGGATTATAGTTGGAATAGAATGGAATTGCATTATGGATTAGTTGTATTATTTCATGGAATGTTTAGAGGCTAGTTAGAATGTTAAATAATCTTGAAGGACGAATATTCGTAGATAAATAAGTGAATATGATAGAAGATGTTAATTGGATATAGTAAATAGGAATGATTCACATAGATGCATTGGTAGAAAGGAAATTATGCATATCATGAGGAATAAGTAATATTGTAGGTTGCATATCTCATGGTTAGAGAATTGGAATATGATGTATTAATAAAGGTGAAATATACCTATCATATCTATAGTATGTTATTGTGGAAATAAATTAAGTAATGATGTTAAAGTACCCTAGAGAAAGATTATTGATGTTGTGTCATTTCCGCTTGTGTTATGTGATGAAATGAGCTATGATGTATGTTCATATTGGTTAATTGGTTAATGAATGTAAATAGATGGAGATGTTTTATATTGCATTAGTTGTTATTAGATATTAATTAAGAAAAAAAAAATATCTCGATTTGTATATTATTGTTTAGTTTCTTTACAGTATATCGGTGGGCATTACAACTTGGTATCAGAGCCCATGTTCAACAATAGGTACTCTAGTTTTGATTGAGCCCATTGTGCATTCTATCTTTTGGCATGGGGTAGCCCAGTAGTTTTATCCCTGCTATCTATTTTTCCTTGTTATAGTTCCCCTAGATGTTTAGCTTATAGTTTCCTTTGCATTGCTTAGATAAGATGCATGTTAGTGATAGAGATCATCCTTGTGTTGGTCGCATGGGTACTCATAGGAACCCTCACCCCAGGGTTTCCAAAGAGTCACACCATGAGGAACAAGAGCAGGAGCAGCCTAGAGATGATCCAATTCCATAGTTGGTGAACGTGCTTTAGAAGCTTCTAGATCACCTAGGACTGAGATAGAAGGAGAACCAACAAGAGGGATCTCGTCATTCAGAGCATCGAGAGAGAGAGCATTCACGTTCTCCTAGGAGGAGAATTGAGGTGGATCAGGAGGCGCTTGCAGCTAGTCACATTAGAGATCTGAATAGGACTCATCCTCCTACCTTTGATGGCTTAGGCAGTGACATGGAGGTAGAGACATAGTTATTGGACTTAGGTAGGTGTTTTTTTATGCATTAGTGTAGCAATAACACCAAGGCAAGATGTGCGATTTTGCATCTTCGTGATTTTGCAACAATATGGTGGCACATGGAGGAACAAAATTTGCTTTTGGACATAGTGATGATATCTTGGGAGTTATTCTTGGAGCGGTTTCATGCTAGATTTATTTCAGATCATTGTAGGCCAAGGAAGGCTGATGAGTTCCATGATTTGAGACAACAAAGGATGACTATGGAGTAGTATGAGCACAAATTCTTCGAGCTTAGTAGTATGTTGAATATGTAGATGATGAGCCGATGTTGATTCAACACTTTGTGAGGGGTCTTAATGATCGTATTGGTGGAGAGGTTTGGATGCACAGACCTAAGACCTTGGAGGTAGCTGTGGAAAAGGCAAGGCTAGCAAAGGAGAATCTTTCATTAGCATCAAGAGGAGTGACTAGAGGACAGACAATTAGTGCACCTATTACAGGATCTACGGTGAGAGGAACACAACAACAATCTTCAAGATATGCTAGGAGCCATCCTTCTTCTTTCCATAGTGGTCAGTGGTTTAAGAAGAGGTTTTATTAGGGGTAGAGCTTTGCTTGAGGTGCTAGATTTTAGGTTGATAGGAGTCACAATCATCCACGTGATAGGAGACCTACTCTTTAGCCAGTGTAGAGTTTGTAGCCAACTTCTAGTAGAGGGAGTGTTCAGCAGTCAAGTACAACACCAGGTAGCAAAGTGTTTTTCAAGAGAGATTGCTTCACATGTGGACAGACAGGTCACATTGTCATTCATTGTCCTCAACGTACTTCTCAGATGTCAAGGCAGCAGAAGCCAGCTACTTCTGAGCCTATAGTTGGAGATGCAAGTAGGTCTCATCACATTTTTGCAGTGGTTGATAACCGTCAAGTTGAGCATCAAGCCACCATTGTAGAGACATCAAGTGTGATAGATGGTATCTCTTGTTTAGTGTTATTTGATTCTGGAGCGTCATAATCTTTTATTTCTCCTTTTCTAGTAGAGGGATGTGGGCTTGCTACGATAAAGAAAGATGATAGGTGGTAGGTAGAATTAGCTACGGGGTCCAAAGTGGTATTGGATTCCCTTGTGCTCAATTTTCCTTTAGCTTTGGGAGATTTCCATACTTCTATGGATCTTCATGTTATGTCTTTGTGATCTTGTGATGTGGTTCTTGGTATGGATTGTCTTGGATCTCACCAAGTGCAGATACATTGTAGAGGTAAGAGAGTGGAGTGGAAGAATGATAGTGGGAAGAGTGTGGAGATTGTAGGTATTCAAAGACCTATCTCTCTTCGCATGATTTCTGCTATGTAGATGAAGAGGTGTGCACGTAAGGGTTTCCAGTTGTTTTGCAATTAGAGTGAAGGGTGTGGATGAGGGAGTTAGCTTGGAGGATTTATTATAGAAACATCCCATTCTTCAGGATTTTGTAGATGTTTTTCCTACTGAAATTCTAGGTATGCCCCCTTGGCGAGATATAGATTTCAGGATTGATTTAGTGCCAGGAGCTAAGCCTATTTCTAAAGCTCCCTATCAGATGACCATGTAGGAGTTGAATGTGTTGAGGGTTCTGTTGAAGGAGTTGTTGGCAAAGGGATTTATTCATCCTAGTGTGTCCCCTTGGGGTGCACCTGTATTATTTGTAAAAAAGAAGGACAAATCTCTTTGATTATGCATTGATTATAGGCAGATTAATAAGGTGACGGTGAAGAACCGATATCCCTTGCCTCACATAGATGATTTATTTGACTAGATTAAGGATGCCAAAATCTTCTCTAAGATTGACCTTAAGCCTGGATATCACCAATTGAGGATTCAAGAGGCATACATTCATCGTACAACTTTTCACACTAGATATGGTCATTATGAGTTCACAGTGGTACCTTCTGGTCTCACGAATGCACCTTCGGTTTTCATGAGCTTGATGAATGGTGTATTCAAGTTGTACTTGGATAGATTTGTATTAGTAATTCTAGATGATATTTTAATTTATTCGAGAATGGTTGAGGAGCATGAGGATCATGTGAGGCAAGTTTTGCAGTGTCTTAGGGAGAATCAACTATACACCAATTTGGCAAAGTGTGATTTCTTCCAGACAGAGGTGAGGTATCTTGGTCATGTGATTTCTGGAGAGGATACCATAGTTGATCTCTTGAAGATTCAGGTGATTATAGATTGGCCAACACCCACTAATGTGGGAGAGGTGCATAGTTTCATGGGTTTAGCAGGATATTATCATAGATATGTTCAGGATTTCTCCAGGATAGCTCATCCTATCACTTCTCTTTAGAGAAAAGGAAAGAAGTTTGTTTGGACAAAGCAGTGTGAGATAGTATTTCAGATCCATAAGGAGGATTTGACCAGTGCACCTATTTTAGTAGTGCCTGATCCTTTGGGGAAATTTGTGGTGTGCACAGATGCTTCTTTGGAGGGTCTAGGAGCAGTGTTGATGCAGGATGGTCATGTGATTGCATATGAGTCGCGTAAACTTAAGAATCATGAGTAAAATTATCCCACCCATGATCTTGAGTTAGCAGTAGTGGTTCATGCTTTGGTTAGATGGAGGCACTTCCTTCTTGGACATAGATTTGAGATGTACAATGATCATCGCAGTTTGCAGTATATCTTCACGCAACCAAATTTGAATGCTAGGCAGAGGCGTTGGATGGATTTCTTATGTGAGTATGACTTTGAGGTGAGATATATTCAAGGTAAGGAGAATGTGGTAGAAGATGCATTGAGTCGCAGGAGGCATGAGATTTCAGCAATGTCTCTTAGTGTGGATTTGAGGAGCTGTATTCTTAGTGCCCTTCCTTTAGATGAATGGTATTAGGGGATTATTGTAAAGGTTTCTGCAGGAAGAGCTCTTGAGGAAAGATATGCAGGTTACTCAGTGGAACCAGATGGGCTTCTTAGGCATTTGGGACGTATTTATGTTCCACCATCAGACGGTCTTCAAGATTTGATCATGTCAGAGGCATATCATGCACCTTACTCGGCACGTCTAGGTGTCAAGAAGATGCATGCATATTTGAGACAGATATATCATTGGTCTAGTATGAGTAGAGATATTGCAGATTTTGTGGCATGTTGCCTAGAGTGTCAGCGAGTGAAGGCAGAGCATCAACATCCCGCGGGATTATTACAATCACATTTGGTTCCAAGATGGAAATGGGATATTATATCTATGGATTTTATAGTTGGATTGCCCATGTCTTCATGCCATCATGATGATATTATGGTCACTGCAGACAGATTGACCAAAGTAGCACACTTTTCTCCAATCAAGTCTTCATATACAACAACGACAGTAGCTCAGGTTTTCTTGGAGGGAGTTGTGAGGTTGCATGGTATTCCCTGGAGGATCATATCATATCATGATCCAATGTGCACATCAGGATTTTGGATAGCTCTTCAGTATGATTTGGGTACGCAGTTGAACTTTAGTTCAACTTATCACCCCGAGACAGATGGATAGATAGAGAGGGTGAATCAAGTTTTGGAGGACATGTTGAGGATGTATGTGATAGATCAGTAGTCTCGTTGGGAGGATTATCTCTATTTGGTTGAGTTTGCATACAATAATGGTTACCATAGCTTTATTGGTATGGCTCCTTCTCAGGCGTTATATGGTAGACCATGTCGCATGCCCTTGAGTTGGGACCGTTTAGAGGATATAGAATGCATATTGGATTAGATATGTTGTAGGATATGGAGGAGTAGGTGGCTCACATTAGAGAGCATTTGTTGGCCACTCAGGATAGACAAAAGAAATATGTAGATGATCATCGAGTGGATAGGCAGTTTTCTATTGGTGACAGGGTATTTCTAAGAGTTCACCTGCGAAAGAGTCTGTTTCGTTATCGGAAAGGCTCTAAGTTGGCGCCTCAATTTGTTGGACCTTTCAAGATTTTGAAGTAGATTGGTCCCATGGATTATCGCCTTGCCATGTTGCCTAGCTTCTCTCGCATCCATGATGTCTTTCATGTTTCAGTTTTGAGGTTATAAAATCATGATATTTCACATGTGGTTGATTAGAATGCTTTAGAGATCGAGGATGAGAAAATTTCTATGGAGCCCATGCACATTCTTCAGCATAGAGAGATGTCCCTCAGAGGTTGGAGCATAGAGCAGGTAAGGGTCCAGTGGGATCCAATTGATGATTCTTCAGCTACATGGGAGGATGCAGTGCAGATGAGAGAGATATATCCCTATTTGTTCTCAGGATTCCAGGAGTAAGCCTAGGCAAAGGGGGGGAGGATGTAGTGTCCACCCTTGATTTGACTTATTTTGGCTAGAGTTGACTTTTATATTATGCTTGATAGACTTATCTAGACTATATTGTGGTGATTTGGATGATGATTAGTCATGTGCTTTAGTGACTTATGATTAATGTTAGACATTATTAGACATATGCTATTTTTATTATCTATATGGATGTTGGTACTATTATGATTGATCATGTGATTTGATGATACATGTAATCAATGGATTTATATGCTCACTATGTGATGGATTATTGATAGATTAAATTTATCATGGTTTTGATGATGATTATAATTACGTTAACCCTACTTCATGATTACATATGATGAGATGTTTATGAGATGTGTTTGACTATTTTTTGACTATCTTCATGATAGAGATGATTCCACATCACTCATTGCGAGTGGGATGTGTCATCGCAATCCTCTATCACTTGCTCATTCTATATATGTATATGTATATGTGGTATTGTCATTTTGTGGTTGCAGGATTTTGCAGGTACCGGACACCGACTTGACCTGGCTTCATAGGTATGAGTGTGTCTTTAGTTCCAATGGCTTATGTGGTTCAAAGATGGCATGAGTTCCCCTCACATACTCTAGGTCTAAGTTGTTCACCGTGAGTAGTTGGCGTCTTGGCATAATTCGCCATGTCAGTTAGTAAGCTTGGTCTTTTGGTATTATGAGTTCAGTTTATGCCAGTTGATTTACTTGTTTATGTTAAAGTAATTATGTGGCTCTTGATGTGTAGTTTTATATTTGGTAATGTTTATTTTAATATATTTAATTTATAAGTTTTGAATATTTAATTATTTGGTATTTATAATTATTTGATAATTAACGTTTATTGATTTTATGATTATTTAATATTTGATAAGACTTATTGTTGCTTAATATTTATTTAATATTTGTTATTTAATCTTAATGGTATTTGATTATTTAATTATTTATTTGACCTTCTATGGTTTGATATTTATTTGATATCTTACATTTATTTGTCTCTTTAATTTATTTTATTAGCTTTTGGTTTATTTGATTTTAATCCCTATTTGGATTATTTATTTACATCTTATATTTATTTAATAGTTTGACTTTTATTCCTAAGTGGGGTGTATGAACACATGAAATTAAATAAAGAAATAAAACAATCCCACTTAGCTGGATAAGTATATTTTATTTACTTTACCTACCGTTCACTCTCATTGGTTAAATTCAAAATGGGTGAATAAATTATATATATGGTGGGTTCATAAAATATACTCCAAAATGAAATATTTTGATTGGCTGAGATTGAGGCTAGGGTTTTGGATTAATGTTGCTTTTCTTTTTTTCATTCCCAAGAGGTTTTTCGGGTTGGTTGGCTCTTCTCTGGAAATTTCTGGAGCAAGTTTTCTTCTTGGTTTTGGCTGGAGCTTGGATTGGATTTGGTTTGGCTTGTGGGAGCTCTTCTTCAGCTTCAATCTATTACTTCAAGTTGCAGGTTGGAGTTCTTCACTTTGCATCTTGGCTTTCAATGGCTTCTCTGTGTATGCATTGTGTCTGCATTGGTTTGGGCCTAGGTTGAAATATTACTTTACTCTATAGTTTTATTATTGTTGAAGGTTAATATTTGGGAGGGAAACTTTATGTTATGAGAGTTTTTATATAGTTGCTGGGAGATATATATATATTTGGTTTTCTTGTGTATGGCATTTCTCGACTCTATGAAATTTGTTTGGAAGATCTTTGATTGATTTATCCTTGTTTGTATGAGAGTAGTTTGGTTTTCCCTTTGTGAGTCCTTTAGTTGTGATTGTTTGAGATTGTCTTCATTGGATTCCTTGTGAGTTTTGTAGTGGTTCTGTTTGTTTTATCCCATGAAGATATTTGATTAAATCTTGGTTTATAGTCAAAGATATTTTGGTGTGTTTATACCTATGTATTAATTGTTTTTGGGTGTCTTTTTTCATATGTTTTTTGAGAACTCTTGTTAATTCTGGATTTTTATTATTTTACCTGAAAGTTTTCTAAGTTTTCTGTAAGTCTTGTGCAAAAGTGTTGTTTTAATGTACAAAAGTGTTGTTATGTATTGCATTTGCACTGCTCTGTGCAACATAAACGCTATCTCAGGATACATATGCACAATTCTGGAAACATAAGCGTCGTTCTTCTTGATAAAAGCATTCTTCTTCTTGGCAGCAGCACTGTTCTATGGGGCAAAAGCGCTAACCTGTCTGTGTTTTGTATTTTCTCAATTTTGGTCATTTTGGAGGTATTTTCTTGAATTGATTTTTGTACCAAAGGCTTTATTTGAGGTCTATTAATATTTCCCAGTTTTGGGTTTGATCATTTTTGATGCATTTTGATGGTTTTGAGTATATTTGTTTCTCTATGCATTGTGAATATTTTAGACTCTCTTCCATGTGGATAGGCCATGGATGATTGAGATGAATACTATTTTATTTTAGACCAGCAAGTAAGTAGGCCTTGCTATTATGTTATCTTTTATTTGATGGCAGCATTTGATGGATTGATATGCCTTTGTTTATTGCTAGCCAAGAGGCTCATTTTTCTATATTGATGTTGTAGTCTTGCATATGTTGTGAGAGTATGTGTGGAAGTTTTTGGCTACATTAAGTATTAATTTCATGTACTTATGTTGGTAGAGCCTCTTGTGATTTATTCTTGGGCCATGTTAGGAGGAGTGGGCTTCCTTGTGATGATCAGGGTCATGAAAGATAGGCTTGTATGAGGTTTCTTGTAAGGATGCATGAAGTCTAAACCACTAGGGCACATTGGAGTTTTCCGTGATTTGTAAATAATTGATAACCTAAGAATTGATGGGTTGGGTAGTTAGATTAATTAATAAGATGATAAATTGATTTGTGCCTCATGACTTAGTCCTCAGGAGGATGTTTAAGGACAAGCATGAGAAGGTCATGAAGATGGTAAGCTAATCTCCCTTAGTCTCTCATAGGTTGAGATGGCTCCACATGTCCATTAGGCTAGTGCCTTGTGCCTTATGTTATTATGTTTTAAGGATGACATGTGATGACACTCCACTCCACTCCTACATGTGTTTCCCCTTTATGATTTATGATTATGCTTATTGGATGCATTTATGTCTTGATGAGTTTTATGCCTCTAGGAGTTCATTCTTGTTGTTGTGTGAGTTCTTGCTTGAGAGTCCTTGTGTGGTTAGTTTCCTTGGTTATAGGTGCCAGATTAGGTTTAGAATGTGTTTTGGGACCTTGTGTCATCTCCTAGCATGGGGGGTGGTTCCTTTGGTTCCACATGGTTGGGAGGTTGGTTCTTTTTAGCCATTGGGATGTTCTCTTGGATTCTTCTTATTGGATGTGGATTCTTCTTTATGATGTACTAGGGATGTAGCTTGTAGCAGATTTATATAATGGATAAGATTGAATGCATGTAATGTAACATTCTTGTATATAGTAGATGGATTCTTGTAGTAGAAAGGGCTATGCTCATGATGTATTTAATGTAATTGTATTTGTAAGATGAATTTTAGTTGGAAATTAGAATTTAGGCATATTGTATTTGTACTATTGTAGAGATGTGATTTGATGAGTCATTGAAATAAGTGGATTATAGTTGGAATAGAATGGAATTGCATTATGGATTAGCTGTATTATTTCATGGAATGTTTAGAGGCTAGTTAGAATGTTAAATAATCTTGAAGGAAGAATATTCGTAGATTAATAGGTGAAAATGATAGAAGATGTTAATTGGATCTAGTAAATAGGAATGATTCACATAGATGCATTGGTAGAAAGGAAACTATGCATATCATGAGGATTAAGTAATGTTGTAGGTTGCATATCCCATGGTTAAAGAATTAGAATATGATGTATTAATAAAGGTGAAATATACCTATCATGTGTGTAGTATGTTATTGTGGAAATGAATTAAGTAATGATGTTAAAGTACCCTAGAGAAAGATTATTGATGTTGTGTTATTTCCGCTTGTGTTATTTGATGAAATGAGAAATGATGTATGTTCATATTGGTTAATTGGTTAATGAATGTAAATAGATGGAGATGGTATATGTCGCATTAGTTGTTATTAGATATTAATTAAGAAAAAAAATTTATCTCCATTTGTATATTATTGTTTAGTTTCTTTAGGGTATTTTGGCAGGCATTACATATTTTTATTGAATTTATTAATGTTTGATTTAATAATTAATTGGTTTTATTTTGGATTTAATTGATTGTTATTTATTTAACTGATTTATTGACTATTGTTTTATTTAATTAATTTTATCCTTTTGATTTTATTTATTGTTGATTGATTGATTTGAATTTATTTTAGATATAGTTGATAAGTTGATTTTGATTAATTAATAATTATAAAAGTATAAAGTCTATTTCTATTTATACACTCTTAAAAAGTAATAATATTATTATTTTGCTTTTACTATGTATGGGAGGTGTAAAAATAAAATAAAGCTGATTTTACCTACCCACCTAATTGATTGGGTGAATTTGGAATAATAGGTAAGAAATATAATAAAATATTCTTACGTTGGAACTATACAAGATAGGTAAGAAATATTGATTTTTGGATTATTTTGATTGGTTGGGATTTTTGCATAGTTTGTTGTGTATTTTCTATTTATTTGAAATTTCTAGATGGTTGTCGGGTTACTAGTCGACAAGATTTTTTATTGAAGCTTTGAGATTTTGGCTTGGGTCTTGGTTTGCATTTGGATTTTGGAAGCTTGAATTGTGGAAGCTCTTCTTCAGTTTTTATCCTTGCATTTGCGATCTCCAGGTTGGAGTTCTTCCATTTTAAAATTTTTCTGAAATTTTGCCTTCTCCGTGTCTTCCCATGAAAATGATTTATTTGTGATTTTTGAATGGATGGGGAAAGGAAATAAATTATATTTTAAATCCTTTAGAATTAAATGAATAAAATGGGGAAATTGCAGATTGCTCCTTATGTTTGAGTGAGATTCTTGAGTTGTTTTGTCTATGTAAGTAAATGGTGGATAAATGCATATATGTATTCACTTTTTCTATGTGTTTGTAGAATGTTCTTATTGTTATTGAATGTTCATTTGGGTATTTTACTCCTTGTGAACTCCTGGTTGTAATAGGGGCTATTTTTCTATGTCTTAAGTGTTTCTATGACTGTGTAAGACCTCATGAAGATCCTTGTGGCTAGTTGTGGCATATTTCAATCTATTGTAATCATGTTGCAAGTGTGTTTGGGTATTTTGAGTTGCATTTTTTAAGCCCATTTGGCCTATGCAGAGTTAGAGTTATCTCCCATGCACATAGACTCCCAAAATGCAGTTTTTGCCAAGTTGCTTATCCACTGAGTTGTAAACTCATTCCTGTGAGTTGCATTTGATGCATAAACCATGTGTATACCCTTTCTGATGCACATCCTATCTCATAGTCATTCCCTTGAGGTCATTTTTGTCTATTGAGTCAATCTGGGCAGTCACCTTACCTTTCAGGATCATTCAAACTTGAGATTTGGCACACTTTACTAGAAAATGTCACCATACTAACCAAGAACGCTACCATATCAACCTAGAATTCCACTATGCATATCAGAAATGCCATTGTAGAGACCCAAAGAGCTAACAAACTGAGTAGGAGAACTAACACACAAACTGAGAAAGTTGACCTATGTACCCAAAATGCTTACCAATGGATCCAGAATGTTGTGAAATGAACTAGAAATGCTATTCTATGTACTAGAAATGCCACCCTACAAACCAGCAACACCACTATGCATACCAAGAGAGCTAAACTACTCCAGAAGGCCCAGAAAGGTCAATTTTGGTGGTGTAAAGTCCTAGTGTGGATTGTGTGAGTTCTCAGATGCATGTGAAGTCTGTGTTGAGAAATTTTGATTGGTTCATGATGTTTTGTTATGTTTCATGATGTATTTTTTGCTTCGGTAAGTGGGATTATTCAATACCATTAAGGAGTTTCCTTATGTAGAAGTTCCTCTAGCAAGAGGTTGTTTCCTTGTTGTTTGAGGATTTCTTCTATTCTCGAGTGGGATGTTTTGTAACTCACTATTGAGGATTTGTAGTAGTTTATGATGTGCTTATGTTTCATGTTCTTGTTTTGGTACTATGCCTATGAGGTATTGGTGAAGGCCCTATGTGCAGTATGTGCTTAGTGATGTTATGCATTCTAGAAGGCTTTCTTGTGAACATTATTTTATGTGTTGTGATGTCATTCTATGTGATACCCTATGGATTGGCATATGATTAGGGGGAGTGGCCTTCCTTGTGATGACCAGGCTCATGTGAGTTAGGTTGCTTGACACCTAGACAAGTAGGGCCCAATGGGAGTTTTCCTTTTTGTAATTCAGTGATAACATTTAATAATTAATTGGGTTGGGTTTCACCTAATAAGATAATTCTATTTGGTTGGGCCATATGAGATGGCAAGTCAATCTCCCTTGTACTCACATAGGTTGAGATGGCTCCACATGTCTCTTAAGGGATTGTTTTCACCCTTCTTTTGTGAGGGTAGCATGTATGACTATTAGGAGTATGGATTTCTCTTCTTTGTGAGGATAGCATACATGTCTACTATGGGTGCATATTTACCTTCTTTGTGAGGCTAGCACATAGGAGTGTGACTAGTAAGGATGGCCATATTCCCTTTTATATGAGGATAGCATGTGATGACACTCCATTCCTACATGTGAACATATCCATATGCCATGATTTATTGTATGCTTCTGGAAGAGTTTACTTTTTATTTCAGCATTGTGTTGTCATGTGATCATTGTTGGGTTTATTTCATTATCTTTCCCATGGTCTTTAGGTGTCAACCTAGGTCTTGAGTAAGTATTGGAACCCCATGTCATCTCCTAGCACTAGGGGTGGTTCCTATTTGGTTTCACATGGTCGGGTGGTTTAATGCCTTCTCTTGTTGTGATGTTCTTCATTGGATGTTGCATGTGTGGACTTGGATTTCTATTATCTCTTCACATGGATGTATATTGGAACATAACCTATGTAACTATGATTGTTATCATGCGGTATGTAACTCAAAAGGATGTAACTATAAAGGAAGCCATGTAACCAATATCTTGGAATATGTGTACTGAGACTTGTATAAGATTGATTTAGAAATGAGATATATAAGATAAGATTATTGTAAATGGATATTCACATGATGAATGTAATTTACAACTAGTAGGAATTAAATGACTGCAATGATTGTGTTTATCTTGTGGATGGTAGTGAATATAATAATGATCATGTATGCCTTGATTTGAAGGATGCTAATCCTTGGTGTCAGTTACTCTTGGGATATGCAAATGAATTAGTCGTCGTGGATTTGTATGGATTAAATTATTCTATATTATGTGTTTGATTTATGGAGCTTATTTCTATCCATTAGGGTTAATATCGTATCATGACGATTTGCTAAATGTGGATACAAAATATGTGCTCTTGTGATTCATAATATCCCGTAATATGATGTTGAAAGATTATGACCTTGGAATGTATTAAGATAATTTTATGCCATGTGATCTATATTGTGGAAGTGTTCATTAGAAATAGGTTTGAGTTAGATTACTTATGTGTGAATCTTGGTGGTATCATGTGTTAAGAAGGGTTATTACTTGCTATTATGATTTGTGTATGAGCATGTTATTAGTAATCTTGATGTGATGATATGTATATTTAATAAATGATCTAGTTCCACTTATAGAGTTGGATATGTGGTTTCATTGGAAGTTAGATGATTCTTGTAAGATTGTGAATGAGAAGCATTGATGATCTTAGAGATTGAAGTAGAATAGAAGTTGTAATAGTGTATTGTTGACATTTCATGTGGTATGTGTTAAGAGATTCTATTATGTATGGATTAGATGGAAATGATATAGGTATCTTAGGTGGCATCATACACCTATGATAATTAAGCATTTATGTTATACTTCATGTACTTGTATATGTTAGTAATCCTATTGTTAAGCATTATGAATCTTAGATTATGATCTAGTACTATCTTATAAAGGGATATGTGTTTGGATTCATAATGAATAGAATGGATGTGTAATGATGGGGATTAGGAACGTTTCAATTGGTGCTCTAAAATGAACTTAGTCTATAGGATGATACTCTTAAAAGTGGTGACGTTGAGATACCCTAGGGGAAAAGATGATATGATGTGTTATTTTGCTTGCATAGTTGTGTTATGATGTTCTATGCTTTGTTGTAATTATCAAAAGATGTAATTTGTATTGATGCATTTAGTAGATGATGTATTTGATATGCATTAGATTGATGTTATAAATGTATATGTTGTTTAGTATATGAGCTTTAAATTTTTTTTATCTCTATCAGTAGTTGAGTTGTTCTTGAGATTTGTGATGGAAAATGTTATTGGAATATTTGGAGATCTTGTATGTTTATGCCTTATCTTTCTCCCTAATTCTTCCTAGAAACTATAATTGTGTGCAAAATGTGTATTCATTTTTTATGCATGCTTCTTAGATGAGAGTGATTTCTATATGATTCTATGTGGTCTTACTTGCTTGTAAATTTTAATGCTTACTTGAATATTAGAAGTTATTCTCCCTATATTAATGATCATGCTATAGGATAAAAGAGAATCGTGTGTGTTCTCTTAACTAATGTTATGTTCGTAGGATCAAATTGTCACGTTAAGCCTCTGATGAATAGTAAGATGGAGTGCATGTTATTTGTGTAAATCATGATTTGAAATTGAAGAACTTGTATGCTATGCACTTGTATAGTAAAATAGTAGTTGTTGATGCCCTTCTCTTTTGTGTATTCTTGTTTCTAAATGTAAGGGGATTTAACTAGTGAAGTATGGGTACCAAATAGAGCCTTTGGGTGTTTTCATATGTATATGATTATGCATTCAAGAAAAGATTATTTTAATAAATCATATCTTCTAGTAATGGCTTGAGATTTGTAATTGTATTTGTAATATTAGGAGGCCTCATGGAAGTTAAATTTGCATATCTAAGAAAATAATGTGTATAGCTACATAATACAACAAACATGACATGTCTAGGAATTTCGTATTGCTCATGCATAATTCTTGTGTGCATACATTAGTTGATTGGCAAGTGTTTTTCCTCCTCTTCTCTCCATTTGGATAAAAAGATCATAGTTCTTAGGAGTTTATTGATAATGAGTAGAGGCATTGGATACTTATTGGTGTAGTATGGTATTGCCTTTATTAAAGGAAAAGATTGGATAAATAAGATTGTTTAAATATTGAGATTTATGCATTGCATCCATGATGTTTCTTAGAGGAAGAATTAATTAGAAATAATTCATATTGCATTGAAAGTGTAGGAAGTTTTATGAATCAAATGATCAAAAGGTCATGTTGATACTCATATATTGGAACAAAAAAAATAAAAATAAAAATTGATGATTTGCATGCATAGTATAGGAAAATTTGGGAATCGTATCATTATGTATTAATTTGGTTTGTGAGATAAAAGCCTTAGTATTAAGTAGGTGTGGTGTGGATTGTTGAAATGTTCAATTTGATCAAATGCATAGATTAAAGACAAGGTGATATCTCCTTATCCTATTTAAATTGAAAAGAAAGTGTTTATTCCATGAATTCTAGCATGATGAATTGATAGTGTGTTGTATGAAGTGGTATTTCAATTCTATATGAATGTGCCTCTTGATCACTAGATATTCTTGGTTTGTGAATGATTGTAGTTAAGGGATAGTAGGAGATAAGCACTGATGAAGGCAATATATGTATGTAGTTGAATTTGTGTGCATGGTATTCAATGGAAATTAAGTGGTGGTAAGAAAGGTTGTCATATCAAGTTTCATGCTTAATATAGACAATTGATTGATTAATGTGTTAAAGTATATCATTAAGTGATTAATTGAAGAGCTAACATTTGTCTCTACTATAACTTAGCAAAGGTGATCATTCTATAGGTAGATATCTTGAATATCAATCATGTGTGAGTGTATGTTGGCAATTGACACTCATCAGATTCATTTTGTTTTCATTGATGACAACAAGATTAGATGGATGTCATATACCAGCACTGGCACCAACACCAGCACTGACACCAACACCGGTACCGACATCAGTACTTGAAGGAAGCCAACATCAAGGAAGATTTATTTAGTAAATCATTTTGTAATTATTGTCGAGGTTGACATTGAATAACTTTTGTAAAAGCATTGTAAGCCAACATAAGGCATATTGTTTGTAATGGGTATATAGGTCAGTCTGCTAAGTCATTTTGAATATGACACAATATGACATAGGATGTGACATAGGAGAATATAGCAAAACAATATAATGTGAAGTATATGTATGTAGATCATTTGTATGCGAATGTTATATCATGCAATGATTTGTAGATAGCTTGGGAAGCATTCTTCCAGATAGCTTGGGAAGCATTCTTGGAAGAGAAGAGATACCAGTAGTAGTGTTCAGGGTTTATGAACCGGTACAGAGCAAAGATAGAACCGGAACTCTATTTGGCATAGCAAATGCATTTTTGAGTTCAAAAATATTGTTTTACTTCAGCAGAAACTAGTAGTTAGTAAGACTCTTTAGTGATGAGTAGTATGCTCTAGGCAGTGTGGCTTCCTGCATGTGCAGGCCCCCATTATATGTAATATCCTTTCATATGTCCAGTGAACTGATATTGTGGGTCACAAATCCCATTGTGGTTTTTTGTCTTTGAGGTTTTCCACATATAAATTTTGTGTGTTATGGTGTTCATTTATGTGGATGGTTTATTTTCTTCAAGTTATATGTTTATTTGTTTATCGGTTTATATGTATATGATATAAAAGGATAAAATATTGTGTTACCGATAGAACACTGATTCACCCCCCCTCTCAGTGTTCTTGGATCCCAATAATTGATATCAGAGCTTGGTACCTTGGAAGAAGTTTAATAGCTTGAGGAAGATCCTGAAACTGAAATATTTGAACATGGCTATGGAGAAGAAACTTGAGATGGCTCTTGAGGATTATGATACTGAAAGGATGAAGAACTTGAAATTGCAAGAAGAATTAAATTCTGCAAATGAGTTCATTCTTATCCTACAAGAAAGGTTATCATCAGCTCAATCCAAGAGAAAAGAACTTTTGCAAAACCCAGATGATGAGGAGAAGAATGCACTTATGGAACAATGTCAGAAACTAAGTCAAGCAAATATGCTCATGAAGAATAAAATGCAAGATCTGACTATGAGGTTATCAAAATATATTGAGGATAGAAAGAAGAAGGAAGATAATCTATTGATATATCTGAAGAACAAATTTGATGAATGTGGCAAATTGAATCATGAGAATAATCTATTGAGAACTGATTTGGCACACTCCCGGAACAATGAACAAGAACTTGAAAGACAAATAACTACTCTGTATTGGGACCAATAAAATTTTGATAATTTGAGTGGCCCATTTTAAAATTCTACTCTGCACTTTCAAATGACCTCCTGATGAATCAACTTGAATCGCCTAGTTTGAAGGTAGGTAAAATGAACCTGGCAATCCTCCCCTGCATGAGTTAAAAGGCAGACAATAAAAACTGCCAAGCAAATTCCATTGGCAGGTGTAATGCATTTTTTACTTGGGTGCCAAAGAGGGTTTTAAAATGCCAAAGAAACTTCCAAGTTAATTCCGTTAGGCATGAACATTTATCCATTGGTTGTGCAAGGGGTGTTTTTGGTATTTTAATACAAAGCCGCACACTTCTATAATGTCAAATATTAAGGGCTTTTGGCAAGAGGTGGCTTGTGGCCCAATGGACCTCGCGTGCATGCTCATCTCAAGGTGTGCAAATTTTGGGATAGGCTGGCGACAAAGCAGGCCCAAGGTAAGAAGTTGGGTCCGGCTCAAGACGAGGTGGTGGACAAGTGGCACCAAGTAAAATTCTAGGACTATCAACGACAGTCAGTGTATCGCGGTTGTGAAGTGCCCAAAATGAGTATCCATCACGACTTGGCGACAAGGTGGGCCCAGGTCAAGTGGTGGGTCCGATGAAGATAAAGTGGTGGGTCCAAGTGGCAAGACATGTGGATCCATGAATGGGTTGTAAGTTGACACGTGGCATAGATGGATGAAGGTTAAAAGGCCAAGCAAGTTGAGTAGATCTGATGGTCGGGTGAAAAGATCCAACGACTATTGCTACACCGCAATGGGAAAATGGTCGACGGTTAACCATCGCAACATGGCGACCAAGTGGTCAGACTTGGTAGGAGAGTTTCTCAGGCGAATTAATGAGCAAGAAGGTCCATCACAGATCAATGGCTGTAGCTGATCCGCTATGCAAAGATGCATGCCAGTTATCCATCGCGGATCAGTGACAAAGAAGTGGAAGATTTGACCTAAGGTGACATGGTAGTTAGGGTGGCACCCAGATGGATCCAAAGGACTAGAGGTTGACACATGATGGGCTCATGCAGAAAAGGGGTGAGTAGCTCAGTTGAGATAAAGGTCGAACAGATCAAGGAAGATCCAATGGTGGTCAATAGGTCGCAATGGGAAACTGCTCGTTAGAATATCTATCGTGACCCAGCGACAAAGAAGAGCTTCATTCCAGTGGTGAGTTCAACCATGCTAAGGTGGAAGGATAGGGACTCCAGAGCCAATCTAGTGGTGACATGTGGTAGGCCACGGAGGGAAAATTTTCAAAGTTAAATATATAGTTTCGGACTATAGAATAGAAATGCCAAAATTTAAATGACTGGCCTATAGAGAGATTGATGGTTGAGGGGTTATTTTTTGCCCAAATATACAAGTATTATATATCATTAGAAAGCTCTCAATCCAAGGAGTTTGTTTATGCAGTCAATTGTTACACACGTCAAGTATCTCAAGAGAAGTTTCCTTAGGATTTTAGAAGTATTTTTTCAGTTTGTCAGAGAAGATTTTTTGCAGGCCAAGTGTGTGAGAAGTCAATGGTAGAGGGGGTGGGACTTGTCATTAATGAAATCAAAATTCTCCTCTCTTCCTTCTTATTCAGAGGTCCTCTCATTTTGTAGGGGTTCCAAAAATTTTGTGAGCAGAGCTCCATATTCTGTGTTTCCAGCTCTGAGTTTTTCTTCGAGAGTTTGTATAGTCTAATGTTTTCTTTCAAGTAATGGAGTATATCTTCTTGCTGTAGGTGTTTTTTGTTGCAGGTTCTTATGTATGTAAGGCATGCATAAATTCACACAAAATTGTCTCTGGATATAGATTTTTTTGTTACAAATTAAATCCTCAAGGAGGCTGGAATTTGTCATCTCAAGGAGACTTTTGTGATTGTTTGCAAGCATTCTTCAAAGAAGAATTTAAATTTTGTAATCAATCAAAAATAATGGAATATATTTTCAAGATCTGATGATTTTGTGAATGAGCTAGGTAATGCATTTATGTAAGGAATTAATGCAGGAATATTCGATGATAAAAATGGATTTGCAGTAGAGGTTTTCATTTACAGTTTGATGTATGACTCCATGCCCTTGGATAAGGCACTGGTCTTGCAAATTCTGGGGATTCTCAAAGATTGAAAAAATCAAATATCCTTTTGGTTTTATGTTTGTAGTTTTAGTTTGTTCCACCTATCTCATGATTCAACTTAGTTGAGATGGCAATGTAGATCTAGCCCATCTGCAATAACCTCCTAGTTGTTAGTCCTTTTCAGATTCATCTGCTTATTGTTGATGCTGCCATATGTGTGTAATGGGTCTGAGTCAATGCATCAAAGGTACACCCACCTAGGTTTTGTAGATCCTGAAGAGTTGAAGGATTCAAATCCTTTTTATGTTGTCCAAGTCTTGAAGTTCTTTATTGTATGAAGTTGGCTATTTCATAGATAAATTGCAAGTGAACTTGGTTTGCTCTTTTTTGAGAACAACACTCTAAGAGATGATCTAACTACTGTAAGTGAGTATAAAGAAAAATTCAAGATTAGTGTTGCATAGTTGGATGATTTATTGAAAAGACAAAGATAGATTGATGATTCTAGAGGACTTGGATTTGTACAAGGTGAAAGCTCTGGTACTGCAAATGAAGATCAGACAACTTGTATGCAAAACTCATCAGAACAGAGGAAACCAGTAAGAAAATCTAATGCTTATAAATTCAATGGTAGATGTTTTGTTTGCAATAAATTTGGGCAAATGGCTAAACAATGTAGAAATAATGAAAATCAAAACTACAATTCTGTTCCCGGTCAATGCACAAATTGCAAGAAATATGGTCATAGATCATAATATTGCAGAGTGAATGTTAAATGTCATGCATGTGGAAAGTTTGGACATTTTGATAATCATTGTAGGTCAAGGAATGACACCGGATTTGTCAAATCAATTCAGAAGAACAATGCTACATGTTATGCATGCAATAAAATAGGTCATATTGCTAAATACTGTAGAAGCAAGACTCAACCAGTTAGAAATGATAAAGATAATGAGAAAGGAAAGAAGAAGATAGATGAAATACAACAAGATCACACCAAGAGATGGGTTATAAAATCTGCAGAACCAAGTGGAGATGGATCTACACTAGTAACTCCACTGGTATAATAGGGTATTCCTCCACCGATAGGAAATTCCACTAGTAACCGAGGCATAAGCCTTAGGGGTTGGCAAATTTATTGAAAAATCTTGCATATTATCTTAGAGGAGATCTGGAAGAGATCTATAGAGTTGTGTTCATCATTAATGAAGGTTCACCTGGCGCAAGACTGTGAAACCAGCATCCGTAGGGTTGTTTACGAAGCATTTATTATAGAGAAAGATTAGGGTTTTATTCACTGATTAAAAGGGGTAAATGAATTCATTTTCACTCACTGAGCATGCAAGCATTTAGAGTGAAGAAAAAGGCAAATTAATAGCAAGCAAAGGCATTTTGAAAGGATTTCGAGCAGAAACACGCATTCTTATTGAGAATTGTCTGAAACAAGGTACAAATATCTATAGGATGTGTTGTAACATAGGAATTCTTATAGCTAATGTAGATAGCAGATTAAAGGAGTTACATGATAAAGTAGCTAGCATTGCAAAATATTTTGATGGAGTAACCGCACTGACCACATCTGTTGATGAACAAATTTTGTCCTTGGAGAACCAATTTTTTTCTTTTGAGAAGGATAGAGATAAAGTCATTAGGAGAGAAAAAAGTCTTAGAGGATTGGTGAGTCCCAGATTGGATTCACAAGGTGTTCATAAAAGAGAGTGCATGGACATGATTGCTAAACCCACACCAACAAATGTCAAAGAGAAGGAAACACTTGCCCACTTACTAAGTGGACTAGCATCCATTTCTGAAACCTTCAAAACTGGCTAGGATACATATATTCAGTTGTTGAGTAAGGCTTACCCCAAAATTTTGAAGTTGGTCAAGCTCCAGTGAAATTAACAGTATTCATTTATTCTTTTGATCTTAATTATTTCATATTTTCCATCGGTCTTTGGCATTGATGCAAAAGGGGGAGTATGTATATATGTGAAAAATATCATAAAAACTAGATAGCATCACACGAGAAGGATATCAGGATATCAGAAGGAGTGTATTTCTCAAGGGGAGCATAATTCAGTTGAACCGACAGGGAATCCATTTTTCATGATTGTTGCCATCAATGCGAAAGGGGGAGATTGTTGGCAATTGACACTCATCGAATTCATTTTGTCGTCATTGATGACAACAAGATTAGATGGAAGTCATATACCAACATTAGGAGGCATATACTGGCACCGACATCGGCATCAGTACTTGAAGGAAGCCGACATCAAGGAAGATTTATTTAGTAAATCATTTTGTAATTATTGTCGAGACCAACATTGAATAACTTTTGTAAAAGTATTGTAAGCCGACATAAGGCATATTTTTTTAAATGGGTATATAGGCCAGTATGCTAAGTCATTTTGAATATGACACAATATGACATAGGATGCGACATAGGAGAATATAGAAGAACTATATAATGCGAAGTATATGTATGTAGATCATTTGTATGCGAATGTTATATCATGCAATGATCTATAGATAGCTTGGAAATAATTCTTGGAGAAGAGATATTGATAGTAGTGTTCAGGGTTAATGAACTGATACAGAGCAGAGCTAGAACCAGAGCTCTATTTGGCATAGGAGATGCATTTTTTAGTTCAATTTTATTGTTTTACTTTAGTAGAAACTTGTAGTCAGTGAGACTCTTTAGTGATAAGAAGTATGCTCTAGGCAGTGTGCTTTCTTGCATGTGCAAGCCCCCATTATATATAATATCCTTTCATATGGCCAGTGAACTAATATTGTGGGTCACAAATGTTGGCATTTTTTATGTTTATGTTGTGATTGTCATTGATGGACACAAACTTGTATTGAGATCCCCTTTATATGAATGAGCTCATGCTCAACCGGTATTTGTTCCAATCGGTATGTTGTATTCTAGTCTTTAGACTAGTAGTGATTTTGCAGAATGTGTTTCTCGGTCTGAAGCGGCATGTCAACCCCAAGCAGTTCAAAGATCACAAGCGGTATGAGGGAGCAAAGTAGCACAACACATTCTTACCAGTCTTCATTTTTGTCAAACCGGCAACCATTATTTTGTATGAATCGGTAATACTTTGTGATGAGTTACCAACCAGCATTTTGTGATGAGTTACCAATCCACCGATTGTTTGATGGTGCCGACACATTAATGGTGATTCCTATGTCGTGTTACTAAGTATGTCTAGGTTCATTGAACCTAGGAAATTGTAAAGAAATCCCATTAGACCGACATGAAATTAGATTCCTTTAAAAGGACATCATGTCTAGGGTTTTAGGTTGTTGCGAAAAGGGTTAATGTTGAGCTAGGGTTTAAGGTGGATGTTGAGTTGTTGGAAGAGCGATCTTATCTAAGAAGATCAAGTTGTAACTGAGAGAGAGATAGAGAAGACTGAAGTAATGCTGGAATGCATTAGCTGTGAGCAATATTGGATCTAACCAAGCAGTTTGTGCTATTAGATAGATCAAACACTTGTTGATTACTCCCATCTTTAACAAGTCAGTAGCCCCTAACTAGGTAGGCCTTAAAGCCTTTGTAAAATCCTCTAACAAGGTGGTTCACACATGTGAATCTAAAATCCTCTAACAAGGTAGTCTTTAATCGGACTTATCTCCTAATAGAGATTGAGATTCCTAACAGGATCTATTCTGGTGAAGAACATTGTAAGACCTTAACCGGTCTGGTTTTTATTCTGTAGATAGTGACTTGTGAGTTCCATCTCACTGTGGTTTTTCCCAGTTGGGTTTCCACATCAAATATCTTGTGTTATGGTTGTATTACTTTTGTGGGTGAATGTTTTATTCGCATTTTGGTTAGTATGTGTGGTAACCGGTTTGACTGTCAGACTACTTTACCGGTTTATCTTTAGACTGTGTAAGTGTTTTAGTACAAAGATTTTTAGCATACTAATTCACCCCCCCCTCGTAGTATTCATCAGCAAATCCCACCATGGTTTTTCCTCTTTGAAATTTTCCACGTATAAATTTTGTGTGTTATGGTGTTCATTTATGTGGATGGTTTATTTGATTCAAGTTATATGTTTATTTGTTTACCGATTTATATGTGTGTGGTATAAAAGGATAAAATCTTGTGTTACCGACAGAACACTGATTCACCCCCCCTCTCAGTGTTCTTGGATCCCAATAGTGTATGCCTTGTGTGTGTATATATTCTTGCATATGTATCCATTCATAAAGGATAGTTGCCCAGATTATCTTAAAGGATTTCATTGCAGAAATAATGGTAAAAGTAACTTGAGTATGTAAATAGATTTATGATTTAAATGTTTGTGTGCACTCCCTAACACATCTAGAGCACTAATGTTGGGTGTTGTGTAGCGGATACTCCCTTTAGAGTGACTGATTTTGGTCACCTCGTGATAAGGATTTTGGTGAATTGGTTATTTTGATTTGAGTTATTTTCATGGTGTTGTTAGTTTAATTTTTGGATCTCTTTGCTTTTGGATCGACCACTATATTCTTCTTTTAATTGTTTTGTTCTTGTGGTGGCACTTGTCACACGTTATTTCTTGGTTGATTCACCGACAAATTTTCTCTTTTTTTAATTTAATATTGTATTTAATGATTCTCTCCTTTTAGATTTTCTCCTTATTTTCCATAGTGGTCATTTTTTTTGTCAAGTTGTGGGCCCTCATTCTATGTCAATATTGTTCTATCATGTTTATCTCCAACCTCTGATAGTATGTGCAAAGGAGGACACTACGGAGAAGTGCACTAGCCCTAGAGAACAATTGGATAATAATGACATTAGTAGAATATAAAATATGTTGGTAAGAAGTCATATATTGGAATTTTATAGATTTCATGAAATGTTTATTAGAAGTGCAATAGATTGGAAGAATTGTGAAATTTGAAGTAGATAAAGCAAAAGAAACTATTGATTTCATATCCTCATTGAATCTCTATCTTTATATCATGCAAGTGAATAAATTAGAGCTCCTTTGAATAATTGATTTAATTATATCTATGTAAATATTTGAATAAGAGTAGCATAGAAGAAGTGTGGTAGATACCAAGTAGTTTGAATTCTGAAAATCTTGCTTTCTTTTGGGAATTATAGAACCTAGATCTCTGACAGTTGTTAGAATTTCTTAATTTTATTTGGTTGTGAAGGAAGTTTGTGTGAATTGCCTCATTTAGAGTATGGCATGTGGATTTTTAAGGATGTGCCTATGTATGAAGTAATATGTAAATGTATACTTGTCTTCTTAATTGCATTCAACTAGATGCTAAAGGAAGTGTTGCCATGCTTGAATTGTGTGAGTTATGGTGGATTTTGCTTATAGATCTTAACTCGGATACAAGAATTACAATTTTAGGCTTTCAAAGGTGCTAAAATAAAGTTCTCTTGAAGATATTTCAATGATTTTCCATGTTTATTGTAACCAGTAAGAGTTTCTTTGACTTGTTTTATCTCTTATGTAACGTATTTAGTTGGATAATTAAAGTGTAGAAAGAAAAAAAAATTGTAACCATTATCTTACTTTGAGCTAGAAGTAGTTTGGTTTAAGAAGTTCTATGTTGATGTGTGTATGTTTTCAGATTAACCCTTGGTGACTTCCAAGAGTAAGTCGAGCCTAAGGGGGGGAGGATGTAGTGTCCCTCCTATATTTAAATTTTGATTCATGATTCGATAGACCTATCTAGACTTATGATGATGATTATGGCTTTATTTCTATGCAGTAGACATTTATGATGCTATATGGACATGAGTTATATTGACGACTTTTGATGATCTATGTGATGGATGATATGTTATGATTATTCAAAGGATAGTATTTCTTGATGGACCTATATGTATTTGAGATTCTTATGTGATTTATATGATTTCATTATGTATGACGATGATACTAACCCTTCTCCATGATGATGCTTTAATAAGATGTGTTTGTATTGGGTGACTGTCTTTGTGAAAGGGATGATGGCTTATAACTCATCGTGAGCATGATAAGGTGTTGCGAATCTCTTTCACTTTCCTGCTACTATGATGTTGTATATATATATATATATATATATTATTTTGTGTTTATCAGTGGATGCAGGATTGCAAGTATTGGACATCGACTCCACCTAGTCTCATAGGTCTGAGCATGTCCTAATCCCAATGGTAGTTGTTGGAGATGACTTGGTTTTCCCCCACCTACTCATGGTCTAGTATGTTTACCTTGTCAGTCTTGTCGGGTGTAAGTGTTGTCTATTCTTGAGTCTGTATCTTATTCTATCTATGTGCAGTTAGTTATGTGTGTGTATGGAATATCATGGATTGGGTTAATCCTATGGTCGGATAATGATTATTTAATTAATTAATGTTAAGAAAATGTTTTTGATTAAGGAAAATTAGGTTTTAAGGGACCTGAAACCCGCTTACAATATGATAGATGAGAAAGAAAGAAATAAGAGAAGATAAGACCAAGACAAAATAGTTGCAAAAAACCATCACAAGAACTAGAAGCTAGGACAAAAGGACAGCAAGGAGCCAATGAGAAATTGGCATCCAAAACCCAGCATTACAATTCAAATGAAAACTTTTATAGACTCCTCAACATTCTGAACCAAAAGCATCATGGCCTTAGTGGCTTCTCAGATCATTGCTCTCCTATTTCAGCTAGATGTCTTTCGTTTTGGTCTCCATATCAATGGTGGTCTGCCTGGTCCTTCGCCTGGAGATTTGATGGGTGGAGCTAGAGGTCGGTACATCTTCAATGATTACCAAGTTCTTATCCTGATTTTTCCTCTCTAAGTGATCCACCAAGGCATTCATGTTATGTGACAAAACTCTTAAGACCTCAAGACTATGGTTCATGAAGCTTTTCAAAGCCTTCTCAATTTGAGCAACCCAAGTGATGATGTTGTCTTTATTTGCCTCAGCCTTTTCTTTTACAATTATGATAACATCCTCTAGATGTTTCAAATCCCCTTTTATCAGGTCTTTTTCTGACCAGTCCTGCATCTCAATTTCCTCCTTAGCTTCACTAGTTTCCATCTCCTCACTCTTTTTCATCAAATTTGTTTCCTTAATCAAATTGTGTATCTTATTTTCTAGGTCCCTCTATTTGCTCTGAATGCTTGTTATGTTGTCAATAACCCACTTTTGGAGATCGAAAGACTCCAGTGTGCAATTTTGGGTAGTATTCAAAATAGTATTCGCTGAATCCCTACCCTGCTCAGTGCTCATAGATTTAGGGTTGTCTTCCTCCATAGAGTTCGGGGTGACATTCTTGCTATCCGAACCCATAGGGTTAGAATGAGGGTTTTCAGAATTAGCATCTTTTTTCCCTTCCTCCTCTTCTCCAGCATTCTCTTACTTCTCACTCTCCATTTCTGTCTCAATATCCTTCCCATTTTCCTCCTCCAAAGCATAATGCACCTCCATTTCCATATTATCAATATCAGCTCTCCATTTTTTATGGGTAGGGGCATTAAGCAAGTCATCATCAAACTCAGAATCATTACAACTCTTAGAAACATGTGCATTAGTTACCAGGTAATCATCCTTGCCAGCCCTAGCTTTTTCCTTCAAGTAATCGTAAATGAGAAAAATAAGTCCTTGATGGGATATGGGGTAAGAATTGGGCTTTCTAGCATGGTCAGCCAAACTCTCATTCAGAGAAGAAGCTAAGTAAAAGGGCAGAGAAATCTTAATCCCATGGCAGAAATGATTAAGAATTGGAAAATGATAATTGTAGATTTTAGTAAATCTACCATCAACAATAAGGAATTCCATCAAAACCCTTAACGCTTTCTGCCAAAAAGAATTTACCTACTGGGGGAGGTAGTAGGAGATGTTGTCTTTCTTGGCAAGCCAAGCCTTCTCATCCTTAGATTTTGGGAATTTTTTAATCGCTTTAGCAGCAAAATTCTGGTCTTTATAGAATTTAGTGCCCTCCTTCTAAAGACCCATGACCTCCACAACCAGATCCTCATCAATATTCTAGGTCTCCCCAAACAAGATGACTCTGTTGTTGTTCTAGCCCCTAGCAAAGCCACGAGACACCAAATTTCTGCTTCCATGCAGCTTTTCCATATAGTCGGTGAATCTATATCTATGAAGCCTCCTCCACACTTTCCGCTCACTCTTCCAGTTTTCACAACCAGGGGGCTCATTCCTATTTAAGTTACCTCCCATATTGAACAACAAGTTGAAGTACCCAAAGATGTATCTCACAATCTGTAGATTTAACCACAAGTTCTTGAGCAAAATTTTGGAGTAACAGAACAGAGTCCCATCCATGGTTTTAAAGATAATAATAATGACCACACAAAATCGACACTTATTATTATAATCTCCATCACACATATGATCATAAAATTGATGCCTAATAGCAATCATTAACTAACAGTTCATTTGCCCCCAAACTCTGTCTTTGATTTTCGGACCCCAAAAGATAATCATGATTTTAAATTGACCCATTGATGCGATCAAATAATAATTGCTCTCTAACATCCCTTTTACAATGGATCTCTCTGATATATTTAACCTCCACCTCTAAATTGACCCCTTCATTAGCTAAGAGGTCTGCAACCTTATTGCCTTCCCTTAGAGTGTGAGTTATGAGAATACTAATATAGTCATTTAATAACTTTTTAGCACTTTCAACTAAATTAGTAATTGTAGATAGGAAAATGGAATGCATCAAAGCAAATATTAAACTAGCTCAACCACAAAAACTAGATTGCAATGATAAGAAATCCTAAAAACATTCAATAAAGGAATGAAGATGAAATACTAAAATAAAACACAAACCAAAGCATGTATCTCCTTCATTGTTCCTCCATTGTCCTTCTTTCTCCTTCAAATTAGTCTGTTTGTGGATCTCACCTACAAGTGCAAAAGCATAGTATGAAAGCAAGATGACTAGAAAAATGATAGCATAAGGATACTAGAAGCGTGGTTTTCTTCCCCTTTCATTGAAGAAAATCATCCAATTTATAGACAAATTGAAGAGAGGACAAGATTAGCATGAAGAGATTTGAATGGAAATTCAAATCATGAATGGCAAAATTATGACAAATTATGACAATATTAACATGCAAGATTGGTTGATTGACAAAATTATGACAAATTATGACAAGATTAAAATGTCATTCCCATGACAAAAGGGAAGAGAGAAAATAGCCTCCATGATTGCAACCAATGGAAGCATAAACATAGGAGAAAATTAGGGGAAAAATTGAAGAAAATAGGAGAGATAGAAATTAGGAATTAGGAGAAATTAGTAAATTGGAAAATTGAGGAAAAAGATGAAATAGAAATTGGGTGAATTAATTAATAGGTTTTCATCCATTAATTAATTCATGAAAAAGACCTAGGACTAAATAAATAGATTTATTTAACCCACCAAGAAGAAGGAAAGGATTAAATGATCAAATCATAAAACCCTAGAAATAAGAGGACAAGGAATTAGGTCAAGACAACAAGAAATTAATGTAGGTTCGATCATGATTCTGATTGACAAAGGACCAATGTTGATAAATGATTGAGATTGGTTGACAAAAATCAATGACAAATTGACCAAGATTGACAAGGAGATCAAATTGATAGGTGCCAATTGATGAGGAACAATGACTAATCGATCCAAATTGACATGATTGAAAAGGATAAGGATCGATGATGAATCGATCGCAAAATGACAAGATTGACAAGGACAAAGATCAATGGTGAATCAATCACAAAATGACAAGGCTGACAAGGACAAGGATCGATGACAAATCAATCACAAAATGACAAGGCTGACAAGAGGACAAAACCCTAATTCTATCATTGATTAGGATTGACGATGTCCAAAATGATGATAAATAAGCACGCACATTGATGCATCAGGATAAGATCGACCAAATTCATGACTGAAGATTGCTATCGACAAGACCTAATTCAAAAGTGAGAAAAATGAGGAATGTAGAAGAAGGACTTGATGCTCACGAATGATAAAGACCAAGTGTGCAACATAGAAGAAATGTTAATGCAACACAAAAACCCTAAAATAAGGCAATGCGTGAATGTTAAAGTATGACTCCACAAGTGTTGACCATTTTTAGACGTCTACATTTTGCCCCTCTTTGAGACAATGCGATTCTAAGCGTTGTTTCAAAGAACAATAATGAAAATGCCCCAGACAATAACAATGACATATACATGCCCCCTCAAAGAATTGGCTAGAAAAATCCAGAAAAGAGGTCAATTGATCGATAAGACTGACGGAAGAAATTTTAGTAAGAAGAAATTAGACAGAGGACAGTTAGAGATGAAGGAAAACTTGCTTTCACAAATGCACATAAGTAGGTGAGAACCTTTATTTATTGTAGCAAAGCGGATGTAGAGCATCATGTCATTGAAGGCCAGAGCTAGAACACAACCTCTTTTGCAAAAGACAAACACATCGCACAGAAGGAATGAGTGAAAAATCCTAGGGTGCATACATCAAGGGTCGAGGTATGTGCGGCGTTCACAAAGTGAACGTACTTATCACAAACACCCAATGATATAGTTGCCCCAATTTGTGACAAACATTCCACAAACAACAAACAAGGAAAAGGGACCATGAACCATCCTGGCCACTCTAAATCACTCAGTGACATCATCGAGCAACATAGGAACATGATCAAAGCCAAAGATAAATTAGTAAAAAGATAAGACGGACAAATTCAACCAAGTCAAACAAACATTTTGATCATCATTGTCAAAAGTGGAGAACAAGAAGGATCATGATGTCTGGTTTCAGGGAATGTGGTACCCCGTCTAAGATAGGACACAGTCTGGTTTCGAGTATACCACACCTTGCATAAGACCCATGATAATAGTGGAAAGGACAAATGATATTGATGTTAATTGATTGACATGACAATTTTGATCAATTTGAATGTCTGGTTTGATTGAAAAGTTCACCTGTTAATGCGTGATTTCATTAAAGCACAATGTTTGATTGATTGTCGTTGGATGTATGCTCAACGATCTGTCTATGCACAGAGGGTACCATTTATTAACAAAATGCAAAATGCCAAAGAAATTGTTTTTGGATTTTGATGTTTTGAAAATTTTTGTTCATTTTTCAGGACTTTATTTGACATTTTAGGGATTTTTTCAGGACATTATATGATTTTTATGGATTTTTTCAGGACATTATTTGATTTTTATGGATTTTTTTAGGACATTATTTGATTTTTATGGATTTTTTCAGGACATTATTTGATTTTTAGGGATTTTTTTCAGGACATTATATGATTTTTAGGGATTTTTTCAAGACATTATATAATTTTTAGGGATTTTTTTAAGACATTATTTGATTTTTAGGGATTTTTTTAGGACATTATATGATTTTTAGATTTTTGCCCCCAGTGTCTAGCAAGGCAAGGAATATGATAGGTGAATAAATAGGCTTTCTGAAATGTTGGTGGATAGAGGGAAGACAAAGGCCTTTTATCATGGAGACAATATAGATGCAATTTGCAAGGGCTATTGCATGATGGGACAAGAGACTGGATATGACAATGTAAAGCAGTGACATGGTATGAGGGACATGTCAAGAGGTTTTTGAAACCATGTTTAAATTTTGCGTCCTTATGTCAGATCAAGATCAAGGAATGAAAAAGAGTGTATGGATAGTGATAAGATATGGATAGTATAAGCAAGACCAAGAATGGATAAGGGACATGGACTGAAGGTTGGGATAGGATATGAGATAGTGGCAGAAAGTTGCAATAAGCTAGGGAATATGGATGAAAGGTTGTAATAAGCAAATGGATAAAGACCAAAAGCTATGATGGACTAAAAGCTGCAAACAAGATGCATGATGCTCATGATGATCCTCAGCCTTGTCAATATCAAAGGTGGAAAGGGAAACTGGACATGAGGGACAATAGGATATGAAGGGTAATGACATGGTATGATAGGATAATGAAGGGCAATAGGATATGAAGGAGGAAACCTACCCCCAAGTGTGGTGTGCAAGAAGTTCACAGATTACACATGATGCCTATTTGCCAGGTTTTCATCATGGTACTTTCCCAAGGCACTTGTTTGCCAGGTTTTGACCAGTGGACAAATTATTTTTGCTTTACTTTTTTTTTTTGTCTTTTTTTTTCTCACTTTTTTTGATTTTTTTTTTTTTTTGTATTTTGACTTTTTCAATAGAAGATGGACACATGATAGGGGATGGAAGAAGGACTCAAAAATCTTTTTTTTTGGATAGTAGCCTTGAAAAAAATGGACCATGACCTTTAAAAACATGCTCAAAGACGTTGGTAGGATAAGGACATGGAAAATGAGATGAAACTAAGGCAAGGATTTATGCAAAGGATGGGATCAAAGGGATCGAAGGATGGAAAATATGCATTGGATAATGGATAGGGTATTGGAAGAACTGTGCTTCACTAGATGGAAATGAAGGCAAGATCAACATTGGAACACACCTTGACGGGTGGTGGATTGATGGAGGAAAAATGGATCACAGATTGTGAGATTTGGATGGAGGAATAGCTTGGGATTTTGGGACATAAGTGCCCAAAATAGATGAAGAAGGTGGTGGAGAAATAGACTTGGAAGGTTTGGATGGAGGAATAGCAATTTTAGATGCCAATTTTGATGTTTCTTTAGGCTTTTGTTCTTCAAGGAGTTGCTTAGGGATCCACATGGTTTTTGATTTTTCATGCTTTTGTGGTTCCTTGGAGTGCATTGCTTGCACAAGGGATTTAGGAACCCATACATATTTTGACTTTACTTTATTTTTCTCAGTGGGCCTTTGTGGCCTTTTGGATATTTCTTTTTCTTTATAGATCAATTTGTTCTTTGTTTTGACATGTCGATTATACTAAACATGTTGATCCTTGAATACATGTGGATTTCTAGACTTATGACTTTTGTACTTGGCATCCAAATTGCTTGGAGGAGGAAAGGAATGCATGTATGGATATGAATGAAATGGACTTCTTTTGGATTGATGAAATTTACTCAAGGATGTGTGCCTTTTCTGACCTTTCATAGAGGATGAAGGGATATAAGGACCTAAGATGGATGGAAAGTATGAAGGGGAAGGGATATGTTTGGATTTTGAAGGGATGTTGGATTTAGTAGGGGTACCCACATCTTGAAGAATTTCACTGAGGCCATGACCCTTAATATTTTCTTTAACATGAATGGATTCTTGCTTATGAATATCTACTCCTTTGCCTTTATGAATATCTTGACTTGTAGGATACTCTTTTCTTTGGGAAGAAGATGCAAGTCCATTATGAGGTGGATATGATATGAGAGAAATAATGAGATCTTGAAGTGGATCAGATTGGACCAAAGAGGAAGAACCCATTGGTAATTTCAGGGGTTCATGAACATCTTGCGCTAACACATTAGAATCATGAGGGGGATTAGGATCATGAGGGGGACTAGGATTGTGTAGTGGACATGGTTCAATGACAGGCTCTTCAAGAGATGGAATGGGAGAAATAATGGGATCATCAAAATAAATGCGATCTTGGAGTGTATATGGAGCATTAAGACAAGGAGATGGAGGAACAAAAGGATCTTGTGGAGGATTTAAGGGAATAATTTGATCTTGACAAGGAGGAAGATCATTGGAATCCTCTTTAAAGTTGCTTTGCTCTGGACTTTTAATGGGATCATCGGAAAGGATGGAAAGGATATCTTGATCTTTCTTAGGAAGTGGAATGCCAATGGGATTTGAAAGGACATTGTGTTCTTGGATAGAATTGACAAGAATAAGTGAATCATTGCGAGTGTCTAGGGAAATGGGATCTTGGTCAATAATTGGATGGGATGATAAGGTTTCGGGATCTTGATCTTGATCTTTTTTAAGACATGTTTCTTCATGCTCTAAATTATCCTCCTGACATGGGGTTGGACTTTGGATATGCATGGGGGATTCTGACAAGGAATCAATGTTTTGGCATGAAGGAAATGCACTTTGAACATTTGTGATGGATTCTGGCAAGGAATCAATGCTTGAACATGAGGAAGAGGGACTTCAAATGTGGTCCTCTAAAATAGGTAATGGCAATAAAGTGCATGGTGGCATTGGGTCTTGTATTTCTAAAACATGACAAGGATGTGCATCATGAATTGGATTATCTTGGCAATCAATTATGGATAGCCCTTGGATAATTTCATCCTTGGGTGTATTGTTTGATGAGGACAATATGGAAGGTTCTTGGGAAACTTCTAAAGGTGTAGGGATAGATGCCACTGGAGGGTCAATTTGTTTGCGGGGGGATGAGGCATTGCTAGACATAATTGTATTATCTTGATCTTCCCCAAAGAACTCACTTGGTAATTTCCTTAAGAATCTTGCAATAAAGCCACATTTCTTTCAAGGTTTGGACATAGTTGTATCTGGAATTTGAACTTGTTTGGAAAGGAGTTGGTTCTAGTCTGATGTCATGTTTTGATTTCGAACTAGACGTTGATCAAATTGGTTTGACATGTTCAAAATTTGGCTTGGTATGTGCTACCAGTTTTGTTTTTGAATGTTTGGTTGTGGTTGTTGACATTGATATGTTGATTGAACTTGTTGATATTCCACCATTGGTTGAACTATTTGTGGACATTGTATAGTTGGTTGGACATATTGTTGAAATTGGATCATTGGTTGTGTTGGTTGTATATGTTGAACCATTGGTTGTGTCTATTGGAAATGTTGTTTATTTGAGATTTGATTGAATGAAATTTGACCAAATGAATTTTGATTTGGGACTTGATTGAAATTTGTGCTTGTTTTTTGAAATTGTTTCATCATCTCTATTTGAGAGATGAGAGCTGGTATGTCTGATCGTTTGATAAGAGCTTTTACATCAATTGGCTCAAATTTTGGGTTTGGACCTTGAAATTTTTAAAATGTTTTGGATATTTGTGATCTATTCTTCTCAATGTTTTTCACTTTTTGTTCCAAAATCTCCTTTTCTTGAGCTAGTTTCTCCTCTAGTTTTTGTATTTGGGCATTTACATCATCATGATAAGTTTGATCCAAGTTATGAGACATGTAGAGTTTGGATTGACATGATTGATTTCTCAATTGTGATGAGATGGCTTCGTAAGAAGGTTGAGACCTCATTTCAATAAACATGTCACTATGCAATGCAACTAATGGGATTGACCAGTGCAACCTAAAAGGATGACAATGCAACTTAATGTTTTTTTTGTACCTTTTGAATTTTTGGATGCAAACTTTTGAAAATGCAAAGCTAAAGACACAACCTTGGGAAATTGAAATGAAGTCAAGACCTTAAAGGACAAAGGACCAAATGACAATAGGACAAATTGACAATGTCTCACCTATATGCTTGGATACTAAGCTAGGCTTGACAAAAATGATATTAATGAAAGGACAAATTTTAGACAAGGTCAAGACTCCCTAACAACAACTTAGGGTATCATCCAAAGTTTTGATTTTTCAAGTTTGACAAACCAAATTTTTGAGACTAAATGCAAGAAGGCAATGATTATGACAATGACTTAGGATATGACATGAAAATGATCTAAGGATATGATATGACAAGATGAAGCCAAGACAAGATGACAATACAATGATAAGGATATGCGAAGACCAATGACTTGGAATATGCAAAATGCAACCTAGGCAAGACCTAATTTTAGCATGACAAGGATAATGCACAAATGTCACCTAAATGGAAATCTAGCCTGGATATGACAATGAAATGCAAACTTAGGGAAATGATTTTGAACCTAAGTACAAAATGAGGATGTTTGCAATGAAAAGACTAAAATAAAGGGAGATGACAATATGCCTTAGGACCTAAGTTGGACTATGCAAAACCTAGCCTAAAGTGACATGAATTTTGAAACAAAGACATTCAATGTTTTGACAAGCCATGTTCAAATGTTGGATGAACACTTGGAGAAATTTGGACTTTTGTTTGGATTTTTTTTTGAATTGAAGGTTGTTGATTTTGAAAAACCCAAGTTGATTATGAGCACTTTTGAAATTTTGTTTTTGATTTAACCTTTGACAATCACGGAAGACAAAATGTTTGTTTGACTTTGACTCAAGACAATCAAGCACATTCACAACAAATCCTATGGCTGGCAAGGACAATATCTGTTGAATCCTCTAACCATAAAATACAACACTTAGCCAGATAGCTAGATGCTTGGTAGCACTGGCTCCCCCTTACAGTGCACTCACTTCTCGGGCATACCAAGCTTCGAGTTCAAGGGGCATCACTTCCCAAGAACTTGCTATCTCTAACTAAGGAGTACATGAGAGGTGTCTTCGGCATGCGCATATCACAATGCCTGAGCCAACAAATAGAAGGATTTTGGCATCTAAAAACAAGAGATTCTAGTAAGGGCATCCATTCAGGTGGGTATTGATCCGGCGAATAAAGTGTTGCAATACCATTCCAGCACCCGTTGTCTACAACTTTCATTGCATCCATAGTTATTTAGAGTGGTTTGGAAGAGCTTGGCTTTAGCTCATCACCACTTTGGGTCATTCCCTCTCACCAATGCCTATGCGAAGTGCCAGGAAAATCGGGAGGCAGGCCCAATTCTAAGGGCTAAAACATGCAATCAAGCTAAAAACAAACAAAGCATGCATGGTGTTCATTAACCTTTAATAAATTAAATATGCAACTACTTAAAAAAAAATACAAGCACGATGTTTTAGTGAAATTCTTTGACCGCATCCTGCATAAGATTTGTTAGTAGTTGTATTTTTAGTCTTCGTCACACGTAATGCCAAGATGCTGCACAGAGAATTAGTACCAAGGAAAAACCAGAATGCAAGAAATAGAATGAATACAAACTAATTTGCAAGTAAAAACATTGATTTTACCTCTATTTCTAGCCTTACATAGGTGCTGAATGTCTCAACATAGGCGCAGGATGTCTTGACATAGGCTTAGATCCCTTCAACACAGGCGCAGGATGTCTTGACACAGGTGCAAGAGTGTCCAGAAAGCTCTGAGTCACCCTGTTTCTTGAGTTTCTCACCTACAAATCAACTCAAGAGCACTCAAAACATGGTTAAGGGGTTAAGATTCACGTCGGGTTCACCAGAAAATGTAGATAGGAAAATGGAATGCATCAAAGCAAATATTAAACTAGCTCAACCACAAAAACTAGATTGCAATGATAAGAAATCCTAAAAACATTCAATAAAGGAATGAAGATGAAATACTAAAATAAAATGCAAACCAAAGCATGTATCTCCCTCATTGTATCTCCATTGGCCTTCTTTCTCCTTCAAATTAGTGTGTTTGTGGATCTCACCTACAAGTGCAAAAACATAGTTTGAAAGCAAGATGACTAGAAAAATGGCAGCATAAGGATACTAGAAGCGTGGTTTTCTTCCCCTTTCATTGAAGAAAATCATCCAATTTATAGACAAATTGAAGAGAGGACAAGATTAGCATGAAGAGATTTGAATGGAAAAATTATGACAAATTATGACAATATTAACATGCAAGATTGGTTGATTGACAAAATTATGACAAATTATGACAAGATTAAAATGTCATTCCCATGACAAAAGGGAAGAGAGAAAATAGCCTCCATGATTGCAACAAATGGAAGCATAAACATAGGAGAAAATTAGGGGAAAAATTAGAAAAATTGAAGAAAATAGGAGAAATAGAAATTAGGAATTAGGAGAAATTAGTAAATTGGAAAATTGAGGAAAAAGATGAAATAGAAATTGGGTGAATTAATTAATAGGTTTTCATCCATTAATTAATTCATGAAAAAGACCTAGGACTAAGTAAATAGATTTATTTAACCCACCAAGAAGAAGAAAAGGATTAAATGATCAAATCATAAAACCCTAGAAATAAGAGGACAAGGAATTAGGTCAAGACAACAAGAAATTAATGTAGGTTCAATCATGATTCTGATTGACAAAGGACCAATGTTGATAAATGATTGAGATTGGTTGACAAAAATCAATGAAAAATTGACCAAGATTGACAAGGAGGTCAAATTGATAGGCACCAATTGACGAGGAACAATGACTAATCAATCCAAATTGACATGATTGAAAAAGGATAAGGATCGATGATGAATCGATCACAAAATGACAAGATTGACAAGGACAAAGATCAATGGCGAATCGATCGCAAAATGACAAGGCTGACAAGGACAAGTATCGATGATGAATCGATCGCAAAATGACAAGGCTGACAAGAGGACAAAACCCTAATTCTATTATTGATTAGGATTGATGATGTCCAAAATGATGATAAATAAGCATGCACATTGATGTGATAGGATAAGATCGACCAAATTCATGACTGAAGATTGCTATCGACAAGACCTAATTCAAAAGCGAGAAAAATGAGGAATGTAGAAGAAGGACTCAATGCTCGCAAATGATAAAGACCAAGTGCGCAACATAGAAGAAATGTTAATGCAATGCAAAAACACTAAAATAAGGCAATGCGCGAATGTTAAAGTATGACTATGCAAGCGTTGACCATTTTTAGACATCTACAGTAATATTCCAAGATACAAAACTAGTACCTTTAAGAGCTTGGATAATGTTGAGGGAGTTCCCTTCCAGCCAAATTTTTTAAAATTTGATTCCCTAAGCAAGATGGAAGCTTTCTAGCATAGCCTAAGCTTCAGCCACATGATTATTTTGGACCCCAAAAGGAGAAGCAATAGCAGCAATACAGACACCTTGAGCATTTTTGATGACTCCTCCACCACCGAACTTCCCAGGGTTGCCTTTAGCCACCCCATCAAAATTCACCTTTATCCATTCATGATCAGGAAATCGCCAAACAATATTATCTCTCCTTGTCTTATTGTCAGATCTACAAACTTTGTGGATTAAGTTTCATTCAGTAAGGATGCCTTTTTCAATTTCATTCATATCAGTAAAAAAATGTTGTTTATTGTTCCTATGAGGAATATTTTTGTTTCCTTTTATAGCCTTGAAAACTTTTTCAAAGACCACCTGAGAGGTGCACTTAGCTTCCCTAAATATTCTTTTATTTCTCTCTTTCTAGATTCCCCAGCAAGTCATGGGGAGGATCAGGGACCAAAGGTTCTTGATAAGAGGAAATTTGGCGGGGAAGGTCCATTGCCAAATAATTTCCTTGAGACTCTTGTGCATGACCCAATCAACTTTCCAATTCAAGCAAAACTTACTCCAGATTTCCCAAGTGAAGGAACAATGGATAAATAGATGATCAACTAATTCTTCCTCTTTCTGGCATAGCTCACACTTGTTAGGGAACATAAAACCTCTTCGGACCAAGTTGTCAATAGTAAGGATCCTATTGTGAGTAGCAAGCCAAAGGAACATATTGACTTTAGGGATAAGAATTATGTTCCAAACTTTTCCCCATATAGGGTTACTAATTTGAGTGAAAGTGTTTTTGTAGGCAGAAGCAACCGTAAATTCACCTCTTAGATTACTCTTCCAGAGGAAAACATCATCATAATCTTTGTTAATAGAAAAGGACAGCAACTCCTGCTGGAGTAGGGAAAATCCAACATATATAACATCAAGTCGAACCCATTTGTTCTCCTTCCAGTAGTCACACACCATAGACCCAAACCTCCTTTTACATTCCTCAATAAATTGATTGCTGCCTTGATCAAAGAGAGGTTCATTGTTCATCCAAGGATCCTTCCAGAACTTTATTTTGTCACCTTTTTCCAAGGACCCATCCAGCTCTAGCTTTGGCCACTTTTATGGATTTGATAATACTATTCCAAATGAAGGACCCAACAGGGATATGTTCAGAGTTGAGGAGATCCTGGAGAGGCTGATTCTGAATATATTTGTCAAACTAGATCTAGTTCCAATCTTTCTTAATGTCATAAGCTCTACATATTTGTTTAGCAAGGAGAGCTTTATTACAAGTTTTTAGAGATTTAATACCAAGCCCTCCTTTGCTCTTTGGTTTACACACTTTGTCCCAAGCAACCAAGGATAGTCTCTTTTTTTCTTCAACCTCTGACTAGAGAAATCTCTTCTAGATCCTTTCTAAGGCTTTAGCAAATTTATCCAGGATACCAAATAGACTGAGAGCATATATAGGGAGATTCTGGAGAGTAGCTTGAAGAAGCTGCAACTTTCCAGCCTGAGATAAAATGGATCCTTTCCATCTAGCATGTTTTTTGTTGAGTTTGTTAATTAACATATTCTAGAAGGCATTTGAGGGAGCTAATCCCAATGGGAGACCCAGATAAGTGGAGGGGAGCATTTCCACCTTGCACCCAATAATTTTAGCAATTCTTTGTTGTCTTATGATAGGAGTGTTCATGAAGTATATAGCCGATTTGTCCCAATTGACTTTCTAGCCAATAGCCAAAGAATAAGAATTAAGAGCACCTTTAAAGGAAACAACCTCCCCAATAGAAGAGTGTCCCATTAAGATAGTATCATCAACAAACTGTTGGTGAGAACAAAAAACATTAGTAGAGGAAGGTTGAATTCCTTTGATAATTTTATTCACTTTCATTTTTTGGATCAGTCTGCTCATGCTCTCCATTGGGATGGTGAAAAGAATAGGAGATATGGGATATCCTTGTCTAAGCCCCCTTGATGATTTGAAGAATTTAGAAGGAGATACATTAATGAGAATTGAAAACATAGGAGTGGAGATAAACTCTTTGATAATTTTGATTATCTTCTCATCAAATCCAAAAGCCTCCATGATTCTAAAAAGAACTTGCCAATCCACTCTATCATAAGCTTTCACCAGATCCAACTTTATCAAAAATCCTTCTTTATTGGCAACATTGGGGGAGTGAATATTCTCGTGCACAAGAATGATAGAGTCCAAAATCTGTCTGCCAAGAACAAAACCTTTTTGCTCCTCGGAGATGATGAAGGGGAGGATAGCCAAAAGTCTAGATGTCAAAACTTTAGATATGATCCTTGTGTGGGGGAAAAAGTGATACTAAGCAAACATGCCCTAATCTCACTTTCAATCACACATTTGTGGAATATGAAAGAGCCTAGAGGTATCACACAATTGGCTACTTCTTTTTGTGGAAGAGAGAGCCATGGGCTACCTATTAGGATTTCTATTCCTTTGTTGCAAATGATAGATAAAATGATGCAAGTTCAATCCCTAACCCCAAAGTGCAAGTATGAACTAATAACAAGATTGCAGAATTGAACTTGAATAATGGAAAGCTATAAACACAAGGACAAAACAAGAATGTAAATGCATACCCGGTGTTAAAATATGAGTGAAAATGTTCGGGACGGGGGCGCAGGTGCCACTGTCCTGATTCTGCTCCTGAAACTGTTGTTTTTGCAACCTGAAAAGCTGTTAGAAAGTTGCTAAAAGTTGCTGTCTGACAGAGGGACCAGGGTGCCCAGTGCCCCTGTCTTGGCAGGACCGAGCGCCCCACGCCCCTATCTTGGTCTTTTTCTCTGAAACTTGGTGTGGAGTGTTGTCTCGGCCTGCTTCTCCCGGATCTGCAACTTGCGGCGTCGTCCGAATCCCGAAACCTGCACTTATATCTGAAAAGGGTATGGTGGGCGGCTATATAGGGTTTTGCCTTAGTCAAACACCCGCTTTGGTGATTTCCACCTCCACAAATAGCCAAGTTGTATTGTAAAAGTAATGTGTGTGCAGACCTTGTGTGTGTGCAAGATCCTAAAATGCAAGTAAGCAAACTAGAGCAACCTAGAAAGTAAACCCTAATTGCTTGTAAATGATAATGTAAATGCTTCAAATCAAGATGCAAAGTGATCTAAAGCATGAATAAAAATGATATGATGAAGCTTATGTAAGGACATGAAAACAACATGAAACCATACCCAACCCCAAGGGAGGGGTACAAGCCAATCTTCAGTCGGTGATCCCTTATTGTTCTTCAATGCCTTCAAAGCCCTAAATGGATGAATGAAATTGATAGATGCTTGATGGATGAATGTTGAATGTTGTTGAAGTCTTCAAAGATCTGCTCTTTCACTGCATAGAAGGTCCTTGAAAACCAAAAATCTAGATCCTTTCAAATGAAGAAAGAGAGCTCTTATATATGAAACACTAGGTCTTAATTTCAACTTTAGGCCGACCTAGAGATTGAATCTCCCACCAATTTCTTGGGGTTAAGCTTTATTTTATGATTGGATCGTGCTCCTAAAATTTCGGGAAAAATGTCCGGGACCATGTGTACGCCTGGCGCCATGGTCCCGACAACTTTTCACCAAATTTTCAAGGTTGTTGGATATGATGATTTTAGAGGAATCCCGAAGTTACAGCTGATTTCGAGATGTTTTGACCCCCGAAATCAAGCCCCCAAGTTCAAAATAGGACCTAATTAGGGTTTTTGATTAAATGATGTATTGGAAGAATAAAATGAAAGGGGCACACTTTAATGAAAGGGCCCAACTTTATGATATGGAAGATGATGAAATAGGACCTTAGACCTAATTAATTTAATTAATTAAGAGCTAAAGGGGAAATGCAATGCAAAATGCAAAATGTGCCAAGGCAGGTGCTAAACTAGGTGTGAAATTGTACCACCCTAGCAAGTGCGTACAATTTACGACGCTACAATCCTATAGAAGGAGTTACATAGACTTATTGGCCTAAATTTTCCCATTGAATCCACCCCAACCACCTTAGGATTTAAGATAATAAAAGTGGAGTTGATTTCCTTAAGGATTCTTCTTGAACCAAAAAATTCTTTTACTGCATTGACCATGTCTTTTCCCACAATATGCCAAAATTCCTGGAAGAAAAACATAGGGAAGCCATCAGGTCCCAGAGCCTTATCCCCTTGAAAGGACAAGACAACTTTTTTAATTTTCCCAGTAGAGGGGATAGCAAAAAGGGCCTTATTCTGATTAGGATTAATAATCTTGGGGATGATGTCAACAAGATCCTGTTGTTGGGTATAATCAATATCCTTGCTACCAGTGAGGAGTTGAGAAAAGAAACTGACAACTTCATCCCTAATATCATCCTCATTAAGAAGAATTTTGTCCTCGGCAATTAATCTAGAAATTATGTTCATAGCTTTATGTTTCAAAGAGGTCATGTGAAAAAATTTAGTGTTTCTATCCCTGGCCTCTAGCCAAATAGCCCTAGATCTCTTCCTCCAATAGATTTCCTCCCTAGAGATGATGTTGTGAAGTTTGACTAATACATCATCTTCCTTAGCTTTGGGATACTTTTTATAGCCATCTTTCTGTATAGAGTTTTGGATCTGTTCTAATTCCTCCTTCTACTTTTTATTTGAGTCAAAAATATCACCAAAGACCTTCTTGTTGCATATCTTAATGTTATCTTTGATGTTTCTAAGTTTTTTAGCAACTTTATACATGGTTGTTCCATTCACATCAATATTCCACTAGTTGGCAATGGATTTTTCAAGAGAGGGGTGAGAAATCCACATTTTCTCAAACCAAAAAGGGAAACTATATTTACTCTTAATGGACTCAGCAACAAAGGCAATGGGATAATGATCCAAACCAATTCTATTGACAACTGACAGGGAGAATCTATGAGAAAGAATCTCATCATTAGTAATAAGGGATCTATCAAGTCTTACCTGAATGAGGTCTTCACCATCCCTGTGATTAGACCAGGTGTAAGAAGCTCCAGTTAGGTCCATATCAATAAGAGCATTGACATTGATGAGGTCCATCAAATTAGAGCTACTGTCTAGTTGGGCTTGAGTTCCTCTATATTTTTTAGTACCTTGCAGAGGAGTGTTGAAATCTCCCATCAACAACTAGCTTTTCTTAGGGAAAGATCTTCTTTTCTGCTGGATTTTATCCCAAAATTTGCTCCTAGAAAATTTGGAATTAGAGGTGTAGATATTTGTGACCACCCATTCCTTTCCTTCATAGATGCTTTTAAATTTTGTAAATATAATGCTACCATCTTCATCAATCATTTCTCCTAAAATAGTTTTCTTGTTCCAAAAAATAGCCACCCCACTAGATGCCCCATTCGAGTTGCTACCACAAACCCCTCCATTTTTAAAGAGGTTTAGGTTCTCCACTTTCTCCTTACTCATTTTGGTTTCCTAAACCAGGATAATATCCAGCTTATGGTCTCAAATGAGATTCCATAATATATCCTATTTATTGAGACCATTTAGGCCTCTAATGTTTCATGAGATTACCTTCATTTGGAAACCTAGGGGTAGGATTCCTATATAGTTCACTGCCTTCCATCAGCTATGTTTTGCTTTCTCTCCTGATCCCTATGCCATTTCATGGTTTTACATCCCTAAGGAGATTTGGAGACACCAATATCAACCTTGGACCTGGTCCTAATTTTCACCCCATTAGGGCATCCTGCCTTCTTGTTTTTCTTTTTTCCATTCCCTATTATTTCTCCCTTGTGCTCATCTCTGGGCTCATCTTGCATGTTACTGCATAGTTCTCCTCTTTTCTAGGATGATGTGGGCATATCAACTCCAATATTCTGGAATAACACATTTAGATTAACCTTAGGCGATCCAAACTTGTTCTTCCTTCCAAATTTAATTTCATGTCCTTCAAATGCATTTGAGCACTCTTCATCTCTTTTTATTGCTGAAACTTGAGGGGCCTCATGATGAGATTCAGTGACATTCTCAATCTCACCTTCTTCAAGAATCTCTTCACTGATAGCATTCTCTTCCTCCTAAGCCTGTAGGGCCTCAAAAGTATTGACTGTTTTGATCTCAAACTCACTAATTTCATTCTTTTTATCTTCCTTCAATGGGGGAGTCTTAAGAGGGTCATTTTTATCTCCTTCTGATAATTCTAGTATGTTACTTGGAATTCCACTTCTTCCTTCCACTATACTAACTTCCTTATTATTATTCTTTTCTTTCCAAACCTATTTATGGTGATTGTTAACCGTCACAGGTTTTTTAGGGTTACTAGGGCAAGCCTTAGCCCAGTGACCAACTTTTTTACAAGAAAAGCACACAAAGGGGAGGGACTTGAACTCTATTGTCTGTTCCCATAATCCAAGTTTGGAACTTATATCAATAGAACTAGGAAGATCCATCTTCTGTGAAATATTGACACAAATGTGTGCATAAACCAGCCTCTTTCAAGCTATAGTCATTAGATCTATCGTAACAAGCTCCCCAAAGGAGTTTGCGATTCTTGAGAAAACATCCCAGAATTCCAGCGGCAAGCGAGGCAGCCTTACCCAGACCGGAGTAGATTCAAAGAAAGAGTCATTGTATTCCATATTAGGAGACCATTTTCTCATAGATAGGGAAGATTTACCAAACATCCAAGGACCACCACTTAATGCTGCTTCCATATCTTCCCCACAAGAGAAGGAAAAAATGAAAAAACCTCTGGATAGGGCAGAAACATCAACCTAACCTTTCATCCTCCATTTTCTCTTAACAAAAGACCTAACATCCTCAATATTGGTTCATGGTCCAACAAACTTCCCCACCAGAGAGAAAGCCATTAAAGAAATGCTATGATCGATAACCAAATCTGGAACTGCAATAGAAAATTTACCCATTTTTCTATCAGAGATGTCTTCCATAAAGGGAAATGACGATTTTCTAGTCAGTTTTCTAGTTGGTTTATTTGCAAAAAGACTACTCTAGGGTTTGAGGGCTTTCACCTCCATGGTCTTTTCTAAGTCAACTTTCATAGCCTTGGGACCCGATTTTGGAGAATCTATCATCTTTTTGTGGTCAGGAGGAGGGTCCCATTGCCGTGGGTCCCCATCCAGTCTCCCATCCTCATCATCCATCGCTTGTCCTTGAGCTGTAGAGGCAACAGAATCAGAGGACCTAGCCTCGATGTTCCCTCCATTTCCAGGATTCAAATTTCCCCCCTCTGCTTGTGTTGTTCCCTCCATTGTTTGTATCTTAGTTGGATTCTTTAAACCAGCTTGATTAATGTTAAGCAATAGTTATTAAAGTTATAATTAATCAATTAATTAATGGATATTTGATTTATTGTTATTTAATTTATTAATATTTGATTTAATAATTAATTGGTTTTATTTTGGATTTAATTGATTGTTATTTATTTAAATGGTTTATTGACTATTGTTTTATTTAATTAATTTTATCCTTTTGATTTTATTTATTGTTGATTGATTGATTTGAATTTATTTTAGATATAGTTGTTAAGTTGATTTTGATTAATTAATAATTATAAAAGTATAAAGCCTATTTCTAATTCTACACTCTTAAAAAGTAATAATATTATTATTTTGCTTTTACTATGCATGGGAGGTGTAAAAATAAAATAAAGTTGATTTTACCTAGCCACCTATATAATAAAATATTATTACCTTGGAACTATACAAGATAGGTAAGAAATGTTGATTTTTGGATTATTTTGATTGGTTGGGATTTTTACATAGTTTGTTGTGTATTTTCTATTTATTTGAGATTTTTGGATGGCTGTCGGGTTACCAGTCGATAGGATTTTTTATTGAAGCTTTGAGATTTTGGCTTGGGTCTTGGTTTGCATTTGGATTTTCGAAGCTTGGATTGTGGAAGCTCTTCTTCAGTTTTCATCCTTGGATTTGCGATCTCCAAGTTGGAGTTCTTCCATTTTAAGATTTTATGAAATTTTGTCTTCTTTGTGTCTTCCCGTGAAAATGTTTTTTTTGTGATTGTTGTATGGATGGGGAAAAGAGAGACATTATAGTTTAAATCCTTTGGAATTAAATGAATGAAATGGGGAAATTGCAAATTGCTCCTTATGTTTGAGTGAGATTCTTGAGTTGTTTTGTCTGTATAAGTGAATGGTGGATAAATGCATATATGTGTTTACATTTTCTATGAGTTTGTAGAATGTTCATTTGGGTATTGTACTCCTTGTGAACTCCTGGTTGTAATAGGGGCGGTTTTTCTATGTCTTGAGTGCTTATGTGACTATGTAAGAGCTCATGAATCTCCCTGTGGCTATTTGTTGCAAGTGTGTTTGGGTGTTTGGAGTTGCATTTTTTAAGTCCATTTGGCCTATGCAGAGTTAGAGTTATCTCCCATGCACCTAGTCTCCCAAAATGCAATTTTGGCCAAGTTGCTTATCCATTGAGGTGAAAAATCATTCTTGTGTATTGTATTTGATGCATAAATCATGTGTATACCCTTTCTGATGCTCATCCTACCTCCTAGTCATTCCCTTGAGGTCATTTTTGTCTTGTGAGTCAATCTAGGCAGTCACCTTACATTTAGGATCCTTCAAACTTGAGATTTGGGACACTTTACCAGAAATGCCACCATACTAAACATGAATGCTACCATATCAACTAGGAACACCACTATTCATATTAGAAATTCCATTGTATAGACCCTGAGAGCAGACAAATTGACCAGGAGAGCTAACACATAGATTGAGAAAGATGACCTAGGTACCCAAAACACCGATGAATGGACGAAGAACACTGTGCAATGAACCAAAAATGCTATTCTATGTACCATAAATGCCACCCTACAAACCAGGAATGCCATTGTGCATACCAAGAGAGCTAAACTGCTCCAGAAAGCCCAAAAAGGTCAATTTTAGTGTTGTAAAGTCCTAGTATGGATTGTGTGAGTTCCCATAGGCATGTGAAGTCTATGTTGAGTAATTTTGATTGGTTCATGATGTTCTATTATGTTTCATGATGTATTTTTTTCTCCGGTAAGTGGGATTATGCCCTACCATTGAGGATTTTTCATATGCAAAAGTTGCTCCAGCAAGAGGTTGTTGCCTTGTTGTTTGAGGATTGCTTCTATGACTCTAGTGGGATGTTTTGTACCTCATTGTTGAGGATTTAAAATATTGTATGTTATGCTTATGTTCCATGTTCTTTCTTTGGTACTATTCCTATGAGGCATTGGTGAAGGCCCTATGCTTGTAATGGTTCATATGTATGCTCTATGTGCAGTATGTGCTCAGTTATGTTATGTGTTCTTGAAGGCCTTCTTGTGAAAATTATTTCATGTATTTTGATATCATTCTATATGCTACCCAATGGCTTGGAATATGATTGGGGGAGTGGGATTCCTTGTGATGATCAGGGTCATGTGAGTTAGGTTGCTTGGCACCTAGACCGCCAGGGCACAATGGGAGTTTTCCTTTTTATAATTCAGTGATAACATTTAATAATTGATTGGGTTGGGTTTCACCTAATAAGATAATTCTATTTGGTTGGGCCATATAAGATGGAAATTCAATCTCCCTTGTACTCACATAGGTTGAGATGGCTCCACATGTCTATTAAGGGATTGTTTTCACCCTTATTTTGTGAGGGTAGCATGTATGACTATTAGGAGTATGGATTTCTCTTCTTTGTGAGGATAGCATACATGTCTACTATGGGTGCATATTTACCTTCTTTGTGAGGCTAGCACGTAGGAGTGTGACTAGTAAGGATGGTCATATTTCCTTCTATATGCAGACAACATGTGATGACATTCCATTCCTACATGTGAACATATCCATATGCCATGATTTACTGTAGGCCTCTGAAAGAGTTTATTGTTGATTTCAGCCTTGTGTTTTCATGTTACTATTGTTGGGTTGAGTTCATTATGTATCTAATGGTCATTAGGTGTCAACCTAGGTCTTGAGCGAGTGTTGGAACCCCATGTCATCTCTGAGCATGGGGGTGGTTCCTATTTGGTTCCACATGGTCCGATGGTTTGATGCCTTCTCTCATTGGTATGTTTTTCATTGGATTATGTGTGCATGGACTTGGATTTCTATTATCTCTTCATGTGCATGTATATTGGAACATAATCTATGTAATTATGATTGTTATCATATGGTATGCAACTCAAAAGGATGTAACTGTAAAGGAAGCCATGTAACTAATATCTTGGAATATGTGTAATGAGACTTGTAGAAGATTGATTTACAAATCAGATATAGAAGATAAGGTTATTGTAAATGGATATTCATGATGAATGTAATTTCCAACTAGTAGGAATTAAATGATTGCAATGATTCTGTATATCTTGTGGATGGTAGTAAATATAATAATAATCATGTATGCCTTGATTTGAAGGATGTTAATCATTGGTGTTAGTTACTCTTGGGATGTGCAAATGAATGAGTAGTCATGGATTTGTATGGATTCAATGATTATGTATTGTGTGTTTGAGTTATGGAGCTGATTTCTATCAATTAGGGTTAATACTGTATCATGATGATTTGCTAAATATGGATACAAAATATGTGCTCTTGTGATTTGTAATATCATGTAATATGATGTTGAAAGATCATGACCTTGGAATTTATTAAGATAATGTTATGCCATGTGATCTATATTCTGGAAGTGTTCATTAGAAATGGGTTTGAGTTAGACTACTTATGTGTGAATCTTGGTGGTATCATGTGTTCAGAAGGGTTATTACTTGCTGTTATGATTTGTGTATGAGAATGTGATTAATAGTCTTGATTTGATGATATGTATCTTTAATAAATGATCTAGTTCCACTCATAGAGTTGGATATGTGGTCTCATTGCAAGTTATATGGTCCTTGTAAGATTTTGAATGAGAAGCATTGATGATCTTAGAGATTGAAGTAAAATGGAAATTGTAATAGTATGTTGTTGACATTTCATATGGTATGTGTTAAGAGATTTTATTATGTATGGATTAGATGGAAAGATATAGGTATCTTAGGTGGCATCATGCACCTATAATAGTTAAGCATTGATGTTATACTTCATGGACATGTATATGTTAGTAATCCTATTGTTAAGCATTATGAATCTTATATTATGATCTAGTACTATCTTATGGAGGGATATGTGTTTGGATTCATAATGTATAGAATGGATGTGTAATGATGGGGGATTAGGAACGTTTAAATTGGTACTCTAAAATGAACTTAGTCTATAGGATGTTACTCTTAAAAGTAGTGACATTGAGGTACCCTAGGGGAAAAGATGATATGATGTATTATTCCGCTTGTGTAATTGTGTTATGATGTTCTATGCTTTGTTGTAATTAGCAAAAGATGTAATTTCTAATGATGCATTTAGTAGATGATATATTTGATATGCATTAGATGGATGTTATAAATGTATATGTTGTTTATTATATGAGATTTAAATTTTTTTTTATCTCTATTAGTTGTTAGATTAGGTGTATTTCTCTACGGTATTTTGGTGGGTATTACAATTATCATTATCTTTCTTTGAGCTAGGAAATGTTTGAATTAAGAAGATTTATTTATTGATGGATCCTTAAATGAGAAAGATTAGGTATATTATTTGTAATTGTGTTTAAGGAAATATTTTAATTTGTCTATGTATAGGAATTTTTAGATTAATGTGTGTATGTTTTCAATCTAACTTTTGCAACTTCCAGGAGTAAGTCGAGCCCAAGGGGGGTGGGATGTAGTGCCCCTCCTCAATTTGTCTTTCCTTGTTGTTCATCGATAGACTATATTGACATAGCTTAGATTATTTTGTGATGCTATGATTGGGTTTTTATGGATTTAATTATGATTTGGATGTTTCATTATTGATGATAGGCATAATATATTTGCACTTGATAGTATGATTTTATGAAGATGATGATTGACTCTTATTTGATGATCTATATGTACTCATTTGATATGCATGGTTAATATTGGTTTATGGTGATTTGATGATATTTTATGATGTACTAACCTTATGTCCTAATTGTATTGGATATGATGTTGATAGTGCTTGATTTTTGTGCCTATCTTCCAAGTGTATTTGTGATAGAGATGATGGCATATCATTGATTGCAAGATTTATATGATGTTGCAATACTCTTCACTTGCCTGTTTATTTATGTTAAATGTTATTGCATATGTTGTTGTATATGTATTGGAGGTGACAGGTTTGCAGGTACTAGACATTGACTCCACATAGCTCCACAAGTCTGAGTGTGTCTTTATCCCAATGGCAAGTTGATCAGAAATGACATGAAAAACCACTTTATACTCTACATTTAAGTTGATCACCCTGGTCAGTTTAGTGTCTTGGTGCGAGTTGTTTCATAGCGTTAAGTGGTGTTAGGATAACCAGTGAACAATTGAGAAGGGGGGATGAATCAGTTGTTAACAGATTATATCAACCAAACCACTTAGTAACCTTTAACCAGATCACATGAACATTAAGTACCGGAATAGCAAAAATAGATACCGATAAACAATACAACTTAACAATAAAACAAATAATCAACATAATGCAACCATACCATATAACACCATGATTTGTACGTGGGAAACCCAGAAAGGGAAAAACCACAGTGGGAAGCCTACCCATAGTCAAATGACACTTCTATAGAAAGTATGTGATACAATGAAGGGCCTGCACATGCAAGAAGGCACACTGCCTAGAGCATACTGCTCATTAAAAAAGAGTCTCACTGACTACAAAGAGGTTATAACCACCTCAAGATAAATGGACAACAATCCAGAATAATGAACTGCCAGAGATAGCATCTACCATCCGGATTATAGTCCCGGTTAAGCTCAATACTAGATGCAGCTAGGCACAACCAGTCATTTAAATTTTTAAATTTTCTACACTATAGCCGGGACTATATATTTAATTTTAACTTTTTCCTTGATCCTCCTTCTATGCTCTGCAACATGGCACCCCCTGATTGGCTTCGGGGTCCCTGTCCTGCCACCTTAGCACGACCTGGACTCACCACCGAAATGAAGCTCTTCTTTGTCACTAGATTGTGATGGATATGCTAATGATTGGTTTCTCATCACGACCTAGTGACCACCATTGGATCATCTTCGAATCTGCTCGCTCGTGAGGTCTCTAGTCTTTTGGGTGTTAGCATTTTATGCTAGCGAGCTGGAGTTTGGGTTTAAATTGTGAGGTATCAAATTGGTCTTTGCCGCTCACCCTTTCTGTCAGGCCTGCCTTGTTGCCTAGTCATGATGGATATTCTAACGAGCAGTTTCCCATCACGACCTAGCAACCACCATTGGATCACAACGATCACCATCCGATCACCTCCAACCTGCTCGACCTTTACCTTGCCTTAGTCGCTCTCCTGCTGGGTCCCACCACTTGGTTGCCATGTCATGAGGGTATTCATTTTGGGCACTTCATAACCACAGTATAATGACAGTCATTGATAGTCCAAGAATTTTACTCCACCGTTGATCTTCCTCAGATCTATCATTGGATCTTCTCGATTTGCATGACCCTTAGCCTCTTCTCGCCATCCTGTCGCAAAATTTGGGTTTCTTCAAGATGCGTACATGTGCAGGGTCCACCAATGCTGAGCCTTCACTTTCCAAAAGCCCTTAACCTTTTGACACTATATATATATATATATATATATATATATATATATATATATATATATATATATATATATATATATATATGCAGCTTTGTATTTAAATACAGAACATTTCTTCCCCACTACAAATGTGGGATAAATATTTATGCCTGGCGACATTTACTTGGAAGTTTCTCTGGCCTTTTAAAACCCTCATCACTACATGCAGGGGAAGAATGCTAGCAAGGGCCACAAAGATTTGGATTTACACCTGACAATCATATTTTCTTGGAAGTTTTTTAAATACCTTCACCTTTCACAAGCACGTGAGGAGAATGCCGCCAAGGGGTGCATGGAACTGGCTTTATTTTTCATGCCCTCAAACCAAGTGATTTAGGTTGATTCAACAAGTGCCATTTGAAAGTGAAGAGCAAAATTTTAAAATGGGCCTCTCAAACTAACAAAATTTTATAGGTCCCAACACAACATTTGCTTCATCCATAAGACTTGAATGCAATTAGTTGCTGCTACAACAAATTCAACTTCTGCAGTAGATAAATAAATGCATGACTGGTTTTTGTTGATCCATGAAATCAATTTCTTTCCAAGAAAGATAGCTCCACTAGAATTACTCTTCCTATCATCAGTGTCTCCTTCTCAATCTTAATCAGTATATGCACATAAAATGAAATCATCATCTCTAGAATACCATAAGCCATATTTTGTTGTTCCTTGCAAATACCAGAATATCCTCTTTACTGCACATTCATGGTTTTCTATAGGATTACTTTGATATATTGAAACAATACTTACTACATTCATAATATCTGGTCTAGTCTAAGTTAGATATAACAAGCCACCAATCATAGACTTAAACATTGTCAGATTTACTGGTGTAGATGTATCCTTGATAGATAATTTTTCACTTGTCACCATAGGAGTACTTACCAGTTTGGAATTATCCATACCAAACTTCTTCAAAAATTCCCTTAGATACTTAGTTTGATAGATAAAAATGCCTTTGTCAGTTTGATTAATCTGCAAACCTAAGAAAAATATCATCTCACCAATCAAGGACATTTCAAATTCATTCTTCATATTATTAGAAAATTCCGTGCACAATTTATCTTCTGCTCCAAAAATGATATCATCAACAAATACTTCAATAATCAGAATATCATCATCACTGATCTTATAATATAAATTACTATCAACATTGCCTTTATTAAAACCAAGCTTCAAAAGATATTTATCCAACCTTGCATACCAAGCTCTAGGAGCTTGTTTCAATCCATATAAGGATTTCTTGAATCTGCAAACTATATCTTTATCATCTGTCAGTGAAAATTCATCAGGATGTTTAATGTATACTTCTTCCTCAAGTTCACCATTCAAAAATGCACATTTAACATCCATTTGATAAACCTTATAGTTTTTATAAGCTGCATAGGCAAGAAATAGTCTAACAGCTTCAATTCTAGATATAGGTGCAAATGTCTCACCATAATCAATTCCTTCTATTTGAGAATATCTTTTACAAACCAATCTAGCCTTGTTTCTTACAACATGACTATCCTCATTTAGTTTATTCCTAAAAACCCATTTAGTTCCAACAACATTACTATTTTTAGGCCGAGGAACTAAAGCCCAGTCTCATTCTTCTCTATCTAATCTAATTCATCTTCCATAGCCTTTAACCAATGTTTATCTTTACAAGCTTCAATAATAGATGTCAGTTAAATTTGAGAAATAAGACATACCTCTTCATTTGCTAGTCTTCTTCTTCTCATAACTCCCTTGTTCCTATCTCCAATGATTTGATCTTTAGAATGATTTAATCTTACATACCTTGGTATCTTCTAAACTTTAGGTTCACTACTTTGATCATCAGTCACAGTTGAATTTTCTGATTGTACTAATGTAACTGTCTCAGTTTCCTATATTGGTTGAGGCATTGTCAATTCAGTAATGATCATTTCCACTATCGGTTCCCTGTCATATGATATAGATTGATTTATGTATTTGTCATCCACTTTCACATTATCTCTCTCCATAATTTTCTGCAATCTTTTATTATAACATCTATATGCTTTGCTTTGAATTGAATAACTAACAAATATCCATTCATCACATCTAGGATCAAACTTCCCAATTGAATCATCCCTTTTGATATAGCATTTACTTCCAAAAATTCTTAAGTATTTAACAGTAGGTGTATGTCCAAACCATAATTCATAAGGGGTCTTACAGGTTTCACCTTTGATGTGAACTCTGTTGAATGTGTAGACTATTGTACTCACTACTTCTCTCTAGTAGATGTCAAGCAATTTGGCTTCCATCATCATAGTGTTGGTATTATGGATGACTTCATCATGTGTTGCATTGGTTTTGTCATTGATGTCAGCACTTATCTTCTTGGAGGTCTACATTGTTGATTTGGCACTATGGTTATATTAGTTTATTGTTGAACCGACATATTGTGTTCACCGGTATGGTTAGTGGCTTATGCACAGTCACCAGTATATGTTCGGTATATGTTCACCAGCAGGTTATATGGTTCACTGAAAATGATGATAACTTGGAGATCATTTGGTTATGTCAAAGAGATGGACTGGAAGTTTGGATTTGGTGTTTTTTCTTATTGTTCTAATCAGGTTGACAGATTTACCTTTATCGGCAAATAGGTCTAGGTTATGGACCGGTACATGATATCTATTCCAGATCAACACAACACATTATGGAGATGGTTTATTGATTGGTAAATGTATTGAGCCAACATGTTGTATCACATCAAGACTTATTTGTAATTGATTTTAATTGTAATATCTTTAGTGAGCTGACCTATACATTTGGTCTTAGGTTTTGTATATATGATTGTATGATCTTATTGAAGATCGAGATATAGGATCATGATGAGTGTGTGCGAATATTGAAGAGCGAAAATAAGTAGATCCTTGTGCAAATCACACAGACATTATTTGAAGGTTGAAGGAAAGGTTATGAAGGTGTTTGGCACTCATGTTCAGAGCTTAAACTGGTACTGAATCCAACATTGCAAATGCTATCTTGACTAGTACATTATCATTGGATTCAACCATCCAATTGTTGTCAGTGTGACTCCTATTTTGTGATTGAGCAGTGAGCTCTAGGCAGTTGGCCTTTCTGCATGTGCAAACCCCATTTGTATACACTTACTATCTACAGTAGTATCATCTGATTGTGGATAAGGTTTCCCACTATGGTTTTCCCCTTAGCAGGTTTCCATGTCAAAATATATGTGTCATGTGTTGTGGATGTTGTTTCTCTTTCTATTTTATGCATTAAGTTATACCGGTATTACTATAACTGTTAATCTATTTTACCGACACTTAATTTTGGTTTACCGACACTAATTTTAAGTTGGAATAATCCATTTGGATCATAATTTATTGACAACTGGTTCACAACTAATTCACCCCCACTCTAAGTTGTCCTTCCCGATTCCTAACAATTGGTATCAGAGCTAAGTTCTCTTTTTGCAGAAGCCCAACAACTTGAGGAGATCCTATGGAAACAAATATTTTTAGGAAGGACAATCTGAAACTTGATGGAACGAACTATGGTATATGGAATATCAGATTGGAAACACATCTGACTACATTGGAAGAGATATATGAGATGTTACAAAGAATGACTATGTTGGTCCTACTCTGAATCAACCGCATCCACCAACATTGGCTAGGGACTTGGACAATGATTGCAAAGCAAGAGAAACACATCTAAGCGCATTATCAGATCAGCAAATCATGGGATTATCATACTGATCTACTGCTAAAGATATTTGGGAAAAGATGGAAACACTAAATGAAGGAGATACCACTGTCAAAATTGCAAAACTAGAATGTTGTCGGGTCAGGTAATTTAAAAAATGGAAGAAGATGAAAGAATTTCTGCATTTATAGAAAGAGTTAATGAAATTGTTTTAGGAATACAATGTTGTGGAGGATCCTTAAGTGAAGATGAAATTGTGTCTAAAGTTTTAAGAGCATTGCCACCGGCTTACAAAATGAAAGTGACTGCTATTAATGAGTTGAGAACAATGCCTAATACTTTAGTTTCTAGAGATACCTTGGTTGGAAAACTTTCAGCATTTGAGCTTGAAGAGTTTGGTCATGTTGCTACTGTAAAGACCGAGTTAGTTTTCAAAGAATCATCATCATCATTAGCATCATCATTCTCTGACAAAACTGATTGGAAAGCACTTAATGTAAAAGAATTTGAAGATATGAGGAGAGAAAATGAAGAACTTGAAGAACTTGAAGCACTATTTGCAAGGAAGATGCCTAAAGGTCCAGCAAGAAGTAAGTATGAAGGTAAAGCACCTTTCAAATGTTTTAATTCCAATAAATTTGGTGATATAGCTTCTATATGTCCTGATAGACATGCAAGACTAAGGGAGGAAGAAAAAAGATCATATAAGCCTAACCCTGAATATCAGAGATACAGATTTAAGAAAACTAGAGATAATTCATGTTACTATGCAGATGAAGGTGTTACAGATGATTCAGATGAAGATCCAATAGATACCGGATGGGCTTTTGTTGCAATAAAAGAATATCAACTGACACCTATTGTCAAACTGGTAGAGAAGGCACTGGTAACAAAAATTGAAGAAAAGGATGAATTGATAATAGATAATGGATGCTCGCATCATATGACTATGATAAAAGAAAATTCTTATCTTTTCAGGAAATTCATGGAGGTCTAGTAAGGTTTGGAGATGATAAAGCTTGTTTAATCAAAGGAAGAGGTACTATATCTTTGGATGGTAAGCACAATACTGACAAGGTTTCTGATGTAGAAGGTTTAAAGCATAATCTTTTAAGTATTGGTCCATTAGTGGAGAAAAGATTTCAGTTACAATTCAAGAATGGGAAATGCAAAATCATAAACAAAACTAGATTGGAGATTGCAACCGGTAATTAGACTAAAGGTAATATCTTTCACTTGAATACCAGTGATAAGACATGTTTGATTGCACACATTGATGAAAGTTGGTTATGGCATAAAAGACTTTGTCATGTGAATTTTGATTGCATTGTAAAAATAAGTTCAACTAAGGTAGTATGGGATTTACCTAAGATTGTGAAACCTCATAATCCGGTATGTAAGGAATGTCAAATAGGAAAGAAAGTTAGAACAACATTTAAGAGCATTACCAAGAAATCCAATAATATTCTTGATTTAATTCATACTAATTTATGTGGTCCAACAAGAACAAAAAGTCTACAAGGAGATAGATACTTTACGCTAATAATTGATGATTATTCTAGAATGTGTTGGTTAACTTTTCTGAGAGAAAAATTAGAAGCTTTTAGAAGATTCAAGATATACAAGGAAATGGTAGAGAATAAAACTGACAAGAACATCAAATGTTTGAGATCAGATCAAGGAGGAGAAGTTACATCTAGAGAATTTAATTCATTCTATGAAGTGAATGGAATCAAAAGACAACTATCAGCACCCCGGACACCCCAGCAGAATGGAATTGTGGAAAGGAAGAACAAAACTATTCTGGATGCAACAAGAACTATGTTAATGGAAGAAAATCTACCTCATGTGTACTGGAGAGAAGCAGTGAATACAATAGTTTATACTTTCAATAGAGTTCACATTAAAAGTGAAACCGGTAAGACCCCTTATGAACTATGGTTTGGCCATATTCCTACTCTTAAGTATTTCAGAATATTTGGAAGCAAATGTTATTATATTAGAAGAGATGAGTATATTGGCAAATTTGATCCTAGGAGTGATGAAGGAATATTTCTTGGTTATTCATCTAAAAGAAAGGCATATAGATGTTATAATAAAAGGTTATAGAAAATCATTGAGAGTACTAATGTGAAGATAGATGAACATTTTAAAGGAGATTCAAGATCTGTAGAACTAATAGTTTAAATGATTATAAATGAACTGACACAGATTGCACCGATACAGAGTGAAGATCCAGTCACACGAACATCATCAGAAAACTCAACTATGATTGAAGAATAATAGCCTGTGAATGTAAATCAGAATAAACCCAGGTATGTAAGATTGAATCATTCAGAGAATCAGATAATTGGAAATAAGAATCAAGGTGTTATGACTAGAGGAAGATTGGCAATTGAAGAGGTATGTTTAATTTCTCAAGTTGAACCAACATCTGTTATTGAAGCATGTTAGGATGAACATTGGATAAAAGAAATGGAAGATGAATTAGAACAAATTGAAAAGAACAATACTTGGACATTGGTTCATTGGCCTAAAGACAAAAATGTAATTGGAACCAAATGGGTGTATAGAAATAAACTTAATGAGAATGGTGAAGTAACTAGGAACAAAGCAAGATTAGTTTGTAAAGGTTATTCACAAAAAGAAGGAATAGATTATAATGAAACCTTTGCACTAGTAGCCAAAATTGAGGTAGTTAGACTATTTATTGCATTTGCAGCTTATAAGAACTATAAAGTTTATCAAATGGATGTAAAATGTGCATTTTTTAATGGAGATCTTGAGGAGGAAGTTTACATTGAATAGCCTCATGGATTTTCATTGATAAATAATACAGATATGGTTTGCAGATTAAGGAAAGCTTTATGTGGATTAAAGAAAGCTCCCACAACTTGGTATGCTAGATTGGATAAATATCTTTTGAAGATTGGTTACACAAAAGGTAATGCTGACAACAATTTGTTTTACAAAGTTACCAATGATGATATTTTGGTTATTGAAGTATTTGTGGATGATATCATTTTTGGAGGTGAAGATGGATTATGTAAGGACTTTGCTAACCAGATGCAAAAAGAATTTGAAATGCCTATGATTGGAGAGATAAAAAAAATTCTAGGTTTGCAGATTTTACAAACAGATAAAGGTATATTCATATGTCAAACAAGTACTTGAAGGAACTCTTGAAGAAATTTGGTATGGAAAATTCCAAACCAGTAAGTACTCCAATGACTACAACTGATAAATTGATATTGAAGGATGATTCAACTGATAGTTCTGATACTTAATATAAGTATAGATCTAATAGCCAATAAGATGAGAGGGGGGGGGTGAATAATACAAACTTAATCTTCCATAAAAACATCAAATTCAACCTCGGTAACATATATATTTGTAATATAACCAAAACTGTCAAACATGCAAACTCAAAAGCATATAAACATCATAAACCTCATAACACCAGATTTAACGTGGAAACCCAAATAGGGAAAAAACCACTGTGGGATTTCGGACCCACTAAGAAATATACTCTTCTAGAGTATGCTCAGTTAAAAGCAAATCTTGTTAAAGATTACAAACACATTGCTACATGTGACCCAGTTAAGGGATTTCCCTCAGATCTGTTAGGATCTTCACCTTGTTAGAAGTGAACTTGTTAAAGAATTTCAAACACTCAATCAGAATGTCACCTTGCTAGAGGGTTTTACAAATAAGACTGTTAAGTCCACTTAGTTAGGACATTTTCTATCACTTTCACAAAATAACAGTAATAAAACTCTATCTGCAACTTCACATCTAAAATGCTAAAGCAGATTCCTATTTGTTCAATACAATCTAGACATAGAACTAATCTTGTCTATCTGTTGGGCTTCTATACTCTATTATTCAAACAAGTCTTCAAGCTTCTATGCTCGGTAATCACTATGTAGCATCCCTGTGCATACACTTGCCCGCATACATTGTTTATCAATAGTTTCCTATTTATAAGCAATTAGGTAACCGCTTAATCTCCTTGATCACATTTCCTATGATCAATCATAGCCATCAAATCTTCAATCTTGTCTAGTTTCAATGCATCTTTTGATCTAAAAATGTTTTACCCTGCCTTGGAACTTGCATACATTTCTTGGAACTTGTGCCAGGGTATTACGGTTCAATCTGCGCTATAGATCTTCATGCTGACTTTCCATTTCCTTAGATTCATTAACAAACTTCATCCACAGCTCACCAATCATTTAATCAGTTCCAGCTCATCAGCTTCCTTCATTAAATAATGCATGCAAACATTTAATGCATTCTATTATAGCTCAGTTACAACTCGGTAGCAACTCGATTATAACTCAGTGAATACTAAACTTTACTTGGTAGACATTCCGCCTTCATTAACTGATAGCGATAACCTTAGGGTTTACTGACTAGGTTCCTTAGGGTTTACCAACTAGGTTCTTTGCCTGGTAACATAGTATAATATTAACCTTTACAATTTACAACATATGTGTGATGTTAAAACAATCTAAACATCATGATCTCATCATTGTCTAACTCGGTAGTAGTTGCCCATTAAATACCTTATTCATCCCCTTATTCATCATATTCTTTCCTATGTCTTTTATCGACATCTTTATATTCTTTAAATCATACTTCTCAAGATATGGCAACATCATACTAAATTAGAAAATCAATTTCTTGACATCAATGAAAAAATAATAATATTAAGACAGTAAACATCTTTAATCAGTTATATCCATAATCATCAACAACCTTCTCAATATTCTTATGAAATGCCAACAATCTTTCATTATCCATTATAATGCAATATTGCCAACAATCTCCCCTTTTGGCATTGATGGCAAAACCAATTGATTTGACCTTTAAAAGATTCGGATAGCTGTGATTCTGAAATGTTGAAATTCTCTCCCCCATACATTAGACTTCTCCTCTTTCTTCAGTCTTCTTTCCAATCTTTAGTTAGTCTTCTCCTCTAATATTAGTCTTCTCCCCCTTTGACAACAATGCCAAAAAGTAAAGAACTAAAACATAATTTCTTTCTATGTGAAGTGATATCCTGCTGTTGTGTATCAACTGAGTCTTGGTTAGAGCATTTTGTCTTTAATTCCTGTTCCCTATATAATGTCCTGTAATAATTCCTATACACCTTTAGAAAACATCCTAAAGTGTGTAATGCAGCATCAACTCCTAAAAGATATTCAATAGAGTCATCGGATTGATGCTTTCACCGAACTCGGTCAGTGAGTAGAAGATAGGGGTAGGACCCCTAACTTACTTCTAAGATATTCAAAAGTGTCCCTTGGTAGTGGCTTGGTGAAGATATCTGCTATTTGTTCCTTTGTACTAACATACTCCAATACCACTTTCTTCTCTTGAGCTTCTTCTCTAAGATAATGATATTTGATAGAGATGTGCTTTGTCTTAGAGTGCATAATGGGGTTTTTTGAAATATTAATGGTACTAGTATTGTCATAGAATATAGTTATTGACTCGGTAACTTTCTCATTTATACCTTCCAATAGTTGTTTGATCCATGCAATGTTGGTACAATTTAGTGCTACAAAAATGTATTCAGCTTGTGCTGTTGACTATGAAACACATCCTTGTTTCTTGCTAAGCCAACTCACTAGTCTTTCTCCTAAAAAGAAAGCTCCTCCACTTGTGCTTTTTTTGTCATCAATGTTGCCTGCCCAATCAGCATTAGTATAAACTTTTAAATAAAAATCTTTTCCTTTCTAATATACTAAGCCATAATCCTCAGTGCCTTTCAAGTATCTAAAAATTCTTTTGATTGTTGTCATGTGTGTTTCCTTAGGATCTTCAGAGAATCTTGCAACTATACCTACTACATGTGCTATGTCTGGTCTACTATGAACAACATATTGTAGCTTTCCAATCATGGATCGGTAAAGTGTCTCATCAACAGATGCAGATTCATCATTCTTTGATAATTTACAGTTGGTAGTCATAGGAGTACTTACTGGTTTTGAATTTTCCATTCCAAATTTCTTCAAGATTTCCTTTATGTACTTGGATTGAGTAATGAAAATCTCATTTTTCATTTGCAGTATCTATAAACCTATAAAATACTTTATCTCACCGATTAATGACATCTCAAATTCTTTGCTCATTTCATTTCCAAAGTTCTTGCATAAAGAGTCATTTCCACAAAATATAATATCATCAACAAATATGGTTGAGATCAGTATTCCATTTTCATCATTCTTCATGTATATGTTGCTATTCTCACTTGTCCTTATAAATCCAATCTTAATCAAATAAGAGTGCAATCTTTCATACCATGCTCTAGGTGCTTGTTTCAAACCATATAAAGCTTTGTTCAATTTACATACCTGATCTTTATTATTGTCTTCAACAAATCTTTTAGGTTGTTCAATAAAAACTTCTTCTAATATTCCATTTAGAAATGCAGATTTGACATCCATTTGGTATACCTTGAATTTTTTGAAAGCAGCATAGGCCAACAATGTTCTTACTCCTTCAAGTCTAGCAACAGGTGCAAAAGTTTCACCATAATCAATTCCTTCTTCTTGAGCATAACCTTTGCAAACTAGTATTTCTTTGTTTCGAATGACTTCTCCTTTTTCATTTAGCTTGTTTCTAAAAATCCACTTTGTACCGCTTACATTTTTGTCCTTTGGTCTTGGAATTAGTGTCCATGTGTCATTCTTCTTGATTTGATCAATCTCTTCTGTCATAGCATTTATCCAATCTTCACTATTAAATGCCTCTTTCACTATTCTCCGTTCAAATTCAGATATCAAACATGTGTTCTGTCTCAGTTTGTTCCTTGTCATCACTAGATCATCCTTATCTCCTATAATCTGACTTCGTGCATGATGTCTTCTGACATACTTGGCTAATATAGGCCCGGTAGGCTCTGTATGATCTTCTTCATCACTCGGTAACTAGATATTCTCATGATTTTCTTCAACAGTCTTCTCAGTAAGACTTCTCAATTGAACATAGACAAATTCATCATAGTCTTCTAGTTCCTTGGAATTTCCTTCATCATTTCTTTCTTTCTTCAATTGAACTCGGTTCAAGGTGTAGACTGTTGTGCTTATTGCTTCTCTCCAAAATGTTTGTGGCACCTTCTTTTCAATCATCAGTGTTCTAGCACAATCCACAATAGATCTGTTTCTTCTCTCAGCTATTCCATTCTGATGTGGAGTTCTCAGTGCAGAGACTTGTCTTTTAATACCATGATCATTGTAGAATAAGTTGAACTCATTAGATGTGAACTCTCCTCCTCTATCTGATCTAAGACATTTTAGTTGTCTTCTTGTTTCATTTTAAACTCTTGCCTTGTACCATTTAAACATTTGAAAAGCTTCTGATTTTTCTTTTAAAAACATTACTGACATCATCCTTGAATAGTCATCCACAAATAATATGAAATATTTATCACCATAATAACTTTGAACTTTCATAGGACCACAAAGATTAGTGTGCACTAGATCTAAAATTCCCTTAAAAGTGTAAGACTTACTTGTAAAGATTGACCTTGTCATCTTACCCATCTGGCATCCTCGACACATAGCATTCTCAGGTTTTTCAAGACTCGGTAGACCTCTTACTCGGTGCTTCTTGCTTATTTTGATCAGATTATCAAAATTGACATGACAAAACCTTTTATTCCATAACTAGGTATCATCTATCTTTTCATACAAACACTTGTTACGAGTTGAGTCAAGGTGAAATGTGTTACCTTTTGTTTGTGTCCTGGTAGCAGCTAACTTTCCATTCTTGTCATGAACTTTGACAATTCCTTTCTGAAATTCTATTCGGTAACCTATGTTGTTTAGCTGTGCTACACTCAACAAATTGTATTTCAAACCTTCAACCCAATAAACATTATTGCATCTTGCATTGTCAAGAAGTGTTATAGATCCTTTACCTTTTACCAGACATGGTGCATCATTACCAGATCTAACATAGCCTCCATCATAATATTCTAATATAACAAACTTGTGTTTATCTCCTGTCATATGATGTGAGCATCCACTATCTATAATCCAAGAATCATTAGTGTTTACGTGAGATATTAGGGATTTTTCTTCATACCTTTCTTCAATTGATCCATCTTTGATAGCCACATAAACTACTTCCTCTATATCAGTTTCATCTAATTTATCATCATTGGATTCCTCATCAGCTATTAAGCATGTCTTTTTATCTCTTCTTTTGAAGTCTCAGTATCCTCTGTAATGATTATCTTTCTGTCTGTTATCTCGGTAATCTCTCTTTTCAGTAAAATCTTTGTCAAGATAGTTAGAAGCCATATGTCCTATTTTATCACAATTGAAACATTTCAAAGGTAGTTTTCCTTTATACTTACCTTTGCCTCTTGGTAACCTTTTGGCTAGTAGTGCTTCAAACTCTTCTTGCTTTCTAATTCCTCATATAGTTTGTGTACTTCCATGTTCTTACAAAATCTTTCACTTTCTCCACTATGATCTCCTTTAGAGTACTTATACTTTCTTTCATTATAATTATTAGATTCATCAAGATGAAAAGAACTAAATGCAGATTCAACTTTATTTACGGAAGATCCACTATTATTAAAATTACTTAACTCAAATGCATGTAGCTTACCAATAGTAGCATCTAAAGAAACTGACATATTAGGTACAGACCTCAATTCATTGATTACAGAGACTCGGGTTGCATAAGCTGGTAGAAGGGTTCTCAACAACTTACTTGTTATATCCTTTTCTTCAATAGTTCCACATGCTCCTTTGATTTGATTGACAATCTCCTTTAGTCTTGTATTGTACTGAGTTATGTTCTCACCTTCATTCATCCTCATAGTTTCAAGTTGTCCTCTTAGACTATCTACTTTTTCTCTTTGAACATGTTCATCTTCTCCATATACTGATATGAGTTTGTCCCACATTGCCTTTGCATCATTGCAGCCTTCTAGGTCATTAAACTCTGAATTGGTCAATGCAGATGTTATTTCAATCATTGGTTGAATATGTTCTTGCTTTGCCTTTATCTCTTCCATAGTCAATGGATAGGTTCTCGGTGTAACAAAATTATTCTCTAGATAGTGTTTAGTATATTCTCCAACTTCTGATAGATGTAGCTTCATCCTTTTCTACCATGTAGAGAAACTTGACTTGTTCAGCTTTGGTGCATCCCTCTTATACATCTTTGGATCTTTAACTCAAGTGCCTTTAAACTTTTCCTTCTGGAGTCTAAAGCTCTGATACCAATTGATAGATCTTATACTTAATATAAGTATAGATCCAATAACCAATAAGATGAGAGGGGCGGGGGGTGAATCATACAAATTTAATCTTCTATAAAAACATCAGATTCAACCTCAGTAACATATATATCAGTAATATAACCAAAACTGTCAAACATGCAAACTCAAAAGCATATAAACATCATAAACCTCATAACACTAGATTTAAAGTGGAAACCCAAATAGGGAAAAAACCACAATGGGATTTCGGACCCACTAAGAAATATACTCTTCTAGAGTATGCTCGGTTAAAAGCAAATACTGTTAAAGATTACAAACACATTGCTAGATGTGACCCAGTTAAGGGATTTCCCTCAAATCTGTTAGGATCTTCACCTTGTTAGAAGTGACCTTGTTAAAGGATTTCAAACACTCAATCAGAATGTCACCTTGCTAGAGGGTTTTACAAATAAGATTGTTAAGTCCACTCGGATAAGAGATTTTTAGTCACTTTCACAAAATAACAGTAATAAAACTCTATCTGCAACTTCACATCTAAAATGCTAAAGCAGATTCTTATTTGTTCAATAAAATCTAGACATAGAACTAATCTTGTCTATCTGCTAGGCTTCTATACTCTGTTATTCAAACAGGTCTTCAAGCTTCTATGCTCGGTAATCACTATGTAGCATCCTTGTGCATACACTTGCCTGCATACATTATACATTGTTTATCAACATTTTCCTATTTATAAACAATTAGGTAACCACATAATCTCCTTGATCACATTTCCTATGATCAATCATAGCCATCAGATCTTCAATCTTGTCCAGTTTCAATGCATCTTTCTATCTAAAAATGTTTTACCCTACCTTTGAACTTGCATACATTTCTTGGAACTTGTGCTAGGGTATTGCAGTACAATCTACACTGTAGATCTTCATGCCAAATTTTCATTGCCTTAGATTCATTAACAAACTTCATCCATGGCTCACCAATCATTTAATCAATTCCAGCTCATCAGCTTCCTTCATTAAATAATGCATGCAAACATTTAATGCATTCTATTATAGCTCAGTTACAACTCGGTAGCAACTCGATTATAACTTGGTGAATACTAAACTTCACTCGGTAGACATTCCACCTTCATTAACCGATAGCGACAACCTTAGGGTTTACCGACTAGGTTCTTTTCTTGGTAACATAGTATAGTATTAACCTTTACAATTTACAACATATGTATGATGTTAAAACAATCTAAACATCATGATCTCATCATTGTCTGACTCGGTAGTAGTTGCCCATTGAATACCTTATTCATCCCCTTATTCATCATATTCTTTTCTATGTCTTTTACTGACATCTTTATATTCTTTAAATCATACTTCTCAAGATATGGCAACATCATATTGAATTAGAAAATCAATTTCTTGACATCAATGAAAAAATAATAATATCAAGACAGTAAACATCTTTAATCAGTTATATCCATAATCATCAACAACCTTCTCAATATTCTTATGAAATGCCAACAATCTTTCATTATCCGTTATAATGCAATATTGCCAACATCAACTCCAATTAATCTAACAATATACAAATCTATGATTGGAGGTTTACTCTATTTAACACAAACTAGACCTGATATAATGAATGCAATATGTATTGTTTCAAGATTTCAAAGAAATCCTAAAGAAAATCATGAATCAACAGTTAAAAGGATTTTCAGGTATCTACAAGGCACAACAAATCTTGGGTTATGGTATCCTAAGGATGAAAATTTTGATTTATGTGCATACACTGATGCAAATTGGGCAGGAGATGTAGATGATAGAAAGAGTACCATTGGAGGTGCATTCTTTCTTGGCAGAAGATTGATTTCATGGATAAGTAAGAAGCATACTTGTATATCATTATCAACAGCAGAATCAGAATATGTTGTAGCAGCAACTAATTGTACTCAGGTATTATGGATCAAGCAAATGTTGAAGGATATATAAAGGTAAAATGCAAAGAACCAATAATTATTTATTGTGATAATTCAACAGCAATTGATATATCAAAGAATCTGGTATTTCACTCTAAGACAAAGCATGTTTCTATTAAGTACAATTTTCTGAAAGAGAATGTTGAAGCAAATGAAGTGAAATTGGTTTATGTGAATACTAAAGAACAAATTACATATATCTTTACAAAGCCTTTGCCTAAGGAAACATTTGAATATCTTAGAGAGTAGCTTGGGGTAATTTCCCCACTGGCAGAGACTTAGATGATCAAGATTGGCATCAAACCGGTAGGGACTAACAAAAAAATCTTTTTCCATCTTTGAAGAAGGAGAGCTACTTCTCAGGGGTCGTAGTTGGCTAAATGTTATGTTTTTGAATTCTTAACTGCTTTGGCATTTGATGTCAAAGGGGGAGAAATATCTATGAAAACACTATACCTTGAGGGAGAGATATAATCTTTGGATATATATATTTTTGATTTTGGTTTCTGTTTCTATTACAGAACTTTGTATTGATCTATCTTTGGGAGATTGATCGTTTATTGGTTTTTGGCATTCTATTTTTGGCCCTTAGATGTTTTTCCATCTAGTGTTGCCATCAATGCCAAAGGGGGAGATTGTTGGTATTATGGATGACTTCGTCATGTGTTGCATTGGTTTTGTCATTGATGTCAACACTTATCTTCTTGGAGGTCTACATTGTTGATTTGGCACTATAGTTATATTGGTTTATTATTGAAATGACATATTATGTTCACCTGTATGGTTAGTGGCTTACACATAGTCATCGGTATATGTTCACCAATAGGCTATATGGTTCACCGGTAGCGATGATAACTTGGAGATCATTTGGTTATGTCAAAGACATGGATTGGAAGTTTGGATTTGGTGTTTTTCTTATTGGTCTAATCAGGTTGACAAATTTTCCTTTACTAGAAGATAGGTCTAGGTTATGGACCAATACATGATATCTATTCTAGATCAGCACGACACATTATGGAGATGGTTTATTGATTGGTAAATGTATTGAGATGACATGTTGTATCACATCAAGACTTATTTGTAATTGATTTTAATTGTAATATCTTTAGTGAGCCGACCTATACATTTGGTCTTAGGTTTTGTATATATGATTTTAAGATCTTATTGAAGACCCGGATATAGGATCATGATGAGTGTGTGCGAATATTGAAGAGCGAAAATAAGCAGGTCCCTATGCGAATCATGCAGACATTATTTGAAGGTTGAAGGAAAGGTTATGAAGGTGTTTGACACTCATGTTCAGAGCCTAAACCGGTACTGAATATAGCATTGTAGATGCTATCTTGAGCAGTACATTATCATTGGATTTAATCCAATTGTAGTCAGTGTGACTCCTATTTTGTGATTGAGCAGTGAGCTCTAGGCGGTTGGCCTTTCTGCATTTGTAAACCCCATTTGTATAAACTTACTATCTACAATAGTATCATTTGACTGTGGGTAAGGTTTCCCATCGTGGTTTTTCCCCTTACCAGGTTTCCATGTCAAAATCTTTGTGTCATGTGTTGTGGATGTTGTTTGTCTTTCTGTTTCATGCATTAAGTTATTCTGGTATTGCTATAACTATTAATCTATTTTACTAACACTTAAGGTTGGTTTACCGACACTAAGTTTAAGTTAGAATAATCTATTTGGATTATAATTTATTGACAACTGGTTCACAACTGATTCACCCCCCTCTCAGTTGTCCTTCTCAGTTCCTAACACATAGTTCTTGCTGCATCCAAAATGGTTATATTCTTCCTTTCCACTACTCCATTTTGTTGATGAGTCTGAGGTTTAGATAACTATCTCCTAATTCCATTTGTCTCATAGTAACTATTAAATTCATGAGAAGTGAACTCACCACCTTGATCTAATCTTAGACATTTGATTTTTAATCCATTTTCTATTTCAACCTTTTCTTTAAAGACCTTGAACTTCTCAAAGGCTTCAAACTTCTCCCTAAGAAAAGTCACCCACATCATTCTAGAATAATCATCAATTTTTAGCATGAAATACCTATCACCTTGAAAGCTTCTAGTCCTTGCTGGACCACATAATTCAGTGTGAATCAAATCAAGTATATCATTATATTTATCATGTATGCTCTTAAAAGTTCTAACTTTCTTTCCCAATTGACATTCCTTACGTATCGGATTATGAGGCTTCATAATCTTAGCTATATCTCTAACTGCCTTTGTTGAACTGATCTTAACAATACAATTAAAATTAACATGACACAACCTTTAATGCCATAATCAACTCTCATCAATATGAGCAATCAAACATGTCTTATTACCAGTATTCAAGTGACAGATATTACCTCCAGTCTGAGTACTAGTTGCAATATCCAAACTAGTTTTGTTAATGATTTTGCATTTTCTATCTTTAAACTGAAGTTGGAAACCCTTGTCCACCAATTGACCAGCACTTAAGAGATTATGCTTTAAACCTTCTACATAATAGACATTATCAATTATGCTTGCCATCTAGAGAAATAATGCCTCTACCTTTGATCATACATGCTTTGTCATCTCCAAATCTAACTTGACCGCCATTGTACTCTTGCAAGGATCAAAATTTTCTTTTATCTCCAGTCATATGATGTGAGCATCCACTATCAATTACCCATTCATCTGTATCTTCAAATTTTTTCTACCAGGGCCTTTTCTTCATTCATGATAGCTGGTTCCGAATCATCTTCCTTTAAAGCATAGAACACCCATTCCTTTCCATTGCTGGATCCACTAGTAGAATTTGTTGCAGGTTCATCCTTGGAGTCATCACTTACTCCTTCCTCATCTGCTATGTAGCATTGTTTTCTTTTCTTAAATCTATATCTGTTCTGATTAGGCTTAAATGATTTCTTAACTCTTTCTTCAAATCTTGCATTCCTATCAAGATATCTAGATGCAAAATGACCAACCTTATTACATGCAAAATATTTAAAAGGCTCTTTTGCTTCATACTTACTTCTTGCCGGTCCTTTAGGTACTCTTCTAGCAAATAAGGCTTCAAGTTGCTCAAATTCTTCAACTTCTTTCCTCATATCTTCCAATTCTTTTGCATATAAGGCTTTCAAATCAATTTGTTCAGTAGATGATGATGATGATGGATGAAAAGAAGGCTCAAATTTTGTAGCTCCAGAAGGTCCAAATTCTTCAAGCTCAAAAGAAGATAATTTCCAATCAGAATGTCTCTATTAACTGAAGTGGTTGCCATTGTTCTCAGCTCATTAATTGCAGTTGCCTTCATCTTGTAAGCCGGTGGAAGGGCTCTCAAGAATTTGTAAACTATTTCATCTTCACTCATAGATCCTCCACTACATTGAATTCCCATAACAATCTCATTTACTCTTTCCATAAACATAACAATTCTTTCATTATCTTCCATCTTCAAGTTTTCATATCTTACCCGATAACCATCAAGATTAGGAATTTTGACAGTAGGTTATGTTGGCATTATGGATGAATTGATTATGTATTGCATTGATGTTTTTGTCATTGATGTCAACACTAGCTCTTATGGTTGGTTATCGACAGACATGTTTTGGTTACCGATAGACGGGTTTTGTTTATCGGTAGAAGATCTAGTGTTACCGACATAAGAGACTATCCGTTGGACACTTCCAACATGTTTGGATCAATGGAGTATATTTGATTTTATGTGTAACATGCTTTTGGAGCATGTTTTGGTTAGTTGGTATTGACTTGGTAATCAAATGCTATGATACACTCTTGTAAACCCTTACCAACATGGGTTTAAGGTTTAACTGAGAGAGCTTTCACTGGGAAATCTTGTCAGGATGCACATGTGGTGTTGGTGCAGCTTCTAGATGGAATTCAGGATGCTAAAGATGTTCTCTAATCATTCAACTGTTTGAAGACATTGCTTTGGCATGGTGGACCCAGATTAGGTCTGGTGCCTATCTAGGTTATTGACCGGTATCATGTTAACATGTTCTCTACACGTTACTAGAATGATTTATGGATTGGTTATTGTTGTTTTGGTCTTAAGCAGACATGGCATATCATTGTAATATGGATATATGTAATGATCTTATTGTAATATATTTTAGGTGGCCGACCTAATTTGTTTAGGCCTTAGGGTTGGTATAAATTGTTGTAAGATCTCATTGTAAATAAGGCATCATGGTCATGGAATGTAATATCATGTGTGAAGGAGATTTGGTTGATCATAGGTGATCAAATTGGGATTAAGGAAGAGGTCAAAGGCCTTCGGTATTGAGCTTAACCAGGACTGTAATCAAGCATGGTAGATGCTATCTCTGGCAGTTCTTTATTATAGATTGTTGTCCATTCATCTTGAGGTGGTTATAACCTCTCTATAGTTAGTGAGACTCTTTTGTAATGAGCAATACGCTCTAGCCAGTGTGCCTTCCTGCATGTGCAGGCCCCTCATTGTATCACATACTTTTTGCAGAAAGTATCATCTGATTATGGGTAGGCTTCCCACCATGGTTTTTCCCTTTTTGGGTTTTCCACATACAAATCATGGTGCTATGTGGTATGGTTGCATTGTGTTAATTATTTGTTTCACTCTTAAGTTTTATTTCTTACCGGTATCTAGTTTTGCTATTTCGGTACTTAATGTTTATGTGATCCTATTAAAGGTTATTAAGTGGATTAATTGATATAATCTGTTAGCAACTGATTCACCCCCCCCTCCCCTCTCAATTATTCATTGGTTATCCTAACAATTGGTTTCAGACCTTTGGTCCTCTTTTACAGAAGTTTAACCACTTGAGGTAGATCCTATGGCAGCTAATACTTCAAACCCACCGACAACTATTTTCAGAAGAGAAATCCCTAAGCTTGATGGAACAAATAATGGGATATGGAAAATTCAAATGGAAACTCATCTTAGATGTCTTGGCAAAGATATTTGGGAGATCACTGAGAAAGGATATACACCTTATGATCTGGCATCTGGCAATCCTACTCCTGTAGACCTGGACAAGAATATTGAAAATGATTGCAAAGCTAGAGAAGTCATCTTGTGTGCACTTATTGATTAGTAAATCATGGGATTGACTGATAAATCATTGGCAAAGGTTATGTGGGATAAATTGCAAACTCTGAATGAAGGTGATCCTACTATCAAAATTGCTAAACTTGATGGTTACTGGGTAAGATATGAAAACTTGAAGATGGAAGATAATGAAAGAATTGTTGTGTTTATGGAGATAGTAAATGAGATTGTTATAAGAATTCAATGCTATAGAGGATCTCTAAGTGAACATGAAATAGTTTCCAAAGTCTTGAGAGCCCTTCCACTGGCTTACAAGATGAAGGAAACTACAATTAATGAGCTGAGAACAATGGCAAACACTTCAGTTAACAAAGACATTTTGATTGGGAAATTATTTGCTTTTGAGCTTGAAGAATTTGGATCTTTTGGAGTTGTATAGTCTGAACCTTCTTTTCATGCATCATCATCATCATCATCTACCAGAAAAAGTGATTGGAAATCCTTATATGCAAAAGAATTGAAAGATATGAGGAAAGAAGATGAAGAATTTGAGCAACTTGAAGCCTTATTTGCTAGAAGAGTACCTGAAGGACCAGTACGAAGTAAGTATGAAGGAAAAACACCTTTTAAATGTTTTGCATGTAATAAGATTGGTCATTTTTGCATCTAGATGTCTTGAAATGAATGTAAGATTTGAAGAGAGAGTTAAGAAAAAATTTAAGCCTAATCAGAACAGATATAGATTCAAGAAAAGTAAACAGTGCTACATAGTAGATCTGAGGATGAACCAGCAACAGACTCTGCTAGTGGATTCGACAATGGAAAGGAATGGGTGTTCTATGCTTTAAAAGAACATGAACCAAAACCAACTATCTTAAATGAAGAAAAGGCCCTTGCAGCAAAAGTTGAAGATAAGGATGAATGGGTAATTGATAGTGGATGCTCACATCATATGACTAGAGATAAAAGAAAATTCATGTCCCTACAAGAATACAATGATGGTCAAGTTAGATTTGGAGATGATAAATCATGTATGATTAAAGGTAGAGGTATTATTTCTCCTGATGGTAAGCATAATACTGATAATGTCTATTATGTAGAAGTTTTAAAGCATAATCTTTTGAGTGTTGGTCAATTGGTGGACAAGGGTTTCCAATTTCAGTTTAAAGATAGAAAATGCAAAATCATTAACAAAACTAGTTTGGAGATTACAACCGGTACTCATACTGGAGGTAATATCTTTCAATTGAAAATTGGTAATAAGACATGTTTGATTTCTCATAATGATGAGAGTTGGTTATGGCATGAAAGTTTGTATCATGTTAATTTTGATTGTATTGTTAAGATCAGTTCAACAAAGGTAGCTAGAGATATACCTAAGATTATGAAGCCTCATAATCCGGTATGTAAGGAATGTCAATTGGGAAAGCAAGTTATAACTTCTTTTAAGAGCATACATGATAAATCTAATGATGTGCTTGATTTGATTCACATTGACTTATGTGGTCCAACAAGGACTAGATGCTTCCAAGATGATAGGTATTTCATGTTGATTATTGATGACTATTCTAGAATGATGTGGGTGACTTTTCTTAGGGAGAAGTCTTAAGCCTTTGAGAAATTCAAGATATTTAAAGCAAAAGCTGAAACAAAAACTGGATTGAAAATCAAATGTCTAAGATCAGATCAAGGTGGTGAGTTTACTTCTCATGAATTTAACAGTTCTTATGAGACAAATGGAATTAGGAGACAGTTATCTGCACCTTGGACTCCTCAGTAGAATGGAGTAGTGGAAAGAAAGAATAGAACCATTTTGGATGCAGCAAGATCTATGATGATGGAAGCCAAATTGCCTCACATCTACTAGAGAGAAGCAGTGAGTACAACAGTCTACACATTCAACAGAGTTCACATCAAAGGTGAAACTAGTAAGACCCCTTAGGAATTATGGTTTGGACATACACCTACTATTAAATATTTCAGAATTTTTGGAAGTAAATGTTATATCAAAAGGGATGACTAAATTAGGAAGTTTGATCCTAGATGTGATGAAGGGATATTTCTTGGCTATTCAATTCAAAGAAAAGAATATAGATGTTATAACAAAAGATTGCAGAAAATTGTCGAGAGCACTAATGTGAAAGTGGATGAGCATTACAAAAATCAATGTCTATCATATGACAGGGAACCAACAGTGGAAATAATCATAACTAAATCAGCAATGCCTCAACTGGTACAGGAAACTGAGATAGTTACACCAGTACAATAAAAAATTTCAACTGTGACTAATGATCAGAGCAGTGAACTTTAAGTTCAAAAGACACCAACGTATGTAAGATAAAATCATTCTGAAGATCAAATCATTGGAGATAGGAACAAAGGAGTTTTGACAAGAAGAATACTAGAAAATGAAGAGGTATGCCTTATTGCTCAAATTGAACCGACATCTGTTATTGAATCTTGTAAAGATAAACATTGGTTAAAGGCTATGGAAGATGAATTAGATCATATAGAAAAGAATGAGACTTGGACTTTAGTTCCCCAACATAAAAATAAAAATGTTATTGGAACTAAATGGTTTTTTAGGAATAAACTGAATGAGGATGGTCAAGTTGTAAGAAACAAAGCTAGACTGGTTTGTAAAGGATGTTCTCAAATGGAAGGAATTGATTATGGTGAGAAATTTGCACCTATAGCTAGAATTGAAGCTGTTAGACTGTTTCTTGCCTATGTAGATTATAAGAACTATAAGGTTTATCAAATGGATGCCAAATGTGCATTTTTGAATGGGGAACTTGAGGAAGAAGTATACATTGAGCAACCTGGTGGATTTTCACTGACAGATGATAAAGATATGGTTTGCAAATTGAAGAAATCTTTATATGGATTTAAACAAGCTCCTAGAGATTGGTATGCAAGGTTGGATAAATATCTTTTGAAGCTTGGTTTTACTAAAGGCAGTGCTGATAGTAATTTATGTTATAAGATCACTGATGATGATATTCTGATTATTGAAGTATTTGTTGATGATATCATTTTTGGAGGAGAAGATAAATTATGCATGGAATTTTCTAATAATATGAAAAATGAATTTGAAATGTCCATGATTGGTGAGATGAGATTTTTCTTAGGTTTGCAGATTACTCAAACTGACAAGGGCATTTTTATCTATCAAACTAAGTATTTGAGGGAATTGTTGAAGAAGTTTGGTATGGACAATTCCAAACTGGTAAGTACTCCTATGATGACAAGTGAGAAACTATCTATCAAATATACATATACACTGGTAAATTTGACAAGGTACAAGTCTATGATTTGTGGTTTTTATATCTAACTCAGACTAGACCAAATATTATGAATGCAGTAAGCATTGTTTAAAGATATCAAAGTAATCCTAAAGAAAATCGTGAATGTGCAGTAAAAAGGATATTCCGATATTTGCAAGGAACAATAGAATATGGGTTATGGTATTCTAGAAATGATGATTTCACTTTATGTGCATATACTGATTTAGATTGGACGGGAGATACTGATGACAGGAAGAGCACTTCTGGTGGAGCTTTCTTTCTCGGAAAGAAATTGGTTTCATGGATCAACATAAAAACAATCATGCATTTCTTTATCTACTGCAGAGGCTTAATATGTTACAGCAACAACTAATTGTGCTCAAGTCTTATGGATGAAGCAAATGTTGAAGGATATCAAGGTAAATTGTAGTGAACCGATAGTTATCTATTGTGATAACTCTGCAGCTATTGACATGTCCAAGAATCCAATAATTCACTCTAAGACTAAGCATATATCAATAAAGTATAACTTTCTGAAGGACAAGGTAGAAGAAAAGGAAGTCAAATTGGTTTATGTGAACACTAAAGAGCAGATTGTAGATATATTCACTAAACTATTGTCTAAGGAATCATTTGAGTATTTGAGAGATAGGTTAGGGGTTTCTGCCCCTCTGACAAAGACTTGATTGATGCAGTTTGTCATCAGTTTGACATGCATTATCAGAGATATTATTCATTCTAGCACTAATGAGTGGTGCTACTACTCAGGGGGAGTAGTCATCTTTGAGATTCAGAGGTTTACATTCTTGCTTTGATATTTTTTGTTAGATTTCTGGCATTGGTGTCAAAGGGGGAGAGATAGTGATGTGAAAAATAAATTCAAAACTTTACATAGATATTATTCATAGGGGGAGAGTTATTGATACTCAGGAGATTGTTGGTTGTCTTCCACGGGGGGAGACCTATTTGGAATTTCTTGGTACTTAGATATTTTTCACATTTAGTGTTGCCATCAATGCCAAAGGGGGAGATTGTTGGCAATATGGATGAATTGATTATGTGTTGCATTGATGTTTTGTCATTGATATTGTTGGCAAAGGCACACTCCAATGAGAAATTGTAGGTGATTGAAGGTATTGCAATTGATGGCAACCTTACAATCCTATGATACTAACAGGAACCAACACTGGCAGACTCAACACCGACACACAGATCACTGACACCAAAAAGATTGATCACCGGCACCATGGCTGACAAGAATTTTGTTTAAATGTATTTTGTATTTAATTGTAAAATATTTTGTAAGCCGACTTGGCAGATTGTAATGTGTAAGGCCTTCCCCAAACCAAGCTTTGATTTACTTAGTTGACCATGTTTGACCCTATTAATAAATGCTATATAATTCAATAGAATGGACTGTGTTAGACAGATAGATTGGTGAGAAAAGTAATTGAACCAAGTTATAGAATTATTTCACCTTGTGGTGTACATTTGGATGTGTTATGAATTTGAAATCTTAAAGATCCACTGATTGGATAATCTTGATCTAACGTATGTCAGCTATATCTAGATTTAGAACTTATATGATTCCATGATTTGGATAACATTGATGTATGTTGATGCTTCATTTATATGCTTTATGATATAGAACTCTATATGATTCTAGAATAGGATAAATTGGAGATGATGTATGTCATTATTGGATTTGCAGGACTTTACTATGATGATAGAATTAGGATGTATGTTTTATGTGTGGATCAAAATTATGAGAATTATGATAATTGCTTATGTGGATTTATTTGGATATGAGATATATTGAATTGTTCAAATGTAAATTGTATGCGAAGTGTTTGATGTGTATTCTAATTCATGTGTTTAATATTATATGAGGTTATTGGAAATTACTAATGTGTATTTGAGTGGCGCAAGAAAAGATATCCATGTGACCATGGAAATATTATGGAGAACCAAACCTAGACCTATGTATGTTCGTAAAACCAGGGTTTGTCTATTTGGAGAGACAACACCCCATTTGTGTCGTATTTTATTCATAATAGTAAATGATGCATGTGTGTTAAATGTTATTTATTTGATTTATTTAGATCTAACAAGAGACAAGATTTCATGTGCAGTTTTGTAAAAGTATTTTCTTTGTGTCACTTGACACATGTGTTGATTTATGTTTGAGTTTTTAAATTTGTCTCTTGGAGGGAATTGTTTAACTATAGCTTTTTCAATTAAATTTAATATGACTCCATAATTGCCTTAGGTAGAGAATCTTTGGGGGTGGTCAACTTAAGTTTGACCAAAAATTAACTTCAAAGGGGTTTAAAAGGGGTTAAATGGACACCTAGGGGTAGTTTAAGAGTGTTTCCTAGAGCCCATAAGGTATACCTAAGGGTTAGGAGTAATTTTAGGCAAGTTTCAACTCCCATGTGACCCTTTAGACACCCTAAAAAGTGGGTTTCTTAAGTTGAGCGAAAATTGAAAATTAGAAGGCTTGAACTAAGTTGTTAACCTTCCTTTTTGAATGAGAGTTCCCTTTCCCATTCTCTCCTACCTTTCCTTTTCAGTTTTTAGAAACTTGTGAGAACTCTCACTAGGGTCTTCTTAAGCAAGAATGAGAGATTTTGGGGGTAATCACCCACTCTCCATTTTTGGAGACAAATAATTTTGAAAAGAAAAAGATAGATTTGGGATTTAGAATTTGGCTAAGTGTAGAAAGGAAAGACTTGTGGAATTGGGCTGCTCGTCCTCAACAAAACTAGCATACCCTTGGGCAATTGAAGGTTGGTTTCACCTTTCTTGTAATGTTTTCTTATTGCATGTTGTATTGAAAGAAATGCTTGTGTAAAAAAAACTAGTTTTCTTTCTTGCATGTATTCCTTGGAAATTTGTTTGGTGTTTGTGCTTATGCAATTTATGTATTTTGGGAGTAATCAAAGCCTCCTACTCTTGGGAGAGAGGATGGTCTTGTGGGTGGTAGAAGTGATAGCCCTCGAGTGAGAGGCTCTTGTTATGAGAGTGATCACAAGGGATTTTATGTGACCCTTACTGCATGGCTTGTTTATGCATTGGGGGTCATAAGGACAGAAATAAGGCATGAATGCCTTGGGGGGCATAAGGAATGTGGGGTTGTTATACTTGATGTATTTGGTTTTCCATGAGGTGGCTATATGTTTTACCATACTTGCAGTCTCCTCAAGGTACTTGGTCCACTACCACCCTTGAAAAGACATCACAAATGTGTGGTACAGTGTAGCCTGGGTTGGGATTGTGTTTGAGATTGTGTTTTCCCTTGTCTTTTGTGTTTGCATGTGTGTTACCTGTCTAGGGCTTGGTTCTTCGAGCTTGGGGGTGGCTACTAGTTAGCCTAGGCTGGGAGGTGAGCACTCCATGGTCATCTCTTTGATTGTAATTGCAAGTTGTTAGAAGAAAATAGCAGGACAAGTAGATGTGGCTAGAAATGGTTGTTGTGGGAAAATATTTGCATATGTATTTAGTATTTTCTTCATTTATTAGAAATGAGAGACCTATTTGTAAAGTGACAAGAGTATCTTGGAGATAAGATTTAAATATTTGTAATAGTCATTTAAGTTATATTGCAGGAAAGAAATTGATTATTTCTGATTTTAGTTCCTAAAGTTTGAAATAAATATTTGTGTGGATAGGATATTCTGAAAAGAAAGAAAATTGTTATTCCCCTTACGCATTTGAAACAATTTATTTGAAAATAAATACAATTGATTTTGCATGCATGTAGAAGGCTGATAATAAAAGCATTTAGATCTATACATGAAAATGTAAAAGTTATCTTCTATTAAATCTGTGATTCTATGTTATGTGCGGCTTTATTTTATTTGCAGAAAATAAAGTCTATAGATAAAATAACCATCTCTATAGTTTAATGTAATAATTTCTAAATTTAAGATAGTTGCTGTTTTAGGATTAGCTAATCTTCTTATTTACTTTTATTGTAGAAAGTAAATCTAGAGTTAGATGGTCTAATTATTTTAAGTAATATAATACTTATCTAGTTGCAGAAAATAAATTTACATATTTAGTTGCAAAGATTTAAATTTAGGAACTAGATGGTCTATCTAATTTTAATAATTGTATTTGCATATAGTTGCTGTTAAAATTATTAAGCTCTGTTATTTACTTATTGTAGAATATAAAATCTATAGTTTACCAGATTTATTGAAATAAATAGTCTCTAGAGTTGTTGTTTTTTTAAGTATATTAAATTCGGTTATTGTGAGTAAGTAAATCAAACAAAATATATTTTATACATTGCTGTAAATCAAATTATTTTTAAAACAACTGTGAAAAAGTTTCAAAAGTAAATTTATAACCTCTATATATGTTGTACTGAAGAGATTTCTAAGTTCGGATGCACATAATCTATATATGTATATATATATTCTTTTAAATATATATATATATATATATATATATATATATAAACACATTGTTTAAATCCAGCTTTTAACACAATATTTTGACATAGTAGAGAATAAAATTTCTTTATAGAGATTTTTGCAAATTGTTATAATTATGCAAAATATATATATATATATATATATAAATTATATACTAAGTAAAAAAAAAAAATAAATAAATAAATAATAATAATAATAATAAAAAAAAAAATAGGGTTTTGGGGGCCCCACTGTGTGTGCACATAGTGGGTGGCCCACGGGCCACCACTGTGTGAACACACAGTGGGCAGTGCCGAAGCGCCACCACTGTGTGAACATACAGTGGCCCGACGCCCCGCACCACCACTGTGTGGGCACACAGTGGGCGGCGCCCGCACACCATTGTGTGGTCGCACAGTGGTAGCGCCCAACACACCCATCACCCCAACAAAAAAAAGAAATCGCCGCCGCATCTTCCATGTCTGCTTTGCACCAGAAAAAAACAAGATAAAACCGTAGCCCGGGTAGGGCTAGGGTAGAAATAAAAGAAATGAGTTATTAAAAAATGAATATAAAAGGACTCTTTTATAATAAGGATTAGGGTTTACATTTTATGAAAATATTATGAAGTGTGGATATATATATATATATATATATATATTCATAAGAATATAATATTGTAACGTCATAAATTGTATGCACTTGCTAAAGCAGTACAATTTAACACCTAGTTTAGCACCCGCCTTGGCGCAGTTGCATTTTGCATTGCATTTCCCCTTTAGCACTTAATTAATCAAATTAATTAGGTCTAAAGGTTCTATTTCATCATTCTCCACATCATAAAGTCGGGCCCTTTCATTAAAGCGTGCCCCTTTTCATTTTATTCCACCAATACATCATCTAATCAAAAACCCTAATTAGGCCCTATTCTGAGCTTGGGGGCTTAATTTCGGGGGTCAAAAAATCTCGAAATCACCTGTAACTTCGAGATTCTCTCTAAAATCATCATATCTGACGGCCCTGAAAATTTGGTGAAAAGTTGTCGGGAACGTGGCGCCCGGAGTGCACACGGTCCCGGACATTTTTCTTGAAATTTTAGGAGCGTGATCCAATCATAAAATAAAGCTTAACCCCAAGAAATTGGCGGGATATTCAATCTCTAGGTTGGCCAAAAGTTGGAATTAAGACCTAGGGTTTCATACATAAGAGCTCTCTTTCTTCATTTGAAGGGATCCGATTTTTGTTTTCAGGAACCTCATATGCAGCGAAAGAGCAGATCTTTGAAGACTTCAACAACTTACAACATCCCTCTATCAAGAATTTATCAATTCCATTCATCCATTTAGGGCTTGGAAGACATTGGAGAACAATAGGAGATTACTAACTAAAGATTGCTTGTACCCCGCCCTTGAGGGTTGGGTATGATTTCATGTTGTTTCCATGTCTTTGCATAAGCTTCAATATCTCATTTACTCATGCTTTAGATCATTTTGCATCTTGATTTAGAGCATTTACATTATCATTTACAAGCAATTAGGGTTTACTTTCTAGGTAGCTCTAGCTTGCTTGCTTGCATTTTAGATCTTGCACACACACAAGGTCTGCACACACATTACTTTTACAATACAACTTGGCTATTCATGGAGGTGGAAATCACCGAAGCGGGGGTTTGACTAAGGCAAAACCCTATATAGCCGCCCAAACACCTTTTTCAGATATAAGTGCAGGTTTCGAGACTTAGACGACGCTGCAGGTTGCAGATCCGGAAGAAGCAGGTCGAGACAGCACCCCACACCAAATTGCAGAGCAGAATACCAGGACAGGGGCATGGGGTGCCCTGGTCCTGCCAAGACAGGGGCGCTGGGTGCCCTGGTCCCTGGGACAGAAGCGCTGGGCGCCCTGGTCCTCCTGACAGACAGCATTTCAGACAGTTTCCAGAGTGCAAAACAATGGTTTCAGGTGTAGTTTCAGGTGTAGTTTCAGGTGCAGAATCAGGACAGTGGCGCCTGCGCCCCCGTCCTGAACATTTCCACTCAGATTTTGACTCTGGGTATGCATCTGCATTCTTGTTTTATCCTTGTGTTTACAACTTTCCATTGTTTAAGTTCAGTTCTGCAATCTTGTTGTTAGCTCATACTTGCATTTTAGGGTTAGGAATTGGACTTGCATAATCTTACCTTTCAAATACAACAAAGGAATAGAAATCCTAATAGGTAGCCCGTGGCTCTCTCTTTCACAAAAAGAAGTAGCCAATTGTGCGATACCTCTAGGCTCTTTCGTATTCCGTAATGTGTGACAAGAGGTAGGATTAGGGCATGATAACCTAGTCTCGCTTTTCCCCCCACACAAATATATGTATATTTTTATAAATAGGGTTTTAAATTTTGAAGGAAAGATCAAAAAGGAGTAAGGATATTTAACTAGGTGGTTATAATGTGTTAATAAATTTATGAGTGTGGTTATATATATCTATAGATATGTTTTTTTTTAAGTCATATATTTATGAAGTAATAATTAATTTAAATAAAATAGTTGAGGTGTTTTAAATTAAGCTAAATATTTGCAAAATTAAATCTTTAAGATGTATTAAATTAAACGTTAGGGAATTTAAATTTTGTAGTAAATTATTTGTCTATAGGGATTAAACTTTAGCCTCCTAGATATAGGTATATGAGATGAAGTTCTATAGGAAATATTCATTATGAGAATTATTTTAATTAACCCCCATTGCCGATTAGTAGTCACATGTTAATTAATGTTTAAAATAGATTTGAAACATTAAGTACTATGTGCTAGGACTAAATTTATTTATTCCCTAAAAGTGATTTATGACTATTGGAAATTAATATTATCCTTGTCTATCAATTTAGATTTTTGGATTTAATTAATCTATTGATTAAATTTGATGAGCTATTAAATTAACTCATGTAATATTTCGCATTTATTTTTAAATTATTTTCGTTTACTTGATTTAGTGGTTAGAGTTAACTCAAACATAGTTAAGACAAAACATGTTATAGCATTTTTATATTTGTCAATTTAATGTTTTAAGCTGTGTTTTTTTTAAAAAAAAATTATCCCATTCATGCCCCAAAGTTGGGCATGATATAATATGACTCATATAAGTATGAGATCATTATAGATAATTTAGAGGTGATAGAAGATGGAAGAATTAATACAGACCTAATATGCGAATTGTAAGGCAGATATTGGATAAGGGTTTATGTATATTGCAGAGCTTAAACTGGTACTGAATCTAGCATAGTAGATGTTGATCTAAAGAAGTACAAGACATTGGATTTGTATAATCCATTTTTGTAAGTCAGTGAGCTCTAGGCACTTGGCCTTCCTGCATGTGCAGGCCCCTATTGTAAACAGTAATATTCCCTTATTGGCCAGTAAGCAAATATAGTGGGTCACAAATCCCACCGACGTTTTTCCCACACTAGGTTTCCTCGTTAAAAATACTATGTTATGGTGTGTCTCTTATGTTGTGGTTACTGCTCTTATTTACTGCATTATTTTTGGTTTACCGGTACACAGTTTTGATATACTTTTCATGTAATAATTCAACTAAATTCTTATACCAGTCAGATAATGATTCACCCCCCCTCTCAGTATCTTTGGGAATCCTAACAAATATCAATACTAGCTATTATGGTTGGTTACTGGTAGACAGGTTTTGGTTACCGGTAGAAAATCTAGTGTTACGGATAGAAGAGACTATCTGTTGGACACTTCTAGCATGTTTGGATCAATGGAGTATGTTTGATTTTATTTGTTACATGCTTCTGGAGCATTTTTTGGTCAATTGGTATTGACTTGGTAATCATATTCTATCATACACTCTTGTAAACCCTTACCAGCATGGGTTTAAGGTTTAACCGACAGAGCTTTCACTGAGAAATATTGACAAGATGCATAAGTGGTGTTGTTGTGGCTTCTAGAAGGAATTCAGGATCATGAAGATGTTCTCTGATCGTGCTTCAACTATTTGAAGACATTGCTTTGGCATGGTGGACCCAGATTAGGTCTGGTGCCTATCTAGGTTTATGGACCGGTATCATGTTAACGTGTTCTCTACACATTACCGGGATGATTTATGAATTGGTAATTGTTGTTTTGGTCATAAGCTGACATGGCATATCATTGTAATATGGATATCTATAATGATATTATTGTAATATATTTTAGGTGGCTGACCTAATTGGTTTAGGCCTTAGGGTTGGTATAAATTGATGTAAGATCTTATTGTAAATAAGGCATCATGGTTGTGGAATATAATATCATATACGAAGGAGATTCGATCGATCATAGCTGATCGAATTGGGATTAAGGAAGAGGTCAAAGGCCTCTGGTATTGAGCTTAACCGAGACTATAATCAGGCATGGTAGATGCTATCTTTGGTAGTTCATTATTCTGGATTGTTGTCCATTCATCTTGAGGTGGTTATAACCTCTCTATAGTCAATAAGACTCTTTTGTAATGAGTAGTACACTCTAGGAAGTGTGCCTTCTTTCATGTGCATGTGCCTCATTGTATCGCATACTTTCTACAGCCGTATCATCTGACTATGGGTAGGCTTCCCACAATGGTTTTTCTCTTTCTATTTTTTCCACATACAAATCATGATGTTATGTGGTATGGTTGCATTGTGTTGATTATCTGTTTCACTCTTAAGTTTTAATGCTTACCGGTATCTAGTTCTACTATTCTGGTACTTAATGTCTATGTGATTGGGTTAAATGTTATTAAGTGGATTAATTGATATAATCTATTAACAAATGATTCACCGCGCCCCCTCTCAATTGGTCACCGGTTATCCTAACAGGATCACCTTCATTTGGAGTTTGCAATTTATCCCACATAACCTTTGCTGATGATTTATCAGCCAATCCCATGATTTGTTGATCAGTAAGTGCACACAAGAAGGTTTCTCTAGCTTTGCAATCATTTTCAATATTCTTGTCCAGGTCTGTAGGAGAAGGATTACTAGTTGCTAGATCATAAGGTTGTATCCTTTGTTAGTAATCTCCCAAATATCCTTACCAAGACATCTAAGATGAGTCTCCATTCAAAATTTTCATATCCCATAATTTGTTTCATCAAGCTTAGGGATTTCTCTTCTAAAAATAGTTGTCGGTGGATTAGAAGTATTAGCTGCCAAAGGATCTACCTCAAGTGTTTAAGCTTCTACAAAAGAGGACCAAAGATCTGATACCAATTGTTAGGATAATCGGTGAACAACTGAGAGGGGGGGCTAAATCAGTTGTTAAAATATTATATCAACCAAACCACTTAATAACCTTTAACCAGATCACATGAACATTAAGTAACGAAATAGAAGAAATAGATACTGATAAACAATACAACTTAACAATAAAATAGATAATCAACTCATTGCAACCATACCATAGAACACCATGATTTGTACATGGAAAACCCGAAATGGGAAAAACCACGATAGGAAGCCTAGCCATAGTTAGATGATACTTCTACAGAAAGTATGTGATACAATGAGGGCCTGCACATGCAGGAAGGCACATTGCCTAGAGCGTACTGCTCATTACAAAAGAGTCTCACTGACTACAAAGAGGCTATAACCACCTCAAGATAAATGGACAACAATCTAGAATAATGAACTACCAGAGATAGCATCTACCATACCTGATTACAGTCCTGGTTAAGCTCAATACCAGAGGCCTTTGACCTCTTCCTTAATCCCAATTTGAACACCTATGACTGACCAAATCTCCTTTGCATATGATATTACATTTCACAACCACAATACATAATCTAGAATGAGATCTTACATCATTTTATACCAACCCTAAGGCCTAGACCAATTAGGTTGGCTACCTAAAAGATATTATAATAAGACCATTACATACATCCATATTACAATGATATCCCATGTCGGCTTAAGACCAAAACAATAATAACCAATCCATAAATCATCCCAGTAATGTGTAGAGAACACGTTAACATGATATCGGTCGATAAACTAGATAGCCACCAGACCTAATCTGGGTCCACCATGCCAAAACAATGTCTTCAAATAGTTGAGGCACGATCAAAGAACATCTTTAGCATCTTGAAATCCATCTAGAAGTTGCACCAACACTACTTATTCATCCTGCTAGGATTTCTCAGTGAAAGCTCTGTTGGTTAAACTTTAAACCCATGCCGATAAGGGTTTACAAGAGTGTGTGATAGCATCTGATTACCAAGTCAATACCAACTAACCAAAACATGCTCCAGAAGCATGTAACACATAAAATCAAACATACTTCATTGATCCAAATATGTTGGAAGTGTTCAATAGATATTCCCTTCTGCCGGTAACACTAGATCTTCTACCGATAACCAAAACCTATCTGTCGGTAACCAACCATAATAGCTAATGTTGACATCAATAACAAAACATCAATGCAACACATAATCAATTTATCCATAATTCCAACAAGTGGTTTCTTGAGTTATCCTATGTTGGATTATTTTGTTGTGTATGATTATTGATTGGTTTAATTATTAATTAATTAAGTAATTGATTAAATTGATTTATATAGTTTAATAAGTTTAAATCAAACTAATGGATTAATATAGTTTATAATAATAAATTAAATAATATTTGATATAAATATTTTATATTAATGGGGAAATTAATTATTATTTATTTAATTATTTGTTGTGGTTTTAATATTATGTGGTTATTTATTTATATTTCATTATTTATTTAATTAATGGGCTTTTATAATTAATTGTGCCCTTTTCGGATTTATTATTGATATTTAATTGTTTTATGTTGTTGTCAAGACTTTAATATTTTACTTGGATGGACAAATATTATTATCCATGGATATTATTTATTTAAGGGGGTTTTGATTTATTATTTTATTTTATTTGCCATTTTGCCCTCTTGGTTAATTTAATTTTATAAAAACTACCTACCCTTTTACCATATTGGTTTAATGGTGGGAGGTAGGTAAATAATATAATATAATTATTAAATACTTGCCTTGAAATAATTCTAGGTAGGTATTGTTGTCTTCAAAATCTGATTCCTTTTAATATCCTTAAAATAATATGATTAAACTCGGTGCAAAAGAGACATCAAAGATAAGGAAATTCTCAAGACAACATATGACAAGGCTTGATTGAACCTTCTACACTTCGGACTTACTCAGAGCCCAGGTGGGTATACCTTTGTGAATTGAATTCACACTTTCAAACATAAACCCACAGTAAACCAGTCCAGAAAACTAGTGGATCTATTCACCTTGAAATCAACTAAAAATAAAGAATGGAAATTATACTTAAATTCAGCATTTCGATCAACAAAACATGCAATAAACAAATTCAATCAATACCAGTGCCTTATCCAAGGTCATAGAGTCATCTAAACTCAGATAATACTCCTCAAACAAAACATCTTTATGCGTCCCGTTGGCTTGGTTTCTATTAATCCTTGTATATGCCTGACACCTACAAGAATTTATGCATTCCAAATTAAGCTATGATCATCAAAATTCAAAGTCTCTTCCAAAGAGTTTACTGGTATGAGTGATCCCCGCATCTTTAATTTCCCTCCTAAAGAGAAAAGCTAACAAACACTTCTACTAAAATTGCTTTGCAATTCCATTCAAACAGAACAACCCTGGATTATTCAGAATGAAAACAGTAAACAAATTGTAAACACACTTGAAGACAACACAAAGCTTCACTCAAAACCAATGGTCTGTATATTGATATTTAGTTCAAGAAATATTACAAGAAGTTGTTGAATATTCTCCATAAGACTTAGAAAAGCTCAGATAAATTTCTGCAGCGTTTTCTTACAATTCTTTGCGATCTCCCTTTCCTCTAGTCCTGGTATCCATTTATAACAACATGGATGCACAAAGCTTCGGACTTCTCGAGGAGAGTTTGTTACAATCATTTCTTTCAAAATAAAGAGGTTACAAGCTTTTCGCAAAAACAGTTACAAGCTCTTTTCAACCTCTGTAGTTTCTTCAACAGGCTGTTCGGTTGCAACCTCTTCTACCTTTTCAGAGATGCTTTCCAACTATTTTAGATCATGGGTGGCATATTTAGTTTTCCACTCATCATACACCTCTTCTGTCAGCCATGAGAAATTAATAACTTTATCCTTAGTTTTAGTCAACCTTTTCCAAGAATTTCTCATTTTGTTGACTTCTAAATTAAGAAAACCATAATGTGATTTAATTTTCTCTATCTCTTGTATTGTCAAAACAAAGAAAGAAGCATCATCTAGATCAATAATTCCTTTAACTCTTGGTGACAATTTAGCTTCTATCTCCTTAAGCCACATTTGTTTGTCCTTTAATTGATTCGGGTTAGCAAAAACTCTTGGGAGCAACTCAAAAACTTGATCAGTGTACTCCTTTTTGCACAAATTTACCTTCCTATCAACATTATCCACTTCTGCTGCTAATTGTACTAAGACTTTAGCGACATCAAAAGTGGATTTAATGATGGGATTGGCCCTTGCTTCATCGCAGCATACACACATAAACTCTAAATCTTGCTCCCTAGGCCTCCATTTGTCAAAAATAGATGTCAAAATGGCCTTGTCTCTCCTGAGCTCATTCCATATATCCATAATTTTACCTACATTGTTGTAGAGCAATGAGGCATTTATTGTATCTGCAAAACTAGAAATTGTAGCTCTTACTCTCTCCTCATACTTCTTTGCATATAAGGCCTAAGCCTATTTCAAGTTTTCTTATTCTTGAGGAGTAATTTCAACCATTTGAGAGCTGGAGGGTGCTGGAGATGGTGGAAACTCAATGATAGGGCTAGTAGGTGGAGGTCTTGCAGGAGAAGAGGAGATCATCAGTGTTGAAGATGCACCTTGATGGTATTGTCCAATCAACTGGCTCTAGAGCTTGGCAATGATGCTATCCTTACCTCTTACCTCCTCCTTGGCATTATTATAGGCCTTCAAAACTATTTCCAACTTAACTTGGAGGGCCTCTTTCTCTTTGGCTTCCTTCTCTGCTACTGCAACACTAAATTTTGTAGTCTCTAACACAGTGCTAGCATCCTCCACTACCCCTGTACTCTGCACTCTCTTCACCATCATCCCACCAAGGTAACTTGACCCTAGGTTGTCTTTGTTTTTCTTACTCTCATTTCTCTTGAGAGACCACATGACAAGTGCAACATTGTCCTTATTGAAAGTAATCCCCTCCATGGGTTTAGTCTCTTTTCTCACTGCATCTAGTACCAGGGCATCTGCTATCTCCCATTCAAGTAAAATAAGCACTCTAGCTTGTGCTACCATATCTCTTCCCTGCTCAAAGGTGATGGTTTTGAATTCTTCCATCATCTCTTGTTTTATTTCCTCTTCTACCAGGGCTGGATCTTTATTGGGCTACTCAGCCTTTCTCTTTTCACATCTAGTATTATATTTATCTATATGTTGTTTCCATATAAACTACATAAATGCTTCTGATGTGACAAAATTGTTATCAGCTAAGAAGGCATTACTTGCCTGCTTTATCTCAGGATCCCACTCCTCGCCTTTGAGTTCAGTGGTAGTGATATCCATTTCAGCAGCAATGGGTTCTTCTGGCATTCCTTCCTCCACTTCATCATAAGTGTGGGCAATTTCCCCTAGACTACCTAACTGTAGGAGTTACTCAGCTGCTGCTTGCTCATTTTCTATATGGATAGGGGATTGGGATGGGGAATACAAAGGTGTATCCGATTGTACTTCTTTCCCCACCCTTTGCTTCTTTGGGCTTTCTTGGATGTCAATGACATCTTGTATCTTCCTCTTTCCTTTAGAGGTAGAGGGCTCCCCTGTTGTAGGCATCAACACACTATAACTGGATTTCTTATGCAGTGTATAATCACCAGGAGGGATTGCTTTGCTGGAAGCTGACCTACTTAGTATCATTCTTGCCTTCTCAAGGTTTCTCTTGATTACAGCTTCCCTCTTCTCCTTCAGGGTCTGCATCACATCTTTAAAGAAAACAATCAAAAACTTTATTTTCTCCTTCAGTGGGAAAAAGCTAGACAATGGGTCATAGCTAGCATCAAACTGATGCACAAAATCCAAGGCTTTCTTATAAGCCACCCACTTCTCTTTCCTTAGCTCCTACTCATCTAGATCAAACTCATTTCTGATGAGGTCTTCAGGAAACTGGAATTGATGAGGCCTACCTCTGCATGCTACCTTCTTTCTAAACATACCGTTGAAGAAGTCTTTTGGATCAACACACCTAGACACTGCAATGGACAAATGATAAGGCTTAAGGAAATCCTCAAAGCAATTCCAACCTCCCTTTGTTATTACAAATTGGTGGGCTATGGTAGCTGCAAGGAAAATAGTCCCTTTACCTCTACCTGTCAACTCTGCCTCTTGTAAATCACCAATTTGTCTAAGGATCTCTACAATTCCCACTTTGAGAGGGACCTAGTAAGGTAACTAAAATGGGGTGCCTCTGAAACCAAACACTCTGAAAACTATTGAGACTGGATACAAGTAAATGTCACCCCAATTATGAACAATTTTTATGTTCTCTGCAAATTCCTTTGGTCTTATGAATTTCAGAAGAACTTTGGGGATTCTTGGGTTCTCAGAGCAGAGGAGAGTCCTTATCTTGGATGCAAAATATTTATCAAACTTCAAAAAATTGGCATCCTCTCTATCCCATGACAACACAGTACTCCATAATTGTATCGACATTTTTTCTCCTTCTTTCTCCTTAATAAGGTCTAGTCCACTGGCAAAGTAATCACCACCTTTGAAGAGAAAAAGATGCATCAAGAGTGAGTACCATCCGAAAGGTCTATCCACCTTTCCATTCTTGATTCCTGTTAACCCTCCATGAATAGCATCAGCAATGTAAGAGGCATAAACAAATGTAATTGCAAGAGAAGGATTCAAAATCTGAGCAATCATTAATAGATAATGATTTGGCATATTTGCTTCAGCATCTTCTCACAAAACTTGGCAAAGTGCCCAATACATTCCTTTAGCCCTCAGGGTGAACATACTTAAGGAAAAGGGCTCTTGTGTGTTGGGTCCTACAACTGTTAACCCCCCTATCTTCACAAAAAACTCCTTGAGAGGCCCGTTCCTGAGATGACTCCTTTGTGCACCATAAATTTGGGCTAATGATGTGAAATTTATAGGTTCTAGAAAATTGGTGAACTCATTAAGCCCAAAAGCTTTCCTAAATTTTTTAGCATTAATCTCAACAAGGGTTTTCCCATTTATATCCTGAATGCTTCTTGTGACTAGATCATAGTTGAGCACAATTTGGGTCAATAGATCTATGTCCATAAATACCCCTGGGACTACTAATTTCCCGACATCTAATTCCCAGATACTGTTTTGCGGAGCAGGAGAATTTCTCATTCCGAATCCAATTTTAAACAAACCCAACCCAGACAATCCAACCTATGGATCTCTCAACCAGTTATCCTTGTCATATAGTCCTTCTCCTATCTTTAAACGGGGAGCCTTGGGCACTAATTCTTTTGCCTTTGATGCTTGATTAGTTGAAAACAATTTTGTTCTAAAAAATCATCATAGACACTCCTTTCTGAATAGTTAACTTTGCCAAAAAATTCTCTTTTAGGAGCCATTTTGAAAACGTAAGAAATGAATACGACTCTTAAACAATTCTGTGACAAATCAATTATCTTATCTAAAACACTACATAGGAATTGCTACATAAGAATACGAGAGAACCTGTTCTTCGCTTGAAGGAATTTGCTCTACAACTGAACCGACTTGCTCTGTACCTAAAGAAAATAACTCTGCATCCGCTCTTTTGCAAAATTCTTTAAAAGATATCTTCACCCGGTTGATAGGAAATCAAATATTGTACTTAGGGCCTTAACTACAACATTGATTCCGCATGCTTCGATCGTCCCTTCAAAATTGAATTCATATGAGAATTCATATTTTTCGCTCCAATGGGTCACAACGTTCCTGCAAGTGTTTCATTTTGCTCTTTCGCAACTTCACGAAGCATAACTATCGGGCAGCTTGGTCCTGCGAAATAGCGCCGACTGTCTGATCAAAAGAAACTTGATCGAGCGTTAGATTAACTGACAACTTTGGCTCCACGTCAGGTCCCGCTTCTCTATTGGCTATATGATACCATGTGGTGCCCAACCATTGGCCTTGAAATTTCCTTCACATTCGACTTAATGCTGGCTGCATGTCTTTCCTTTATACTGCCGATTCCACCTTGGCAGGCCCACACTTTCTTCTTAGACCACGTGTCGCTGGACACGTGGATGGCTCTCATTCACTCTCGCTATTTCATGGGGTATAAAGAATGAGCATCTTACCCTTGTGAAATAGCGCATGCTATCAGATCATCTTTTAAGTTGATCAACATTTAACCGTCTGAAAAAGCTTTCAGGAGGGGTGGGCCCGCTGACTCACTGTGAACACCTAGCGTCCAGTCACCTTCGGAGCTGACTTGTCACTTTGTTATATACTAAAAGGAAACCACGAGGCCCCAACAAACTCTTAACAGTTGTATCCTCTAGGGCCGCCATCATGACACGTGGACGGCTCTCATTCACCCTCGCTATTTTGTGGGGTATAAAGAATGAGCATCTTACCCTTGCGAAATAGCGCAGGCTGTCAGATCATCTTTTAAGTTGATCAGCATTTAACCATCTGAAAAGGCTTTCAGGAGGGGTGGGCTTGCTGACTCACTGTGAACACCTGGCGTCCAGTCACCTTCAGAGCTGACTTGTCACTTTGTTATACGCTGAAAGAAAGCCATTGGGCTCCAGTAAATTATTGATAGCTGTACCCGCCAAGTCATCTCCTAACTACGATCTGACTCACCTCTAGGGCCCGCCTTTTAGCCTTTAATCCGGACCCGCTGACTGTTGTAACTTACGCCACGTGCCACCATTTTACTCGCTATCATCAACCAGCTGGACCATCTATGTGGCATGCCATGTCATTTTCGCAACTTCGCTGGTTTTAAATTATGCGCAACTTCACCTAGCGAAATAACGTGAGCCATGGATCCACCCGCGAGATGCGCACCAGTTACTGGGCCTGACAACTTTAGGAGAAAAACATATAAGGCATAAATTTGTTGATTAATTAACATGACCGCCTAGGCAAACAACAAGGGGGAACACTTCCTACGACCCCATGACCCATTACTTAAGTGAATAAAGTAACGAAATATTAGAAACCAGAGGGTTTAAAACAAACACAAGGGGATCTAAAATAAAAAACCCTTAAACCCTTGAGGTCTAGAACAAAGCTGAAGCATTTGAAACTGCACCCTATTCAAACTTTCAACAAACCATAGCCAATCATGGGAAAAGAAAAGCCCAATTTTAATCAGTGATAACAACGGCTCTGACTGGGGATGGTTGATTGCAAGGTCAACACAAGAAAACATAGAAACTCTGGAGAAACAGACCAAAACAGAAAGGCAGGAAAGGAACAAAATATGTACAAACAAAGGACCTACCGTGCATGGACATTAAGAGAAATAATGCTTCAAGAATTGTCCATGCACTGGAAATTCTTGCATTTCACCATCCATATTTTTCAAGAAATATGAATCCTTACCATTTAAGTCACAAACCACAAAAGGGCCAATCCATAATGATTCAAATTTCTTATGCTTTCCCTTATCCTGTCCTTTTGCATTCCACTGAAGAACCATGTCTTCAATTGGAAACTTCCTTAGTGATGTCCTTTTATCAAAAAGATACTTTGACTGCAACTGGATCTTCTGATTTTTCTTATGGGCAGAAGTCCTAAGCTCCTCCATTTCTATAATTTGGATCATTTTGTTTTCCATTGGTTCAGATACCTCCATGTCCTCATTTTGCAAAAACTTATAAACTGGAAGAAGGTTATTTACCGGCAATCTGGCTTGGGCACCATAAACTAATTCAAAAGGTAACATTCCAATGGATTTCTTAACTGTTATTCTATCTGCCCATAGAGCTAACTTCAACTTTTGATCCCAAGATCTTTTATTCTCTTCTAGGATTTTCTTGATGATATTCAACAGGCTTGTATTGCTGGATTCTGCTTGTCCATTCCCCTGAGGGTGATAAGGTGGAGAGTATGACATGAGTATACCATGACTAGTACAAAAGCCTACAAATGCTTTTGATCTGAAACACATGGCATTATCCATCACCAATTTTGTAGGTGTTCCAAATCTAGTTACAATATTATCCATCAGGAAATCAATGACAACTTTACTAGTAGCTCTTCTTGTAGGGATGGCTTCTATCCATTTGGTGAAATAATCAGTGGCCACTATGATCCATCCATGACCTTTCCCTGACTTCTCAACAATTTCTCCAATAAAATCAATGCCCCACTAGACAAAAGGAGCTTCTACAGAGACTGGATTTAGGGGTAAGGCTCCTTCATACTTGAGCTTGGATGAGAATCTCTGACATGGGTCACATCTCCGAACATATGCATGGGTATCTTTAAATAAGGTGGGCCAATAATACCCAACCCGGATTATCTTACCAGCAGTAGTCTTAGCAGAATAGTGACCTCCACATACTCTATCATGCATTTCAGTCAACACCTGTTTAGCTTGAAATTCATCCAAATACATTAGTAACTCTCCATCTCTTTTCCTCCAGAAAAGATCACCCTGAATGAGCACATATTTTTGGGACTTGAGTTTCAGAGTTCTTTTCTGATTGTATGTCATCTCTTCTGGGAGTGCATCACCTCTCAAAATTTGGATTATCTCTGTGTACCAGGGTTGCCTCTCAATACTTGTGACCAAAGCATCTCTAACCTCAACCTTGTGTATTTCTACATTCATGAGATTCGACTCAGTCATGAGCTTAGCCAAACCTAAACCTCTCACCAATTTGGTGATCTTTATCTCCAAGTTGAATTCCTGAATTCTATTAATCCATCTTCATCTCTTCCCAGTAACCTCAGACTGAGACAAAATATCTTTAACTGCAGCATGTGGGACATAGGCAATGATATTTACATTCACTAAATATGGTCTAAAAGCCTTAACAGCTTTAACTAGGGCATAAGCTTGTTTCTCCATGGTTTCATATTTTAGTTCTACCGCCTGCAAAGACTTACTGTAGAAGGCTATGGGATGTTCATATCCTTCATTGTCCTTTTTTAGTAATACTGCAGCCACCGTATGATATGAAGCAAAAGAAAACAGAGAAAAAGGCTTACTATAATCAGGAGATTTCAACACTGGTGCCTCCTAGATTGCCTTCTTAACCTCAACAAAAGCTTTTGAAGCTTCTTGATCCCAATAAAATTTTGTATCCTTCTTAAGCAATTTGATGATAGGCTTCACTATCTCTGCGAAGTTTGCAATGAATCTCCTGACAAAATTTATTTTACCTAAAAAGGATTGGATACCTTTCACATTTTTAGGTTTAGACACCCTATTGATTGCTTCAATTCTCTCAGGGTCTATTCTTACCCCCTCCTTGGAAACTATGTGTCCCAGTAGCTTTCCCTCAGTGACCCCAAAATGACATTTCTTGGGATTTAGTGATACACCAAATTCCAAGGCTTTATTGAACAGCTTCTCTAGATGTCCACAATGATCATCAGCTTTCTTAGAGAAACAAGTTAGATCATCTTGATAAACCACCATGATGATGTTTATGAATTCTTTGAAAGCTACATCCATAGCTTTCTGAAATGTAGCTCCTGCATTTTTTAATCCAAATGGCATTCTCACATATACATAAGTTCCCCATGGAGTAGTGAAAGTTGTCTTAAACTATTCAGACTCCTTTACCAACACTTGATTATATCCTGAGAAACCATCCATCATGGATAAAAGATCACATCTTGTCACTCTTTGTAGCATGGCTTCCATATTTGGGGATGAGTGGTTGTCTTTCAAGGAAGCAACATTTAGATTCCTAAAATCTACACACAATCTGATGTCTCCATTCTTCTTCCTCACTAGGACCAAATTGGAGACCCATGAAGAATGCCTTATTGGTTTGATAATCTCCCCTTCTCTCAATTTGGTCAACTCTTGTTGCATTTTAGTTTCTAACAAGGGATTGATAGGCCTCTGTTTATATTTGAAAGGCTTAGCATCTAGAAGTAAAGGAACTTCATGCTGAAAAAAATCTTGTCTATACGCCTTTAGGTCTTCATAAGACCAAGCAAAGACACGCTTATACCTTTTCAATAAATTAATAAGGTTATTCCTGACATGAGGGGGTAGTTTCTTTCCAATATATACCAACTTAGGGGATGATTCTGTCCCTAGGTTTACCTCCTCTAACTCTTCCAACTTGGTGGTAGACTGCTGATGTAAATGACTATCATTATAACTAAACATGCTCTCCAGCTCCACCAGCCCTTTAGGTATTTCATTGGTTTCCAACCGGACCACATCATTTCCAAACACTGTCTCTCTGTTGTCTACCACTTCCACCAATGCATTACAATCAATCTTTTGTCCATCATAATCATCAACACATTGGATGAATGTCTTCATCATCAGCAAAAACTTGCCAATTGTACACATTATCAGGAATAGTAGGCCTAAATTTTATTTCCACAATGGAAATACCAGTTAGCGTTGCATCATCATTTTCAAAGCAACATTAGCTAGGAAATCTGCCATAATATTTTTTGCTCGCTCTATCCAATTAATAGAAAATGCATCAAAATGCTCAATAACATCCCAAACAGCATGCTTATATTGCTTTAATCTATCATTCTTGGATGCATATTTAGATCTCACCTGAGAAACAACCAATTCTGAATCCCCCATTACTTTCAACAGTTGGATTCCATGCCTTTTTGCAACCTCAAGTCCTAGTAATAGGGCTTCATACTCTGCAGTATTATTTATGCACTGGAATGCCAATAAAAATGAGTATTTAAAAGTTATACCTGACGGGGACACAAAAAGAACCCCTGCTCCAGATCCTTCTTTGGAGCAAGCTCCATCAAAATAAATCTGCCACAACCCATACTGATGTGCTTGTAGCTCAACCACAATAGAGTCGGTATTCTTCAATTGAGGTAAAATTGGTTGAAGTCTAAAGTTATCTAAATCTACATCAATCATACAATTAAGCATACTAGGGTCTACATTTTCAATTACCCTAGGAGCTCGTGGCTCTCTGTATAATTTGACTTGATTTCCGCTAATAGGAATGGTAGCATAAGATAAGTCCAGTTGAACATTTCCCCCTACTACTGCTGCCCACTGCCTGGAAAGTAACATACCATAGTGGGGTTTAGTGTCAATAACAATAACATTCATTTTGTAAGTGGCTTTAGGGAATGCTACTATTTTTACTTCTACATCTTTCATTGTACCTATCACAGGTACTTCTTTGTTATCCATGGCATATCATTTCCCATACACAGTGGTTATTGATAACCCTAATTCTTTCATAACACCATAGGGCATTACATTAGCAGCGACACCTGAATCTATCATGCAGTTTTTAATCAATCGGTTATTGACTAACAAGGTAAAATAGAAGGGATCTACCTGAGAAGTCTCCTGAGTGATAGTGGTTCCAACATAAACCTCTGGGGTTTGGAACTCTTGATCCTTTCCAAGTTTAGCTAAATCGGTGGGTAATACTATGTCACTATCAGATATACTAGAGAATAAAGACAAAGCTGCCTCCTTATGTTCTTTAATCTTTAGTAATTCTACTAATGGAACAGTGACCTTCATTTGAGTTAAAGCTTGGGCCATGTCAAATGTAGAACTATTGCATTTTTCAGTATTAGCCCTAACTTTTTCTGTTTTGAATTGATTTGCCCTTTTCACCGTCTCTGCTCCTTGTATATCACTAACATTTTTATCATCTTTGCCTTTGAGTACATCTTTAACTTGTTCCCCCTTTTCTTGACCGGCCTTAGGAACAGTAGTAGCACTACTTGATGCCCCCCTTTTTGTAACTTCCTTTACAAACATAGAACCTAGCTCACCCTGATCAGTGTCTCTCTTAGTGCTTCTCAGATTATAGTTATGTTTTGCTTTGGCAATTGCAGCCTTAGTGAGATTTCTAACTTCTTCCTCACTAGGCCTCCTAAGATGAACCTCTTCATCTTCAATTGTTACCACATTCAATGTAGGATGCCAATCTAAGGCTAACTGTCCTTGCACTAGCTTTTCATTATCCAACACATCACTGTATTCACTTTGCACAGATTCCTCATCACTTTCTACGATGGTTTCAAACATATTAATGTCAGGCTCTTCTTCTAGTCTCATAGATTCTTCAAGAGCTTGAGCCACTGCACACTAATGAGGAGAATGTGGTCCATCACAAGCAATACACCAAGGAGTATTTTCTATATTGTGAACAGTTTTCCCTTTCAAAGGATCCGTGTGTCTTGACTTTGGGTAATTTTGGGCTTCTTAATTTGGGGTTTACCATCCTTCCAATTGGTATTATATGGCATATCATGTAATCTAGGAGGTCTATCTTGCTAGTTATAATGAGGTTTATCATTTTTGTTAACCTTGGCAGTCAAATCTTTCATAGCAGTAACCAATTTCTCTATTTTATCATCCTCTTTAGCAACTTTATTAGGTTGTTGTTTGGTTTCTTGCCATAATCTACCATCTGTCCTTCTTCCTAATTTTCCAGATGCTTTTCTGTTACTTTCTACATTTATGGAAATTCTAAAAGCATCTCTCAAGTTATGGGGATTTTTATCTCTCAAGATATAGGCCATTTTGGAATCAAATGCATTGTAATATGTATTAAGACACATGTTATCATCTAGCCTCATCACTTGATACAATCTATGCATGGCTTTCTAGAATCTGGCATTGAAATCAGTGACCATTTCATTTTCAGATTTTCTAATATTGTTGAACTCATTTAGCATGAAACTCACATTAGTCTTGTCACCATACTACTCTTGAAAGCAATTTTTAAAATCTTCCCATGAACCTATGCTATTGACTGGAAGACCTTTGTACCAATCTCTTGCATCATCAACCAGGGATTGAACAAACAGTTTCATAATAACATCTTCATCTACTATCTCATAATCATTTATTAGATCCCCAAAAGATTTCAGATGTTCCTCAGCACTAATTGCATTGTTCCTAGCAAATTTATGGAGTTTGTCTCTTAACTCAGTAGGAACATGATTTGGATATCCCAGGATCCCATCAAAGAACAATTGTCTATATTGTTCTAGATTGATTGGTCTTCTTTGAAAAGGGGTAATAGCACTATTATTTCCCATGGTCATTTTAACTTTTGGGATTGGGGATTGAGGTTCTTGGGTGTACTATTTATTCACAGATATTTGGCTTACTGAGGCAATATTAGCTTGTACTGCAGGTTGAGTATTAACCTGAGGAAAGGAAATGTGTTGGGGATTAGGCTTGCTAAGATCTTCTGATGGGAATGTAATAGGGGGAGCCTTTAAGTAATTAATCTTTCTTTTTACTTTCTAATTCGCTGCTTCTAACTCAGCCTTTTCCAGCTCCATTTGGAGATCTTCCTTTTCCTTCCTCATCCTTTCCATCTCTCTCTTATGTGCTAGAATCCTATGAGAGATCTCTTCTACAGTTTTAGATTCTATTCCATCATCTACCCATTTCTATTTTCCTTTATCTAGATTGGCTTTAGGAAACTGGGAGTCATTAAATACTTCCCTAGTTGGCTGGGCTACTGACTTACAAGCTTGTTTAGTTTTGGGGATTAGGATTTCTCTAATCATAGGGCCTTCCTCATCACTTTTTTCTTTCTCTTTAGCAAGTACTTCAAGATCAGCTATCTATCTAAGAAGCCTATCTCTTTCCATTAGTTTGGCTTTAACTTCCTTCTCCTTATTTGCCTCCTTTTGGGCTCTTAGGGATATCAAATGATGGACTCTTCTATTTAAATCTTCAATTTCTTGAGACACTTTATCCTCATTAGGGAAGTTTTCTTCAGAGTCTGATTCATTAACTTGATCTATGTCAATCAGACTAATGTTCCCATCAATTGTCCTAGGAGCAAAGTGCCTAATTGCATTTGAAGTAGTTCTATCTTTTGTAGAAACACTAACATGAGATAGATCTTGATTTAAAATAGGTGCATCATCAATATTTCCAAACAATTCTGAATGGAAACCTAAAATATCATGCTCTGAATCTCTGGAAGATGAATTAGAATTTGCATAAATAGGTCGATCAGGCATCTTACCAGTACTATTGTTTTTCTACACCCAAGCAGCATTTGATGGCTCATGCAACACAGATCTCTTCTGGCCTCTCCGTGACTGTTCTGGCAGACCTTCTTGCAAGGTTTTATGAGGATGTTTCTTCATGAATGATCTTGTGTTTTTTGCTCCTTGCATCTCGCTTATCTTCCTTTTAGAAAAATTTGTATCTCACAAGGACTCATTCAAAAGTAACAGAGTCGCCACCCACAAAACTATGGGAATTATGAAAACAAGCAGTCTTATCCACAAACACACAACAATTTTTTTTACAAGCCTCAACACATATCTGTGTTTATATCTTTATTGTAACTCTCCCCAACAAAGTCACCACTTTTGTTGTCTTCAAAATCTGATTCCCTTTAACATTCTTAAAATAATATGATTAAACTCGGTGTAGAAGAGACATCAAAGATAAGGAAATTCTCAAGACAACATATGACAAGGTTTGATTGAACCTTCTACACTTTGGACTTACTCAAAGCCCAAGTGGGTATACCTTTGTGAATTGAATTCACACTTTCAAACATAAACCCATAGCAAACCAGTGCAGAAAACCAGTGGATCTATTCACCTTGAAATCAATTGAAAACAAAGAATGGAAATTATACTTAAATTCAGCATTTCGATCAACAAAACATGCAATAAACAAATTCAATCAATACCAGTGCCTTATCCAAGGTCACAGAGTCATCTAAACTTAGATAATACTCCTCAAACAAAATATCTTTATGCATCTTGTTGGCTTGGTTTCTATTAATCCTTGTATCTGCCTGACACCTACAATAATTTATGCATTCCAAATTAAGCTATGATCATCAAAATTCAAATTCTCTTCCAAAGAGTTTACTGGTATGAGTGATCCCTGCATCTTTAATTTCCCTCCTAAAGAGAAAAGCTAACGAACACTTCTACTAAAATTGCTTTGCAATTCCATTCAAATAGAACAACCCTGGATTATTCAGAATGAAAATAGTAAACAAATTGTAAACACACTTGAAGACAACACAAAGCTTCACTCAAAACCGATGGTCTGTATATTGATATTTAGTTCAAGAAATATTACAAGAAGTTGTTGAATATTCTCCATAAGACTTAGAAAAGCTCAGATAAATTTCTGCAGCGTTTTCTTACAATTCTTTGCGATCTCCCTTTCCTCTAGTCCTGGTATCCATTTATAACAACATGGATGCACAAAGCTTCGGACTTCTCGAGGAGAGTTTGTTACAATCATTTCTTTCAAAATAAAGAGGTTACAAGCTTTTGGCAAAAACAGTTACAAGCTCTTTTCGGCCTCTGCAGTTTCTTCAACAGGCTGTTCGGTTGCAACCTCTTCTACCTTTTCAGGGGCGCTTTCCAACTATTATAGATCATGGGTGGCATATTTAGTTTTCCACTCATCATACACCTCTTGTGTCAGCAATAAGAAATTAATCACTTAATCCTTAGTTTCAGTCAACCTTTTCCAAGAATTTCTCATTTTGTTGACTTCTGAATTAAGAAAACCATAATGTGATTTAATTTTCTCTATCTCTTGTATTGTCAAAACAAAGAAAGAAGCATCATCTAGATCAATAATTCCTTTAACTCTTGGTGACAATTTAGCTTCTATCTCCTTAAGCCACATTTGTTTGTCCTTTAATTGATCCGGGCTAGCAAAAACTCTTGGGAGCAACTCAAAAACTTGATCAGTGTACTCCTTTTTGCACAAATTTACCTTCCTATCAACATTATCCACTTCTGCTGCTAATTGTACTAAGACTTTAGCGACATCAAAAGTGGATTTAATGATGGGATTGGCCCTTTCTTCATCGCAGGATACACATATAAACTCTAAATCTTCCTCCCTAGGCCTCCATTTGTAAAAAATAGATGTCAAAATGGCCTTGTCTCTCCTGAGCTCATTCCATATATCCATAATTTTACCTACATTGTTGTAGAGCAATGAGGCATTTATTGTATCTGCAAAACTAGAAATTGTAGCTCTTACTCTCTCCTCACACTTCTTTGCATATAAGGCCTGAGCCTATTTCAAGTTTTCTAATTCTTGAGGAGTAATTTCAACCATTTGAGAGCTGGAGGGTGTTGGAGATGGTGGAAACTCAATGATAGGGCTAGTAGGTGGAGGTCTTGCAGGAGAAGAGGAGATCATTAGTGTTGAAGACTCACCTTGATGGTATTGTCCAGTCAACTGGCTCTGGAGCTTGGCAATGATGCTATCCTTACCTCTTACCTCCTCCTTAGCATTGTTATAGGCCTTCAAAACTATTTCCACCTTAACTTGGAGGGCCTCTTTCTCTTTGGCTTCCTTCTCTGCTACTGCAACACTAAATTTTGCAGTCTCTAACACTGTGCTAGTAGCTTCCACTACCCCTGTACTTTGCACCCTCTTCACCATCATCCCACCACGGTAACTTGACCCTAGGGTGTCTTTGTTTTTCTTACTCTCATTTCTCTTGAGAGACCACATGATGAGTGCAGCATTGTCCTTATTGAAAGTAATCCCCTCCATGGGTTTAGTCTCTTTTCTCACTGCATCTAGTACCAGGGCATCTGCTATATCCCATTCGGGTAAAATAAGCACTCCAGCTTGTGCTACCATATCTCTTCCCTGCTCAGGGGTGATGGTTTTGAATTCTTCCATCATCTCTTGCTTTATTTCCTCTTCTACTAGGGCTGGATCTTTATTGGGCTACTCAGCCTTTCTCTTTTCACATCTAGCAAATTATTTGTAGAAAAATAGAAGGAAGAGAAGGATATACAAAAAATAAAAAAATCTTTCACCAAAGTATATCAGAAAAGTGATAAGGGTAAGAGAAAAGTTGGTGGTATTCCTAACTTGAATATCAAGAATAACCTACCCCCACCGGCTGAAGACACACCACCGGTAGTTGAGGAGAAATAGGTTGAAGAACAAGTTGAGGCATAGGTTGAACATGAGGAAGAGAAAATAGAGGAAGTGAACACTGAGAATATTGATCCGGAGTCAAACATTATTTTCACCATGAATGTGGACACTCAGGATATCAATGTAATTATAGATAAATCTTCTGAGAATGTTGAAGAAAAGAAAACTGAAGCCACAAATATTGAGATCTCTGAGCCACTAGTCAAAACTGTTGACTCTCATAATATTGAGGAAACAACTAAAGTTAAGGAAACATATACCATCCCTGATGCTACTCCATCTAACATTGTGAAACTGATAGAAGCAGAAGCAGAGGTAAAAGCACAAACTGAACCTATAAATGTTGACACTCAGTAGAAGGTAGAGATACCGACAAAGAAAGAACCTGAACAGAGTATAGCTGAACCAGCAGTAAGCAAGTCAAAAAATAAGGATGACAGTAAGATTGAAAACATAGTTGACACACAGAGTGAGAAAAAGGAAGAAAAAATGGATAAAGAAGAGGTCAATGATGGAAATAAGGAAGAAGTGGTTAAGGCAATTGGACAAGTATCTAAAGAAAAGAAAGTTATTGTAGAGCCTAGCCCTTCCACCATGGACTTCAGACCTAGAAATGTGACAAATGTTTTATTAGATTCTATCAAAAAGATCACTGAATGCAATGCCTTAGCATTTAAGGCTATTGATGACACCTTACCTATTTTAAAATAGATAGCACTGACATGTAAGGTAGATAATGTTGTAGGCTCTATTGGTAAGTTAGACACATTGTCTAAATTCATTTCATCTAATAATCAGTCGATTGATAATATTAATGAGGAGACAATTAGAAAAAGGATAACTAAGGAGAAGATAGATTTCTTTAATAAATCTATTGAGGATAGTATAGGAAAGTTAGATTCCTTAATATCGACACTAAATTCAACAATTTTGGAGTTTAAGGAACTGCATAGAGATATTTGCAAGCCACACCATTTGACTGTTGATATTGATGATCAGATTAAACAGACACGAAAGGAAATTGATGATATAAAAGACAACCTAATAGGCTCTTCTGAACTCACTTCAGATTTAGATCAAGAAATGGCAGTATATGAGGAGAAAATAGAAAATATTGAAAAGGAGAAAGATTGATTAAGGTTAAAAGCCCATGAATTAAAGAACAAACTTGGTCCTAGATTGGACAATCTGTTGACACACCGGAATGGACTATCTAAGGCTACTATTCCAAGAGGAAGATCACCAAAGGAACAAATGCATCATCTAACCGGCATGATCCGACAAACAGAGGATATCATTTCTGATAGTTCTAAATTTTTGCAAGGACTTAATCTGATTGTAGAAGATATCTTTCAGATTGTACATAACAGGTTATAGGCAACGAGGTAGAATTTTGAATTTTTTTTGACAACCTTTGTCATTGATGTCAAAGGGGGAGTGATAGAGAGAAAAAATATACTCAAGGAGATCATTTGCTCAGGGGGAGCACTTTTGGTTTTTGGCAATTTTGGTTTTTTGATTTTTTTCATGAGTGTTGCCATCAATGCCAAAGGGAGAGATTATTGGCATTACACACTCAAATGAGAATGGTTGATGTTGTCATTGATGACAACCAACTGGTAATAGGGTTCTACAGGATTCTATTGATTATATCGGCAATAGACTTTGCATACCGGCACCGACAACTACAAAAAGTTCATTCACACCGACATCCAGTTTACACCGGGAATGAATCATACCGGCACTCAGGCCGACATAAGATAAATTTTTGTTTGTGCGAATTATATTGTAATGTAATTAAATATTTTTAGCCGAAATGATGTATTGTAAAGACTCATATATGTATGAGATCTTGTAGGTTATTTTGGATGTAAGTATGGTATGTAAGCGAAGAAGAAGATATGTAATTAGGTAATGAAAATGAGAGTGAATATATGTATATGCATTTTGATGTAATGATTTTATGAGAAAATAATAGCAAAGCAGAGAGAAGCAAGGTTTATGGTAGAGGTATTTGACAGAGCTTAAACTGGTACTAAATCCAGCATTGTAGATGCTATTTTGAGCAGTACATTGCCATTGGATTTAATCATCCAATTTTGTAGTCAGTGTGACTCCTTTTTATGATTGAGTAGTGAGCTCTAGGTTGTTGGCCTTCTGGCATGTGTAGGGCCCTATTGTGTCAGTAATATTTATTCATATTGGCCAGTGAGTAAATATTGTGGGTCACAAATTCCATCGAGGTTTTTCCACTACCAAGTTTCCTCGCCAAAATATCTTCTGTTATGGTGTGCATTAATGTTGTCTCTCTTATTTCTCTTTATTGCATTATTGCTTGTTTATCGGTACATTAATTTGGGTTATAAAGTTGCAAACAAGTTTAAATATTTGTTTAATCAGTTAGACACTGATTCACCACCCCCCCCTCCCCGCTCTTAGTGTCTTTGGGACTGATCAAGTATCCAACAGTGATCCCTTAGGAGCACATATGACCCCTTATAACATCCTAGTGTGTACAACATACCCCTTAGGATCCAATAGTGTCCTAAGGGGTCATATGTGGTCCTAAGGGGTCATTCATGTGTTAGAACACGTGCGACCCCTTAGGACCACATATGACCACTTATAACATCCTAGTGTGTATAATGTACCCCTTAGGACCCAATTTGACTACATAGGATATAATAGTGTCCTAAGGGGGCATATGTGGTCCTAAGGGGTCACACATGTGTTCTAACACATGTGTGACCCCTTAGGATCTGATATCACCCCTTATAACATCCTACTGTGTACAATGTACCCCTTAGGACCCAATTTGACCATATAGGATCACATAGTGTCCTAAGGGGTCATATGGGGTCCTAAGGGGTCACTCATGTGTTCTAACACATGTGTGACCCCTTAGGACCACATATGAACCCTTTTAACATCCTAGTGTGTACAACATACCCCTTAGGACACAATATAACCATAAAAGATTACATTGTGTCCTAAGGGGTCATATGTGGTCCTAAGGGGTCATGCATGTGTTCTAACACATACATGACCCCTTATGACATCTTAGTGTGTACAACATACCCCTTAGGACCCAATAGTGTCCTAAGGGGTCATATGTGGTCCTAAGGGGTATGCATTGTACACACTAGGATACACTATTAGGTCCTAAGGGGTATACATTATAGACACTAGGATACATTATAAGGGGTCATATGTGATCCTAAGGGGTCACACATGTGTTCTAACACATGTGTGACCCCTTAGGATCACATATGACCCCTTATAATGTATCCTAGTGTGTACAATTTACCCCTTATGACCCAATTTGACCACATAGGATCACATAGTGTCCTAAGGGGTCATATGGGGTCCTAAGGGATCGTCACACATGTGTTCTAACACATGCGTGACCCCTTAGGATCACATAAGACCCCTTTTAACATCTTAGTGTGTACAACATACCCCTTAGAACCCATTATGACCATAAAGGATCACATTGTGTCCTAAGGGGTCATATGTGGTCCTAAGGGGTCACACATGTGTTTTAACACATGTGACCCCTTAGGAGCACATATGACCCGTTATAGTATCCTAGTGTTTAGCTTACCCCTTAGGATCCAATAGTGTCCTAAGGGGTCATATGTGGTCCTAAGGGGTCACACATGTGTTGCCCCTTAGGACCACATATGACCCATTATAAAATCCTAGTGTGTAGAATGTACCCCTTAGGACCCAACTTGACCACATAGGATCCAATAGTGGCCTTAGTGGTCATATGTGGTCCTAAGGGGTCACACATGTGTTAGAACATATGCATGATTGCTTAGGATCACATATGACCCCTTAGGACACTATTGGGTCCTAAGGGGTATACATTGTACGCACTTGGATACATTATAAGGGATCATATGTGGTCCTAAGGGGTCACACATGCGTGACCCCTTAGGACCACATACAACCCCTTTTAACATCCTAGTGTGTACAATGTACCCCTTAGGACCCAATTTGACCACATAGTGTATAAATATAAATATATTGTTTGAATTATTATATGATTTAAAGTCTTTCTCTCTCTTCCCTTAATTTCCTCAACATGTGTTTTAATTTTTAAATGTTTTAATTTATTGATGTTTAATGATCTCCCTTTCTCAGATCAATGATCTCTCTCTATAATTAATGATCTCCCTCTCTCTCTCTCATTATTTTTTAATTTAACACGTGATATATAGATAAATAATGATCTCTCACTCACTCTCTTTAATAATATTTAAATTTGAATTATGTGAGTTTCATGTTTTAATTTAATGCTCAAGATTAATGATCTCTCTCTCTCTCTCTAATTTAACAATTTTAATTTAATGTTTTAAATTAAATGCACTTCATGTGTGTGTGTGCTTATGTAAATTCTAACTTTATGATGTACCTAGATAGATGGAGGATCAGGATCATCATGCACCTGTGCTTGATTAGGATCCCCATGCACAACCTGTAGAGAAGGACTATCTCCCCGATATTGGGACCATATTTCATCATAGTGATTAGGAGATGCAAAAATTGAGAGCCATTTTAGATGACCCACGGATGAATGGCATGTACAAGCATACATGCCAATCTATTTATGAGATTTTATAGACATTGAGGGATCCTCTTGTGAGCCACACATCATTTTGCCATAGGTTATTGATTCTATTTATAGACAATTGAGAGCTGAGGTGATGGGTACTCATACCTTGGTAGACGTGTAGAAGGGAGTCCCCAAGAAAATCATTAAGGAGAGATGTTTTCCACAGTACCAGGAGAAGAGAAAGGTGAGAGGATACCAAGTCACACGATGCATAGATCCACTAGTGTCAGCGAAGATATACCCATGCTTCTTAGCTACTCATGGTCGTTATCCTAATAATGACCAAATACCTTTATACTTTGCTCAATAGGTGTTTGTTGAGGTTCTCTTGGGTATGAAACCCAAATACCTTGACCTTCCATGATATTATGAATAGGGGAGGGGTAGAATTACTGATAGAGATGCATATTGTAGGAATGATAGATAGGTTCCCATACATGAGCAGCTTGTTGGTGAGAGATTTCTAGCGATAGCCCGAGCTCTCACCCCCATAGTTGATCGTGTTGTGATTGCTTCTCAGAGAGAAGAAATTGATACCATTAGATATATTGCATTAGTAATAGCCACCATTTCTTCAGATAGGTTGGGTAGATATATGATGACCTGGCCATGTTTGAGATCATCCACAGATGCATCTTCTAGTCACGGGGTGGCTGATTTAGATCAGTATGTTACTACTGGAATCCGCTCACTAGATGATGTAGCGGCTATAGTAGGAGGTGCTAGACATAGATGTCATAGTATTTATCCAAGGACCTATTATATGCATACCATTTCATTTCATCTCGACTTTGGATACCATTAACTGATGTCAAAGATGAGATTCTTAGAGACACACAGGCTACTACATCGAGTCATATGCTAAGACAATCCCAAAATTCTCATCACTCTATGTATGCTCTAGGTGACCCAGCACAAATCACTTTGTTGCTGCAGAGGAGGAGATATGGGTTGATCAGGTCCATATCAGAGATGAGGGCTTAGATTCATTTGAGGACCAGCTATGAGATTTGAGCCAGACTAGTTATATGGATATGCTACTAGGTGCATAAGACACTTCATCGATGCCCAGTCATCTACATAGCCCCTTACACTCCTCACTCATTCATACCATAAGAGAGAGATATGCAGATGTAGCTAATGTGGCTGATATGATCACGAGATATGATCAGACTATACACGCTCCTAATACACAAGTAAATGTGCATGCAATTTTTAATCACACGGTGGATAAAATTTCTATAATTTAACTAAGTATCATTTATTGCATTCAAACTAATCATAAAATACATGTATGTAACAATTACCTACATAAGGAGTATGCTGGAGAAGGGTTATTTCTGGATAATCTCAAAATCCTATTTGAGGCTAGAATGGATTTTGACAGATGGACTTATGAAGTAATTAAGAATCTGGAAAAAAATGGGAAGCAGTGGGAAGAGAAAAGGAAAAGAGATGAAAGGGACCAAAAGTAATGGAAGCAGAATATGGAGGAAAAAGCTAAGAAGATGGAAGCTCAAATTGATAATATGGAGCATGGAAAAACTACTATGAAAAACTTGTTGGTTATGATTTTGGATATCTTCACAACTGTTACTAAGAACCTAGAGGAAATCTCTAAGGTCCTTGAAAGCTCTAGTACTCCCAAACCCATCGTGGACCTTGATATCGATGAAGATACCATCAAGACTGGGACTGTGGAAAGTGCTCCTGGTGGAGCAACAAAGAGAACAAGGGCAAGCTTGAAGAAAGATGTTGTGGCCTCTTCTAAGGAAATCCCTAAACTTAGGGATAATATTAAAGAATTGCATGGGATTAGTGGAAATTTGGCTAATGCCCTAAAAAACATTAAGTAGTTCCTTTTCTTTTTTTTGTCTGTTTTGGCTGGTCGTTGTTGGTTCTGTGGTGTTTTTTTGTTGTATTTTGCTAGTGTCTATGCTGGTTTTTGAGCTATTTGCTCCTTGTTTCTTAATGCTCTATTTTCTTAAGGATATTTTGCAAAGGGTTTCGGGGCCCCTTAAAAACCTTCTTTTACCATAATAAAAAACAATTACCTCATGTCACTCTTAGCTTGAGCTCAGAGCGTGTGCGTAGGTGAGATTCTTTTGATGCTACACCTACTAGTGGACAGGTTAGTTATGATTTTGTATATATGTACATGTTATAGTATATTATAATAGTCTATTTGATTTAAAATTCATACATGTAGAGATTTTTAATTTATATTCTACTTTTTCAAGTGTCTATTGGACATCCATTAGACCAGGACTCTCACTCAAAGGGTTGCTCTATTTGTGGTTGATATGATGCAGACTGATCTGCCTCTTTATAGTATGTTTTTATCTTTATATATACATGGAGTTTCATAGACATGCATTGCTACATTTAGACTTACTTTATATTGAGCAACATTCAGACTTACTTTATATTTCTACATTCGGATTAACTTTATATTGCGTACATTTAGACTTACTTTATATTGCTACATTTAGACATATACATTTTGTTATACTTTATATGTTTGGCATTTATAATTTACATGTGTATGTTTGATATATATACTTTATATCACATGTGTGTTTGATTAGATGTTTAGTTCAAGAATATTTCATGTTCATTTGTGTGTGTATGTGTCTATATATATATATATATATATATATATATATTGTTGGCATTTTGATGATGTTTTGATTGTCATTTATGGACATACACTTTCTTTATGATGGACAGACACTTTCTTAATGTATGAATTATGCTCAACCGGTAACTATTCCAACCGGTATTGTGTATTATTGAATGCATAGTCTTTAGACTATCAGTATTTTGCAGAAGATGTTTACCGGTCATAGATTGACTGAAGACCCAAGCAGTATGAAGACCTCAAGTGGTTCGAAGATCTCAAGCGGTACAAAGGAGCAAAGCAATAGTTAACATTTTCCAGTCTTCATTTTTGACAAACCGGTAATCGGTATATTGTATTAACCGGTATTACTCTGTGATGAGGTACCAACTAGTATTTCTATAATGTGTGATGAGTTATCATCCACCGATACTTTGGCGGTGATTTTGTGTCATATTACCAAATGTGTCTGGGTGCACTGAACCTAGGAGCTTGTAGTCTAATCCTATTGGACCGACATCAAATCAAATTCCTTTATAAGGACATCATGTCTAGGGTTTGTATGTATGAGACAGAGTATGAGAGATGTGTGATAGAAGAGGTTATGTGTGATCATTGTAGAGAAGATTATGTCTGTGTGAAGAAACAGAGTGTGGAGATATTGAAGACTAAAGTAATGCTGAAATGCATTAACAATGAGTTATCAAGGATATAATTAAGCAAACTGTGCTATTAGCTAGATCACTTACTTGTTGATTACTCAAATCTTTGACAAGTCTAAAACCCTTAACCGGGTAGGCCCAACAAAGCCTTTGTAAATCCTCTAACAAGGTGGTTCACAACTGTGGATTTGAAATCCTCTAACAAGGTAGTATTTAACAGGACTTATCTCCTAACAGAGATCTAGATTCCTAAAAGGATCTGTTCTGGTGAAGAACATTGTATGACCTTAACTGGTCTGGTTTCTATTCTGTAGATAGTTACTTGTGAGTTTCTACTCACTATGGTTTTTCCCATTTGGGTTTCCATGTCAAATATCTTGTGTTATGGTGATTGTGCTCTTGTGGGTGAATTCTTTGTTTGCTATTTGGTTTGCATTTATCTTAACTGGTTTATTAGTGAATCTGTTACACCGGTTAACTGCTAAATTGTTTAAGAGTTTGTTTACACTATTTTTTGGTATACTAATTCACCCCCCCTCTTAGTATTCATCATATATATATATATATATATATATTGATGTCCATTTGGTGGAATTGATTATGTGTTGCATTGATGTTTTGTCATTGATGTCAACACTAGTTGTTTGGATGCTTTACTAACAACCTTCTAGTCCTGATAGGTTAAGTGGTGTTTGGTTAACCTAGATCTAGCATGATTCAATAGGCTCTGGTATAGTCTAGTGATGGAATTGCCTTGTTCATATACTTATACTCAAATTTGGTTAGTTGGTTTTGGTCTAGTGATTGGATGCTATCCTGCTTGCTAAGAAGATAGGTTTCTGGTTCTGGCAAGGGTTTCACCGGTAGAGCTTTTGATGGAGATATTTGATGAATTGCATAAGTGGTGTTGGTGCAGCTTCTGGTAGAGTTTCAGGATGTTGTTGGTGATCGTGTTTGAGACTTGGTAGTTGGAGATCATTGCTGAAGTGTATGGACCTATACTTGGTCTCGATTGATCTAGGTTATGGACCGTCTTTAATGTAATGTGTGGATAGGACCTATTGATGTATTTCTAGGATGTCTTATGTGTTGATATTATTTTTTTGGTCTAAAGCCGACATGGTTTGTAATTATATAATCAGTTTATTGTTTGGTGGTCGACCTAATTGTTTATGGTCGAGGGTTTGTATATATAGATGTAAGATCTTATTGTAGATCATCATGGTCAAGGAATTTTAGGTGCGAATAATATAATATCATTCAAGTAGAGGAGTTTGTCGATCATCGGAGATTGAATTGGGTTTATGTAAGAGGATTTAGTCCTTTGGTATTGATCTTAACTGGATCTGTACTCAGGCATAGGAGATGCTATCTTTTACAGTTCAACACTTCTCTGGATTGTAGTCTAGATTTATATGTAGTCAGTGAGGCTCCTCTTGTGATGAGAGTGTGCTCTAGGTTGTTGGCCTTTCTGCAAGTCAGGCCCCTCAATTGTAATTCACATATTTACTAGAGAAGTATTATTTGATTGTGGGTAGGCTTCCCATTGCATTTTTTCCCTTTATTGGTTTTTCCATGTACAAATATTGGTGTTGTGTAGATGGCTTTTATTCTATGATTATTATTTATGCTTGATTGATTAACTGCTATTCTGGTATTAATGTTTTGGGTTCTAGTATTAAAGTTTAAATTGATAATGGTTCCTATAATCTGTGACAATTGATTCACCCCCCACCCTCTTAGTTGTCTTCTGGTTATTAGAACTATCTAACAATTGGTATTAGAGCTTTGGTCCTCTCTGCAGAAAGCTTAACCGCTTGAGGAAGAACCTATGGTGACTAATAGTTCAAGTTCATCCAGTTCTTCTGGAGGTATCTTTCAAATGGATATTCTAATGCTTGATGGAACAAATTACATAGTATGGAGGATTTGGATGGAGACTCATATGAGATATCTTCACAAGGAGATTTGGGAGATCACATAGAATGGTGTCACGCCTTATAACCCAAAATCATGCAATCCTCCTCTGGAAAACCTAGACAAGGAGCTTGAGAATGATTGTAGAGAAAGAGAAGCCCTCTTGTGTGTACTTTTTGATCAGCAAATAATGGGATTAACAGAAAAATCATCTGGAAAGTCTATATGGGATAAGTTGGAGACTCTTAATGAAGGTGACCCTACAATAAAGATTGCTAAACTTTATGGTTATCAGGTGAGATATGAAAACCTAAAGATGGAAGAAGATGAAAGGATTACTACATTCATGGAAAGGGTAAATGAGATTGTTATGGGAATTCAATGTTGTGGTGGAACTCTGAGTGAAGATGAAATTGTTTCTAAAGTCTTGATAGCCCTACCACCAGCTTACAAAATCAAGGCTAGTGCTATTAATGAATTGAGAACAATGGATAATACATCTATCAATAGAGATACTTTGGTTGGGAAACTATCTTCTTTTAAGCTTGAGGAATTTTGACCTTCTGGAGCTGTGAAGACTAAACTTTTTTTTCATGCATCTAAATCTACAATAGGTAAGCAAGACTAGAAAGCTTTATATGCAAAGGAGTTGGAAGATATGAAGAGAGAAGATGATGAGTTTGATCAACTTGAAGCACTATTTTCTAGAAGAGTACCTAAAGGACCAATAGGAAGTAAGTATGAAGGAAAAGCACCTTTTAATGTTTTGCATGTAATAAGATTAGTCATTTTGCATCTAGATATCCTAAAAGGAATTAAAGATTTGAAGAAAGAGTTAGAAGATCATTTAAGCCTAACCCTAGATATGAGAACAAGTATAAATACAAGAAAAATAGAGACAAATCATGCTACATAGCAGATGAGGAAGGCATTATTGATTCAAATGATGAACTGGTAGAAGACTCTGCTAGTGGATCTGTAAATGGGAAGGAATGGGTATTCCTGGCTGTCAAGGAAGATGATCTGGCACTGGAAGACAATGTACCTAAAGAGAAGGCACTTTCTGCTAAAATTGAAGACAAGGATGAATGGGTAATTGATAGTGGTTGTTCACATCATATGACTGGAGATAAAGGGAATTTTATGTCTTTGCAAGAATTTGATGGTGGTCTAGTTAAATTTGGATATGACAAGGCATGTATGATCAAAGGAAAAGGAACTATATCATTGGATGGTAAGAACAATACTGACAATGTTTATTATGTTGAAGGTTTGAGGCATAATCCTTTGAGTGTCAGACAATTGGTACACAAGGGATTTCAATTATAGTTAAAGGAAGGGAAATGCAAAATCATTAACAGATCTAACTTGGAGATTGCAATCGGTACACAGACAAAAGGTAATATATTTCACTTTAACTCTGATGATAAGACATATTTGGTTACACAGATTGATAAGAGTTGGCAATGGCCTAAAAGGCTATGTCTTGTAAATTTTGATTGCATTGTGAAGATCATTTCAACTAAGGCAGTTAGGGATATACCTAAGATTATGAACCCCTATAATCCGGTATGTAAAGAATGTCAAATGGGTAAACATGTCAGAACCTCTTTTAGAAGTATACAAGATAAATCAAATGATGCTCTTGATCTTATTCATATTGATTTGTGTGGCCCTGCTATAGTTAAAAAATTTCAAGGTGATAGATATTTCATGCTAATCATTGATGATTATTTTGGAATGATGTGGGTTACTTTTCTGAGAGAAAAATTTGAAGCATTTGAAAAGTTTAAGATCTTTAAGGATAAAGTGGAAATTGAGACAGGATTGAAGATTAAATGTTTGAGATCAGATCATGGTGGTGAATTCACATCCGGTGAGTTTAATAACTTTTGTGACAAGCATGGTATAAGAAGACAATTTTCTGCTCCCCGGACACCTCAGCAGAATGGAGTTGAGGAAAGGAAGAATATAAATATCTTGGATGTTGCTAGAACAATAATGATGGAAGCTAGTCTACCTCATATCTATTGGAGAGAAGCAATGAGTACAACGGTTTATACATTCAACAGAGAACATATCAAAGGAGAAACCGATAAGACACCTTATAAATTATGGTTTGGCAATATACCTATAGCTAAGTATTTTAGAATTTTTGGTAGTAAATGTTATATCTGGGGCGATGATATTACTGGCAAATTTGATCCTAGATGTGATGAAGGTATATTTCTTGGTTATTCTAATAAAAGAAAAGCATATAGATGTTATAACAAGAGATTGCAAATAAATGTGGAGAGTGCTAATGTCAAAGTAGATGAGTTGACCAAAAGTCAAATCAAAGTTTATGAGAAGGAATCGATAGTGGAAATGATTATATCTAAACTAGTAGCACCTTTACCAGAACAAGGAGTTGAACCAATTACTCCGCCAACATGAGAGAATTCTACAGTAACTGAAGAACAAGGAAGAGGAATAGAAAGTCAAAAGACTCCTAGGTATGTGAGATTGAATCATTCAGAAGATTAAATCATTGGGGATAAGACCAATGGAGTGATGACAAGAAGAAGACTGGCAACTAATGAGGTATGTTTAATTTCACAAGTTGAACTGGTGTCAGTAATTGAGGCATGTAAATATGAACATTGGTTGAAAGCTATGGAAGAAGAATTAGATCAGATTGAGAAAAATAACACATGGACTTTGGTTCCCCGACCTAAAAATAAAAATGTTATTGGAACTAAATGGGTTTTCAGGAATGAATTGAATGAAGATGGTCAAGTTATAAGTGATAGGATAGATTGGTTTGTAAAGGATATTCTCAGAAGGAAGGAATTGATTATGGACAAACTTTTGCACTTGTAGCTAGGATTGAAGCTAAGAGATTATTTCTTGCCTATGTTGTTTATAAAAAACTACAAGGTTTATCAGATGGATGTTAAATGTGCATTTTTGAATGAGGATCTTGACGAGGAAGTTTATATTGAGCAACCTGGTGGGTTTTCACTATCAAATGATACAAATATGGTTTGTAGGTTAAGGAAAGCTTTATATGGACTGAAACAAGCACCTAGAGCTTGAATGCAAGGTTGGATAAATATCTTTTGAAGCTTGGTTTTACTAAGGGTGGTGCTGACAGTAATTTATATTATAAAATCACTGATGATGATATACAAATTGTTGAAGTATTCATTGATGACATTATTTTTGGAGGTGAAGATAAGTTATGCATAGAATTTTTTAAAAATATGGAGAAAGAATTTGAGATGTCTATGATTGGTGAACTGAAATTTTTCTTGGTTTGTAGATTACTCAAACTGACAAAGGTATTTTTATCTGTTAAACTAAATATGCTAAGGAATTGTTGAAGAAATTTGGTACCAAAGATTCTAAACCGATAAGTACTCCTATGGTTACAAGTTAGAAATTGACAAGAAAAGATGTTTCTACACCGGTAAATCCTACAACATAAAAATCTATGATTGGAGGTCTACTTTATTTGACTCAGACTAGGCCTGACATTATGAATGCTATTTGTGTTGTTTCAAGATTTCAGAGTAATCCTAAAGAAAATCATGAGATGGCAGTGAAAAAGATTTTTAGATACTTGCAAGGTACATAAGAATATGGCTTATGGTACCCTAAGGATGCTAACTTTACTTTATGTGCATATACAAATGTTGATTGGGCTAGAGATGTTGATGACCGAAAAAGTACTTCTAGTGGAGATTTCTTTCTTGGAAATAAGTTGGTTTCATGGATCATCAAGAAACAGTCATGTACTTCTTTATCTATTGTTGAAGCTGAGTATGTTGTTGCTGCTACTAACTATACACAAGTTTAATGGATGAAGCAAATGTTGAAGGATATAAAGGTGGATTGTGATGCACTAGTAGTTATTCACTGTGATAACTTTGTTGATATTGATGTATCAAAGAATCTGGTATTTCATTTTAAAGCAAAGAACATATCTATCAAGTATAACTTTTTGAAGGAGAAGGTGGAAGCAAATGAAGTTAGATTGGTTTATGTGAACACTAAAGAACAGATTGCAGATATTTTCACTAAACCTTTGTCCAAGGAATCATTTGAGTACCTAAGAGACAAATTGGGAGTTTTTGCCCCTTTGATAGAGACTTGATTGATGCGATTTGACATCAATTTGACATGCATTATCAGAGATACTATTCATTTTGGCACTAATGTGGTATGCTACTGCTCAGGGGGAGTAGTCAGCTTTGTGATTCAGAGACTTATGCTTTTGCTTTGATATTTCTGTTAGATCTCTGGCATTGATGTCAAAGGGGGAGTGATACTGATGTGAAAAATAAAAAAGAAAGTGAAAACAAAAAGAAAGACGGAGTGATATTCAGAGCTATATGTGGGAGTTTGTTGGTTGTCTTCCATAGGGGGGGACTTGTTTAGCATTTCTTGGTACTTAGATGTTTTTCACATCTAGTGTTGCCATCAATGCCAAAGGGGGAGATTGTTGGCCATTTGGTGGAATTGATTATGTGTTGCATTGATGTTTTGTCATTGATGTCAACACTAGTTGTTTGGATTCTTTACCGGTACCCTACTAGTCCCGGTAGGTTAAGTGGTTTTTGGTTAACTTGGATTCAACATGATTCGGTATAGTACGATGATGGAATTGACTTGTTCATGATACTTATACTCATATTTGGTCAGTTGGTTTTGGTTTGGTGATTGGATGCTATACTACTTGCTTAGAAGATTGGTTTCTGGTTCTGACAAGGGTTTCACCGATAGAGCTTTTGATGGAGATCTTTGATGAATTGCATAAGTGGTGTTGGTGTAGCTTCTGGTGGAGTTTCAGGATGTTTTTGGTGATCATGTTCTAGACTTGGCGATCGGAGATCATTACTGAAGCGTATGGAGCTATACTTGGTCCCAGTTGATCTAGGTTATGAACCGGCTTTAATGTAACATGTGGATAGGACCTATTGATGTATTTTCAGGACGTCTTATGTGTTGATATTATTTGTTTGGTCTAGAGCTGACATGGTTTATAATTATGTAATCAGTTTATTGTCTAGTGGCTGACTTGATTGTTTAGGGTTCGTATGTATAGATGTAAGATCTTATTGTAGATCATCATGGTTAAATTTTGTTAACTTCTTTCTATCTTCAGTGCAACACAATAAATAATAACTAACACCTTCTATATTTCCAGCTTCTGCTATGACTGCAAAAATATCTCCTGCAATTCAAATTTACACATGTGGAAAATTAAAACTTATAAATAAAATGTACTTGAATAAAAACTTATATGCACAACATTATGTAAAGGTATATATATAATAATGTACCTTTTTTAATCAATCATGAAATATGATCATAATCAACAAAAATCAGAGGAATGTCTTCAAACATTTCATCCTCATTTTCCTCGTATGTGTTAGTAACAACTAGTGGCATCAAATTCAAGACATTTAAAAGGAGAGAGAAGATAGAGTGGTAGAAATAATTAAGCATGAGTAAGAGAGAAGTCCTAAAGATCTAATTTAAATTAAAACTATATATTATTTTTAGCTCTAATAAGAGATCCTAAAAAGAGAGGTCATGTAATTTATGGACTTAAGGGGGGAGATAGGGGTACTAATAAGAAATAAGAGCTCAAGAGAGGTCTTAAACACTTTTAAGGAGAGAGAGAGAGAGATAGAGAAACAAAAAGGCAAAGAGAGAGGTAGATTCAAGACATTTAAAAGGAGAGAGAAGAGAGAGTGGTAAGAAGACTTAAGCCTGAGTGAGAGAGGAGTCCTAAAGATGTAATTTAAATTAAAATTATCTATTATTTTTATTCCTAAGAAGAGAGGTCATAATTTATGGACTTAAGGGGGGAGAGAGGGGTACTAATAAGAAATAAGATCTCAAGATAGGTTCTAAATGGACTTAAGGGGAGGAAAAAAGAGAGAGAGTGAAATACCTGGGTGCTAACTTGAAATTTTTGGAAGAGTGTAAGTCCAAAATATGTATGTAGAACTAGAGTAAGGTGTGGCTTCCAAAGAGAAGAATAATCTCAAGTGATGAGGTAAGTTGACTTTGACTCAAGAAAACCAAATGGGACCCTAAGATGATGGATCTGATATGGGAACCACTTAGTGATCTATGTTGTAACTATACTACTGTGTTTGCAAGATATGTGATAAGGACAACAAAGAAACCTTTTGATTCAAGTTTATAAAATATGTAGGAGGGATTGTTAATGAAGGAAAATGATTGACTATGTGGGACCAAGACTAGTTAAATTACTTCAAACATAGACGCATAGTTTTTGCAGATACTGACAATGTTTGCACAGCAAAAAGATGCAACAAATAATGAAGCCACAATGTCTAAAGGTGTTTTTGTCAAAATGATCATAATGTTTATGTTCTATAGGCCGAATCAGCCCAAATTTCCATGGGTCTAGCACAATTGAAAAACACATAAAACACTTGCTTAGCCTAAGGATATTGTTCTCATGTGTTGGTATTATGGATGTGTTGCATTCGTTTCGTCATTGATGTCAACACTTATCAACACTTATCCTTTTGGAGATCTTTGGTTATGTTCATCGGTAAGTTTAGTGACTTATGCATAGTCACTGGTATATAATTCACCAACAGGTTATATTATTCATCGGCACTAAGGATGACTTGTTATCATCTGGAGATCACTTGGTTCTATCAAAGACATGGTTTGGACACTTGGTTTTGGTATTTTGGTTATTGGTCTAATTGGGTTGACATATTTGTTGTTATTGGCAAATTGGTCTAGGTTATGGACCGGCATGCATTATCTATTCCAGATCAGCATAGCACGTTATGGAGATGATTTATTGATTGGATATTGTTGTAAATGTAATGAGCCGACATGATGCATCGCATCTTCAATGATCTAATTGTAATATTTGTAATTAGCTGACCTACATATTTGGTCTTAGGTTCTAGTATATATGTAAGATATCATTTGTGAGATGATGTAAGTAAGATATAGGATAGAGAGACGGTATATGGTTATGGTATTGTAACATGGTATGTGTGAATATTGAAGATCATATAAGAAGACCATAGAGAAGGTTCGAGGAAGTTTTGAAGGTGATTATCAGAGCTTTGCCGGTATTGAATCTAGCATTGGAGATGCTACTTTGGGAAGTACATTATCATTGGACTTAATCATCCAATTGTAGTCAGTGTGACTCCTATTTTGTGATTGAGCAGTGAGCTCTAGGCGGTTGGCCTTTCTGCATGTGTAGACCCCATTTGTATACACATACTATCTACAGTAGTATCATTTGATTGTGGGTAAGGTTTCCCATCATGGTTTTTCCCCTTACAAGGTTTCCATGTAAAAATCTCTGTGTTATGTGCCGAGGATTTTGTTTCTCTTTCTTTTTCATGCATTAAGTTTCACTTGTATTGATATTAACTGTTAATCTGTTAACTGACATTAAGTTTGGTTTACTGGTATTATGTATCATGTTTGATTAAGTTATATTTAGGTTGAAATTAATTGACAGTTGATTCACCCCCCGCCTCTCAGTTGCCTCTGGGTCCTAACATCATGGTGATAACATTAGACCACAACCTGGAATCTCCATTAGCTCAAGTGTAGGGACACCTTGAGGGGTGTATTCACTAATTTTTCCTTTTTTTTGTGAGCAAACAACTAGGGGCCTCCAGGACTAGAAGGATGACCCTATCACCCTCTCCTTGGAAAGCTATAAGTAGCTTATGCTATGTGGATGAATTTTGTCTCATCCCACGGGAGGCTTATGGTGAGTATCTTGGGGGGAAAACCAGCTATCCCCTTGCACTGAAGCTATCATGATGTTTAATCAAAAAAGGGTGGACCACTAATCTAAAGGTGTCTAGTCATGTTTTGGGGTATCTGGGGGCTATACATGTGGCATTTCGCTCATGTTAAATGAGGTCTCCCAGTCTGTAGAGATTACGATCTACATTTTTTATCGCACCCAATAGCACTAAAGGAGATAGATATCGGTATAACACATCGACACCACATGATAAGGCACTTTCCTCCAAAACCATAATCTTTTGTATAGCGGACCAAAACAAAATACCGCTTGGGTCATTCCCTCTCACAAGATGGGAGGAGGACCCTCTAAAGATAATAACAATTTCTCTTACACCCAAGTTCCAATGGAAAGCGAGGGGAGAGGATACTTTTGTTATCACCTTGGGTTATAAACTAAATACAATGTGCCAAAGGAACAAGACACAACAAGCAAGTTAAATCCCCTCAACAAACAAAGAAAATGTCAATGAAATTCTATGAGTCTAATTAGACTAGGAATTTGAAATGCAAATACACACATTATTTCAAATTAAAACAAAATTATTTTGATTTATTTTTGGTCGGCAATAATATTGTATTTTATTTAAGCAAAATAAAGTGTTTACATATAGTAAAAATATGGGCTTCCAAACCTCCAAAATGACCCAATATAAGAAACTAAAACAATAAACTGGCTTCAAAAGGAAACCACCATAACCTTAACAGATCTATAACACTATTATACATCCATGATAGGAACACCCTAAAAAAAGGATAATCTACAAAAAACCAGTCGTCAACATAAGGACCATCACAAACTTAATCTATAGACCATCCAACAAGAATAGACCTACACCAACTCCTTACAAATTAGCATATAAAAACAAAAGTCTATTACATAAGACAAAAAAGAAGACCATTTCCAGACATAACCTATTATCTTGCATGAAACCATTGCTTGGCATCCTTCATAAAATGAGCTCCTCCAGTATATATAACCCCTCCCCACCACCTGCCCTTATTTTTGGATCGACCTCTTTTGTGAACCTCCCATAACCAAGATCGAGTCAATTCATTATCCTCTCTCTCTCATGATGCCAAATCACTTCCTTGAGCCTGTCCCAGGCCTGTGCTCTTCCCAGCTCATATGCATCTTTTTCAACCTTCCTACCCACCTAACAAAGGAAAAAATGCCAAACTCATTTGCATCCCTAACAACCTTGAAACCTTCTAAATAATCCATCCCTACTCCTGGAACAGACCACTCCAAAATGGAACCCAATCCTTCCATCGTGTCATCTTTGATGGATACTAAGAGGGGGGGTGAATTAGTATACCAAAAAATATTGTACTTTACACTTAAACAGTCTAGCAGTAAACTGGTAAAATAGTTTAACAAACAAACCGGTTAACACACATGCAAACCAAATAGAAAATAAGGCATTCACCCATAGAAGCACAATCACCATAACACGAGATTTTGACATGGAAACCCAAATGGGAAAAACCACGGTGAGATGAAACTCACAAGTAACTATCTACAGAATAGTAATGAGACCGATTAAGGTCATACAATGTTCTTTACCAGACTAGATCCTGTTAGGAAACTCAATCTTTGTTAGGAGATAAGTCTGATTAAAGAATACCTTGTGAGAGGATTTCAGATCCACAGATGTGAACCACCTTGTTAGAGGATTTATAAAGGTTAATCTGGGCCTACCCGGTTAAGGGTTTCTGACTTGTCAAAGATGTGAGTAATCAACAAGTGAATGATCTACCAAATGGCACAGACTGCTTGATTAGATCCATTGTAGCTCATAGCTAATGCTCTTCATCATTACTTCAGTCTTCAATAAATCCACACTCTATTGCAGTACATAGACTTGATCTTCTCAATTAAGATTGTACATACAAGAGCTTTGACGACCACCAAAACCTCACAGCTACCCTCATACATACACATACAAAACCCTAGACATGATGTCCTTAAAAGGAATCTGATTTCATTTTGGTCCAATAGGATTACATTGCAAGTTCCTAGGTTCATTGTATCTAGACACATTTGGTAACATGGCACAAAATCACTGTCAAAGTATCTTTGGATGGTAACTCATCACAAAAATATATTGGTTGGTAACTCATCACAGAGTATTACCTGTTTATACAGCTTTTTTGGTTACCGGTTGGTAACTTAGAGTAATATCGGTTTAACAGATTATTGCTTGACAAAAATTGAAGATTGGGAAAAAGATAACTGCCACTTCTAGCTCCTTTTCTCTACTCCGCTTAAGATCCTTAAACCACTTGATCTCTCTATGCCGCTTGGGTCTTTATACCACTTGAGATCGGTAAACACTTTCTGCATAACATCAATAGTCTAAAGACTACAACATGATACCGGTTTGGAACAATTACCGATTGAGCATAATTCATACATTCACAAAGTGATCTCATAGCAAGTGTGTGTCCATCAATGACAATCACAACATAATCATCAAAATGCCAACAATCTTCAAATATTGATGTGGCAGCCCACTTTACAACCTCAGTGTCTTCCCCCAATTCCAAACCCCAAGCAATAATCATGGATATTACATCCAGATTGAGTCTCCACTCCATCCTATTTTCCTTAAACAAAGGCCCCAAAACCCTACAGCTGCATTAACCACCTTCTCTTCCTTGAAGCAAAGAAGTCCTTGCATTCTTTCTTTTCTAATTGGCCCCTTCAAACCTTTCTTTTGATTCTTTGTGTTGACTATAAAATTCACTTTCATGGGTTCAAAAACACACAACTCAAACAACTCACTTTCGCTCAAACCATAGAGAGCGACTAAACTTATTTTTCAAAGAATCTTCATCTGAAAAGAAAGGACAATAGGGACTTAAATATCATCAAAAAGAAAGATTATGAATCTATCCGTCGAGCCTAAAAAGTTTGTCATCTTAAATAAGTTCATTTTAAATAACTTAAAACATGTGCTTCTAACATCCTTCACACATTCGAAATTCATTTCCCTACTGAAAAATGTAATTGGATTGAAGTGACCCAAAAATCCCCGTACACCCGCCATCATTTAAAAAAGAGGGATAAACAAAAAAGTCAGCACTTCAATAACAAGTGCACATTCGCACTAAGATGTCCTTTCCATATCATTAAAATTACACCATTCAGCTACCATGCTTTCATATTAAAAGCATGGTAGACCACTTCGGGAGAGAATCAAATTAAAAGCACCATGAAACAAACATTCTGTCAAAAAATTAACTCATGACACTTACATCACATCTAAATTAAGAGCGCCTTGGAAATCTTCTAGCCTTGAGTCACCTTCCTGTTCAAAGGATAGAGCCCATTTTGATAATATGTCTGCAGTGTGATTACCTTCTCTTCAAATGCGACTCACCTTAAAATTGTCAAAAAAATTTAAATCTTCAACAATCAAAGAGATAAAGCCCTACAAGTGCCAAGCTTTGATATCCCCATTCATAATGGCTTGAATTATTATCAGAGAATCCCCCTCCAAATGCAGATTCCTAATCCCTAAAATCCTAGCCAATCTAATAGCTAAAAATGCAGCATTATCTTCAGCCTCATTATTTGGGCTCCTCCTTAACCTTTGAACTCCAGACTTAATTAAATCTCCTTTCTCATCCCAAATTACAAAACTTGCCTCTCCCAAACCTCTATTGACTTGTGCAGCCCCATAAAAGTTTATCTTGAACCAACCATTTGTTGGAGCGCTCCAAGATACACACAACTCCAAATTTTTACTTGCATTATTACTTGACCAAGACCCATGCCTTATTTTGATACAAGGCCACGAACTCTATATTTTTCTATCCTCTAGAGTGAAAGAGGTAGTCATTGAAAAGGACTGAGAGGCTACTGATCCAACTACTTCTTCAATCGCCCGATTAATTCTACCCAACAATCTTCTAACTTCTTCCCCTTTATCCTAAAAAATTCTACGATTGCGCTCTGTCCATATTTCCCATATGACTAGAGAAGGAATTATAGGCCAAATACTTGAAAGAGTGTATTTCCAAGGTTGTCTTGGCCAACTTTCAAAAAATTCTTTGAAGGTGTGTTGTAGAGGACCTTGCCAATTTATCTTTTCTAAAAGATCCAGCCAGAACCTCAAATCCACATCACATTGAAGCAATAAATGATCCACAGTTTCTTCTGCCTTACCACACAACACATTTATAAGGGCCCATGAACCCAAGTCTTTTCCTTCATTCCCCAATAATAATTGTGCCTTTCACTGCTAGCCATGCAAAAACACTAGCTTTACATAGACAATGTTTTCTCCAAAACAAGTCATAAATCCTTGAGGTTTCGTCCTCCCTTCCTTCCAAGATCTGATATCCCAATTTAACTGAGTAATTCCCATCCTGAGAACCACACCAAACCACACTATCCTCTTTCCCTATGATTAAAATCTTCCTTCAATCTAAAACCTCCTTGAGCTGAAGTTGTAACTAATCTTAGAGGCTAGTTGAAGACAGATCTTTCCACATGCATTCTATCCCAAAAGCCCCATCAATAGCCACCATATAATCTCTAACACGATCACCCCAAAGGGCACCAAAAGGTCTTTAATAGATGATAAATATGCAATGTCTTTGATGGTTGGTAACCCTGCCCAAGAATCTTCCCAAAACTTAACTTTTGAGCTATTACCAATCTGCCATGTTAGGTGGTCAGTTACCACAATTCTGCAACTTACTATGAAGTTCCATATAGCTGAACCTCTAGGTGGGCTATTCTATGATCCTCTAAAGAGTCCAAATATTTATCTCTAAAAAATCTAACCCATATTTGATTCGGATTAGTATACAGGTTACAAACCAACTTAGCTCCAAGAGCTTAATTCATCTTGTGCCAATCCCTCAAGCCTGCTCCACCCTTGACCTTTGCTTGAAAAACTTTACCCCATGCCAAAAGAGGAATTTTATCTTGATCATTTTCCCCATTTAAAAAAAAATTCCTCATCCTTTGTTTAATCACATTAATCACCTTTCTTAGGATCTTAAGACACATCATTGAGAAAATAGGAGTAGCTAAAATAACTGACCTTAACATCAAAATCCTTCCAGCCAAGGTTAGCCACCGACTTTTCCATCCATCCAATTTTCTTAGACAACTATCGATCAAATTCTTCCATAAATTAGACTTGTTTGCTCCACCAAAAAGAGGAATGCCTAAATATTTACTGAGAAGGTTCCCTAGCTTCATGCCTAAAATCCTATAGATCTCCCTCTTCTTGCAAGGCTCTATGTTAAAAAAGAAAATTTTAGACTTGAACCAATTAACTCATTGCCTAGATGCTTGTTCACAATCATCCAAAGTCCTCTTAATAACCTGAGCTTCCCTGGTTGATGCATCTCCCGCAAGGAAAGTGTCATTGGCAAATTGCAAGTGAGAAAGAGGGTTCACACATTAGCAATTTTAATACCTTTCCATAAACCCTCACAACACTTCTTAGAAATCAACCTACCTAGCACCTCTACCATGATAATGAAAAGAAAGGAGGAAAGAGGGTCCCCTTTTATGATCCCTTTCTTAGACTCAAAAAAACCTTGGGGGCCTCCATTAACAATGACAAGAAACCGAGGAGAACTAATGCAACTACTGACCCAATCAATCCACTCAGCACTGAAACCAAACATCGACAGAACCAACACAAGGAATTTCCTGTTAACCTCATCATAAGATTTCCTTATGTCCACCTTGACTATCATCTTTTTAGTTATTGCCAATCGGATAGAGTGGAAAACTTCATGTGCAAGGATAATGCCCTCATAGATTGATCTACCTGGGGAAAAACCACTTTGTTCACTTGAAATCACAGACTCCAGAACTAGTTTTAGTCTATTATCAATGACCTTATAATCACCTTGTAGATGGTATTACATAAAGAAATTAGGCCGAAATTATCAAAGGATGAATAAGCCACCTTCTTTGGAATCAAAGCAATAAATGTGTTATTGAAATCCTTTAACACAAAACCCCCTTTCCTCGATTCCTCCACCACATCTATAATATCAGTTGCAAGAATGTCCCAAAAATTTTGATAAAAGAGAGTAGGGAAGCCATCCAGTCTAGGAGATTTATCTGATCCTATGCAAAAACCAGCTCTTTTTACCTCCTCCATAGACACCGGATCCATAAGCATTTTGTTATGTTCTTCCTTGACACAAGAGGGAATAACCTTCAAAATAGGATGGGGATCTCCACCAAAGTCAGCTTCACCATTTAAACTTTCTGAGAAGTATCCAACCCTCTCTATATTAATTTGATTCATGTCTAAAAGAGAAGCCCCATCACCATTCTTAATCAAGAAAATCTTATTGTGAGTCCTTCTTACCTTAACTCAGGTGTGAAACTTTTTTGTATTTCTATCTCCATCCTTTAACCAAGTCTTCCTAGACTTCTGTCTCCAAAATATTTCCTCTCTTGCTAAAAATTTAGAATAGTGTTTGTTCAAAACTTGTTCTCTATTAAAGGCCTCTTCATCCATTCCCTGACTAATGATCTGTTCATGAAGCATTTTCAGCTCTTCTTCTATCCTTAGTTTCTCACTAAAAATATTCTTGAAAGACTCCCTATTCCATTTTTTGAATTGTTCCTTTAAGAATTGTAGCTTCTTGAAAAATATTAAATCTTTATTACCAGGTTTCTCCAGAATATAATGCCACCAACTCTCAACCAAAGTTCTAATGTTATTGTCTCTTAACCACATTGCTTCAAACTTAAAAGGGCATCTATCGAGTGCAGTTTCATCCTGAATTCTAAGGCATATAGGATAATAATTTGAAATTGTAATAGGGTGGATTTTAGCCATAGCTCCAATGACTGTCATACCAATCCCCAACAATACAAAACCTCTCTAACCTCTCAGCAATATTTAGAAACCCACTTCTCCTATTGGTCCAAGTGAAATCCCCCGATTTAAAAGGAATTTCAAAAAGGTCAATGTCCATCACAAAGGTACTAAAGTCTCTATGACTATGTCTGTTCCAACCCACACTACCCATTTTATCTAAAAGATGCAAGAGAGCATTAAAGTTTCCACCAAGAATGAATAAACTTTCCCTATCTTGTTTCAGGATGTCTGAAAGATTAGACCATAGCTGCTTTTTTAGATTTGGATTGTTAGGGACATAAATAGTAATAAGAAAAAAACTTGTGTAGTTGCTTTGACTTAATTTTCAGCCACTGCCACCACCTGTTAGCCCTGATAACCTCAACCTCAACAACTGAGTTCTGCCATAGAACAACAAGGCCCCCCGAGGCACCTTGAGCTTCACCAAGATTGCATTTCCACATTTGAATCTTCCTAGAAAAGGCTTCAAAACCATCTTCTTTAATTTTAGTTTCTTGCAACAAAAATATGTCTGGTCTAACTTGATCAAGACACCTCTTGATCAAGAGAATCTTGTCAAGGGCATTGCAGCCCCTAACATTCTAGGAAAGCAACCTCATTGCTTCTGGGAAAAGGCGCAGCCTTTTCCCGATCTCAAATTGCTCTTGCCTACAACATTGCCCGCCATTTCCAATTTGACCCTATTAGATTTGGCTCCCATCTTATTTTTCTCTCCCACATTAGATTTCATTTGGAGAGAAAGCATCATCTCCAAGGATCTCTTATCCTTCATACCTACGAGAGCCTTTATCCCTAGTTCATCCTCTCCCTCCAATGAAAAGGTAGATTCAGCCTCCGAATCTAATTCTATAAAACCTCCTCCATTATCTTTGACTCCTTCAAAGGAACTTTCAAGATTTCTTATTGGATAAATTTGATTATCTTTATACACAGGTTCCTCCATGTCTGAGTCAAGATTTCCAATCTACATATAAGCATTGACCTCTCTTTGACATTGGTTGAGATACAAGGGGATCTCCATTTGAGGCATATCCATGAATTTTATTGTGGGTACTATCTCCTTTTCAAGGGAACCATCACCATCTTCCTTAAGGGAGCCATCAACTCCAACAACCCTAAACTCTGATCTTAAAGGAAACTAATCTTCTTCCTGAATACCAATATTCTCACTTTGAATATTAACCATACTTTCTAATCTACCCTCATCTTGACCCATTGGTTCTGACATCTCATTCCTTCCCTGAGGAAGATCAAAACACACTGGCCTAGTCATCACCAAAACGCTCTCTCTTTCAAACCCAATTTCATCCCTATTAAAGGAACAACTAGGGCTTGAATCCCTTACAAAAATTTCATCAATAGCATCTTTCTGAGACCGATTTCCAAAGAAACATCAGAATAGCTACCCGCAACACCTCTACGCTTGAAAGAATGCAGAACTGCCTAGTCCATTTCATTCCAATGGTGTTCCCATGGGTTACCCTCCGACAACCTAATAATATTCTCTACTAATTGGTTTTGTATCACTTGTTTACCTTTATCATCTTTTTTAAAAGATCCTGAAGGGTGAACTTTAGCATTACATTTAGAACAAGATTCAATATCCTGCTCTAGAATAATCTTTTGCTTCCATATGACTGAACCATTCTTGATCTTGACTGTGTCAGGATGATTATGAATCGACTACCAATGTATACACAACCTAGAAAACATACTAAAATCAGAGGAGTCTACAACTTCCTTTGCCATAACAAACTCACCTAGTTTTTTCCCAATTTGTTTTAAGGTTTCTAAATCCTTATATTCCTAAGGAAGCCCTAGTAATTTTAGCCAAATGAGTACTCTGTTAACTGAAACTTCATGGGGATTAAAATTAGGTTTCTAGCTTAAAATGATGAACCATTTTCCTTCTAGGAAGAATGGCCCATTCTCAAGGATCCAGTCTCTATCTAGGGCAGTGGGGTAAAGAGCCCGATAGAATCCATTTCCTAAATTTTTAAGATCCATCCCCTCTCCCCAATTTTCATTACACCATGCTCGAATCTTGGAAAAAGTCAGCCATGCACCTCCCCATTTTAAGAAAAGAGCTTTATCTGATAAAAAAGAGAATTAACTCACTCCATTCCTCATTGGCTATTTCTATTGAAAGAACCTGGCTATATTTTGTGTTAGGGTTTACCTCTAGCACCTTTGTTGTTTCAGGAGAAGGTTTTTGTTGCCAAAATTTCTCTTGAACTCTCTAGAATTCCACCTTTGGGTGTGAATATAACTCTTAAAATCCACCAAAGCCTCCACCCTGACGTGCCCTAGAAAATATGACTTCAAGCTCACAGTCCTGATTCCAGAATTTTGAAATCACTAGAGCCTTCCATGTCCATCTGTTATGGCTTTTAAAGTTTCTAAAACCATTGGTTTGACCATAGTTGGATCTCCTATTTAGAGGCCACTTGGATCCTACACCTCCTCTGTAAAGGAATCCATCGTGTGTCCTGAAACTAGTCCTTCCACTCCAGTCTACCATGAATCCGATATTAAATTATATAAATTGATTTATTAAAAAAGGACTTTTTTTTAAACCTTTTGGGGGATAAATTAATTCATTTAGAAATTATGTTGTGTAAGCATAAAACAATTTTTAAAAAAATTAAAACAAGATTATTTTTAATCCAACGATTTCCAATTTATTCAATAAAAATAACATCATTTAGAATTAATTAAGATGAAATTATTAATTTAATTAAATTAAAATTATTTAAAATTATTTTCATAAAATTATTACACAAAAAACATTTAACTAAGTATAAAATAAACATAATTGTCGGTACGTAATACATATAAAATTAATTAGAAATTAAATAAAAATACATACGTGCATAATATATTTGCATTCTTTGTTCTCAGTATCTTTGTTCTGTGTCAGGTGAATACTTCCTTGAAGTCTTATTTTGCCTTCTCTTCTTGTTCCCCATGCTTTTAAAATAACCTTGAAATGTCTTCAAATTGTTGCCCTTAAAATAACTTTGAAATGTCTTCTTTTATCAAAAAATGTGAATTACTTTGATCATTTGTGCTTGAAAAAATAGGAAAAAACATTTCTATTTATATGAGATTGTAAATTGTAAAAAAAAAAATTGCATTGGCCTGGGTTCGTACGAACATCGACTGTTACAAAAGGCCATGTTCATTCGAACCCTTCAGTTATGTGAATGTTTGTGCCACTAGGTGTTCGAGCGAATAAGGGTTCAAATGAACCCCATAGGGTTCAAGCGAACCCCCTTTGTACGAACCCATGTTCTCATGAACCACCTTCCTAGACATCTCTCCCCAAATTATGAGAAATTATGGCCTTGAAACATCTAGTTCAAGGCCCAAATGAAAGAATCTTGACAACCCAAAAATGTAGAATGGTAGTGCTCAGAGCAATCTTTCCAACGAATATAATTTTATTACCTTGTAAATTTATTATGATCTTATTTTTTAAATTTTATGAAATGTTGCTTTTTCAATGAACATGAACTTCTTTGTTCAATGCATTGGGGAAAATAGGAAGCTAATTCAAAAAAATTATTAAAAATATCTAGGCCCTCCATATTGATGTCTTCTTTCTAGCAAAAAAAATTGAATCTCGATATATATATGTAGCATCGTAAATTGTACACCCTTGCAAGGGTGGTACAATTCTACGCTTAGTTTAGCACCCCCCTTAGTGTGTTTGCATCTTGCATTGTAATTTCCCTTTAAGAATTTAATTAATTAATTTAATTAACTCTAAATTCATATTTCATCACTTCATATATCATGAATTTGGGCCCTTTACCCTAAGTGTGCCCCTTTTTATTTTATTCCTCCAATAAATTATTTAATAATAAACCCTAATTATGTCCTATTTCGACCTTTAAGGACCAATTTTGCATATCAAAACATCTCAAAATCAGCTATAACTTTAGGATTCTCTCTAATATCATCATATCTAATAGCCCTAAAAATTTGGTGAAAAGTTAGTCGGACCATGTGCAAAGTGCACATGGTCCTCGACTTTTTACCTGAAATTTCGGGAGCATAATTGTATAATATTATAATTGATATAGAGACCTCCTTATTACCTTCCAAACACCTCCAAATGTATGACACTGACCCCTTAACACATGGATGGGATCCTATCAATGCAATGCTCTACAACTTTAGTACAATCTTCTCACCATCTTCAAGACCCTCTCTTACTCAATTAGGGGTATCTTGCTACAACACACTCCATGGCATCTCCAAGAGTTAAAAATAATTTCCACACTGATTTTGGGTCATACAAAACTCCCCAAGTTCAAACAAAGCACCGGTGTCAAGGGTATCTACTCATTCCTTAAGAAACTCACTCAATTTGGCCCAGTCGCTTGTAGCCCTATTTAGTGGGTAAGGGGACCTTAAGTTCATATTTTCCCAAACACCTTAGTAAAAAAATAATGGATTCAAATACCCTTTTGGAAGTTATACAAGTCTACAAAAGGAAGGGTCCAGGTCTAGAAAATAAAGGTCTTTGCCGGTAGGAATTTGACTGTCCTAGAAGGGCTAATTAGGTCTCTTTTGTGAAGCAAATATGCTCAGATGAAAGAACTGGTGGATTACAATTCCATGGGCATGTTGGGAACCATAAATAAATAGGGATTCCAGGGTTACACATCTGTAAGCATCGCCATTTGTACACAAGGTGATTTTGTTTGTTCAAGGTCTAGGTAGCCACATAGAGATGTCTACCTAGGGTCACTTCAAACACTTCTCTCCCTTGCTCCTCCTACAAAAAAATCTTGGAAATATAAAATACATTTACCATACTTTCCTTTCACCAAATCCCATAAGCCTTAGATTGGTAAAGTGCAAGATATGGCCATGAAAGAGGAAAAACCTAGGGTAAACCCTGGTTTTCCGGGTATCTAGAGCAAAACTTCAATATTAGGAGCAACACACACAATCTATTAGGTCCTGGAGACAAATGAGAGGTGGGGGGGATGAATCAATTGTCAAATAAATTCAAACCAAAAACTACTTAACCAACCTTAATGCTTAATATTTGTAAACCAAACTTTATGTCGGTAGACAGTTTATCAGTTAATTGCAGTGCCGGTAAAGATTAATGCATGAAACAGAAAGACAATAACATTCACAACACATAACACCAATATTTGTATGTGGAAACCCTGTAAGGGGAAAAACCATGGTGGGAAACCTTACCCACAATCAGATGATACTACTACAGATAGTATGTGTATACAAATGGGGTTTGCACATGCAGAAAGGCCAAGCACCTAGAGCTCACTGCTCAAACACAAATAGGGGTCACACTGACTACAATTGGATGGTTAAATCCAATAATGATGTACTGCTCAAAATAGCATCTTCATATGCTAGATTCAGTACTGGTGTAGTTCTGATTGCCTTTACAAAAACCTTGCTTCAACTTCAAATGATGTTTGCATGTATAGCTCTACTTATTCTCACATATACCTTCTTTTAATTCCTTATCCCAATCGCATATTGATCTTACAAATAAGATCTTACATATATACCATAACCTAAGACCATTTTCAGTAGGTCAATTCTAAAAGATATTACAATAAAATAATTATAAGTAAATCAATAACCGATGCAATATCTAATTCAACATGTCAGCTCAATGCATTTATAATAACAACAAAATCATCTCCAAAGCATGTCGCTCTGATCTGGAATAGATAAGCCTGTCGGTGCTTATTCTGGACCTATTTGTCGTTAACAACAAATATGCAAACACGAATAATCCAATGAACAAATCTCCAAGACAAAGTGTCCAAATGATGTCTTCAACATAACCTAATGTTTTCCATGTCATTCCAAGTGCCGGTGAACAATATATCCTACCGGTGAACGAGATATCAGTGACTATGCATAAAGTCACTTGCTTGCCGGTGAACATTGCCGATCCTCCAAAGTGCCAAAGTTGATAAGTGTTAAAGGTGTTGACATCAATGACAAAACCATATCAACATAACCAAAATAACAACACAATCAAGTCTCCAAATCAAAACCAAAACAAAGTCAACTCTCCTCTCAAATAAATTCACATCATTGGGAATGGATCCCAACCCGTACAGAATCGTACCATGGACCAAAACTCCCAAATTGCAGGAAAACTCAGAATTTTATTAGTTTGTTTGCATCATAATTCTTCTCCATACAATCACCCCTAGGAAATTGGATCCTCGAGGTGTATAAACCATTCCTCAATTTCTCTCAACCAAAAATCAAGAGGTTAGAGCCATTGGAGAAGTTTCAAATTACAAAATGCAAAAAGTGCATAAAAGTTGCTTTTGACAACTTTTGCAAAAGTTATCAAAATGTCATCTTTCACCTACTAATGCCTTGTGTCAAGTTCAACCCCTCCTAAAACATCTTAAAACACTAAAACCAACACATTGGATCCCTATTGTCCAAAAGTCCTAATTGGCTCATACAAATGCCAAAATAGAAGTTTGGCTCACAAGATTGGATTCATTATTAGAAACATATAATGCATGATTAAAAACCTATATAAAACATCCTAAATAAATTTTTAATGCCTTATCCTCCCTTATGAGAGTCTATCATGTTATCTTGAAGGGTTTGATGAGGTTCTCCTGCACCATACTCCCCAGAAGAAGAAATCTCAAGTCTACTTGAGATGAGAGTTTGCAGGTCTGCACCATAATCTTTGATCTATTGCTCTGTCATCTAGACTACTTCAATATGAGGTTGTCCTTTCCAAGCCACTAAATACTCCATGTAAACTTTATTCCTGGTTTTCTTAGCAACCTTAGTATCTAGAACCTTATGGAACTTTGGTGGTTCATGTTTAGGAATGTCATCATCAGTAATATCATGCATTGTGTCTTCACCTACATCAAAACTAAACTTATAAAGAGTTAAGTCACACACATTAAAAATAGGTGACAAACCAAGATCAGATGGTAGTTGAAGTTCATAGGAATTTGAACCACATTTCTTGAAGATTTGGCAAGGGCCAATCTTTCTTTACATTATCTTTGTGTATCTTCCTTTTGGAAGTCTTTCCTTCTTCAAGTGAACCCATGCCAAGTCTCCTACATAAAACTCAACATCTCTCTTCGTTTTGTTAGCATGAGCTTTATATTTCTCTACAGATTGTTGAAGATGAGTCTTCACTTGGTCATGGATCTCCTGTATAGCAGTAGCAAAGTTTTCTCCATCTGCACTAATGGGGTCTCCTTGAGGTATCTCTCTCGACTCCAACACACCCCTTGGGTGGATGCCATAGGCAATCTGAAAAGGTGACTTACCGGTACTCCTCTTCACTGTATCATTATAGGAGAATTCTACCTGAGACAGTATACTATCCCACCTTTCTCCATGTTGTCTAGTCAAACACCTTAAGAGATTCCCTAGTGATCTATTTACAACTTCAGTTTGACCATCTATTTGGGGATGGTAGGTTGAGGAGAAGGATAAATTTGTACCAAGTTTCTTCCAAAGGGTCCTCCAAAAGTGACCAAAATTTTTTACATCCCTATCAGAGACTATGGTCAAAGGTAAACCATGTATCCGGACAATCTCCTTAAAGAACAAATCTGCTACATAAGAAGCATCACAAGTTGTTTTGCATGGAAAGAGATATGCCATCTTACTGAACCTATCCACCACTACAAAAATAGTATCATATCCTTTCTTTGTCCCAGGCAATCCTAAAACAAAATCCATACTTATGCTTTACCATGGTCTTGAAGGTATGGGTAAAGGCTAGTATAAACCTGCATTGGTGGACTTTCCTTTTGCCTTTTGGAAGATTACACATGTCTCCACAAATCTACTAACATCTATCCGTAGTTTGGGCCAAAAATAGTGTCTTTTTACCAAATCTAATGTCTTGTCAAGACCAAAGTGTCCTGCCATTGCTCCACAATGTTTTTCCTTAATGATATTCAGTGTCTAGAGCATTTAGGTATGCAAAGTTGTGCACCTTTAAACAATAATCCATTTTGAATCAAAAATTCAGAATACTCAACATGAAACCATTCATAAAATGAACTACATACCTTATAGGCCTCTCCAAAATCTTCATCATCTTCATACATGGTTTTTCAAAGACTCTATTCCAACACTCTCCAACTAAATTTGATTTGCAGTTAGGACTCTTCTGCTCAAAGCATCTGCCACCTTATTCTTGACTCCTTTCTTGCACTTCAAAATGAAAGTGAAAGCTTATAGGGTCTCTACCCACTTCATGTGCCAGTGATTCAAGTTTTATTGTCTCGTTATGAATCTAAGGGCCTGATTGTCTGTGAAAACTATGAATTCTTTTTTTAGCAAGTAGTGTCTCCATTTTTTCAATGATTGGAATAGAGCATACATCTCTAGGTCATAAGATGAGTATCTTCTCTTTGCCTCATTCAACTTTTCACTAAAGAAAGCAATAGGTCTTCCTTCTTGACTGAGCACTGCTCCAATGGCCATATGACTAGTATCACATTCTACTAGAAAGATCTTGTTGAAGTCAGCTAGGGCAAGGACCGATTGTTCTGCAACTTTTCTTTTCAATGTTTTAAAAGAATTATCTGCTTCTTTTTTCCAACTAAACCTTCACTTTTGTCCTCCCTTTATTGTATCAAGCATAGGGGCACAAATATGACTAAAGCCTCTTATAAAATTCCTATAGAAGGTAGCTAAGCCATGGAAACTCCTAACATCATTCATTGTCCTAGGTGTAGGCCAAGACAATATGGCACTCACCTTTTCTTGGTCCATTTTATATTCACCATATGAGATCACAAATCCCAAGTAAATGATCTCTTCCTACATAAAGAAACACTTTTCCAAGTTGATAATTAATTTTTATTCATATAATCTCCTTAGGACCAAGTCTACATGCTTTAGATGTTCTCCTTTGGTTTGACTGAAAACTAGAATGTCATCTAGGTAGACTATAACAAATTTCCCTATGAAATCCCTCAAGACTTCATTCATTAACCTCATAAAGGTACTAGGTGCATTGGATAAGCCAAAGGGCCTGGATTTCCACTCATATAACCCCTCATTTTTTTTTAAGGCAGGTTTCCATTCATCTCCCGGCCTAATCCTAATCTAATGATAGCCACTTTTTAAATCAATTTTTGTAAAATATCTAGCAACCCCCAAATAATCTAACAAATCCTCAATCCTAGGCATGGGAAACCTATACCTGATAGTAATCTTGTTGATAGCTCTTGAATCAATGCAAAGCCTCCAAGTGCCTTCCTTTTTGGGTTCCAAGACTATAGGGACTGCACATGGGCTCAAACTTTTTCCAACCATTCCGGATTCCAACAATTCTTCAACCTGTTTTGCCATCTCAACATTCTGATCCAGTGTGAGCTTGTATGCTTCTTTATTAGGCAATGTGGATCTAGGTATAAGGTCTATACAATGGTTTATGTTCCTCATGGGAGGTAGTGACCTTGGCATGCCATCAGAGATGACACCCTTGTATTTGTCTAGAAGTTGTTGCACTGCAGGGTCAATCAACCTCAATCTATCCTCTTTCTTATCCTTAGACATCTCCACCTTTGTTACTATTGGAATAGGGATAAGGGCATAATAGACCATGCCTTCATTTTCCATGTTCTTCATGACCTTCTTCCCTCCTAATATCAACACCTTGGCTTCCTTTTGTTTGGTTTCCTCCTCACTCTCCATTAAAGATAGCAACTCAATTACCTTACCATCCTTGGTAATGGAATATGTATTTCTAGCACCATCATGTTGTGCCTTCAAATCAAACTGCCATGGTCTCCCAAATAGGAGATGGCAAGAATCCATCTTTGCAATGTCAAACATCAACTTATCTCTATAAGTTCCCATATGAAATTCTACCTAGGCCTGTTCCTCCACAACAACTTGTTGTCCTTGTGTGAGCCATGAGATCTTGTAGGGGAAAGGGTGAGGTAGTCTCCTCAATTTTAGTTTCTCCACCATCTCTAGAGACACAAATTTCTTAGTTGAGCCAAAATCAATTAGGACCTTGCAGAACTTTCCACCTGCTTTGCAAGTGGTCTTGAATAGAGATTTCCTCTGTGGGGGTTCTCTATCAGACATCTTCATAGTGGTTACTGCCCTTCTAATCATCAAGGCTTCACCTCTTTCAGGGTATCCATAATTGTTAGGGGTATTGATACTTTGGTATGTGTTTGCACTTGCCACACTTTGGCAGCCAACCTCTAAAATCAAGTTACTTCTTCTTTCTCCTATGGAACTAGTAGGCTTCTCTAGGCATCTATTAGCCATGTGTCCTTCTTGATTGCAGTAATAACATCTGATTGGACCTCTACCTTGAGATCTCCCTCTGAATGGTGGTCCTCTTCCTCTGAAGTTACCTCTCTGATTGTATCCTCCATTGTTATTGGAACTACTTTCTCCTTTAGTGCCTTCTTGACTGGTTTCACTTTGATTTCCAAAGCTATTTCCTTTGCTTCTGAACAAAATTCTTCCACCCCTCTATTGTCTTCCTCTTCGTTTATTATTCTGATCTTGTCTCCTTTTGATCTTCTCTTCCACCTTGATAGCAAGTTGATGGCATCTACCAACGGTATCCGAGCTAACAAGGTTCAATTCTTCTTGAATGTTGTACCTTAATCCATTCAAGTACCAGGCAACTTTATCACTCTCTTCCTCTTTTGTTTTTGACTTTATGCATAGCCTTTGGAACTCCTCTGTATATGAGTTCACATGCATCTCTTTCTACTTAAGATTTTGTCTCCTCTTATGGAGTTGTATTTCATAGCCTTTGGGTACATAGGCCTCTTTGATTAAGGCAACCATCCTCTTCCAAGAAACAATCTTGGGCTTATTGTCCTTCTCTCTTTCCTCTTGGACAAAGTTCCACCAAGTTAGGGTTGCTCCCTTCAACTTGGACTTATAAATCTTCATGTTCTGGTGTCCTGGAATGTCTTCACACTCAAAGAAACTAGATAGGGAGTCTATCCAATCCATCACAACATATAGTTCCATCTTCCCAGTGAAAGCTAGCAAATCAATTTTCTGCTCCATGGTTCTCCTATGCATGGATTTGAGGGAAATAAGGAAGTGCCTTTGGTCAAGAGGAAACACCTCTTCCTCTGGCATAGGGATCTCATCCTCATCCCCTTCATCACAACTACCAGTGCCTCCATCTTTCTTGAAATCTACTCTGCCTTTCAACCTCTCTAGCTCCCTCTACATTTCCTTGCAAGCAGTGCCCTGCTCTCTTACAATATTTGCCAATTCCATGTTGGTAATTGGTCCTCTAGGGACCTCTTCTTCTTGTCCCTCTGACATCTCTCAATTTTCTATCTCTTTACCAAAGTTGTTACTAGATCTAATACCACTTGATGCAAAGCCCTCCTTGTTACCTGCCAAACACCTCCAAATGTATGGCACTGACCCCTTAACACATGGATGGGATCATATCAAGGAAAGGCTCTACAACTTTAGTACAATCTTCTCACCATATTCAAGACCCTCTCTTACTCAATTAGGGGTATCTTTCTGTGTGTGTGAAAAGTGGACCTGTATCTGTATCTAGAATACACAACACTTCAATTAAGTTATTACATGTATGGTTAGACAGATATAAGAATGAATATGAAAACCATAACAAATTGACCCATTGCCTTCTAAAAGGAGTGAGTATAAGATTGCTCTCAGATTATAAGCAATACCAATTACTAGACTACACCAAGATGAAGGATTTAATCTATATGAACATGATGAATGCTAGATGGATGCAATATTAATCTAACAAGACTTTTGCAATATTAAGCTAAATGATTAATCAATATGAAATAATAAATATGCAATATATGAAATAACTAATATGCAATGAACCTAGAGAAAAACTAGCATAATAACAATACATTCTCTAGGATTTTTGAATGAGAGATGAGAGCCTGAATTTATAGAAAATTCAGAAAGAAACAAATGATTGAGATCAAATGATGACAAGCGGTCAAGATTTTCCAAGAGGAAGCACAATCCAAGTGAATTGATGTGATTGGATGATTTTCTCAGTCTTAAAGGAAATTGAACTAAAATTAAGATTAAATCAAGAAAAAACTGATTTATTCTCTATTTCATTCAATTTTAAGATTCAATTGTTTTAATTGCTTTCTTTGAGATTATTTATCAATTTTTAATTTGTTTTTCAAGATTATCTCCAATTGATTTCTTTTCTCAAATTTTTAATTCTTTCTTGGTCAATTAATTCCTTTTTTGAAGATTTGTGCTCATAATTTCCAATTCCTCTTTCTTGATTTGTTTCTTTTTTTGAAGATTTGATGGCAAATTGATTTATTTAATTAAATATGCTAGGATATTTAATAAAATACATAAGATAATTATTTAAAAATTATTTACTTGGAATGATCAATTAATTAAATAAATATTTAATTAATATTGAGTGATTAATTTGCCATGTGACATTTAATGATTAAAGAATTAATTATGTGCTCAAGATTTATTTAATTGTTTTTGGTTAGGACCTTGGTGATGTTGTCAAGATTAGGGGCCCATGGTTTAGATTACCATTTTTAGGGTATTACATTTGCCCCTCTTTGAATTAATGTGCGAGCAGCACGTTGGTTCAAAAAATAGTTGATGTCTAGGAGACGCCAGTTCTAAACTTGATTGATCACGAACTAGATTAAAAGCAAGGTGTTTAGCTTGATTCGAAGTGACAAAGTTGAATGAAGTCTAGTTAAAGCGATACCGTTCCCGAACTTGATTGAACTAGGAATGATAGAAAACAAAGATATTGAACTTGAACTTGATTGATCAAGAAGCAGATCTTACTGATCTAGAGCTTGATTGATCTGGACACAGCGAGTGATGATAAAAATAAAATCGGTCTTGAATTTGATTGATCAAGACACGATGAAGATAAACTGTTCAGCTTGATCAAGAAACGAATAATGAACACCTGCTTAGATTTAATGTGATCAAAGAAACTCCTTAACATTAAGAGAGTGATTCAGATAAAAGACAAATATCAGTTTGATATGAAGCGATGAAACTCATATGCCCCTAGTGATTGATTCGATTCAGAAATCTCAACTTGATATAAAGCGATGAAGTTGAGAGGCCCCTAGTGATGAGGTCTTTATTGATTGATTTTAGTTGAAAAAGATTTTGCTCAACTTTTGATGATGATTTGAAAATTTTCTCGACATTGAAGAATGTGAGGTCATAAGGTCACGAGTATGCCCCCTCAGGAGCAAAATCAAAAGAAAGTGAGGGTACATGATGATAGGCAATTTTTAGCGATGATAAGTTGTTTGAGCACAAATTGAATCAAAGTAAGTTTTGAAAATTTAGCAAGAAATTAAGCACAAAGTTGATTTGCAGAAATTAAATTGAGATTCAGTGTTGATTAACGAGAAATTGAGTGCAATTTAGAAGAAAGAATGAGCAGCTGATGAAAAGCGTGCTAAGTGGTCCAAATTCTGAAATTAACTAGCAGAATGATCTCGAATTTTGATTTTGATCCCGAAAATGGAATTAGAATGATCAAATTAGCTAAGGGTACAATTATCGTGTCCATCGGAGCAAGTTGAAAAATTAGGTGTTTCGCTATATATGGGACAACAGTGTCTTTTTCAATTCATTTTAACCCTCCAAGTTTGAAAATTCAAAAATCCTTCTGCGGAGAAAATGGTGGTCCCTACTCATCAGCATCGATTCAAGCGCTAGAGAAGACATAATCGACCTCAAAACTATGAGTCAGCGGTAAGTGATTGATCTTAAGCCTGTTTGTGTTTCCAATTTAAAAAAAATTTATGCATTTTTCAAGTTTTTCACATGTTTTGGGTCAGGTATCCTGGTTTATCATGCGAGACAGGATCCTGTCTCATATGAGAAACTAGTAAAAATTCTTTTGTTGTTTTAGCCCATTAGTTTTGTCATTTTAGGGCCACCCATGTCTCATACGAGAAGTCTGTAAAAAGACCCTTTTGTCATGCGAAGTCTAAAAGTTTATCATTTGGGGTTGTTTTGTTGTACTACACCTATTCTTGACTTGTACGAAATGTTGCTTTTCTGTATTTTGTTGTACAAAAGACAGTGAGCATTTTTGAAGGTGTAAATGTGAATTTTTGATTTTGTGTTTGACTTAGTTGGATTTGCGTGATGTTTTGCTTCTCTTGTAGGCTTATTTGGAATGTTTTTCTGATGCTTCATTGTGGGGTTTTGTTGTTTGCAAGTTCTCTTGCCTCCTGTGTTATTCAGATGTGTGTATCCTCCTACCATGACATTGGTACGACATTTATCTGAGGTTGAGCAGGCTCATGTTGATTTGTGTGGTTTGACTCATATGTTGGGATTACCTGATATCCATGTGAACCACGGGATGCTCACGGCATTGGTAGAGCGATTTCATTCAGAGCATAATACATTTCATTTGCCATTTGGGGAGTTGACTATCACTCCTGAGGATGTGTACAAGATCCTTCATATCCCTTTTGCTGGGGATAAGGTGGATTATGATACCGCATTGTTACCTAGACTGTAGGCAGTCAGGCATGTCTTTGGGGATCCAGACATTTTGACTTGTTCCATGAGTTGGGACATTCTTATGAGCAAATATAGTGAGGATTATCCCTTGGCATGTGTTCTAGCAGGGTTCATTGGGTGCTTTTTGATGCCAGATAGGGGGCAACAGGGCTTCCAGAGCGGATGGGGCCGGATGCTAGAGAGGTTGATAGAGACCCCTCAAAGACTTGGTTGGGGCTCTTATTTATTGGCCCACATGTATCAGGAGATGCATGAGATCATATACAGAGATGGGTGGAGCATGGATGTGGGTGTGTACAATTTACAGGTGTGGGCTTAGGAGCACCTTCTTGTTTGTCAGCCCATAGTAGCATACAGCAGAGAGCTTGGGCAGCCTATCATTTACAGGTATGCCGGATATATCACACAACCCCATCTAGGCAAGATAGACTTCTGGAGATGGCAACTCGATGACCTGATAGCCGTTGTATGGAGACCATACAGAGGGTTGGAGCTGTGGGATGACTGGTGGCTAGTTCACAGGGACTTGTTTGTTACACACCCACTGATTGGAAGATCACCGATTGTTGTGGAGTGATTCATTGTTTCGCGAGTGATGAGGCAGTATGGCCGACCTCAGGGGATCTTGTAGGAGTATACAGCGTATGCTCGATATGTAGATGAAGAGAGACAGGGATGGTCTCTGCAGTTATCATATGCTCTGGCAATGCAAGAGTTGATAGGGTTACACCCTCTAAGGTGGGATTACCTAGATGATGTAGCAGATGCATGGGTATTGCCCTAGTACAGAGATCATTTTTAGAAACATCCATTTCCATGTTTTACAGATCCAAGTGAGCAAGCTCCTCATATTGAGGATGTTGAGGAGGATGCCCCCGCACCAGCTCAGGGATAGGGCTAGAGACAGGGCCAGAAGCAAGGTCAGGCACAAAGAGCTAAGGCTCCATGATAAGGTAGTGGTGATCTAGGTACTAGCAGTAGCAAGGTGCCAACTGAGGGAGGATAGCAGAGGGGTGAGGGTGGATCCCTAGGAGGAGTGGGTGGGATGGAGGAGGAGCGAGCAGCTCCTATACAGGTTCAGCAATGGAGAGAGGAGTAAGGTGGAGTTGGAGCTGGAGGTGGAGATGGGAGTGGAGAGCTTGCGAGAGAGCAGGGGACAGACACTAGATGGTCAACGAGGGCACATCTTACAGATCTAAAGTCATAGTTGCTAGTGGCTTAGACTTAGCTGGCAGATTGAGATCGACAGCTAGCCAAAATAAGGATTGAGCATGAATGCCAGATCATAGAATTGAGAGCAGAGTCGAGAGTGGAGATAGAGTCTCTACGATAGGAGGTCCTTCTTCAGAGTAGTAGGGCATCTTACTATGTAGCAGCGTATAGTTCTATGGTTCTTGTTGCACAGTAGGTGAAACCCTATTCACTGTATATGACCCGATCAAAGGGAGTGCAGGCACCTCGTCAGGATCCCAGACATCAGGTTCCTCCTCCACCACCAAGCGATGAGGGAGAGGGAGGGAGCTAGATGATTTCCTTTTGTATCTTGGATATTTTTTGCAGACCCACCCATTTTTTTGTAGCCTATACAATTCTTTCTCCGATGGGAGGGAGTTTGTATATGTCTCTTGACATCATTTTGTACCTTAGACTTGACATGATATATATACGAGATCTGATTTGACTTCATCATACTTATGTTGATTGGCTTATGAGATGTCCTTTATATGCTTTATTCTATATGTATGCATTTCTTTTCAGTATGAATGTATGAATGTAAATGATCATGGATGTCTATTTTTGTTTCTTTTCATATGCAAATAAATGAATGAGTATGAGTGATGCAAATTTTTTCATTTTTCTATGCAATAAGATGAATGCAAATGAGTGATAGTGAAATGTATGAATCTATATAAGATGATCATGTATGTAGCTAAACATCTCAAAACACAAGTACTCGATTAGAGAAATGATGAAAAGAGACCACTTAGCAAAGAAATGATGACGCTCCAACTCTCATTCAAAAGATAAAGAGAAAGCATTGTTACTATACCGAAATCACTCCAACAATCACAAGATGTAGAATGAGATGCAAAATGAGATGCAACCTAAACCTAGTCACTGGATTTGAACAACTTAATTTTCATCATTGAGCACTTTACAATTATAGCAGGCAGAATAGAGTTCATTTCTTTTTATGTGCAATATTAATTATCTTGTCCGCAATGACCCTTTTTTCTTTCATATCCTTAGACAAAGTATGTATGGACCTGAATTTGCACAATAAAGAAATTCCCTCAAAATAGACAAAGAAATGATATGGAACCCCCCCGTAGCATTCAAATAAGTAGAGTCAAGGTATGTGAGGTGATTTCACCTTGATGTGAAGGCTCTTATCACAGACACCCAACTAATTTAGATGTTTCCAGATCATTGGGATCATTCTTTCAAGCAAAAAACAAAGAAGATATTATGCACCCAATCCTTGCTCCTCTTAGTCAAGATAGACTTCCTCGAGTTACTCAGAGGGATAATAATCGAAAACCAATATAAAAAGATAGCACACAAAGAAAATTTTCATTCATAGCTCAAACTTCTTAGTGATTTTTTTCTGTTATGTTGTTTTGCTTGTTAACTCAGTGATAAAACTCTTCAGTAGTCAGGAGAAAGGTAACTGACTTGGAGTGGATGACTAGATTTCACTGACGTAAGGTTGACTTGGCTGATACTTCTTAGGACATGTAAATTGATCAGTCGATTACCCTAAGACTAGGACAATGATTGGTTTCAAGCCATGAAGGTTCTAGCGAACCAGGATGTCACAAAAGTGACCGAAATATGTACAAGCAAAAGCAAATATGCAGGAAAGCGGGAATGCCAATGTTGCATTGATAGATGGAGCACTTGAGTACAAGAGGTGCCTATTTACCAGGTTTTCACCTGCTTGGCAGAGATTCATTTTTTTTTTTAACAAAGGTGCCTACTTACCAGGTTTTCACCAAGGCATTTTCTCTATTTTTCCCCTTTTTTTCTTTTTTTCTTTTTTTGAATTTCTTCAGGACATTTTATGATTTTTAGGATTTCTTCAGGACTTTTTCTAATTTTTAGGATTTCTTCAGGACATTTTCTGATTTTTAGGATTTCTTCAGGACATTTTCTGATTTTTAGGATTTCTTCAAGACATTTTCCGCTGTAAAAGCTACTGGAGCAGAGAATATTTAGGTGAAGAATTTCTTCAGATGGATGGTGTTAATCAGTTCACGAAGCTTCTCTCCTTCTGATGTTGAAAGTTGATAAGAACCAAAGCCAAAAGCTACAGTAACTATATAGGGACCCAGCCAGTTGGGTTCAAACTTCCCTTTGTTATCTCAAAACTGTTGATTTTTAGGATTTTCTCTAAGAACTAAGTCACCAACCTGAAATTATCACTGTCAAACTTTCTTGTTATATCCTTTGGACATTCTTGTTTGATACACTCTAAGATGATCAAACGCCACTTGCCGATGCTCATTTAGCAATTCAAGCTCTTGCAATCTAGATATTCTATAGTCTTCATTAGTAACAAGACCTTGCAAGGAAACTCTTAGAGATTGTATTTCTACTTCAATAGGTAATACTGCTTCGGACCCATACACCAAAGAAAAAGATGTAGCCCCAATAGGTGTTCTGATACTTGTTGAATAAGCCCACAGTGTAGGATTGAGTTGCAGAGGCCTCTGCTTGTCCATTACCTTGAGGGTAATATGTTGAGGACCAGTGTTGTTTGATTATAAACTTCTCACAGAGTTCATCTAGATCTTTGTTCTTAAACTATCCTCCATTGTCTATTATAATTGATGAAGGTATACCATATCTGCAGATGATATAGTTAAGAATAAATAGAGCTACTTGTTTTCTAGTTGCCTTGATGAGTGGAGCTTCTTCTACCCACTTAGTGAAGTACTCAGTGGCAGTGATAATAAATTTATGTCCATTAGATGATGCAGGATAAATTTGGCCTATCAGATCAAACACCCACTATTGGAAGGGCGAGTGTGTCACAAAGGGTATGAGATCCATTGCTGAAGCGTGTATAAGGTGCCCATGTAACTGACACTTTTCATAGGTTTTAGCAAATTTTATAGCTTCTTTTTCCATGTCTAGCTAGCAGTAGCCAGCCCTTAGTAGTTTTCATGCTAAAGTTAGACAGTTCGAATGAGAACTGCAAACACCTTCATGAACTTCGGATAATGCGCATTGGGACTCCTTAGTTTCTAGACATCTAAGCAAATTATTATTTGAACCTCACCTGAATAGGTTGTTAGCAATGATGACGTACCATGACACATTTTGGATTAGGTTCCTTTTTTTCATTTCAGGAAAGATTAGCAGGGATGACTTGGTCATGCAGGTAAGAGAAAATGTGGCTATAATGAGATGAGTCATGTCCAATAATAGAATAGACTACCTAGGACTTGGGGGTGTCATAGGCAGGGTAATGCAACTCTTCCACCAGGAATTGAAAGTGAAAATTAGACTCATGTAGCTGTGGTATAGATGCCAAAGTGGCCATTGCATCTGCTACTCTATTTGTTGTTCTAAGGATCTGCTGAAATGATACAGAGATAAAATATTTCTTGAGGTCATCGACCATCCTCTTGTAAGGCATCAGCTTCTCATCTTTTGTCTAATATAGGTCATTAATCTAGTTGATAATGAGTTGATAATCTCCATAGATGTGTAATTCCATGATCTTCCACTCGATGGCTAGCTTGATCCCATTTACCAAAGCTTCATACTCTGCAATGTTGTTTGTGCAAGGGAAGAGAAGTTTGTAAGCTTTTGGAATTGAGTATTTCTAGGGAGTAATAAATAGTATCCTGGCACTAAAACCATGTTGAGTGAAAGACCCATCAAAGAACATCTTCCATGATTGTTTAGTAAGGTGCATGATTGATTCATCTGGGAATTCTATATGTAGAGGTTGATCATCTTCCAGTGGAGCTCCCGCAAGTTGGTCTGCAATAACCTATCCTTTGATGGTTGTACGTTCCACATATTCAATGTCAAATTCTATAAGGACCATGACCCATTTGGCCAGTCTTCTTGTAAGCATTGCTTTACTGAGAAGATACTTGAGTGGATCTATCTTGGCTACTAGCTTAATAGAGTGTGCCAACATATAATGCCTTAATTTTTGTGATGCAAAGACCAAAGCTAAGCATGCTTTCTCTATTATAGTATAATTCATTTCATATGACACCAATGTTCTACTGATGTAATAGATAGCTCATTCCTTTTTATTATCATCTTGTTGTGCTAGAAGTGCCCCTAGTGAAGTATCTATAGCTGATATGTACAGGACCAGTGGCTTACCTTGAATCAGTGGCATTAATATGGGTGGATTAGAAAGACATTCTTTGATTTGTTGTAAATGTCGTTCACAATCTTCATCCCAGTTGTATTGAATCCCTTTCCTTAATACCTTTGTGAAGGGTTGAGCTTTGTCAGCTAGCTGAGATATAAAATGCCTTATGGACTGAAGATGACCTTGTAAACTTCTCATCTGACTGATATTCTTTGGTGGAGGCATTTCCATTATAGCTCGGACCTTTTCAGGGTCAAACTCAATTCTTTTTCTGGATATTATGTACCCAAGCAATTTTCCTGATGTTACCCCAAATGCACATTTCTTTGGATTTAAGTGGAGCTTGAATCTTTCCATTCGATCTAATATGAGGCCTAGCTCTTGAATGTGTGTAGATATCTTCATAGTTTTTACCAGGGTGTCATCAACATAATCTTCCATGTTTTTATACATTATATCATGGAAAATAGTGGTTACTGCTCTTTGATAAGTTGCTCCTGTGTTCTTTAGACCAAACGGCATAACATTCCAGTAGAAGGTTCCCCATGCACATGTGAAAGTTGTCTTCTCTTTATCTTCAGGTGCTATCTTGATCAGATTGTAACCAGAGAATCCATCCATTAATGAATATATCTCATATCCAGTAGTCATATCTACTATCATGTCAATGTTGGGCAATGGAAAATCATCTTTTGGGCATGCCTTGTTGAGGTCCTTGAAATATGTACAAATTGTAATAGATTTGTCTACTTTTGATACAAGTACTATGTTGGATATCCATTCTGCATAGTCTATAGCTTTGATAAATCCAGCTTTTAGTAATTTCTCTAGTTCAGCCTTGACTAGTAGTGCCACATGAGGATGCATCTTTCAGAGTTTTTGTTTGACTGGTTTAACTCCTGACATAATAGAGAGATGATGCATGATGAGATCAGGATCTAGTCTTGGCATATCTGAGTATGTCCATGCAAAGTTGATCTTCTTTTCTAAAACTAGATTGCGAAAACCTTTTAACTCTTTTGCTGATAGTGATTGAGATAAATGAATGATATGTGGTATCTCTTGACTCCCAATGTTCACTGGCTGAGTTGGCTTGATCAATATGGAAGATCTCTCCTAGAAGTGACTTGGCAGTATATCAAGTATCTCACCTTCAGGCACCTCAGAGAGGTTTTCACCCTTAGGTTTGTCCTTTATTTTCTCTTTTTTAGAGTCTGATACTGCCACAATGTGGTTTTTGCCATCAGATCTTTTATTCTTATTTTTCTTGTTTTTGCAACTAAGATACCTGATATCTGCTTCAGTCATGTTTTCATTTTGTTCGCTGGTGGAAGAGTACATGGGTTCAACAACATTGAGATAGTAGGCTAGTGTATAGTCATTGGCAAAAGTAGGTACATTCAAGGGTTGTTTATAAAGGGTGCAATCAATCAGTTTTGGATGCATTAAGGATAAGGTTGGAACAGGCTCAAGGGAGTTCACGGTACTATCATCATGACTTCAGACCGACCAGTTGAGTTCCAGAAGACTACCTTGTGTATGTGTCTCAAGACCAAGAAGAGTTACGACACGATTATCGTTATTCATGTTAGTATGTATTGGACCTAATTCAACCAACCTACTTCTAGCATCATCACCTACTTTAGACTGGGCTACATACTGTGTAGTATAATAGTAGATAGTATTTCATCATTCATGACAGAGTAGTCATAATGCGTTGTTGAATAGTTGTTATCATAGATAGAGCTCATGTCCGAGTCATTAGAGTCATAGGATGAAGTTACTGACTCATCTTCAAGTGGTTTAGTGAAGGCATGCATAGTATCAACACCTACATGTTTGGTGCTACAAGTTCCTTCATGATTTGGTTCATTGATTTCTTGCATTTGACACACTTGTGGACATGACTTTGATGATTTTGTTAATCCCTATCATCTGTTCCATTCAGCTTCTTCTGGACTGATGACTGGTTCTCTTTCTGTAGCTTCTAGTTCTTCTTGTGTAGTTTTGTACCTAATTTGTCCTATCTCATTAGGAGGGTTGGTAGGTGAAGGACTTGCTTGTGTCTTTTCTTTCTTCAACTGTCAGTCATAGTCTTCTTGTCATTTTTGTCTGATTTCTTCTATTTCCTTTTGCATTCTTAGGTGTATCAGTTCTTGTGCGTCATCTATGGTATCCCTGAGTTCTTCAAGTGTTTCTGTAGTAGATGTATCTGAGATGTGATCTAGACCCCATTCATACTCGTTTGAATCAGTTTCTGAGTCATCTTCTTGTTGTCTGCTAGTATATGTGACTGGAATGTTCAACAGTGCAAACAATTCTCTAATTCTGTATATTTCATCTCTCATATCCTCTGGGGCATCTACTTCATGTGGTATCATAGCTGATACAAATGGAACTTGATTACCATCTATTTCCTCTCTTTGGGTGGGCAATTCTTTTTGTTCACTGTCACATTCCCCCTAAGTTTGTTGAGTATCAATTTCTTGTGTTGCTGAAGGTAGTACCTTTTTCTTCCATTTACGTTGATGGTGAGATGTGTGCTTCTGATTTGATGACTTTCTTGGATCATATCCCAGTCCAACTCTATCATTGGTCGACTTAGTTTGTAACTGAATAGGTTCAACAACACCTTTTTGACATTTGCCAATAGGACCAGTACCTGAATATCCCATGCGTTGAAACATCTTATAGCCTAGACAATATTGTGTTGGAGAAATCTCACAATGTTGTATTTCTTTATCTGCACTATCTTCTTTGAAGAGCGATTTAAAGACATCATACCCTTCTATTTCACCTACAAGAGAAGTAGAAGACTGTATAAAGGTGTCATCATAAATGACTTTTGGAGTTGAAGTTTGTGGCCTCATCCCCTCTGATGGTTTTCCCAATTGTCTTGGTGATGGAGGAAGAGACGTTAGTGAGAGTATAGGCTCTATCTTGTAACCATCCATGCCAGTGTTTGTGATTCTCAGTTTCTTTTCCAAATCTTTCAGCAAAGATTCTGAACTTTAGCTGCAAAAGTTGCTCTATTATTAGGAATAAAAGCATCAGCACCCTGTGTTAATGCATTGCAGGTATAGCTTGTATCGACAGGAATACTGACTTCAACTCTATTATAGGGAAACTTCAAGCATTGATGGTACGTAGATGGTACTGCTTTCATTTCATGAATCCATGGCCTACCCAGTAAGATGTTGTATGAAAGATGAAGATTCAGGACTTGAAAAATGACATCTCTCTCCATAGGTCCTACTCTGATTGGCAATGATACTAGTCCCTTAGAAGTTCTTTCCTCTTCATCATAAGCCTTGATTTTTACCTTCTTTGTTGGATCAATAACATTTTCAGAGAACCCCAGCTATGTTAATAGACCATAAGTACAAATATTCAACCCAGTGCCTCCATCTATCAAAACATGTTTAACGCGGTATTTATGGATCATGGCTTCAATGTGCAATGGCTGGTTATGTGGGTGACTCAGTGAATTATCATCTTCTTTAGAGAATGTGAGGTAATGAAGTGAAGTCAGGTGACCTACCATATATTGAAACCGATCTACATCCAAATCTTTAGGGACACTGGTGGTAAGTAGAGCCTTGTCTAGGACCTCTTTATGAGCAGAAGAGATCTTAAGGAGTTCTAAAATAGATATTTGAGCATTGGTTCTCTTCAATTGTTTGACAATACTATAACCAGGGGAAGATGATGAAGCTGGTTGTTTTGATTTAGCCATGATTGTGTCTATTTGTCTATTTGGCAATTTTGATGTTGTTTGATCAAAATTTGGGGGACTAGCTCCTGGGAGGGAAATCTTCCTTTGAGCACGAGTCACATCATTAGCAGCTTGTGCTTGATTTTGGTGGTCTGAGACTATGATCACATTGCAAAATTCAAGTTGAATAGATTCAATCATGTTGATCACATTATCATTTTTAGTGTAAGTATAATTTACTCTAGCTCCTCCCTTGGATTTTGAGGAATCTCCTTGTTCATAAGTGGGTAAGGGATCTTTAAAGGCCTTATGATCAGCATTAGTTGCGTGATTTCCAACAATGATCTTGCTTGTGTCAATGAGATCTTAGATTTCATGTCATAGTTTCATGAAGTGGTTTATGTTATGTCCCTTGTTTCAATGGTAGTCACAGTACTCATTTTCTCTCCACCATTTGGGTCTAATTTCTAGGTCATATGGTTGGGAATCGTCTAGCAATGTTATTAGATTTTTTTCCAATAAAGTTTTAAAAGTTGATTCATATGACTCATCTAGAGGAGTAAACTCATGCTTAGGCTTTGAGACCCAAGGTTTGTCTTTAAACCACTCTCTTGTTTTCTTTGGGGGATTCTTTGTTCTAGTTTCAACTGCCTTGAGTGCTTGTGTGCCACTGGCCAAGTTAAATATTGTGGATTTTGTTTTTGCTTGGACAATATCTACCACTCCATCACTAACAACGTTCTTGTTGCTATCTTTTCTATATTTCCAGTATTTACTATTTTCTTTAGAGCTAGAACCTTGCGATGTTTCTTTCCAAAGTGATATATCTCCCTTTTTGATAAGCACATCTTCTATTCTGAGGGCGTTATCTACCATTTTGTTGAATGAAAGGTGTACTTGCATCTGGACACTATATTTCAATTCAGGGACTAAGTTGTTGATGAAGATGTCCATTTTCTCAAGATCTGGGATGGTCCGTGAATATCTAGAGAACATGTTTCTCCATCGTTGGAGGAAAGTGAGAAAGGGTTCTCCTATCTTTTGTTTGGTATTGCAAAGCTCTATCATAGTGACTGGGTGATGAATGTTGTATGAGTATTGTTGTAAAAATAGTTGGATTAGTTCTTCAAATTTTTTTATTCCTTTGGGTAGGCTTGCAAACCATTCCATTGCTTGACCCCCTAAACTCCTTGGGAAAAGCCGCATGAGGTATGTTTGATCATGCATAAACTCCATACAAGCAGCACAAAACTCTCTGACATGATCTTGAGGATCTGAGGTACCATCATACTTGTCAAATTTTGGGATCTCAACTCATGAAGGAAATGGAGACATGTATAGGTTTTTGTCAAATGGGAATGGGCATATTGTGTCCAAAGAATATTGTTTTGGCATTTTATCTTTGTTTTCTATTCTTGTAACTGCAGTTTGTAGTTTTTGCATTTGTTTGCTCATTTTTCCCCATGGTGTATCTTCCTCTTTAGCAATGAGGGTCTCCACATTATAACCAGTAGGGATTTTCACACCTTGTTTTGCTAATTCTAGGAAATAGTCTTATTTTTCCCTAGCCATGATGACATTCATTATTTTCTGGAATTATTTATCATTCTGACATCTATGTATTTCATCTTCAGGAGGTTCAGGAAGCTCAGATTCAGTTGATGAATCGTTGTCAGTGGCATGATTGCTGAAATCTTTGTGAGTGTTTCACTTACTGGCTTATCTTTCTTTCCTTTCTCCAGACATAGTGGGAGACAAGGGATGACCAAAGATTGGTATATTGTAAACTGGTATATGTGATGAGGACAGTATCTATGATGAGGATGGTATCTGTGATGAGGATGGAATCTGTGATGAGGATGGTTTATTGTAAAAAGGATTTTCTTTATAAAACAGATTGTCATTGGTTGAAAAGGGGGTCTCTTTTTCTTTGTCTCTTTTGTTGTGAGAGTTTCTGGTTTGAACAAGCATTTCTAACCGACAGGACTGAGAGCAAGATGTGTTGCAGAAGTCAAGATCAAATTGTAGCTAGTATTTCATTTAACGTAGTAATTAAGAGAACTAACTTAAGATCTGGTCTAGTTTTAGAAACGATCTATCCTATGTAAGACGTTATCCAAGTTGACTTAGGTTTGATAAAATGTTCATTTGAACTAGCTGAGAAATGATCGACAAAATCATGCAACACAACTGTAGAGGTACACTATCAAGGTTGTTTTATGCTCAGGATGATGATAACCAATTTTGGGCTCGCTGTAAAACTGTTTTGGATAGGTTTTGACTGTTCTCGACTGATAGAAGCAGAGACTCATATGACTGTATTTCTAGAACCGTACGACAGTATAATAGGTTTAGGATGACAATAGTTTTGTTTCGTACGAGCTGTTGCCTAGTACCATATGACAAATGGGTAGGTCCCAAATGATAAATTATTATGTTCAGTTCTGTCTCGTACGACACAGAATATGGCTCAGGATGAAAGACTACTAGGTCTCGTACGATATAGGATTGGGTTCAGGATGACAATATAGTATACTCGTATGACACAGGATTTGGTGTAGGACTACAATTCAGTAGACTCGTACGACTGTTCACAGGTCAGAGACTAAAAATTCTGGGTTTTTCAATGACTGAATAAGGCAACTGAACATGACCAATTCTGAGGTGGACTGATTTCTGACCAGGACAGACTGATTTGTGACATGGATAGAGTTTTGATCACTGAGTTTGTTGAGTTGTGTTCTCCAGTTTTAGTATTCCAGTTTCAGTTTGAGGGATGAAAGCATAGAAAACACGTAGAATGAATAGTAACTCCAGTCACAACATGCAAATCCTATGGAAGTTGGTTTAGAGAAGAAAACCTTTGCTTACTGACTTAGGTACACACCCAATAGCTAATTAGAATACAACCATTGAGTCTCACACAATGGATTCTCAACACCATATTAGCCGACTCCAAATGCTAATGGGGGCACGATATGGCAAGTGTCTTGGGAGAGTTACCATCTCTCTTGCACAAAGATTATCAACCTTTCGGAGGTGAATCAGGTAGCTTCTAATTTTTATCGGATCTAGTAAGGGTTTCATTCAGCACATCAAGGTTTAAACTCAATTAAGAGGTCTCCCAGTCTTGAAAACCAAGGTTTAATATATCTGAAGGTACTGAGGAGAGCTATTCCCGAGAACTGCCATTGACTTGATTTTCATCAAATCATGTTTATTTTATAGTGGGTTGGAGTACTTGGCATTTAGCCATTCCCACTTAGGTCGTTCCCCTCTCACCGGACATAAAGGCTATAGAGTTATTAGCTCCTCAGAAGGGCAGGCCTGCTAAATATGTACAAATCTCAAACAAAGAAAAAGCCTCAAGGGTCTAGATTTTTTATTGTCTTAGAAAGATAAGAGCATACTCTGCAACCTCTCAGAATTTTCCAAAAAAGACACAAAAGACAAATTTGTTCATTTACCCAGATAGAAAGTTAAGTGCCTAGAAAAATTAAGGAATACACAATGTTTGATTGATTTCTCCTTAGGCAACCTGCAAAAATAACGCATTAGTAGTCATGTTGTTTTCATTCTTTGACAGGCGTATGTTTGGTTGATAAATTCTTTGACAAACGTCCTGCAAGAAACTGGTCAGGCTATAAAAATCTCAAGTAGATAGAAGACAATCCAAGGTCAGCATTAGCATCATCAAAATTTGAGCAAAAAATCCTGAAAGGTAATCTATTTTTTTTTTTTTAATCTATCAAAAAACAGAATCGTATGACAATATTCATAAAATAGAACGACAAAATAGTTTTATCGTACGAGTTAGAAACCAACATAGAACAAAAAAATAATAGCATAGGAAGTATGTCGTATGAGTTAGGATTCAACACAAAATGATAGAGTATAAAAAATTAGTATGTCGTACGAATGACAATCCTGCTTCGTATGACAATTTCAAGGATATGATCTTGTTTCATACGATAAACTGCAAGTGTCAATATAATGTCGTATGATGCAGTGAAATTGCTCATATGATATTTTGCAGAGGCTGTACGAATGAAATCTGCAGGATAAAAAAATGATTTTGAGGCTGAAAAGGTAGTTTTCTGGCCCCACGATGGGCGCCAAAAATGTGTGTGTGAAAACTGGACCTATATCTGTATCTGGAATACACAACACTTCAATTAAGTCATTACATGTATGGTTAGATAGATATAAGCATGAATATAAAAACCATAACAAATCGACCCATTTCCTTCTAAAAGGTGCGAGTATAAGATTGCTCTTAGATTATAAGCAATACCAGTGACTAGAGTGCACCAAGATGAAGGATTTAATCTATATGAACATGATGAATGCTAGATGGATGCAATATTAATCTAACAAGACTTTTGCAATATTAAGCTAAATGATTCAATCAATATGAAATATATGAAATAACTAATATGCAATGAACCTAGAGAAAAACTAGCATAATAACAATACATTCTCCAGGATTTTTGAATGAGAGATGAGAGCCTGAATTTATAAAAAATTCAAAAAGAAACCAACGGTTGAGATCAAATGATGATGAGCGGTCAAGATTTTCCAAGAGGAAGCACAATCCATGTGAATTGATGTGATTGGATGCTTTTCTCAGTCTTAAAGGAAATTGAACTAAAATTAAGATTAAATCAAGAAAAAACTGATTTATTCTCTATTTCATTCAATTTTAAGATTCAATTGTTTTAATTGCTTTCTTTGAGATTATTTATCAATTTTTAATTTGTTTTTCAAGATTATCTCCAATTGATTTCTTTTCTCAAATTTTTAATTCTTTCTTGGTCAATTAATTCCTTTTTTGAAGATTTGTGCTCATAATTTCCAATTCCTCTTTCTTGATTTGTTTCCTTTTTTGAAGATTTGATGGCAAATTGATTTATTTAATTAAATATGCTAGAATATTTAATAAAATAAATAAGATAATTATTAAAAAATGATTTACTTCGAATGATCAATTAATTAAATAAATATTTAATTAATATTGAGTGATTAATTTTCCATGTGACATTTAATGATTAAAGAATTAATTATGTGCTCAAGATTTATTTAATTGTCTTTGGTTAGGACCTTGGTGACGTTGTTGAGATTAGGGGCCCATGGTTTAGATGACCATTTTTAGGGTATTACACTTGCTACAACACACTCCATGATATCTCCAAGGGTTACAAATCATTTCCATACCAGTTTTGGGTCATACAAAACTCCCCAAGTTCAAACAAAGCACCGGTGGCAAGGGTATCTACTCATTCCTTAAGAAACTCACTCAATTTGGCCTAGTCACTTGTAGCCCTATTTAGCGGGTAAGGGGACCTTAAGTTCATATTTTCCCAAACACTCTGGTAAAAATATTATGGATTCAAATATCCTTTTGGAAGTTATTCAAGTCCCTAAAAGGAAGGGTCCAGGTCTAGAAAATAAAGGTCTTTGCCGGTAGGAATTCGATTGTCCTAAAAGGGCTAATCGAGTCTCTTTTGTGAAGCAACTATGTTCAGATGAAAGAACTAGTGGATTAGAATCCCATGGGCATGTTGGGAACCATAACTAAACATGGATTCCAGGGTTACATGCCTGGAAGCATCACCATTTGCACACAAGGATTTTGTTTGTTCAAGGTCAAGGTAGCCACATAGAGATGTCTACCTAGGGTCACTTCAAACACTTCTCTCCCTTGCTCCTCCTGCAAATAACTCTTAGAAATATAAAATAAATTTACCATACTTTCCTTTCACCAAATCCCATGAGCCTCAGATTGGTAAAGTGCAAGATATTGCCATGAGAGAGGAAAAACCCAAGGTAAACCTTGGTTTTCTGGGTACCTACAACAAAATTTCAATATCAAGAGAAACACACACAATAATGTCTCCAAATCAAAACCAAAATAGAGTCAATTCTCCTCTCAAATAAATTCACATAATTGGGAATGGATCCCAACCTGTATAGAATCATACCATAGACCAAAACTCTTGAATTGCAGGAAAACTCAGAATTTTATTAGTTTGTTTGCATCAAAATTCTTTTCCGTACAATCACCCCTTGGAAATTGGATCCTCAAGGTGTATAAACCATTCCTCAACTTCTCTCAACCAAAAATCAAGAGGTTAGAGCCATTGGAGAAGTTTCAAATTACAAAATGCAAAAAGTGCATAAAAGTTGCTCATGACAACTTTTGCAAAAGTTGTCAAAATGTCATCTTTCGCCTCCTAATGCCTCGGGTGAAGTTCAAAATCCCTCCTAAAACATCTTAAAACACCTAAAAACAACACATTGGATCCCTATTGTCCAAAATTCCTAATTGGCTCATAGAAATGCCAAAATAGGAGTTTGGCTCACAAGATGGGATTCATTATTACAAACATCTAATGCATGATTAAAAACCTATATAAAACATCCTAAAGACATTGTTAATGCCTTATTCTCCCTTATTAGAGTCTATCATGTTATCTTGAAGGGTTTTATGAGGTGTTGATGCACCAATAATGCTTAACCTTAAAATATTGGCAGAAAATTCAAATCCTAGGTCAGCCTGAAGACTAAAGTAAGTCAAAATTAAGATTTAGGGTTTCATACATAAGAGCTCTCTTTCTTCATTTGATGGCATCTAATCGAATCTAGGAAAATGTTGTTGGAGAAAGTACAAGGAGACTTTTATATAGTGAAAGAGAAACCTATGTGGAGTCTTCAACAACATTCAACAATATTTCATCAAGCATTCATCATCAATTAGGAGCCTTAAAGACATTGAAGAATAATAGGAGATCACCGACTGACGATTGGCTTGCACCCCTCCCTTAGGGGTTGGGTATGGTTTCATGATATTTTTCATGTCTTTTCATGAGCTTCATTACATCAATTTGCATATTTACATTCATTCTTTAGATCACTTTGCATTATTTATTTAGAGCATTTACTTTGTCAATTATTAGCAATTAGGGTTTACTCTTTAGGGTTTCTCTAGATTGTTTGCTTTCATTTTAGGGTCTTGCGCACACACAAGATTCCTGCACACACTATTTTAATATACAAATTGGATATTTGTGGAGGTTTAAATCACCAACATAGGGGTTTTATTGAGGCAAAACCCTATATAGCCATCGCAAACCCTCTCTTTTCAGTTTTAGGTGCAGAAACAAGTACCCGGAAGGAGTTTCAATTCTGGAAAAGACATAGGCACTGCCCAGAAGTCTCAGATTTGTCCAAATTTATCTGGGATAGGGGCATGGAACCCTATTCCTACCCAAGACATGGGCATGGCACCCTGGTCCCACCATTTTCAGATGATTTTTGCTAGGTTGCAAGTTCAGGATCTTCAGATTTCAACCTTTCAGTTGCAGCTCTCTGTCAGATTCTCAAGGACAAGGGCATGGCACCCTAGTCTTGATTAATTTGGGTTATTTTTCAACATTAGGTACACATTCTAATTCCTCCCCCTTGTCTTCTTTCAATATCTCAGTTTCAAATCTACAAGTTTGTTCAATTTCAGTTCATATGTGCTTCATTCTTTATCTCCTAGTCTAGTTGATCAATCAAACCCTAATTTGTATCATCACATACAACAAGAGGAATAGAAACCCTAAGAGATAATCCCTAGCTCTCTCTTTCTCACAAGAATTAGCCAAAGTGATTTATCTCCCTAGGCTCTTTCGTATTCCCAATGTGTTGTCTAAAGTGGGATTAGGTCCTAGTCACCTAGTCTCGCTTTTTCCGCCTCCACATTTTGGTGAACCCGACGTGAATCCAATATTCTTTAATTCTGATTTATGTTCTCAGATCTGATTATTTTTTCTATTTCAAATTTAAATTTACATTTACAAGTTTCAATTCCTTGCAAATTTTAAAAAATTAGAGGTCAATTTTGTAAAAAACTCTAATTTTTCAATTCAAAATTATACTTGTGGATAGCTTGATTTGGATCATTAATTTTAGATCTGATTTAAGATCACATTTCACTCAAAGATTTCATTTTTTAAATCAACATTTAGAGTTCTCGCATTGGTTAAAATTGAACATTTCTTTTGTTTTGCATATGTTATCATTTGAAAGAGGAAAATTGTTGTAATGATGTAGTCATTTCATAAATGTGATAATGGGTTAGCTTCCCTTGCTTCATTTTTTCCATATCTTAAAGAACCTCCTCCTATCTATGATAACATTTTAGTTCCTAAAAGAGTTGTTACCAATCCCTTAAAAATTATCTCATTCTCTAAGGATGAAGATTTCAAGAGTGATCTTGACAATTCTCCTAAAATGTACCCTTCCCATCTAGCTATCTTAGAGGAAGAAGATGATATCATAAACACCTTTCTTAATTTTACTTTACCTTCTTTACATGATTCCTCTCTAAGTGAAAAGGTAATTATGGACATTGAATTATCTTCTCCTAAAATTTTTCTTACCAATGGGGGCATGTTAGTGCAACAAGAGGTTATGAGCACTTCTTTTGAAAATCCCCTTCCTAAGCATGAATCTTTGGAGAAAGATGTTCATTTTTTTCTTAAAGAATACTCCCCTCATGAGGATCATTTTGTGCAAGAATATGGTATTTTCCCTACTTTTCCTAGTGATGGGATTCATCTTTTGACTTCAACAAACTTCCCACTAGAGATGATGCGTTAATGAGAACTGCTTGCCCTTCTCCTAAAGTTTCTTACCCCTAAATATGCCTTAGAGAAAGAAGATGAAATCATAATCAATTTCCTTAATTCTCTCTCCCCTAAAGACCCTATTGAACACATTTTAAAGTGAGAGGATTATTTAAACACATGTAGTGATGCTCTCCCTCTTAAGGATGAAGAATTAATGAACAATGTTATCCCTTCTCCAAAAATTGGCAATAAGGACATCTTTGTGCAAGAAATTTCTAATTTTTTTTTCAATATCCTCACTATTTGGGATGAACCATTAGAAGAAGGTGTTGATTATTCTCTACCTTATGAAAGTAACCCCCTTGATAGCATCTCACCTTCCATGAATCTCAATCATTCTCCCTCTGAAGGTAGGGCATCTCCTTCTTCCCAACTAGGTTCTACTCATAAGGATACCTTAGTTCAAGAAGATATTGTTAACATCTCTTTCAAAGGTTTCCCTCTCAAAGGTGAAACTTTAGAGAGTAATGTTGATCCTTCTCCTAGATATTTTATTCCACATGTATATCCTTTGATAATAGAGGATGATATGACCTTTCTCACTAATACTTTTCCTTCTAAAACATAAATGCCTACTTCTAGTCTATCTCCTAAAATTGATCTTGTCCATGATAACATTTTAGTGCAAGAAGAGACTATCAACAGTCCTTCCAACAATCTTGCCCATTCTTCTTCTAAAATTCATAAGGACACTTTTGATATTCCTAAACTATCTTCAAAAAATTTTATACATGTGAATGAAACACCCATTGAACCCCTCTTCACAGTTCAAGGTGCTTATCCTTCTCAAAGTTCTCAACGTAAGCCTATCTTAGTGTTTCAAGGTGGTTATGCTAATGATTCTTTTTGCGCTCCTAAGAAACCTATTATTACTATGAAAGGAGGTTATCCTACTAAGAGCCCTTATGAGTATGCTAATAAAATCACTGAAGAGAGTTATAATACGGTTTCTCATACTTACAACACAAGAAACAATAAGCAACCTAGTCCTCCTCTAGTTATCCCAACTTCACTTCCTCCCTCTCAACCTACTCTTCCACAAGCACCTCATATATCACAAACTCTTAGTGATGAGTATGATCTCATTGAACAACTTAAAGCTACTCCTACTAAGATTTCTATTTGGGATTTGGTTCAAACTTCACCTTCTTATCATGGGATGTTACAAGATGCTTTGAAAACTTAGATGTCTCACCTACAGTGACACCTAATAACATGGCTTCTTTGATTGATCATACAAACATACCCAAAGCTCAAATTATATTCACACAAGATGAGTTACCTTCTTGTGAAAGCCAACACCAATATGATCCTCTTATGATTGTGGTTATTATCAGTGATAGTGCTATAAGACGAACCTTGTGGACAATGGGTCTGGCCTTAATGTTTGTGGTGTGGACTTATTGGATAAAATTAATGTGGATCATTCTCTCATTGAACCCGCTTCTCTTTCTATTCGAGGCTTTGATAATATTTCTAAACAATGTTTAGGTATCATAACCTTTCCTATTAAGGTAGGCCCTATTATTTTACCTACACGTATTCATGTTATGCTTAGTAAATTGACATATAACCTTCTATTAGGGAGACCTTGGATTCATAGCATGTAAGTTGTCCCCTCAAATTTGCATAGACAAGTCAAGTTTATTTATAACAATAAGACATAAACCTTGTTAGCTGACAAACCTCAAGAACCATTAAAATCTATATCTTCTTGTTCAACTACTTCCCATTCTTCTATGAATCCTCCTACTTCTTCAAATACATCTATTTCCTTTAATGGTCTTGTTCCTTCTAGTACTCCTAATTCTTCTACTCAATCAGAATCTCCTCCCAAGGATATATTTTCTCCCAAAGAAGTGCTCTCAGATGATGATTGGGAATCTCTATACTTTAACCCTACTTTTGTAGGAGAGTATAGAGTATCTTGGAAAGAATTTAAGACTGGGAAGGAGAAATATAAGGAGGAACCTAAAGAGAAACCCACTTTGTCTAAACAACTAAGTAACCACTTTGTGGCTGCTTCTAATTCAAATAACTCTTTGAATCCATTCATATAGCACTAAGACCTATGAGGCATAACCATCTCTTTTTGATTTGGCATCCCTTTATTGTCATGTTTTTCACATTTAAGCTAAGAGTGGCTATGATGGAAATGGTTGTGTCACAAATGAACAAGGAATTAAAGTTCCTTTAGAACATAATATGCATGAAGCTTCATTTGGACTTGGATATAATCCTTCTAAGCCCACCAAAGAATCTAAAATACCATCTCTTAATGTGAATGCTATATTTAGTATTGATGATGACCTCACCTCAATTAAATCATCTTCTACTTCTTTCAACACTCATCCCCCTCATAAGGAAATATTGGTGATGAACAAATCTCTTTGTGAATCTCCTCAAGATATTTCTAATCCCACTTATGAGACTTTATATTCTACTCATTATAAAATCCCTTCTTTTAGGAATAAGGCTCTAATGAATTACACTTATCCCTCTCCTAAGATTTCTTGTGTTCAAGAAAAGTATGACTTAGTGGCCTATTCTTCTCCTATAAACTTCTCTCTTTCTAAAGACTTTTTAACATTCATCATCTTATACATGTTTTTAATCTCACTTATAGTAGAGTATTTAACATGTCATTGTAGACACCTAAAAATGGTCAACGCTTGCGGAGTCATACTTTAACATTGGCGCATTGCCTCATTTTAGAGTTTTTGCATCGCATTAACATTTCTCCTATGTTACGCACTTGGTCTTTATCATTTGTGAGCATCGAGTATTTCTTCTACATTCTTCATTTGTCTCACTTTCAAATTTGGTCTTGCCGATAACAATCTTTAATCATGATTTTGGTCAATCTTGTCAATCTCTTATCAACTTGTCAATCTCGTCGTTTTACGATCGATTTGTCATCGATCCTTGTCCTCTTCAGTCATGTCAATTTGGATCAATTTGTCATTGTTCCTTGGCACATTTATCAATCAAATCATTTATCAATTCAAAATCATGATCGAATCAATATCAACGATCCTTTGTCAAGACCTAATTGTCATCCTTGTATTTCTAATTCATCTTCCAAGGTTTTATGATTTATTCATTTAATCTTGTTTGGCATTTTCCCTCTAGGTTAAATAATTTATTTATTTATCCTAAGTATTCTTGTCGCAATTAAATGTTTATTTAATTGGCTAATTAATTTCCTCCTATTTTTGTAAATTAATTAATGAATGAGAAATTATTAATTAATTTACCTAATTTGCATCAATTCCTAATTTCCAAGTCATCATTTCTAACCTAATTTTCTAATTTCTCCTAAATTCCTAAATGTCTATTTCTATTTCAAATTCATGTCATAAATCCTTACATAGCAATTTGTCATAAATTGTCATAAATTGTCATAAATCCTTGCATAGCAATTTGTCATACACATGTCATAATTTTTCTATTCTTGATTTGAATTTCTATTCGAATCAATTTCATGCTAATCTTGTCTTTTTCTCCAATTTCTCTATAAATTGGATGAATTTCTTCACTCAAATCCCTTGATTCTTGATTCCTAATTCCCTAATCAGACTATTGAATTTCTAATCACTTCGTCAAATCACGCTTCTAGTATTCTTGTGTCAATGTCAATCTTGCTTTCTCAATTAGGTGTATGCACTTGAAGGTGAGATCTACAACAAAACTATTTGGAGAAGAAAGAAGAACAATGGAGCCGCATGAAGGGAACATTTGGTTTGCATAATATTTTACATGTTTTATCTTTATGTCTCTATTGAGTGTTGTTTAGGATAGATCATTGCAATTTGCTTTCGTGATTGAGCTAATTGATTAATGCTTATCTTTGTTTGTGATGATTTCCTATTTCCTAACGTACAGTCATATTCAAATACCTCATTCAATCTATCATGTCTTTAAATAACATTAATGGCTATTATGTTGCTCATCATTATGTGACATTGGTAGCTCACTTATTGGGGGCTCATTGTCGTTCATGATGGTACAATTTCACGTGCAATCATACTTTTGGAATAAACATAATAGCCTATTTCTATCTCATCTTTCTATCTATATATATGGGGGTAAAGAGGGATTTCAAACATTTCTCCTTCTTAAGATTAAGATTTCCCCTTTGTGAAGTAGTGTCTTCTATAAGGATTTCTTATTGATTGTAGAGGTGTATTCATATTTGAATTCCTTCTCTCATATTGGAACAAGCATCCCTAATGGGGATATTAAGTACATATCCTTAATTGAGACCTCCTCCTTGATGTTGGAAGTCTTTAATCATTCATCAATTTCTTTTCTTTATTGAGTAGTATCTTTTATAATAAGCCCTTCTATTTTGTGAACATGCATATCCCTGATGAGGATCTCTTGCCTTATTTAGAAGAGTGTTGCTATAAATAATCTCTCTTTATTGCCATTGTTGGCATTGCACACTCCAATGAGAAATTGTAGGTGATTGAAGGTATTGTCATTGATGGCAACCTTGCAATCCTATGGCACTGGCATACTCTACACCAGCAAATAGTTTACCAACAGCGGCAAAGATGATTACCTACACCCCAACCGACGGGATTTTAAATATTGTATTTTGTATTTAATTGTAATATCTTTTGTAAGCCGACAAGGAATATTGTAAAAAGAATCATGTATAAGTATGAGATCTTGTAGAGAATTTAAGATGCAGACATGGTTACATTATTGTAGAAGTAATATGTGAATATTAAGGCAGATTTTGGAGTAAGGTTTACGATTATTGTATGAGCTTAAACTGGTACTAAACTTGGCATAGCAGATGCTGAACTAAAGCACTACATTATATTGGATTTGCATAATCCATTGTGTAAGTTAGTGAGACTTCCTTTTGTAATTAAGAAGTGAGCTTTAGGTAGTTGGCCTTCCTGCATGTGCAGGCCCCTATTGTAAGTAATATCCATTCATTGGCCAACGAGTGAATATTGTGGGTCACAAATCCCACCGAGGTTTTTCCCACACTAGGTTTCCTCTTGAAAAATATTGTGTTATGGTGTGCTTTCTATGTTGTGTTTATTGTTCATATTTACTACATTAATTCTTGTTTACCGGCACACTGTTTTGGAATGCAATTTATTTAATAAGGTCAAAAAATCTGTTAACCGAAAAGATACTGATTCACCCCCCCCTCTTAGTATCTTTGGGAATCCTAACAATTGGTATCAAAGCCTGGTACTCTATTTTCAAAAGCCTAACAGCTTGAGGGGGATTCTGACACCGGTATAGATGGATAACTTGAGAAAGCAATTGGAAACAACTCTTGCAGATTATGATGCAAAAAAGTTGAAGAATATCAAACTTGAAGATGATTTGAAGGTTGCACAATAAATCATTCAAGGACTTCAAGGAAATCTTACTATTGCTAGAAACAAAAGAAGAGAACTTCATGAGAAGATACAGAATGATGATGATGAAAAGGAAACTCTTAATGATCTTGTAAGTAAGATGAAGCAAGAGAACATGACCTTGAGGAATGAGATGCAAGATATGACTATGAGATTTTGTAAAGACATTGAAGACATAGAGAAGAATGAAGATGACTTGACTAGAAGACTCAATGATGCTGGAACTGAAAAATATAAGACTCAGTTATGAAAATGATATGTTAAAGACAGGTCTGATTCACTTGGAACATGATAAAAGTGAACTCATGAGGTAGAAGGATTTCTTGGAAAATGAGTTGGCTACTACAAATCAACACAAAGAGAAATTCAAGAAAAGTTCAAAATAACTTGATGACATGCTAAAAAATAAAAAACCTAATGGAGACACTAATGGTCTTGACTTTGAATTTGGTGAAAGCTTCGGTACTACAAACAATTATGATCATAGTAAACCGGCAAGACAACCTAATGCATACAAATTTAATGGGAAACACTTTAACTGTAACAAGTATGGTCATGGAGAAAATTAGTGTAGATCTAGAAACTATCAGAACACTGATGTACCCACCGGTCAATGTTCAAAATGCAACAAAATTGGTCATAATTCAGAAAACTGCAGAATGAATGTAAGATGTTATGTTTGTGGAAGATTTGGACACTTATCTAATCAATGTAGAACACATACCGGCATAAGATATGGAAAAGCTATTCAGAAAAATAATGTGACTTGTTATGCTTGTAACAAGATTGGACATATTGCAAAATTTTGTAGAAGCAAGACAACACAGCCAAATAACAAAGCACCCAATTTGAAAGGTAAAGAGAAGGTTGAAGAGGTAAAGCAAGAATTTTCAAAACAATGGATTAGAAAGAGAGATCAGAATATTGATGTGACTATTCCTTCACCGGTAGAATAGAGTATCACTCCACCAGTAGAAGATTCTTCATCTAACTAAAAAGAAACCTTTTGGGGGTATGGCAACTAATTGAAAATCATGCTAGTTTACCCTCGGTTGATGGTAAGAAGATGAAATGCTTCTTTACCAGAAGATGAGTTAATTTTCACTTAATCGGTAGACATTTATTGTGGTAGTTGAAGGAAATGACATTATAAAGCAAGTATTTTTCACTCTTTTTCACTCACCGAGCATTCAAATTTCCTAAGAGCACAAAAAACCTGAGCAAAGGCATCCACAGCAAGAAGTGAAGCAAAATATTTCAAGCATTCAAACCTAAAGGTAGATTAAGGTATTTATCAAATGGCTTCCTCCTCTGCACCTGAATTCATTGCAAACCCTATTGTTGTTGAAGTTATTAAACGCCCTAGGCCTGTATTTAAAATCATACTTGAAGTAGCACAGTGGGATGATACCCTAGGTGCATTCTCTAAAATCCCTAAAGGAGTTGTATATGCAAAAGACCCTAGGATATACATATATTGTCATATTGAGGAACTAGGTGCTGATGAAATTATGAACATGTATAGGACTATCATTTGTGATGAGAATGGTATTGTGAAACCTGAACATAAGATCATAGAAACCCTAGGTTTTATGGAAATACTTGATATTTTGGATTTCCCTAAGGAAGTTGTGAGAATTGCACTCAGTAGAGTTCATGGAGAATTATTTTGGCTTGATTCTATCCATAAGATCACTAAAAAAGCAATAAAGGCAGTGACTGGCTTACCTTCCACCGGTAGCAAGCCTGAAAAAACTAAGAAAGATCCAAACAACACTGTGATGACACTAACTGGTGCAACCCATGACAACAGATCCTTGAGAGTCAATGATGTGAAAGATATAAATGTTAGATTCATTAGCATGATACTAGGATACATAACTACACATGCTAATAGATTGAACTCTGTATCTAGTTTATGTATCAAGAGTGCTTATGACATGGTGAAGAGTAACACTAAGATTGACATATGTGAATGGCTAAAGGATGAGTTGATTGATAATCTGAAAAAATTAAAGGTGATAAGAAAGGTACTTTAAGATTTGGTAATCTACTTGTGTGCCTAATGCTATACATTACTAAGGAAGTTCCCGGTATAGGTAGAAAAGAATTTGGTTTTGACATACTGGTAGGTAAACAACTTTTGGATATCCTTATCGACATGGGAGATGATAGGGAAAACAACATAATTGAATACTTCCAAGCATTTAAGGCTAGAATTAAAACAAGGGAAAGGTTATCTCAAAGCATAGTTGACAAATATCAAAAGGAAATATGTTTTGTTATAAAGAAAGATGAAATCTAGATGGAGGCAGTGGTTCCTAGAACTGTTTGGGTGACAAAAATGGGTTATGAGACTGATGTAAACATAATTGAGACATATGCTAAAGCCCTACTTGAAGCCCCTAGAGAACCTGAAGAGGAAATATTTGGTAGTGTTGAAACCATTGAGAGAAAAGTATAGACCCTTAAACAAAGGAAAAAAAGAGAGCAAACTATCAGAAAAGCAACAAAACAGGCCAAAGAGATCAAGGAAAACATATTGAATATCACTGGTATTAAGGAAAGTGACTTGGAAGGGTTACAACCAGAAGCTCACCTCTGACCAATTGGAAATTCATCTAATAGTAGAATCCTAGCTGAGTTTAAGAGAGTAGAAAGGAAAATAAAACCTTCACTGGCACCCTCTCCTACACCAAAGAGAACAAGAAGAAAACAACAAGCAGTAAGGCCCCCAGTAAAGAAAATGACACCAAGGAAGAAGAAAGAAAAACAAGTTATTCCTCCTTTAGACAATATTTTAAATGAAATAACAAATGAAGGAAACTTGTCTAATATCAGCAAACTATATGATACTTTTACAAATGGAGAAAAGGAAAGCATAGAAAACAGTATCATTCTAAACTTAGACATTTACAAGAAATTTTTGATAGAAGTTGTAGATGATTTACCGAGTGACTTATATAGGAGACTTGATGCAAAAAGACTAGCTATTATGGAATTGGACAAGAAAATAAAGATAGAAAAATTGCTTGCAGCTCACCTAGTTAAATCAATAGAAGAAATTGATGAATTAATAAGTGAGGCAAACGGGACAGTATTTTCAAGTGGTCACTGACATGTAGGTTTAATGGTTGGAAGAGTGAATGAAATCACTGAAGAGACAATGGATAAATGGGATATCTTCTTTATAGAGAAAGAAAAACAAGAAGAGCTCAAACGACCCAAAAATTTTAGAGTTTACCAAAAGGAAAAGGATAAAGGTAAAGGCAAGGTAGGTGGACCTCCAAACATAAAAGTGATAGAAAACTTGCCCCCAGCTCTTTCTGATACTTCACTGGTTGAGACTATTGATACACCACCGGCTACTGATAATGTTGAGTTGGAATCAACACATGAGGACACCAATCCTAATTCAGAAGTTCACCAAGTTAAATCAGTAGAAGAAATTGATGAATTAATAAGTGAGGCAAACAAGACAATATTTTCAAGTGGTCACTGACATGTAGGTTTAATGGCTAGAAGAGTGAATGAAATCACTAAAGAGACAACAGATAAATGGGATATCTTCTTTGTGGAGAAAGAAAAACAAGAAGAGCTCAAACGACCCAAAACTTTCAGAGTTTACCAAAAGGAAAAGGATAAAGGTAGAGGCAAGGTAGGTGGACCTCAAAACATAAAAGTGATAGACAACTTGCCCCCACCTCCTTCTGATACTCCATCAGTTGAAACTATTGATACACCACTAACTACTGATAATGTTGAGTTGGAATCAACACATGAGGACACCAATCCTAATTCAAAAGTTTTATATACTATGAATATTGATACACAAGAGGTCAATATTGTGGTTGATAAGGAAACCACTGGTGAAAAGAAAGATGTGGCTACTAAGCCACCGACTGAGAATATTGTAGTTGAAACACCAACTGATAATATTGAAATTGGGGTTGAGACACAAACTGAACAATCAGTTGATCCCCTAGCTTCTGGAATGGTGACTGATACCACTAATGCACACATTGAAAAACCTACAGAGGTAGAGAAACTGGTTGATAACATAGAGAAGCCGGTTGAGATACTGGCAATGGACAATTCAGAGGTGCATACTGAGAAACTAAAAGTGAATACTGAGACAAACTGGTAGTAGAAAGCACAGAGAAACAAACTAAGGTACACACTGAGAAATAGGAAGAGAAAAAGGTTGAGGTACAGGTTCATACTGAGACAGTACCACTGGCAATAGCTGAGAAACCCAAGCCTTTGCTAGTTGAGATGCAGACACAAATTGACCTATCAGAGGTCAACACAATCAAAGAGGTTACTCACACCGGCGAAATGCAGATAGTTAAGGTAGTTGGACAATCATCTGGTTCTTCCATGATAGAATTCAGACCAACTAATGTAATAGAGGTATTATTGGATTCAATTAAGAAACTCACAGAGTGTAATGCACTAGCTTATAAGGCTATTGATGATACCATACAGGTATTTTGAAATTGATTGCACCCAAGTGCAATGTCGAAAATAAAGATTCTTTAATTCAATTAGACACATTGTCTAAATATATCACTGGTAACATATTGACAGTTGAACATATAAATGAGGAGACATTTAGAGAGAAAATGAATAAGGAAAAAGAGAAATTATTTGATGAGATAATAAAGAAGTGCACGGAACACATTGAGACCCTCCTATCGACACTAAGCAAAACAATAATGGAATTTAAGGAGTTGTACAGAGACACATGTAAGAATGATATTTTGATAGTGGATATAGACAAGGAGATTAGTAAAGTACAGACATAAATAAATGATATAGTTGACAGTCTCATCGGTTCATCAGAACCCATAACAGTTATAGAGCTGGAGATAGCAGGTTTTGAGGAAAAACTTGAAAATTTGGAAAAGAAAAAGGAAAGAATACAATACAAGGCAAAAGAGCTTAAATGTAGATTTGGTCCTAAACTTGACAACCTCATCTCTTTGAGGAAAGAGATATTAGAGGCACTTGTTCAAGGACTGAAGACACCAGAAGAGAAAATGCATCACCTCACTAGTACAATTCAAAGAACAAAGGCAGCATTGAAGGACAATGAAAGGTTCACTCAAAGCCTAAATTTTGTATTAGCAAACATATTTCAAATTATAACCAATTGATTATAGGGTTCTAGCTAATAACTACACTCAATTAGCATTTTGACAACCTTTGTCATTGATGCCAAAGGGGGAGTAGTATAGATGAGAAAAATGATGGATAGAAGAGATCATATGCTCAGGGGGAGCACACAGTTTTTGGTAAGATTTTTTGGACTTCAAATTTTGGATACATTTTTGAAGTTTCCTTATGGGTGTTGCCATCAATTCCAAAGGGAGAGATTGTTGTCATTGCACACTCCAATGAGAAATTGTAGTCGATTGAAGGTATTGTCATTGATGGAAACCTTGCAATCCTATGGCACCGACAAATTCTACACCAGCAGATAGTTTACTGGTAACGACAAAGATGATTACCGGCACCCCAGTCGATAGGATTTTGAATACTGTATTTTGTATTTAATTGTAATATCTTTTGTAAGCTGACAAGGCATATTGTAATAAGACTCATGTATAAGTATGATATCTTCTGATCGTTTAAGATGTGGACATGGTTAGATTATTGCAAAAGTAATATGCAAATATTAAGGCAAATTTTGGAGTAAGGTTTATGGTTATTGTATGAGCTTAAACCAGTACTGAACCTGACATAGCAGATGCTGAACTAAAGCACTACATTATATTGGATTTGCATAATCCATTTTGTAAGTCAGTGAGACTTCCTTTTGTAATTAAGCAGTGAGCTTTAGGCAGTTGGCCTTCGTGCATGTGCAAGCCCCTATTGTAAGTAATATCCATTCATTGGCCGGTGAGTGAATATTGTGGGTCACAAATCCCATCGATGTTTTTCTCACACCGGGTTTCCTCGTTAAAAATCTTGTGTTATGGTGTGCTTTCTATGTTGTGTTTATTGTTCATATTTACTACATTAGTTCTTGTTTACCAGCACACTATTATAGAATGCAATTTATTTAATAAGGTCAGAAAATTTGTTAACCAGCAAGCTATTGATTCACCCCCCCTCTCAATATCTTTGGGAATCCTAATAGTCATTTAAATCCTCCATTATTTTCCAATTTACTTTATGGAGTTGAATTTTTGGATTATATCTCTTGCATTTGTTTTCATTTAAATCTTTCATCTTGTGTTAGAGAGCTCTAAAATCCTCACACTCTTTATTGTGTTGGAATTGAGGTTTAGCCTTCTTTCTTACCAAATTTTTCTCCATTAGTTTTTGATCTTCTATCAAATATTCTTGTGAGAATTTGTCATCAATCTTCTTTCACAATTAGATGTAGTAAACATGATACCCTATTTCAAGTCACCAAATTAACAAGCCGAAATAGGGGGGGCATATAGCTGCCCTCAAATTTTCATCACCTTCCTTAGTAAGCATTTAGGTGATTTTGTCTAACATGTGGTTTTGTAGGGTGTGGTTCCTAGCTATGTACTGCAGATACCACTAGGGGCTTCGTCCAACAACTTGTGGATTTTCCTTTTTCATGAATGTTTACTTTTCTTTACTTTAGCTTGCATATGCACGTAGTGTCATATGACCACTAAAGTGGGGGATAAATGTAGCATCATAAATTGTACACCCTTGCAAGGGTGGTACAATTCTACGCTTAGTTTACCACCTGCCTTAGTGTGTTTGCATCTTGCATTGTAATTTCCCTTTATGCATTGTATTAATTAGTTTAATTAAATCTAAAGTCATATTTCATCACTTCATACATCATAAAATTGGGCCCTTTACCCTAAGTGTGCCCCTTTTAATTTTATTCCTTCGATAAATCATTTAATCATAAATCCTAATTATGTCCTATTTCAACCTTTAAGGACTGATTTTGCATATCAAAACATCTTGAAATCAGCTATAACTTTGGGATTCTCTCTAATATCATCATATCTAACAGTCCTGAAAATTTGGTGAAAAGTTGGTCAGACCATGTGCAAAGTGCACACGGTCCTCGTCTTTTTTCCCAAATTTTCAGGAGCATAATTGTATGATATTGTAATGCTTAACCCCAAAATATTGGTAGGAAATTAAAATCCTAGGCTGGCCTAAAGACTAAATTAAGTCAAAATTGAGATCTAGGGTTTCATACATAAGAGCTCTCTTTCTTCATTTGAAGGCATCTAATTGAATCTAGGAAAAGTTGTTGAAGCGAGCATAAGGAGCCTTCTATGTAGTGAAAGAGAAGCCTATGTGGATTATTCAACAACATTCAACAACATTCAAAAATAATTTATCAAGCATTCAACATCAATTAGGAGCCTTGAAAACATTGAAGAATAATAGGAGATCACCGACTGACGAATGGCTTGTACCCCTCCCTTAGGGGTTGGGCATGGTTTCATGTTATTTTCATGTATTTGCATGAGCTTCATTACATCAATTTGCATATTTGCATTCATGCTTTAGATCACTTTGCATCTTTGATTTAGAGAATTTACTTTGTCAATTATAAGAAATTAGGGTTTACTCTTTAGGGTTGCTCTAGATTGTTTGCTTTCATTTTAGGGTCTTGCACACACACAAGATTCCTACACACACTATTTTACTATACAAATTGGCTATTTGTGGAGGTGGAAATCACTAGCATAGAGGTTTGACTGAGGCAAAAACCTATATAACCACCCCAAACCCTCTCTTTTCAGTTGTAGGTGCAGAAACAAATACCCGGAAGGAATTTTAGTTCAAGAAAAGATATAGGCACTGCCCAGAAGTCTCAAATCTTCCCAAATCTGTCTAGGATAGGGGTGTGGAACCCTAGTCCTACTTAGGATAGGGTGTGTCACTCTAGTCCCACCATTTTCAAGTTATTTTTGGCAAGTTGTAAGTTCAAGATCTTCAGATTTCAGCCTTTCAGTTGCAGCTCTCTGTCAAATTCTTAGGGATAGGGGCGTGGCACCCTGGTCCTGGTCAGTTTGGCTCAATTTTTAGCATTAGGTACACATTCAAATTCCTCCCCCTTGTCTTCTTTTAGTATCTCAGTTTCAAATCTGCAAGTTTGTTCAATTTCTATTCATATGTGCTTCATTATTTATCTCCTAGTTTAGTTGATCAATCAAACCCTAATTTTTCTCATCACATACAACAAGAGGATTAAAAACCCTAAGAGATAATCCTTGGATCTCTCTTTCTCACAAGAAGTATTCTAAGTGAGCTATCTCCCTAGGCTCTTTCATATTCCCAATGTGTTGACTAAGTGGGATTAGGTCCTAGTCACCCAGTCTCGCTCTTTCCCCTCCACAATATAGAACAAGTTATGTGCTCAAACATACACCTATGTATGAATTATAACTAGTAGGACTTCAAAACTTAATAAAATGAAAACTATTCAACATATCAGTATCAAACGAACTTCATGCCTTGGATATTGATGTTACAAACCAAAATTTGAAAGAATTAAGTTTTTATCATTTATAAAAAAAAATTGTGTTTCAGGAGGTACATCACTCTTAAAAAATATTGTTTGCTATAAAATACTACTTTTCAAGGGAGATGGAATTTTTTTTTCAAAATTCTTCAAAAAAAATTGAAAAAAAATATATTTAGAATCTAAAGAAAAAATTCTTCAAATCACTTATTTACATCATCCTCAAATTATTAATAGTTTAAAAGTTATAGTTGTCGGAAGGTGAAGATTATTTTAAAAATGTTTAACTTGGTGTCAAAGTTGGCAAAAAAGTGGGAACCATTATTGTGAGTTCACCCTATTAACATAGCCTCATCATCTCTGATTCATACATATATCTTGAGCTCGTAGAAATGATGCTCATACTACTCAAGAGACATGGCTAGTTGTCTCAAATCATGGAACTCATCTACTTTGCACTGCCTCCAATGATTAGATAGAAACCAAGCCCTAAAATACTCCAAAAACAACTCCCAATAAATAGTGCTAATATCCAGATGAATCTTTTGCTCTTCTAACTACCACCATGTAGATGCAAAACCCCTTAGATGCATAATTGCACATCTTGCCTTAGTATTGGTACTAAAGGGATGCTTTGTGAAACATCGATCTAGCTCTACTAGCCAATTCTCTGCCTCAAGACCAGTTCCTGCACCATTGAATTTAGGAGGTTGAGTCCTCATCAAATCCCTCATGTAGGATGCATCCCATTCTATCATGTTATTAAGAGGTCACACATGCTACCTCTCATGAGCCCAATTCTCCTAGCGAGGACCCAATCAGTCAAGGAGCTACTCAAGTAAAAGCTGCAACTGATGTCCTACTAAAGCTGACTACTCACTATTCTGATTCCTAGCATCCCCTTGGGAACTCTGGGAAGATATGCTATCAAATGCAACCCTTTTTCCATATCCTCTACCTTGACCTCCTCCATAGTCTCTACCTCATTCTCCTCGCATCCTTCTGGACAACACAACAACACATGAGAGACAAGCTCAAGACAAGAATTAAGCATACACATGAAACATACAAGCAACAAATGAACCCAAGAACACCTAGAGAACCTAGTGTTTGAACATGGGCTCTGATACCAAGTGTAACGCCCCTCCTATAAGGCCCAGAGGACTTAAACAAATAAACCAATGAAAATGCAAATAAATTTTTTTTTTTAAATCCCCTCTCCACTAACATTTAATTTTTGTTTTGTTTATTGCTAAGGAAGAATTCTGGAAGCAAATATCGAGATCGATTTGACTAGCAACTAGTGACAAAAATACTAGGTTTTTCCACATGACAGCTCTTAAACATAAAGTTTCTAATAGGATCTCTCACATCTCTATCGATGTTGTGGTTCTAGATAAGGAAGAAGATATTCAAGGGGAAGTTGTATGTTTCTTCTCCTCCCTTATTTTTGTTGATCCTAACTTCAATGCGAAAGCTCAAGATAGTTTGTTAGAGGCTATCTCTTATGTTTTGGGAGAAGAACAAAAAAGATTCCTGGCTGCCATTCCCTCTAAGGAGGAGGTTAAAAAAGTCATGTTTTCTTTTGAAGGTAACAAAGCTCTGGGCCCTAATGATTTTCCCATGTTCTTTTTCCAGAATTTTTGGCATATTGTGGAATTGGATGTTGTTAATGTTGTCAAAGAATTCTTTGGAGCTAGGAATCTACTCAAAGAGTAGAATTCTACTTACTGTTTTGGTTCCTAAATCTTCTGGAATTCCTTCTATGGATTGCTTTCACCCTATTAGCCTTTGCAATTCATTTTGAAAGATTATCTCAAAAAATTTAACTGCGATATTGCTGGTCCTCTTGCGCTCAGTCATATCCCCTGAGTAAAATAGCCTCATTCCTGGTAGATAGATCCTTGATTCTATTATTAGTGTGCATGAAAATATTCATTCTTTGGAGGTTTCTAATAAGAAGGGTTTCCTAATGAAATTGGATTTATCTAAGGCCTATGATTGAGTGGATTGGTATTTTTTATTCAAAATCCTAAGGGTGTTTGGATTTGGTAATAGAGTCCTTCAACTTATTTGGTAGCTGATATTCACCTCTCCTCTTATTGTGATAGTTAACGACTCCCCTTCTCACTTTTTTAAGCCTTCTAGAGGCCTCAGACAGGGTGATCTTGTCTCTCCTATTCTCTTTACAATCATGGCTAAAATTTTGGGGAGATACTTGCCAAATATTGTTTCTGAAGGGAGGGTCTAGGGTTTGAATCCTTCATTCTCTAACTTGGTGTGCTCTCATCAATAGTTTGTTGATGATACAATTTTGTTGGGAAACTCTTTCATCAAGGAAGCTAGAGTTTTGAAGAACACTCTGAATCTTTATGGTCAAGCTTTGGGAAAATAATCAATTGGAGAAAGAGTTCCCTTTTCTTTTTTAACACTCCTGAGGAAAGACAAAGAAAGGATCACTTTCATCCTTGGCTATGAGATTAGATCCCTTCCCTCCACTTATCTTGGTCTTCCCCTTTGCACAAATTTTCCAAACTCCTTTTGGAACTCTCTAATTGATAGGATCAACAAGAAACTTGCTGGATGGAAATGGTCTCTACTTAGTCAGGCTGGTAAGATTCAAATTTTGAAGTCTTCTCTCAAAAACTTGCCTGTCTATGCTTTAAGTTTGTTCCTCTAAATTTGCGGAAATCATTGAGAAAATTCAGAAACGGTTTCTCTGGTTGGGAGTTTAGGAGAGGATGCACATTTTATTGCTAGCTTTGGAGAATGTTTGTAGGCCCAAAAGATTGGGGGGACTTGGCATCAGAAGTATCAAGATCTTTAACAAAGCCCTTTTGGCTAAGCAAATTTGGAGAATCTATGGATAGAAAAGGGAGTGGAATTCTATCTAGAAAAGCAAGTATCTGCATAGTGTCTCCTCATTGAAGGAACTCATAAGTTCCTTTGCTATTCCTTCTGGGTCACAACTTTGGAATAACGTCCTAAAGGTTAGAAATTTGGCTACTTTAGGTGTGGGCTAGAAGGTGGGTGATGGTAGAAAAATCTATTTTTGGGAAGATATTTGTGTTGGCATTTTTAGATTGTTGGCATTTTGCATATAGATTGCATCAATGATATGTTGTAATTGATGTCAATTGAACTGGTGAATGGTATTCATGATATTGATGATGTTATTTTTTTTATTGCTACTATCTTATAACTGGTATGATAAACTTTAAGAAAGATGTTGTAAACCGGTATATGGTAGTTTGTAAGTTGAACCGGTGTAAAGGGTTAAACCTTTCTATGTTATGTAATCGGTAAACCCTACCAGTTGTTTTTTGTTAAACCTTGACTGATCAAGTTTGTTGGTTTAAGATCTAATATTGAGTGGTAATAATGGAGACACGTGTGTTCATTGAATGAGGATTAGTTCAAATTGATTTGGTGCGTTTGTTATCTTGGAAAGGAGCAAAGTGGATTGCATCTAATGAATAGTGTGTGACGAGTTACAAAGTCCGATGAAGCGGTGATCATGGAGCGGTTGGAATTTTCTTGATTAATGTGAAGAGATTGTTATGATTTCTAATGGTCAAGATTGTACTGACTTGTTTGTAATCTCAATGATGAGAATTAGGTTTTTGTTGTTTTACCGACCTAGTTGATTTGTATTTAAGGTCGATGATATTATTTTGTTGTGTTGGAAAAGTTGACAAGATTGGTAGAAACCAGTTGAGTGTGTGGTTGCCTAACCGGTGGATGGATCTCTGGTTTGAGTAAAGGCATATTGAAGCTTAAGAAGGATCTGATCAAGTAGATGTAGTGCTATTCAGACAGATCAAGAAAACCTATTGTTTTCTAACAATTACAACAGAAATTGAAATCCCCTAACTGGGTAAGCTCTAACAAGCTTGGTTACTTTCTAAATCCTCTCACAAGGTGGTCCATTAGTTTCGATTCTCAAATCCTCCAGCAAGGTTACTCCTAACAGGGTATTGTGCTTTTCATCAAGGCATATTTGTAAATCCCTTAACCGGGTGATTCCTAATAGAATGAGTTCTTAATAGGAATTAATGTAAAAGCTTTAATAGGCTTGGATCCTAACAGGGTGAACTTCAAAAGATTTTAGATAGCTATCCTTGTGAGTCTCATATCACTGTTGTTTTTACCTATTTGGGTTTTCCATGTATAAATATTTGTGTCAAGTGGTGAATGCTTTTGTGGTTATGATCTTATTTGCTGATTTGATTAACTACTTAACTATTATGATATGGCATGATAACTGGAAGCATTGAGAGAATAATATGTTTGTTGGAAAATGCACACTCCAATGAGAAATTGTAGGTGATTGAAGGTTTTATCATTAATGGAAACCTTGCAATCATATGATACCGACAACGACAAAATACCGAAATCGGCAACGACAACTCTACATCGGCACACAGAACACCAACAGTAAAAGGAAGGATACCGACATCCTGGGTGATAGGAATTTTGTTTTAAAATGTATTTTGTAATTAATTGTAAAATCATTGTAAGCTGACATGGAGAGTTGTAATATGACTCATATATGTATGAGATCATTGTAGATCATTTTGTAATAAGAAGATAGGCGAAATTATGCAAACCATATATGCGAATCATTGGTTAAGGATTTATGTATATAGCAGAGCTTAAACCGATACTAAATCTGGCATAGCAGATGCTAATCTGAAGCAGTACAAGACTTTGGATTAACATAATCCATTTTTGTAAGTCAGTGTGACTTCTTTTGTAATTGAGCAGTGAGCTCTAAGCACTTGGCTTTCCTCCATGTGCAGGCCCCTATTGTAAGAGTAATATTTCCTTATTGGCTAGTAAGAGAATATTGTGGGTCACAAATCCCACTGAGGTTTTTCCCACACCGGGTTTCCTCATTAAAATATTGTGTTATGGTGTGCTTCTCATGTGGTTGTTGTAATTCTTGTTTACTCTAATATTTTTGGTTTACTGGTACATAGTTTTAATATGCTTTTCATGTTTTAAGTCAAGTAAATTTATTAACCAGTTAGATACTAATTCACCCCCCCCCCCTCTCAGTATCTTTGGGAATCCTAACAATTTGTATCAGAGATTGGTCCTCTATTTTCAAAAGCCTAACAACTTGAGGAAGATCTTGTCACCGGTAGAGATGGAAAATTTGAGAAAACAATTGGAAACAACTCTTACAAACTATGATGCAGAAAAAGTGAAGAATATCAAACTTGAGGATGATCTGAAAGCTGCTCAGAATATTATTCAAGCACTTCAAGAGAATTTTAATATTGCAAGGAAAAAGAGGAGAGAACTTTGTGAAAAGGTGCAGAATGAGGAGAATGAAAAGGAAAATCTTAATGATTTGATAAACAAGTTAAGACAAGAAATTAGTACAACAAAGAATGAGATGCAGGATATGACTATGAGATTTTGTAAAGAAATTGAAGATAGAAAGAAGAATGAAGAAGACTTGGTTAGAAGACTAAATGATGCTGGAAATGAAAACACAAGACATAGTCATGAAAATGATATGTTGAAGACAAATTTTATGCACACATAAAATGACAGAACTGAACTCATAAGACAAAAAGGAATCTTGGAGAGTGAACTGACTACTACAAATCAACACAAGGAGAAATTCAAGAAACATTCAGAAGAACTTGGTGACATGCTAAAGATCAGAAACCAAATGGTGACACACATGGCCTTGGCTTTGAAATTAGTGAAAGCTCCAGTACTACAAACAATCATAATCATAACAAGGTAAGACAACCTACTGCTTACAAATTTAATGGCAAATGCTTTAACTGTAACATGTATGGTCATAGAGAAAATCAATGTAGATCTAGAAATTATCAAAACACTAATACACCCATCGGTCAATTCTCTAAATGCAACAAAGTTGGTCATAATTTAGAAAATTATAGAATGAATGTAAGATGCTATGTTTGTGGAAGATTTGGGGACTTAGCTAATCAATGCAGAACACATACCGGCATAGGATATGGGAAAGCTATTCAGAAGAACAATGTGACTTGTTATGCCTTTAACAAGATTGAACATATTGCTAAATTCTGTAGAAGTAAGTCCCCACCGACAATAACAAAGGTCCAAGTTTGAAAGGTAAAGAAAAAGTTGAAGAGGTAAAGCAAGAATTCTCAAAACAATGGATCAAAAAGTCAGATCAGAATGTTGATGGGAATACTCCTCCACCAACAGAACAGAGTAACACTCCACCAACAGGAGACTCTTCATCTAACTGAAGAAAATTCTTTTGGGGGTTTAGCAACAAAATAAAAAACATGCTATTATTCCCTCGGTTGATGGTAAGAAGTTGAAATTACTTCTCTACTGGCAGATGAGTTAAGTTGTGGCTTAATCGGCAAGCATTAAATGCAGTAGTTGGCAAAAATAACATTATAAAGCAAGTGTTTTGGCTCCTTTCTCATTCATTGAACATTCAAATCTTTGAGAGTGCGAATGATAATACAATGATGAATAGTGAGTACAAAAATGGTACTGAGAGGGGGGATGAATCAGTACAGATGAAAAAAACTTTTCTTGAACCGGTTTGACTGTAAACAGTGAACTTGACTGACAATCACTAACACTGGTCATAAACCAAATTACTACCGGTTAAGCACAATGAGATTGTGAAAGATATAAACTAGAAACACTTATCTTACCACACAACCTACACCCTCATTTCCATATTATCCTTGTGCATAAACAGGTAATCTATCATAAAAAATATAATAACATGCTAGATCAACATGATTCACGGCTTGATAGAAAATAATAAAGCATCACATGAAAAGGACATCACACATGACACACATATTTTTCACATGGAAACCCAACTTAGAAAAACCATGGTGGGGATGAATACCCACAAGCTATTTTTGAACTCTTTAGAAGTCTGCTCTGTTAGGAGCCTAGTCCGGTTAAAGATTGTTACAAAAAGTTATGTTAAGAACCGATCCTTTTAGGGACCACCCAGTTAAGGGATGGCTAGAATACTCGGTTAAGGGTTAAACCCTGTTAGAGGTTACCTTGTTAGAGGATTTCATGAACCCAATGCATTTGAGTCACCCTGTTAAAGGATTTATAGCAAGCTGGTTAAAGCTACCCTTTTAAGGGATTTTCCAATTGTTGAAGTGGTTAGAGATCAGGTATTACAATGATCTAGTAATAGCACTTCAATGCCAATGTAGATCCACTTTAGTTCCTTTCCTTTGTATACAAACTTTGTAGGTATCAAGCCTCTTATTTGGTCTGGCAAGAATCATGTGTCTTTTCTCTTAGATACACACACAACATTTGCCAACAACTTCAACATGAAACACAACATTGACCTTATAGGAAACAGATAGGTCAGTAACATAAAACCTAAACACTAAACATTTAGGCTGAGCAATTTAGTCGATTTAATCCTGACCATTAAACACTTTGCATTTGAATACAACAGTCTTGAACAGATCTCAAGACATTCTCCATTGTTCGTTCTTCATCACTTCTTGGAGGTGATAACCCATCATGTGTTCTCCACCATTTACAGGGACTTCACTCATTCCCGAGGTAGATAGGATCAATCCCCTTCATGCAAGATCCTTCATGTGCACGAGGCTAACATGGCAACACAATCTGATCTCCATTACACTGCTAACACATCACACAATGCCATCGGTTGAATCACATAGGCTCGAAACACTTCAACTAGAAACCCTGAAGCTGAGACTACTAATCGGTAGTCATACCATATTAAACTACTTCACCTTTAGCACATATATCGGTTCTCATCATTCTACCAGTTCACTTTTCCAGTTGCTTAACTTTGATAAACCTGTTCACTCTTCATCATATTACCACTCTTCAGCATATTACTAGTTTTCTTTCAGCATATTACCTGTTCTCTCTTGAGAATATTACCGGTTCTCTCTTGAGCATATTGACGTCAATGAAAACACAATATCATCATGTCAACATATTCTACACATATGCCAACAATCTCCCCCTTTGGCATTGATGGCAATATACAAAGAATAGAAAGATATCTCTCTTTCTGCATCACATCTTCTCCTTAATGCTGCAGATATCTTCTTTTCTTCACATCTTCTCCCCCTTTGATAGCAATGCCAAAGTGGAGGCACAAGTTTCCCTATTCCACTATGCTGCTCCCCCTGAGAAGTAGCATCCTTCAACACATCAATCCTGAAAAGATATATCAAAGTAAGATCTGACTGATGTGAAGCACACACCTTTAGATTACTTCTTGAAGGGGTAGCACCCCTAATTCACCTCTCAGATAGGTAAAAGTAGCCTTCGGTAGAGGCTTGGTGAATATGTCTGCTAACTGCTCCTTACTGGAAACATGTTCCAATACTACCTCTTTGTTCTGAACCTTTTCCCTCAAGAAATGATACTTGAGTTCAAAGTGCTTTGTTCTAGCATGTAAAACTGGATTCTTGGAAATGTTAATTACACTTCTATTGTCACAAAGTATACTTACCGGTTCAAATATAGGAACTTTGAAGCCATTCAATACATGCTTCATCCAAATAGTCTGGGTGCAGTTCATAAAAGCTGCAACATACTCTACATCTGCTGTAGACTGAGAGATACAACTCTACTTTTTACTCATCCATGAGACCAGTCTACCACCAAGAAAGAATGCACCATCGATTGTGCTCTTCCGGTCATCCAAATTACCAGCCCAATCAACATCTGTGAACACTTCGAGATTGAAATCATCATTGTATGGATACCATAATCCATAGTCAATAGTTCCCTTCAGATATCTAAGAATCTGCTTGACTGCTACCAAGTGGGATTCTCTTGGGCTTTGTTGAAACCGAGCAGTAATACCTACTGCATGTGCAATGTCTGGTCTGCTATGCACTACATAATGCAACTTACCAATCATTGATCAGTATTCCTTCTCATTTACCAATGCCAAGTCATCCTCTTTTGATAGTTTACAACTGGTCACCATTGGTGTACCAACCGGTTTGTTGTCTTCCATGCCAAAGGTCTTCAACATCTCTTTGACATACTTGGACTGAGTAATAAAGACTCCATCTTTCATTTGTTGAATTTGCAGTCCAATGAAGAACTTAATCTCCCCTATGAGGGACATCTCAAACTCTTTTTTCATCTCATCTGCAAAGTCATGACTCATCTTGTCATCTCCACCAAAGATTATGTCATCAACAAATACTTCATAGATCAGAATTTGATCTCCTTCTGATTTCAAGTAGATATTGCTATCTTCACTTGTTCTTTCAAATCCAATCTTCACAAGATGGGAGTGCAAACATTCATACCATGCTCTAGGTGCCTGCTTCAGTCCATACAAGGCTTTATGTAGCCTACACACCATGTCACTATCTTCTGATAGGGAAACCCATCTGGTTGCTCTATATATACCTCCTCTTCAAGTATTTCATTCAGGAATGCAGATTTTACATCCATTTGTTAAATCTTGAATCCTTTAAAAGCTGCATATGCAAGAACCATATGAACTCCTCCCAATCTTGCTACTGGAGCAAAGGTTTCTCCATAGTCTTCCCCTTCTTCTTGGGCATATCCTTTACACACTAGTCTGACCTTGTTCCTTACCACTGTGCCATCCTCATTCAGCTTATTTCGGAAGACCCATTTGGTTCCAATGACATTTTTATGCTCCAGTTTGGGTGCCAAAGACCATGTACCATTCTTCTCTATCTAGTCAAGTTCTTCTTCCATTTCCTTGATCCAGTCTTCATCTGTATGTGACTCTTTGAATGATTTAGGCTCAAATTCAGAGATCATACATGAGCTTTCTCTAACCTTTCTTCTTGTAAGAATTCTTGCATCTTTGTCTCCTATGATATGCTTTGGATCATGATTGAGTTTGACATACCTAGGTATATTCTTAACAGATTCCTCTTACTTTTCTTCTTCATCCTCATCTTCATCAGCATCAGCATCCACCGATGTAGGAGCACAATTACTGGTAATGGGCTAATTTGCAACTGGTTCTCGAAAGGTTACTACCAGTTCATCTCCTACATGCTCTCTGGCAGTTTCCTTAGGTTTCTCAGAGTTTTCATCAACCCTAACATTGATGCTTTCAACAATTCTCTGAGTCCTATTGTTGAAACATTTGAGAGCTTTTCTCTTTGTGGAATATCCTAGGAATATTCCCTCATCACATTTAGCATGAAACTTGCTCTGATGTTAACTCCTCTTGATATATATTTAAAATCTACATTAATCCATAATTAATAATTAATATATATTAATAATATATGTTAATTAGAGTTTAGTAATAATAAAATATATTAATTTAAAATTTAATGTATCTATATTTTTCTTTTGTTAAAACAATTTTTTTTTTTATTAATTTAAAAAAAAATGGAGGGCAGCAAACCCTAGGATAGCCGCAGGCCCACCTCCCATCCACGGGAGTGGGGGTGGCTTTCCCTAGCTGTCAAGCCTACGACCACCATAGTGGACATAGACCCTCGGCCTCCACACAGTGGAGTTGGGGTCTCTGCGGCCACCAGGGGGGTCGCAGACCCTTTGACCTCCATGTTGTGGAGCAGGGTTGTTGTGGCCACTTACGTGGATGCAGTCCCTCTGCCTCCACATGGTGGACGTAGGGGCTCTGCGACCGCCGTGGTGGGCGTAGAGGCTTCCTCCATGGCTCTGTGGGGGGCGGAAAGGGGAGGGGCGTGGGTTGAGCTTCGGCTCCCCCCCTCCGAAAAACCCAAAATTTCTTTTCTCCCCCTTTTTTTTAATTTTATTTTACAATTTTGATTTAAATTTTATTTGAATAGAAATAAATGAAATTTCAAAAAAAACATAAACCCCCATTTCCTTCATTCACAGGTTCTATACTGTTCTCTATATTTTTATTTCATTTTTCTAGAATGACCATGAATACCAAGTTGATTTTTAAAACTAAATCAACAAACCCATAAAATAAGAATAGCAAAAAACCCCAATCTGTAGTCTTAGACGTATGATTGCACTCAGAAAATCTGAAAACAAAAACCCCCAAATAAACATAGACTTAGTAATTTCCTGAGACAACAAAAAAAGAATGGATTTACACTACTTTATCTACTCCATTTAAACAATCTTGAACCACAAAATCAACCATATTCCCAAACTAATACCTAAATTCAAGAACATTCATGGAAGTTTAAAGCAAGAAATCTTCAAGAAAAACCATTTTTTTTTTTAAGAGACAAACCCAATATCACAAGAAATCAAGAGATGCATTTGAATCCTACCTCATTTCGCATTCCTGGAAATTTTTTGAAGAAGAGCCCAACCTGCAGCTGTAGAAATCCTTCCCTTCCCAAAATCCCCAATGTTCTCCATTAGAATCTTCTTCTTTCAAAAAAAAAAACAACCACCCCAAAAATATTTTCCAACCTAGGTTAAATGGAATGAAATTTGACCTAATTCCCTAATTTCGAATTTAAACACTTTTTAAATAAAAATAAAAATGAAAATCATTCTTTTCAACTATTCAAATAATCTAACTTTCTTTTCTATTTAAAATTAAAATGCTTCTATCTCATTTAATTTTAATTTTCTCAATATTAACAAAGCTAACATTTATATTTCGCAATATTGATGAGGGTAAAATATTTTAATTAAATTTATTTCCCAAAATCAATCGTTCACACTATATCAAATATATATATAAATTAAACTTTCTTTTCTAATAAAAAATGATTTTCTTAAATAATCAAAATTAACCTTTCTATTCCAAAAAAAACAAAAGGGATTAAATTATTTCTATTTTGAATAACTTTAAATCCTCCCCTTTTTTTTCCAAATGCATAAACTAAATAAATTCATGATTTTAAATTAACCATTAAATTAAACTTGCTACAAACATAAATAGAGCGATCTTTTTTTTAATTAATGATTAAACACATAAAAGAAACCTATTTATTTTAATTCCTGAATTATTAATGCGTAAATGAACACATTAAATCAAACTAAATACCTAGGATAAAATACTCAATTTTTACCACACGCAAGGAATGCAAACCAAGAAAGCCAACCAAATACACAACTCGCAAACCCAAACGAAAAAGGAAACTAACGGACCATAGGTGACACTCACTTGAGCATGACTAGGGTAGAAATTAGGGTTTTACGACCACCTAACCCAAATTCTATGGGCAAAAGAGGTATACTCAACCCTACGAATCCCAATGAAGACGAACCTCACCCCTAGGTGGTATTGTACTTGTAATCTCTTGCAACCATGAGTCACACAAGCATACATATATATATATATATATATATATATATATATATATATATATATATATATATATATATATATATATATATATATATATATATTAAATGAAAGTGTTAGCTCGAAATTAATAACAAGAATCAGGAGAACAATTAAACTTACATAAGAATCGATGCAAAAGCACATTAACAGGTACGCACAGTAATCACAATATCTGACTACAACATAACATCACTGTAAATCAATCATTCAAGAATGCCACATAAAAAGTCAACCAAGGTCAAACTAGTTTTACAAAGCTGACTAGGGTAGGGGCACTACATTCTCCCCCCCTAGGCTCTGACTTACTCTCAGAAGTTGTAAGGCTAAGTGGAAATCATGCAACACGTATTAGCCCTAAAACTCAATTAACAATTATCAATTTGCGCATATGAATCTCTCCATAAATAAATGAAACATTATTGCTAAAACATTTACGAATGTCATTATCCATTGGCAAGATACATCTAAAACCATACACTTCTTAAAATATTCTAGGAATTATCCACAATCATAGTACAGAAATAGAATTTTCTTCCTTTCATTACACTAAATTAAGCATTAAAAGAGGTAAACAACAATTACCATACTCATTCTACCAAGAAGGACAAGAAAACATGTCATTATGATCAATTTCTTTTACCGATTCATCTTTTTACAAAACTTTATCACATAGAACTAGCTTCAAATATCAATTTCTACAACCAAGTTAACTTTCAATAAATAAGAACAACATAAAAAAAACTCAATTGTTTACACTTTCCGGGCATAAAAGAACCTTTCTAATGACTATGTCCCATAACATAGAGGCAAGTTAACACCATTTAATCCATAATTACACATAATAACCATCCATGTAACTGAAATGCACAACACAAAAGGCCACATGTGAGAATGTCTACTGCTTGGTCAAAGGTAACATGCACGATCAGCATCTCTATGCCTGATCTTGGAACAAATGACATGATCATAAATATCCAACATCTCACTCAAGGGCTTGATGATGCTAGGGCACACCATAGTGGTGCTACCTTCCATACAAGACCCTCGTGAACATCCCTTGTTGCGTAAGGTGTTTAGCCTCCAAGAGATAGTCACCAATCATAGGTAGGTAGTGGATACTAGCTATCTCACAGCCTCACATACCCCCATCCTCAAGGTTCCCTACGTCTACTTCCTTGTATACACTCAACCAAGACCATCTCCTACGTTCTTGGAGAGGAATTCACATTTCAACACAAGACCAGCATACAAAAACATCAAGGATAAACCAGTTTAGCCACCAAAGTATAGAAGAATAAAGATAATAATCGTCAATTCCAAAAGTAAGGCAAGAAAATAATTCTGGAATTGCAACATCAAATTGAGTAAGAAAAAGATCGCAAGATCGTGGCTAAACCTTCGAGGTCAAAATAAAATGAATTGCTAGCCCACAAGGAAATAAATAAATAAAAATAAAGAATTATCATAAGTGCACATAACATCACTATGTGACTAGCATCTAGCCACCAATGAGGAAGGAAGGAACAATCATCTAGCTATCGCAGTAGCTCATCATGTGGTGTGGCCTAGTCACACATCTGCATGGCATGGCAGTGTGAACCTCGACATCACCCCGCACCACGTCGTCACGTGGCATGTCTCTACCCTAAACTTGTCGATAGGCTGCATGACAATGTCTACTACATCTCACATCGTGTCTCAGCATGGCATGGCAATACTCCAAGTGGAAAGGGCATGCAATGGACATATCCCGCATGGCAGTGTACCTTGCAGAAAAGGGCACGCATAGGTCACACTTCACATAGTGACGTACCTCTCAGGATACTTGTCATAAGATAGAGGTATACATGGCTAAGGTCCACCCACAAGTCTACCAATGCTTATTCAATTGGCAACTCATGTGAAAAATAACATACCTTTCATGAAGACAAAGCAAAAGATCCTCCAATAAAACCCATCATTCTGCTTCAAGAACTGACATCAATATGCTCAAATAAAGGATAGGAATAGGCCGACACACATGAACCTTATAAATCGGTTCATCACAAGGAAAAGTATTGAGTACACCAATAATACAATTTCATTACATAACTATATTTTTCCTCGAAATAGAGAGGCTAAAATCACTTCGCATCGACATTACTCATATGTTGTTCCATACTATTCAAGGAATGGTGACTTCTAATACTACCCCTTCACATACTAACTTATCAACCACCTATGGGTTGGCGCTTAGTAAGGAAACAAATAAGAAACATCACATAAACAGTATGGTTTCCCATACTCATAAGTAAACATATCCTCCATGGTTGATTACTTCACCATCCTATGGGCACACATAGCAAGTACGGGTTTCTTACAATACACAAGGAATAGTGCCATTACTAGTTTAGTCACATTTACGAGGAGTACTTTTCAATATGCTATCATCTATTCAAGAAAGGTTTTACCTATGCTTTCCACATGAATCACTAAATAAGGTTTACTCTAGATACAAGCACAGGAATTCTTAACAATTCACCATTACATAAGGAAATAACATTATTCTGATACCTTTTCTAAACCCATTAAGTATTCACAACCACATTACTAACTATGCAAATTTCGTTATGAAGCTCAAGACTTTCATCTTCCCATAAGAAGCCCAAAAGCAAACATACAATTTCATATGCTTTATAAGAAAATTTCTTTTAAATCAATGCATCCTTAGTAGCTTTTCTAAGATCTTATGATTGAGGCAAGAAAAGGGAAAGAGAGTTTGATAATCAAACTATTTCCTACAAAGGCACAAGATTAACAAGATCACATGATATACTAAAATTTGTCACTGTCTATCATTTTAATTGTATGGTTTTCATTTCGCTATTGTTTTAGGAGGATGCCAAACAGCCTAATCATGACATTTGCAATCATTATGGTTGCAATAGAATGTTCTAGTTTTCCAAACAACAGATATCAAAATAGGTAATCTTATCGATAATGCAAGATCTCTTGAGAACACTCACTATTCTTAGTTCAAAATAAAACATATCAAAATCTGCAACCTATCATTGAAAATTCAATGTATGGAAAGGAGATAAGCGAGGAGCTATCAACTAGATAAGTACACATTTATGCATACACATCAAACAAGCTTTTCATCAACACTTTCTAAACATAATGAGGCAATTACATATATCCAAAGGCAAGTTCAATGGAGCATTGCTAAAATAGATCCTCAATCAAACTAGTTTAAAGAAGCACATAAAACAATCTTTCATGGAAGACATTAATACACTCTCGAAGCTGCTATATCATGTTCCCTTTTGATACTTCTTTTACAACAAAGAAATTTCCCAAAATCAACTATGTGCATATTAATGCACCTTACTTAAGATGGAATTTAATTATATTACTCCTACAAAGCACATGGAGAATCCTTAATGTAATCATACCATTTTCTCTCAATAGCCAATATTAACTTTCAAACCAAAGCCCTTTTATAATCTAAAAACACGTAAGCGTTATAAGGCTCACACAAGGGCTCAAGAAATCGCAACCTTCTCTCACAAAAGAAAACTCAATAAGAGATAATTACACATATCAAAATCATTTTAATTTCTAGAGAGAGAGAGGAGGAAGGGTCATAATCATTCAATTTACTACATAATAAGCATTCAATATCTACCACACTAGTCCTTAAGGCGAACAACACTAAGCTATATCCTAACCATAAACAATCACATTTCATACTTTTAGATTCAAGAAAACACTAACCAACCTAAATGATTTAGTCAAAAGAGTACAACGAATCAAAAGGATGGTACATACGACTCTCTTTCAGAATAAGAGAAATCATAGACCAAGACCTCAATAAGCATACAAAGCGCATATAATCATTCCAAAGCACCCACATCAAGAAGGTGAAAGCAAGGCATGAACACATGCATTACACACCAGTTAAGGTCTGCTAAATCACACTCATACAACAAAGGGGACAAACATACAACATAAGGTCGATACACCTCACACCAACTAAGGGCACAAACAAAACCAGAGATCCCAGTGTTACAACATGGGCTCTGATACCAAGTATAATGCCCTGCTAGGAAACCCCGAAGGGATAAAGATTAAACACTCAAATGGAGTGTAGATATATATATATATATATATATATATATATATATATATATATATATATATATATATATATATATATATATATATATATATATATATATATATATATATATATATATATATATATATTATAAGACACAACGTTAAGATACATTGGAGTTATCTAACGCTTAGATAGCACAGCGGAAGACTAAACAAACCTAAGGAGTTTCCCAATGTGATTATGTAACTTAACACCTAACTCAACTCGTGACATTTAATCCAATTAAGCAAGATATCTTAATTACATGTTGTTACTAGAAACATGGATATAATCTGTTCAGCGAATTAACATTATAGAAATTAGGAAGTGTTCATCTATTATGGTTGAAGATGAGGCTAACATGAGGAAATTTACCCATAGAAGTTAAAACATAGATAACATGTAAATTCATCCATTAAGGTTAAAATATGGTTAACTTGACGAGTCCATCCATTTTAGTTACAATATGGCTAATATAACGAAGTACATTTATTAAGGTTAAAATGTACGTAACCAAATGGGTTCATCCATTATAGTTAAAATATAGTTAATAAGGTGAAGTTGATTTATTTAGATTGAAATGTAAATAACCAATGAGCTCACCCATTACAGTTAAAGTATTGCTAAGAAGATGAAGTTCATTTATTAAGGTTAAAATGTAAATAACCAAATGAGTTCATCCATTACAGTTGAAATATAGCTAATAAGATGAAGTTCATTTATTAAGGTTAAAATGTAAATAGCCAAATGAGTTCATCCATCATAGTTAGAATATTGCAAAGAAGATGAAGTTCATTTATTAAGGTTAAAATGTAAATAGCCAAATGAGTTCATCCATCATAGTTAAAATATTGCAAAGAAGATGAAGTTCATTTATTAAGGTTAAAATGTAAATAGCCAAATGAGTTCATCCATCATAGTTAAAATATTGCAAAGAAGATGAAGTTCATTTATTAAGGTTAAAATGTAAATAACCATATGAGTTCATCCATTATATTCGTTATCCATTCATTATGTTCAATTTTAAATTGAACTCATACCATGCATCTTGTTCCAAAACGCTCTATAATATCATCATAACTAATGAGGTCTTTTCATGCATACTTATTTTCATTAACATTAACAGAGTACATTCCTTCATGATCCATTTATTGCATTTAAAAGATGACTACATACATGCATTATGATAATTCTCATCTAACCCACTTATACATTCTATCAAAATGGCATCCATACATGCTAACACTAACCATGAAACATAAGAACAAAAGCATCACATAACACCAAGATGGTATCAGAGTTCACCCCTAGTGGGATACATCTCTGGGTCTGCTCAACTGCAAGACCCCTCTGATCTTTTAAATAAGTTGAGATTACATAAGGTTCATGTCATTTACATTCCTTCCTTTTAGGCGAACACAACTAATATACAAACGACCACTTTGGTCAATAAATCCTAAATGATCCCTACATAGAAACAGATCCAACTAAACATATTAAAAGCTAATACAAAGGTCCATTGCCTGATGGTACTCTAACTAGGGGCCTGACCAACTATGGCCAACCAAAAATCAGCCAGACGATAGGGTCTAAACAAATATATCAGGGTCTTGCCATCACTTTAAACAAAAGCGAATACAAAAAAAATTAAACCTTGCAAAAGCAAAAAATATATATATAATTAATAATATGGGAAAAGATTTTATTTTTCATATTCACTACGTCTACTTCCTCGTATACTTGATTTGATATTCACTGACAATATATGCTATAAAGGGACCAACAATTAATATATAATTAATAATATATATTAATTAGAGTTTAGTAATAATAAAATATATTAATTTAAAATTTAATATATCTATATTTTTCTTTTGTTAAAACAAAAAAAAAATTATTAATTTAAAAAAAATGGAGGGCAGCAAACCCTAGGACAGCCGCGGGCCCACCTCCCATCCACGGGAGTGGGGGCAGCTTGCCCTAGCCATCGAACCTACGGCCACCACGGTGGATGCAGACCCTCGGCCTCCACACAGTGGAGCTGGGGTCACTGCGGCCACCGTGGAGGTCGCAGACCCTTCGGTCTCCACCTTGTGGAGCAGGGTTGTTGCAGCCACTTACATGGATGCAGTCCCTCTGCCTCCACATGGTGGACACAGGGGCTCTATGGCCGCCGTGGTGGGTGCAGAAGCTTCCTCTGGGGCTCTACAGGGGGGGCAGAAAGGGGAGGGGCGTGGGTTGAGCTTCGACTCCCCCTCCTCCGAAAAACCCAAAATTTCTTTTCTCGCCCTTTTTTTTTATTTTACAATTTCTATTTAAATTTTATTTGAATAGAAATAAATGAAATTTCAAAAAAAACATAAACCCTCATTTCCTTCATTCACGGGTTCTATACTGTTGTCTATATTTTTATTTCATTTTTCCAGAATGACCATGAATACCAAGTTGATTTTTAAAACTAAATCAACAAACACATAAAATAAGAATAGCTAAAAGCCCCAATCTGCAGTCTCAGACGTATGATTGCACTCAGAAAATCTGAAAAAAAAAAAAACCCCAAATAAACATAGACTTAGTAATTTCCTGAGACAACAAAAAAAGAATGGATTTACACTCCTTTATCTACTCCATTTAAACAATCTTGAACCACAAAATCAACCATATTCCCAAACTAATACCTAAATTTAAGAACATTCGTGCAGGTTTAAAGCAAGAAATATTCAAGAACAACCATTTTTTTTTTGAAGAGACAAACCAATATCACAAGAAATCAAGAGATGCATTTGAATCCTACCTCATTTCGCATTCCTAGCAAGATTTTGAAGAAGAGCCCAACCTACAGCTGTAGAAATCCTTCCCTTCCCAAAATCCCCAATGTTCTCCATAAAAAATCTCCTTCTTTCAAAAAAAAAAAACAACCCCAAAAATATTTTCCAACCTAGGTTAAATGGAATGAAATTTGACCTAATTCCCTAATTTCGAGTTTAAACACTTTTTTAAATAAAAATAAAAATGAAAATCATTCATTTCAACTATTCAAATAATCTAACTTTCTTTTCTATTTAAAATTAAAATCCTTCTATCTCATTTAATTTTAATTTTCTCAATATTAACAAAGCTAACATTTATATTTCGCAATATTGATGAGGGTAAAATATTTTAATTAAATTAATTTCCCAAAATCAATCTTTCACACTATATCAAATATATATATAAATTAAACTTGCATAAAAATTGATTTTCTTAAATTATTAAAATTAACCTTTCTATTCCAAAAAAAACAAAAGGGATTAAATTATTTCTATTTCGAATAACTTTAAATCCTCCCTTTTTTTTTCAAAATGCATAAACTAAATAAATTCATGATTTTAAATTAACCATTAAATTAAACTTGCTACAAAGATAAATAGAGCGATCTTTTTTTTTAATTAATGATTAAACACATAAAAGAAACCTATTTATTTTAATTCCTCAATTACTAATGCGTAAATGAACACATCAAATCAAATTAAATACCTAGGATAAAATACTCAATTTTTACCACATGCAAGGAACGCAAACCAAGAAAGCCAACCAAATACACGACTCGCAAACCCAAACAAAAAAGGAAACTGATGGACCACAGGTGACGCTCACTTGAGCATGACTAGGGTAGAAATTAGGGTTTTACAACCAACTAACCCAAATTCTATGGGCGAAAGAGGTATACTCAATCCTATGAATCTCGATGAAGATGGACCTCACCCCTAGGCGGTACTATACCTATAATCTCCTGCAACCATGAGTCACACAAGCATACATATATATTTAATGAAAGTGTTAGCTTGAGATTAATAACAAGAATCAGGAGAACAATTAAACTTACATAAGAATCGATGCAAAAGCACATTAACAGGTATGCACAGTAATCACAATATCTGACTACAACATTACATCATAGTAAATCAATCATTCAAGAATGCCACATAAAAAGTCAACCAATGTCAAATCAGTTTTACAAAGCTGACTATGGTAGGGGCACTACATTCTCCCCCTAGGCTCCGACTTACTCATAGAAGTCGCAAGGCTAAGCAGAAGTCATGCAACACATATTAGCCCTGAAACTCAATTAACAATTATTAATTTGCACATATGAATCCCTCCATAAATAAATGAAACATTATTGCTAAAATCTTTACGAATGTCATTATCAGTTGCTAAGATACATCTAAAACCATACACTTCTTGAAATATTCTAGGAATTATCCACAATCATAGCAGAGAAATAGAATTTTCTTCCTTTCATTACACCAAATTATGCATTAAAAGAGGTAAACAATAATTACCATACTCATTCTACCAAGCAGGACAAGAAAACATGTCATTATGATCAATTTCTTTTACCGATTCATCTTTTTAGAAAACTTTATCACATAGAACTAGCTTCAAATATCAATTTCTACAACCAAATTAACTTTCAATAAATAAGAGAAATGTAAAAAACTCAATTGTTTACACTTTCCAAGCATAAAAGAACCTTTCCAATGACTATGTCCCATAACATAGAGGCAAGTTAACACCATTTAATCTATAATTACACATAATAACCATCCACCTAACTAGAATGCACAACATAAAAGGACACATATGAGCATGTCTAATGCTTGGTCAAAGATAACATGCATGATGAGCATCTCTATGCCTGATCTCGCAACAAATGACATGATCATAAATATCCAACATCTCACTCAAGGGCTTGATGGTGCTAGGGCACACCATAGTGGTGCTACCTTCCGTACGAGACCCTCGTGAACATCCCTTGTTGCTTAAGGTGTTTAGCCTCCAAGAGATAGTCACCACTCATAGGTAGGTAGTGGATACTAGCTGTCTCACAGCCTCACATACCCCCATCCTCAAGGTTCCCTACGTCTACTTCCTCGTATACACTCAACCAAGACCATCTCCTACGCTCTTGGAGAGGAATTCACATTTCAACACAAGACCAGCATACGAAAACATCAAGGATAAACTAGTTTAGCCACCAAAGTATAGAAGAATAAAGATAATAATTGTCAATTCCAATAGTAAGGCAAGAAAATATATTTGGAATTGCAACATCAAATCAAGTAAGCAAAATATCGCAAGATCGTGGCTAAACCTTCAAGCTCAAAATAAAATGAATTGTTGGCCCACAAGGAAATAAATAAATAAAAATAAAGAATTATCGTAAGTGCACATAACATCACTATGTGACTAGCATCTAGCCACCAACGAGGAAGGAAGGAACAATCGTCTATCTATCGCAGTAGCTCATCATGTGGTGTGGCCTAGTCACACATCCGCATGGCATGGAAGTGTGCACCTCGCCCTCACCCCGCATCATGTCATCACATGGCATGGCTCTACCCTAAACCTGTCGGTAGGCCACATGGCAATGTCTACTACATCTCGCATTGTGTCTCAGTACGACATGGCAATACTCCAAGCGGAAAGGGCATGCAATGGACGTATCCCACATGGCAGTGTACCTTGTGGAAAAGGGCTCACATAGGTTACACCCCGCATAGTGACGTACCTCTCAGGATACTCACCATAAGCTAGAGTTATACATGGCTAAGGTCCACCCACAAGTCTACCAATGCTTAGTCAATTGGTATCTCATGTGAAAAATAATATACCTTTCATGAAGACAAGGCAAAAGATCCTCCAATAAAACCCATCATTCTGCTTCAAGAACTGACATCAATATGCTCAAATAAAGGATAGGAATAGGCTGACACACATGAACCTTATAAATTGGTTCATCACAAGGGAAAGTATTGAGTACACCTATAATACAGTTTCATTACATAACTATATTTTTCCTCAAAATACAGAAGCTAAAGTCTCTTCGCATCGACATTACTCGTACGCCGTTCCATACTATTCAAGGAATGGTGACTTCTAATACTACCCCTTCACATACTGACTTATCAACCACCCGTGGGTTGCACTCAATAAGGAAACAAATAAGCAACATCACATAAATAGTATGGTTTCCCATACTCATAAGTAAACATATCCTCCATGGCTGATTACTTCACCATCCCATGGGCACATGTAGGAAGCATGGGTTTCTTACAATACACAAGTAATAGCACCATTACTGGTTTAGTCACATTTACAGGGAGTACTTTTCAATACGCTATCACCTACTCAAGAAAGGTTTTACCTATGCTTTCCACATGAATCACTAAATAAGGTTTACTCTAGATACAAGCACTGAAATTCTTAACAATTCACCATTACATAAGGAAATAACATTATTCTGATCTTTTCTAAACCCATTAAGCATTCACAACCACATTACTAACTATGCAAATTTCATTATGAAAATCAAGACTTTCATCTTCCCATAAGAAGCCCAAAAGAAAACATACAATTTCGTATGCATTATAAGAAAATTTATTTTAAATCAATGCATCCTTAGTAGCTTTTCTAAAATCTTATGATTGAGGCAAGAAAAGGGAAAGAGAGTTTGATAATCAAACTATTTCCTACAAAGGCACAAGATTAACAAGATCACACGATATACTAAAATTTATCACTGTCTATCATTTTAATTGTACAGTTTTCATTTCACTACAGTGAGTACCAAACCAGTATTGAGAGGGGGGGTGTGAATCAGTATAGATAAGAAAAACTTTTCCTGAATCGATTTGACTATAAACAGTGAACTTGACTGGCAATCACTAACACCGGTCATAAACCAAATTACTACCAGTGAAACATAATGAGATTGTGAAAGGTATAAACCGGAAACACTTATCTTACCACACAACCTACACCCTCATTTCCACATTATCCTTGTGCATAAACAGGTAATCTATCATTAAAAATATAATAGCATGCTAGATCAACATGATTTACCACTTGACGGAAAACAACAAAACATCACATGAAAAGGACATCACACATGACACACATATTTTTCACATGGAAACCCAATTGGGAAAAACCATGGTGGGGATGAATACCCACAAGCTATTTTTGAACTCTTTAGAAGTCTGCTTTGTTAGGAGCTTAGTTCGGTTAAAGACTGTTACAACAGGTTCTGTTAAGAGCCAATCCTTTTAGGGATCACCCAGTTAAGGGATGGCTAGAATACTCGGTTAGGGGTTAAACCCTGTTAGAGGTTACCTTACTAGAGGATTTCATGAACCCAATGGCTTTGAGTCACCCTGTTAAGGATTTACAACAAGTTGGTTAAAGCTACCCTGTTAAGGGATTTTCCAACCATTGAAGTGGTTAGAGATCAATAGGTATTACAATGATCTGGTAATAGCACTTCAATGCCAATGCAGATCCACTTTAGTTCCTTTCTTCTGTATACACACTCTGCAGGTATTAACCCTCTTATTTGGTCTGGCTAGAATCACGTTTCTTTGCTCTTAGATACACACACAACATTTGCCAACAACTTCAACATGAAACACAACATTGACCTTATAGGAAACAGATAGGTCGGTAACATAAACCCTAAACCCTAAACATTTAGGTTGAGAAATTCAATCAGTTCAATCCTGACCATTGAACACTTTGCATTTGAATACAATGGTCTTAAACAGATCTCAAGACATTCTCCATCATTCGTTCTTCACCGCTTCTTGGAGGCGATAACCCATCACGCATTCTCCACCATTTACAGGGACTTCTCTCATTCTCGAGGTAGATAGGATCAATCCCCTTAAAGAAAGATCCTTCACGCGCATGAGGTTGATGTGGCAACATGATCTGATCTCCATTACACTGCTAACTCATCACACAATGCCATCAGTTGAATCACACAAGCTCGAAACACTTCAACCGGAAACCTTGAAGCTGATACTACCAACCGGTAGTCATACCATATTAAACTGCTTCACCTTTAGCACATATACCGGTTCTCATCATTCTACTAGTTCACTTTGCCAGTTGCTTAACTTCAATAAACCTGTTCACTCTTCATCATATTACTGGTTCACTCTTCAGCATATTATTGGTTCTCTTTCGGCATATTACCAGTTCTCTCTTGAGCATATTATCGATTCTCTCTTGAGCATATTGACATCAATGACAACACAATATCATCATGTCAACATATTCTGCATATATGCCAATAGCAAAAATTCCCGAGCGAAGGTATTCCAAGCAAAGAAGTAAAGAAATCTATCAAATCATTCATAATTAAGGCAGATTGAGGTATTTATAGCTATGGCATCTTCATCCACTCCTGAATTTATTGCAAACCCTACTGTTGTTGAAGTTGTTAAGCGACCTACACCCATTTTCCAGCTAGTTCTCAAAATTGCCAAGAAAGATGATAGCATAGGTGCATTCTCTCAAATCCCTAAAGGAGTAGTATGTGTTGAAGACCCTAGGATGTATATACATTGTCATATTGATGAACTGGGTGATGATGAAATTAAAAATATGTATAAGACTATAATTTGTGATGAATCCAGAAATGTCAAACCTGAACATGAGATAGTAGAAATCTTAGGTTTCACTGAAATTATTAGTATCTCGGATTTCCCCAACGATATCATAAGGACTGTGTTAAGCAGAGTACATGGTGAATTTTTCTAGTTAGACTCTATTCATAAAATCACAAAAGAAGCAGTAAAAGTTGTAATAGGGTTACCCTCCATCAGTAACAGACCAAACAAAACAAAGAAGGTCTCAAATGACACAGTGACAAACCTTACTAGTGCAACATTTGACAAGAGATCTCTAAGGGTAAATGATGTGAAGGATATAAATGTCAGATTTATCAATATGATCTTAGGTTATAAGGCTACACATGCAAATAGGTTAAACTCAGTTTCTACCCTATGTATCAAGAGTGCCTATGATATGGTCAATGATAATGCAAGGATAGACATATGTGAATGGCTTAAAGATGAGCTGATAGACAATTTGGGAAAGATTAAAGGAGATAAGAAAGGAACATTCAGATTCGGAAATTTACTTGTTTGTTTGATGTTGTACACAACTATACAAGTACCCGATATTGGTGATAGAGAGTTTGGCTTTGACATCCCGGTAGGAAAACAACTATTAGATCTATTGAACAATATGGGAGAGAATGGGGAGAAAAACATAAATGAGCATTTTCAAGCACTAAAGGCTCGAATGAGGACTAGAGTAAGATTGTCACAAGCCATTGTGGATAAGTATCAAAAAGAAATCTATTTTGTGATCAAGAAAGATGAAATTTGGATGCAAGCAGTTGTCCCTCGAACTATTTGGGTAACTGAAATGGGCTATGAAATAGATGACAACATCATAGAAACTTGTACAAAAGCCCTCCTTGAAGCTCCTAAGGAACTGGAAGAGAAAGTATTTGGTAGTGCAGAAACAATTGAAAACACAATACAATCAAGCAAAAGAGTTAAGAAGGTTGAAGCAACTATAAGGAAAGGAACCCGACAGGCAAATGCAATCAAGGAAGATGTGCTAAAACAAACTGGTATAACTAAAAGTGAGTTGGAAGCATGTCAACCAGAAACTCATCTTTCACTAGTTGGAACTTCTTCTAAAAGTGATATACCTATTGTATTTAAAAGGTTGAAAGAAAAAGAAAGCCTTCACCGCTACCTTCTCCTACACCAAAAAGGACAAGACAAAAGCAACAGGCAGTAAGGCCTCCAGCAAAGAAGATGACTCCCAAGAAGAAGAAGGTGAAATAGATTATTGCTCCTCTAGACAAGCTTCTTAGTGAAATCACAAAAGATGGTAAGCTGAAGAATATCAATAAAATATACAATATACTATCAGCTGATGATAAGGAAAGTATAGAGAACAGTGTAATTTTGCACTTAGATATATACAAGAAATTCTTAATGGAAGTTGTTGATGAAATTCCAAATGACTTGTATAGGAGATTAGAAGCTAAAAGATTATCTATTGTTGAACTGGATAAAAAGATTAAGATTGAAAAATTACTAGCAGTGCATCTAGTTAACTCACCTGATGAAATGGACAAATTAATCAGTGAGGCTAACCAAACAATGTTTTCTACTGCTCACCGACATGTAGCATTAATGGCAGGCATAATAAAGGAAGTTTCTGAGGAAACTACTGATGGATGGGATATTTTCTTTGTGGAGAAAAAAAAAGAGGAAGAGTTACTCAAACCTAAAACTATCAAAGTATATCAAAAGGACAAAGATAAGGGTAAAGGTAACGTAGGTGGACCACCAGGTTTAAGAATAACTGACAATATGCCCCCACCTCCTTCAGATACTCCACCTGTAGATATCACTGAAAATAAACCAGCCACTGAGAGTATGGAGACTCTGGTAGAAGATACAAACCCTGAATCAGAAATTTTGTATACAGTAAATGTAGATACTCAGGAAGTTAATGTTGTGGTTGACAGAGAGACCACTAAGGATAAGGAGAAAGATGTGACTACTGAGTCACTGACTACAAAGGTTGAGTTAAACATAGAAAAACCTACACAGGTAGAGCAACTGGTAGAGGATACCATTGAGAAACCGGTAGATACAACAGATAAACCATCTGAAGAACCGGCTAAGGAAAGTTCAGAGGCACAAACTGAGGAACCGACAACTGAAAACTCAGAGAAACCGTCTGAGACACAATTGGAGAAACCCAAACCAATATAGGTTGAAGCACAGGTATAGATAGAGACAGTGCCACCAACACAAACTGAAAAGCCTAAACCTTTGTTTGTGGAAATGCAAACACAGACAGACCCACCAGAGGTTGAACAAAGCAAGGAAATAACTACAACCGGTAGCATGGCTATTGTAAAAATGATTGGACAAACATCTGGTATAGCTATGACATAATTCAGACCTACTAATGTAACTAAGGTCTTATTAGATTCAATAAATAATATCATGGAATGCAATGCACAAGCCTATAAGGCTATTGATGATACTATACCAATTCTTAAATTGATAGCACCAAAGTGCAGTGTTGAGAATAAAGATTCTTTAGGTCAACTAGACACATTGTCTAAGTTTATCATCAGCAACCTATTGACTATTGATAAAATAAATGAGGATACATTTAAGGAAAGAATAATAAAAGAAAAAGAGAAACTCTTTGAGGATATTGTAAAGAAAAACAAGGAAGAAATGGACACCCTTTTACCGAAACTTGGAGAAATAATCTATGACTTCAAGAAACTGTATAGGGATACTTGCAAAACAATTTTTTTAACAGAGGATCTTGACAAGGAGATCAGCAAAGCTCAAGAGAAGATAAATAATATTGCTGACAATTTGATTGGAACATCAGATTCATTTTGGGAATTAGAAAAGAAAATTGCAGAGCAGGATGAGAAAATCAAGAAATTGGAGAAAGACAAACAGGGAATAAAGGATAAGGCAAAGGACTTAAAATGCAGACTTAGTCTAAGACTAGAGTGTCTTATTTCTTTGAGAAAAGAAATATCTGAGGCTCTGGTTCCTGGACTAAAGACACCAGAAGCGAAAATGCGCATACTCACCAGTACAGTGTAGAGAACACAAGAGGCAATAAAAGATAGAAAAACATTTAGCAATGACATAAACTTAGTTTTAAAGATATCTTTCAGATTGTAACCCACCGGTTACAAGAATCCCAATAGGACTCCACTAGCAGTGAATGATAACCTTTGTCATTGATGTCAAAGGGGGAGTAGTGGGATGAGAAAAATGGTCAGAAAAAGGACATCATCTGCTCAGGGGGAGCATACAGTTCTGGTAAGACAATTTTGGTAGACTATTTTTGGATATCATTTTTGGACCATTTTTTATTTTTCTCATGAGTGTTTCCATCAATGCCAAAGGGGGAGATTGTTGGAAAATTCACACTACACTGAGAAATTGTAGGTGATTGAAGGTTTTATCATTGATGGAAACCTTGCAATCATATGATACCGGCAACAACAAAATACTGGCACTGGCAACGACAACTCTACACCGACACACAGAACATCGACAGTAAAAGGAAGGATACTGGAATCTTGGCCGACAGGAATTTTGTTTAAAAATGTATTTTGTAATTAATTGTAAAATCATTGTAAGTTGACATGGCGAGTTGTAATATGACTCATATATGTATGAGATCATTGTAGATCATTTTGTAATAATAAGATAGGTGAAATTATGCAGACCATATATGCGAATCATTGGTTAAGGGTTTATGTATATAGCAAAGCTTAAACCTGTATTGAATCTGGCATAGGAGATGCTAATCTGAAGTAGTACAAGACTTTGGATTAACATAATCCATTTTTGTAAGTCAGTGTGACTTCTTTTGTAATTGAGCAGTGAGCTCTACTCACTTGGCCTTCCTGCATGTGCAGGCCCCTATTGTAAGAGTAATATTCCCTTATTGGCTAGTAAGAAAATACTGTGGGTCACAAATCTCATCAAGGTTTTTCCCACACCAGGTTTCCTCATTAAAATAATGTGTTATGGTGTGCTTCTCATGTGGTTGTTGTTATTCTTGTTTACTGCATTATTTTTGGTTTATCGGTACATAGTTTTAATATGCTTTCCATGTTTTAAGTCAAGTAAATTTATTAACTGGTCAGATACTAATTCACCCCCCCCTCTCAGTATCTTTGTGAATCCTAACAATGTTGACATATGATTAAGAATTTTTTATGTTTACAAGATTGAAGTTGTTTACTGTTAAGTTGTCATAACAGTCAAACTGGTTGATGTTGGTTGATGTTAGTAATCTTTGAGATATTATCCTAACTAAGTTATTTGTTGATAAGTTTATTTTTGAGTTTGGGAGTTTGTATCAGTTTTTCAGTATACTGATTCACCCCCCCCCCCCCTCTCAGTATTCTACTGGATACTTTTTCTTTCATCATACCATCAATTGGTATCAGAGCATCTCAGGTCCTCTTTAACATAAAAGCCTAACAACTTGAGGAAAAGATCTTATAGATAATGATGAAGAAAGAAGGTCCGAAGTTCAACAAAGATAATTATAGGATATGGAGCGATATAATAAAGATTTACATTAAGAGTCTTGGTGGTCAGTATTGGGATCATATAGAAACTAAGTATACTGCACCTAGTCAAACTCTGACTGATGATCAGAAGAAAGAACATCAAGAGAATCATCAAGCAATAGAGGCTATTATCAATTCCTTGTCTGATGTTGAATATGTAGATGTTCATGGTCTTGAAACTGCATATGAAGTATGGAAAAAACTTGAAGAGATTTATAGTGGTGATGAACATGTTAAGATTGCGAAAGAGGAGAGTTTAAGAGGAAAGTATGATGACATGAGAATGTCGGAAGGTGAGAATATCCAGTAGTATGGTTAAAGGATAAAATAGATAGTTGGTGAAATAAAGAGTGTAGGAGGAAAAGTGGATGATGCCACAGTGATCAGTAAGGTACTGAGAATCCTACTACCAGTCGATGCTATCCTAGTTGCAACTATTCAAGAGCTGAAATCCATTGACAAAACAAAGGTAATTTCTGACTCTATCATTGGCAAACTTACTGCTTTTGAAATAAATGGCTATGATGGTAGTGTACAAAAATCAGAATCTACATTCAAAGATTTTGTTTCTAACTCATCTGTGATAAGAAGTAGATATATCGGCCATAGTTATGAATCTAGGTCCAGTAGAGATGCTCATGATGAAGACAGTTTAGTGGAGCTTGAAGCATTGTTGGCAAAATGACTGCCTAGAGGCACTAAGAAATACAAAGGTAATCTACCATTGAAATGTTTTGCTTGTAATAAGATTGGTCATATAGCAGCTAATTGCCCTAATGGTGAAAATGAATACAAGAGAGACAAATTTAAGAAATATAAGGGTAAAGGAAAGAGAGATTGTCTTGTTGCTATTGACACTAGTATTACTGATGAAGAATCTGATGATAATGCTAGTGAAGATATTGTGTTTGTAGCTGCTAAGGAAGAGATATCATATAAGAAGGCACTAGTGTCCAGGATGGATAACTCTGATGATTGGATCATTGATAGTGGTTGTTCACATCACATGACCCATGATCGGAGCAAATTTCTTTCCTTGAAGGAATTTGATGGCGGTATTGTCAGATTTGGTAATGACTCACCCTGTATGGTTAAAGGTAAGGGAGTATTTCTCTTAATGGGAAGAGCAGTGCTGACGATGTCTATTGGGTTGAAGGCCTAAAGCACAATCTTCTGAGTGTGGCACAACTTAATGACAGAGGATACCCAGTGGAGTTTAGAAATGGTATGTGCAAACTCTTTGACAACAAAGTTGAATTGATTGCAATCAGGAAACAGACCAAAGGTAATCTATTTCATCTTAATCCTAAAGTTAGCAACTGTTTGAATGCAAAAATAGATGATAGCTGGCTTTGGCATAGCAGATTTTGTCATATAAACTTTGATAACATTGTTAAAGTAAGCAAGTCTAAGACAGTAAGAGGTCTACCTCAGATAGACAAACTGGTTAATCCTCTTTGTAAAGAATGTCAGTTAGGAAAGATGACATCTTCAAATTTCAAGAGCAAGTCCTTCTCAGCAGAGCACTTGTTAGATTTGGTTCATACAGATCTATGTGGACCAATAAGAACTAGAAGTATTTCAGGTGATAGATATTTCATGATCTTCACTAATGATTGTTCAAGGATGATGTGGGTCACATTCTTGAAGGATAAGAATGAAGATTCTGGTAAATTCAAGGCATTCAGAGCCTTAGCTGAGAAAGAGAGTGGCAAAAAGATAAAATGTCTGAGAATAGATCAAGGCAATGAATTCACTTATGAGGAATTCACTAAGTATTGTGATGAGAATGGTATCAAGCAACAACTTTCTACACCAAGGACACCACAGCAGAATGGTATAGCAAAAAGGAACAACTGGTCAGTGGTTGAAGCAGCTAGAACTATGTTGATACAAGAAAATGTACCAAAAACATTTTGGAAAGAAGTTGTAAGTATAGTGGTCTACACAATGAGCCAAGTTCTGGTGAAAAGAGGTAAGGACAAGACACCTTATGAGTATTGGTATGGAAGGTTACCTGATGTTAGTTATTTTAAAATATTTGGTAGAAAATGTTTTATTAAAAGAGGTGATTACATAAGCAATTTTGAAGCTAAGAGTGATGAAGGCATATTTCTTGGCTATTCCACCAAGAGTAAGGCCTACAAATGCTTCAACAACCAGACACAGAGAATTGTTGAGAGTGTTTATATTCGTGTAGATGAATATACTAAAATTTTAGAAGGAATCAGTTCAGAGAGAAAGGAAGAAGATCCTTGCATTTTTCTTTTGGAACTTAAAACTGTTAAATCTGAAACTGGTAAAGGAAATCCTGATGTACTTGTTCAACTGAAACAAATAAATTCAAAGTAAGAAGACAATGAAGAAGTTGAACCTGATGAGAATGATCATGTTATTCCTAGATATGTGAGACTAAATCACAGTCCTGAGAATATTATTAGGGATAAGAATGCTGAAGTAATAACTAGAAGGAGAATTAGAGAGAACTATTGCATGATCTCCACCATTGAACCAAGAAGTGCTAAGGAGGCATTTGGTGAGGATGATTGGGTGAAAGCAATGGAGGAAGAATTGGATCAAATTGATAAGAATAACACTTGAACTCTGGTACCCCGACCGGTAAACAAGAATGTTATAGGTACTAAATGGGTGTTTAGAAACAAGTTAAATGAAGCTGGTGTTGTAGTTTGCAATAAGGAAAAATTAGTTTGGAAGGGTTATGTGCAAGAAGAAGGAGAAGATTATGGAGAAACTTTTGCACTAGTAGCAAGATTGGAAGGAGTTAGAACATTACTTGCATCTGCAACTCATAAGAAGTTCAAGGTATACTAGATGGATGTTAAGTCTACATTTTTGAATGGGATATTGGAAGAAGAGGTTTATATAGAGCAGCATGATGGTTATGCATTGACAGATATGGAAGACATGGTATGCATATTGCATAGAGCTTTATATGGATTAAAGCAGGCACCCAGAGCATGGTATGAATGACTTCATACACATCTGATGAAGATAGGCTTTGCAAGAACCAATGATGACATCAACATTTATCTCAAGTCTGAAGGAGATGAAATACTGGTCAGTGAAGTATTTGTTGATGACATAATATTTGGAGGTAATGATGTCATGAGCAACAGTTTTGCAGATGAAATGAAGAATGAGTTTGAGATGTCATTAGTAGGGGAAATAAAAAAAATTCATAGGCTTGTAGATACAGTAGATGAAGAATGGTATTTTCATTACTCAATCTAAGTATGTGAAAGAGGTTTTGAAGACTTTTGGCATGAGTGACTGTAAACTAGTTGGAACTCCAATGGTTATAGGTTGTAAATTGTCCAAGAAAGATGCATCTAAGTATGTAGGTGAAAAGGAATACAGGTCAATTATTGGCAAATTACACTATGTTGTTCACAGTCAACCGGATATTGCCTATGCAGTTTTTATAGTTGCTAGATTTCAAAAAAATCCAAAGGAAGCACATCTGATACCAACCAAGAGAATTTTTAGATATCTGAAAGGTACAGTTGATTATGGATTATGGTATCCATATGGAGGAAACTTTTATTTGAAGCCATACACTAATGTTGATTGAGAAGGAAATGTTGATGACCAGAAGAGTACTATCGGTGGAGCATTCTTTCTAGGAGGAAGGCTAGTTTCATGGAGTAGTAAGAAGCAGAGTTGTACTTCACAATCTATTGTTGAAGCTGAGTATGTCGTACCTTACATGAACTGCACACAAGATATTTGGATGAGGCACATTTTGGAAAGTTTTAAGATGAAGATCTTAGAACCTATAAAGATTTTGTGTGATAATACAAGTGCAATAAATATTTCTAAGAATCTTGTTTTGCACCCAAGGACTAAGCACATTGAATTGAAGTATCACTATTTGAGGGAAAAAATTCAAAGTAAAGATGTTATCTTAGAGCATGTTTCTACCCAGGAGTAGCTTACAGATATCTTTACCAAACCTCTACCTAAGACCACTTTTGAGTATCTTAGAAGTTAGTTAGGGGTTGTCCCTCTTCATGAAGTCAATTGAGCATGATGCTGATGTTAATACTTATCAAGTTGCCATTAGTTTTTATATTCAAAGTCATACTATACATTCTAGTCGGTTAGCACTACTGAATCATGTAGTCGGTGCACACAGAGAAGTCGATATGCATAGTCTAGTCGGTTACAGCAGAAAGTAGTCACAGAACGTAGTACACACTGAGCTGTCTGCCAAGTATCTTTTTATGTCTACTGAGCAGTAAAGATAACATACCAAGTTGATATTCACCGAGTGAAACGTGTTACCAGATACATTGAACTTGGACATGCATATGAAAACGTGTTACAAGATCGAGGCACATCTAACCGTTATTACATTGGAAATTGCACTAGAAGATTGTGTATGATTACGAGATCAATCTAACCAATGAAATATTTTTTTTAGTTATTCATTCGAGGAATCTTGTTTGTAAGATCGAAGTAATGAATTGGATCACCATTTTAAGAGATCTATATATACAACATGAGTTAAGTGTATGTATGCATGAAAGAAGACTGTTACAGAGACACAGAGGTCATCGAGAAGGTTTTTTAGAGAATAGTCAAAGAATAGAGTAAACAAAAGGGTTTACCAAGTTACTATATGGGTTACCGAGGTATGCTATAAGCTAGGTAATCTATTCTGAGCACATAGAATCTGCTATAACATTTTAGATGCAAAGTTGCAGATATTTGTAATGATTTTATTGTAATATTGTGAATTTGTAAGAGAAACTTATAATAGGGTAAAAGACTCTAATCAAGTCTATAAATTGCAAAGCCTCTAACCAGGTGCAACATTCAGAATAAATGTTGTAAAATCCTGTAGCAAGGTAGATCTAACAGATCTTGTTACTCCTAACAGGGTAAGCTAGAAATAGCTAAAATGTAGCTCTAATCGAGCACTCTTTATTATTGCAATAGTGAAGTCGTGGGTGCCATCCCCACCACAGTTTTTCTATCTAACCAAGAGTTTCTGCATAACCAAAATATATGAGTTATGGAGTGAATCATGTATGATTGTTATCTATTTGCTTTAACTTTATTTTATGTTACTACACTATTCTGTTTATGCATAACAGTAAAGTTATTATTCAAGAAAAGTTTTGGAGTACTGATTCACCCCTCCCCTCTCAGTACAGTAGCTTTCCATATTGGGCCTAACAATTGGTATCAGAGCTTGAATCTTGAAAAACGGTTTAACTACCTAAAGACAAAGATCTTATCAATGGAAGGCTACAAACAATCTCAGAGGATTGTGTATCTACAAGAAGAGCTGGATCATGCTAATCAAGTGATTGTAGACATGCAAAGGCAAATCCAAAAATCTCTAAAAGTAAGAAGAAGATTATCTGATGACTTGCAGGATTCTCAAGAGTTAGTGGAACAAATTGAGACATCATCTGAGAATAGTATATCTGAAGAGACTGAAGAAATGATTGGATTATTGAAAGAAAAGAACAAAGAATTGGCTGATCAACTAAAAGCAATGAAAAGAGAACATGAACATTTCAGTACATAGATGACTGAAAATCTAGATGCATTGAGGACAGCTGAGGATAAAGCAAGAGATCTACAAAGAGAGAAACAACAATTTGAAGTCTTAGTATCTGATAAAAAAGATGAAATCATAAGGTTGACTGGGATTCAACAAAATATGACAGATCAACTAGGTTATGCACATCATGAAGCAATTCTGAAGAATGATGAGAATCAAGCATTGAAACTTGAAGTATCAAGGTTGACTGATGAAATTGAAATAGAGAAGAAATCCAAAGAAACACTGAAGAAGAGTTATGAAGCATCAAAGATGTTGGATGAGCAACTGAATACAAGAAGACCCAACAAAGATGCAGGACTCAGTTACAAAGGAAAAGACTCTACCAAGAAAGGAATTCATACTACCGAGAGAGGAGAATCATCAAAGCAAGCTGGAAATAGGAATAACATCAAAAGGAAGAAGCCTATTTGCTACTACTATGGAAATCAAGGTCATACTGCCAACATGTGCCAAATCAGAAAAGGTAAGCAACTGAATATCTCTAAGTCCAATGATTATTGTTACAATTGCAATAAATATAGTCACACATTTAATCAATGTAGGACAAAGTCTGTTAACAACTATCAGAAAGCAAAATTCAAAGGGTTTTGTAGAAACTGCAATAAATATGGACATAGTACTGAGAAGTGTTGGCTTAAGCAAAAGAACTACATGTGGTTTGCACACCGAGCAAACACTAGAGGTTACCGAACTCACACAAATCCTTACCAGGAATATGTAGCAGTACCATGGGATTACAACACAAGGATATCATGTGAATTTTGTGGAAGATATGGACATATAAGTGCCAACTATTTTATAAGATTTGGAATGAACAACTGAAGATCATGGACAAATCCTAGTATGGCATGTTTTCATTGTCACAAGGTTGGACATCTAGCTGGAGATTGCAGAGATCAACCTAGAGGAGACACTGAAGAGATAAAAGAAAAATTCAAGATGATTTGGAAAAAGAAGGAAATCATGTCAGATGAAGAAAGCACCTTACCTACCAAGTTAGGTGCACCTATTCCAAATTAATCAGAAAAGGTGTGAAGGGACTGCATTCTCTAAAAGTTAAAATCATAACAGTTCCTATTCTATTATGTACTAAATTCAAAATCCGCATAGTTAAGATGCATTAGTAAGTTTGGAATTCTATCAAAAGTACTTTACAGGAAACCTATCAAGTCGGTGTATACAGGAAGCCTGTCAAGTCGGTAAATGAAGGAAATTTGGTTACTCGGTTAAAATGAAAAAAAAAGAGTAAATCAGTTAAAGGTGAACCGAGTGCATTTAATATTTTTGACCTAACCCACACAGAGCCCAATAAGGTATTTTGTGTATTTAAAAGCATTTTCATGGTCATTTTCATTCACCAAGTTTTTGAGAGAGTAGAGCAGAGCGAATTAAGGTGATCCAAACCTCATTCAGAGCGAATCCAAGGTATTTACATCAAATCTCATCACTGTTAAGCTAGTTTACCGATCTTGTCAAATTGTTATTATCTGCCGAGTGAGAAACATCTGCCGTTTGTAAACCATCAAACCCTAAGGATAGTTTGCTACTTTTATCTGAAATTTATAAATGGCACCCAGGATCCAAGATCCCGTAGTTATCAAGAATGTAGAGAAGCCCTCACTGAAATACACTTTGACTCCTAAAGTCGCCTCTGAACCGGATGACAAAACTGTCTTTTCACTCATCCCAGATCGAGTCTTGTTAGTCAAAGATGTTAGATTCTTCACCAAATGTCATGTTGAAGAACTTGGTCATGTTGAGATTAGTGACACATATGATGAGCTATGTACCGATGGCAAAATGGCTAGCAAGTATGAACACATCAGAATCAAAGAATTAACTGAAGCCCTAACCTATCCTCATGTGTTCAAACCCCAGTGGGTTAATTTTGTTTTTAGTAGAGTTCATGATGATTTCATGTGGCTAGAAGAGCAACCATTCAAAATCACCAAGGAAATCATTCATGTGATCACCGGGTATCCTATCTATGACCATGCATGAGCACAGAAGATGATATCACAGAAGGAGTTAATCAGTTTAACTGGAGTAGAATCTGATTATCGAGGACAGAAACTGAATAATGTCATTGATGCAGAACTTAAGTTTGCAATTAGAGTAATTGGTTACTGTTTCTTCCAATCTGCAAGGGAAAACAGTGTACCCTGTGCCGTAGTTGACTTAGCCTATAAAATAGTGAAAAAGGGAATGAAAGTTGATTTATGTGAAGTGCTACTGAAGAACTTGTTTGAGAACCTGAACATAATAAGGAAGCCAAAAAAGAACAACTCGGCAAATACACTGAAGTTTGGTTCACTTCTTGTATGCATGTGTTTCTACTTTGAGAAGTTCTTTCCCTCAGTCGGTAAAGTAGTTTGGGAGCTACACCAACCAATCACCCATCAAATTAATGATTTTATCAAGAAGTTGGGTAATTTTTTAATGATATCATGGATGACTACTTCAGCAAATTTCAAGAGAAGATGCACAACAGGTACTGAATTCCACCACAGCTGTTAGAGAAATATAAGGATGATATATGCTTTGAGGTAGACACTGATTACTATTATGTGAATGTTGTGGAACCAAGGACTCAATCTTTGCCACCAATGGGTTATGAGATTGAATTTGATATCACACAATAGCAAATTGATGCCTATCTTTCATTGCCAAGGCATGCTACCGAGCTAAGATATGGAACTTATGAAGAAGTTAAGGAAAAAGTTAAAATGAGCATTGTAGTACCCAAAGCTACAAGAAAGGCTACAAAGATGATAAAGGTTTTATCTGAGAAATTCAGAGAAGAATCCTCCTCTACACCTATCAAAGGCACTCTTGCCATTACCAAAGAGGAATCTAAAGCTCAAGAGGCAGCAATAACATTGAGCACCGAGTTACCTAAGGGTAAAATGTTAAAAGGAAAGAAACTAGACACTACAAAGGCCCTACCGACTCCATCAACAAAGAGACCTAACACTAGAGCATCGGCTGTATCACTGAGTAAGAGACAAAAGAATGTTACTGCTCCCAAGGTAACCAAGACCTACAAGAAATCTACTCAGAGAATCATTCTGGAAAAAGAGTCTAGTGATACAGAATCCGATGATGCAAACAAATTCCAGATTGTAAAAAGCAAGAAGGTAAATAATCATAGTGTTGAAAACTTTTGTGCCAATCTAAGAGAATATGGTGGATTTGCAGGATTTAGATATGTCAAGTATGAGACTAGGAATAATGATGAGAAGAGACAAATTGAAGAAGTTGTCATCTACACACTTCTAAAGTTTTGGCTAGCTCCATTAAAACTAGTAAAGTCACTTTCGAATGAACTTTACTTGCATATTGATAATAGGTGGAAATATGCAATGGACTCAGAGAAACAAATTAGAGAAAGAAGTCTAGTCCATCTATTTCCTGATATGTCTGTAGTAGAAATAAAGGAGCATTTGACAACCTACAATTCTAAATTTCTTGTCAAACAAAGAGCCTTAAAATTGATGAATGGGCTATACATTGATGTAGAAAATGAGACAAAAGCAAAGTGGCAGGAAATCTTCAAAATAAAAGATGTCGGTGAACAATCTAAAGTTGAAATTTTTGATGTTACTGAGCATGATCCTGATGTCACTGAGCAAGGTCCTGATGCTACCAAGTAAGACCCGGTTGACACTATTCAAATTGATGAAGATGTCATGGATGTAGAAGCACCGGAGCAGGAAATGATAGAAGGCACTACCTATGCAAAACTTGTATCTAGTGAATCTATTTTAGAACAAGTTCAGCCTTACCTATCGATCAAGCCACCTGTCTCTACCGAAGCTCCTAAGGATACAACACAAGGCACCGAAGGTCACCAGTCTGAAGCAGCAGAAGGTACAACTCAAGAAAAGACCTCTCAAGCACCATCAAGCACTGAAAATGTTACAATTGAGACACCCAATACCGAGACACCAAAGGACACCACAATGGCTACAAGAATCGAGCAAAGTGTTGCCTCCACCAAGCAACCTACTGAGGGTTAGCAAGCCTCACAAGCTATTGTCTTGGTACAACCGACCAAAGGTAAAGAGAAGAAGGTGAAAAAGAATTGTTTTAAAGTTGATTTAACTAAACCGATAGTGTTGCCCAATGTGGATATTTCAAAATTAAAGGGGCAAGCACTTATTGATTTCGGTGAACTACGCAAAGCAAAGGCCAAACAAGAAAAATAGATGGCCATTCAAAAGAAGAATAAAGTAATATAGAAGGTAAAGACACTGCTGATAGATATGCTACCTTCAGTTACAGTGTCAACTGATGCAGCCATCCACATTCAACTAGATGAACTCCTTAATCAAATAGAAACATCTGGAGTTGATGCATCTGAGTACTTGAGCAAGCTAAAAGACAAAGAGCTTACTACAAAAATGATAGAAGAGGTACAAAAAGCTCTAGCTATTGGAAAAGTCAAGCTTGTCAAATTCATTGCTGAGTTGTCCCCTCAACTCAAGCATATTCTTTATTTATTTCAGAAAATTTGTACATTTTCCTTATTCATTAAAGATATCAAGAATAAAATGGATGAAATTGAGAAAAAGATCACCGATCTCTCAACTAAGTTGACCACAGAGCAAAATTCAGTTCAGAATTTTTATACCAAGCTTCAACAACTCATGGCTCAATAGTTAGAACTCAGAAATGAAGAACATAAGATCAGGATGGATATAATGACACTCCAGACATTATTTCTTCCTCATCTCTCATCAATTCAAGAATAGATTAACCGAGCTACACGCCTATCTACTACACAAGAGGGAAGCACTCTTGATGGCTTAATATCACTATTGGTTGATATTCAAGCACAAAATTCTTTAATGGAAAGTGTAAAGGATGCACTCTCAGTCGCTCTCACCGACGCCTGGAAAAAGTATAAATCTATTTTTTATCAGTTACCGCCTCCGGATGGAAATTAAGTTTTTGATGTTTGTCAAAAAGGGGGAGTAATATAATATATTTGGAGAGTGATATAGTTTTGATATAGTATTCAGAGTATAGTATACAGGGCGAGTATACCGAGCAGAGTATACAGAGTATGCAGACCAAGTAGAGCACACAAGCACAGAACTGAGCATGCAAAATTAGAGTTATGTATAGAATAATGATAAGGGGAGTATATCTGAATATACTATTTCATTGACTATTGTATATATTGTCAAGTATAGTCATTTTGCAAAGTATATAGATTTTTGAGTTATGACTTTGAAAGTAGTTTTTGTCAAACATCTCAACTAATGTCAAAAGGGGAGATTGTTACTACTTATCAAGTTGCCATTAGTTTTTATATTCAAAGTCATACTATACATTCTAGTCAGTTAGCACTACCGAATCATGCAGTTGGTACACACAGAGAAGTCAGTATGCATAGTCTAGTCGGTTACAGTAGAAAGTAGTCACAGAACGCAGTACACACTGAGCTGTCTACCGAGCAGTAAAGATAACACACCGATTTGATATTCACTGAGTGAAACATGTTACCAGATACATTGAACCTGGGCATGCATATGAAAACGTGTTACAAGATCGAGGCACATCTAACCGTTATTACATTGGAAATTGCACTAGAAGATTGTGTATGATTACGAGATCAATCTAACCAATGAAATATTTTGTTTAGTTATTCATTCAAGGAATCTTGTTTGTAAGATCGAAGCAATGAATTGGATCACCATTTTAAGAGATCTATTTATACAGCATGAGTTAAGTGTATGTATGCATGAAAGAAGACTGTTACAGAGACACAAAGGTCACTGAGAAGGTTTTTTAGAGAACAGTCGAAGAGTAGAGTAAACAGAAGGGTTTACCGAGTTACTATATGGGTTACCAAGGTATGCTATAAGCTAGGTAATCTATTATGAGCACATGGAATCTTCTATAACATTTCAGATGTAAAGTTGTAGATATTTGTAATGATTTTATTGTAATATTGTGAATTTGTAAGAGAAACCTTTAACATGGTAAAAGACTCTAATCAAGTCTATAAATTATAAAGCCTCTAACCAAGTGCAGCATTCAGAATAAATGTTGTAAAATCCTTTAGCAAGGTAGATCTAACAGATCTTGTTACTCCTAACAGGGTAAGCTATCAAAAATAGCTAAAATGTAGCTCTAACCGAGCACTCTTTATTATTGCAGTAGTGAAGTTGTGGGTGCCATCCCCACCATAGTTTTTCTCTCTAACCAAGAGTTTTTGTGTAACCAAAATATATGAGTTATGGAGTGAATCATGTATGATTGTTATCTATTTGCTTTAACTTTATTTTATGTTACTGCACTATTCTGTTTATGCATAACAGTAAAGTTATTATTCAAGAAAAGTTTTGGAGTACTGATTCAGCCCTCCCCTCTCAGTACATTAGCTTTCCATATTGGGCCTAACAACTGATTGCATTAATCCCTGAATTACTTGCAAAATCTTACATGGATTGATGTTTTTGGAAGTGGATGTATTCCATAGGGGGAGCATCAAGCTGCAATATGTTGATGCACAATGAAAATTTGGAATTACATGTTTTACTTTAAATTTGGCATTGTTGTCAAAGGGGGAGAAGAATTATGTGATTGGGGAGAATAATTATGTGATTGAGGAGAAGAATTATGTGTCTGATTAGGTGAACCAGCGACTGACTGAAGGTAGACAGAGCATGGTGAATACTTGGTAATGTAAACAAGGATTCCTATTCACTAATCCACAACAACAATCAGAGGCATTGATATTTGCATTGCCATCAATGCCAAAGGGGGAGATTGTTGGCATTTTTAGATTGTTGGCATTTTGCATATAGATTGCATTAATGATATGTTGTCATTGATATCAATTGAACTGATGAATGGTATTCATGATATTGCTGATGTTATTATTGTTATTGCTATTGTCTTATAACTAGTATGATAAACTTTAAGGAAGATGTTGTAAATGGGTATATGGTAGTTTGTAAGTTGAACCGGTGTAAAGGGTTAAACCTTTCTATGCTATGTAACCAATAAACCCTACCAATTGTTTTCTATTAAACCCTAACCAATCAAGTTTGTTGGTTTAAGATCTAATGTTGAGTGGTGATGATGGAGACACGTGTGATCATTGAATGAGGATTAGTTCATATTGATTTGGCGTGTTTGTTATCTTGGAAAGGAATAAAGTGGATTGCATCTAATGCATAGCACATGATGAGTTAAAAAGTCCGATGAAGCGGTGATCATGGAGCAGTTGGAATTTTCTTGATTAATGTGAAGAGATTGTTATGATTTCTAACGATCAATATTGTACCAACTTATTTGTAATCTTTTATGATGAGAATTAGGTTTTTGTTGTGTTACCGGCCTAGTTGATTTGTATTTAAGGTCGATGATATTGTTTTGTTAAGTGTTGGAAAAGTTGACAAGATTGGTAGAAACCAGTTGAGTGTGTGGTTGCCGAACTGGTGGATGGATCTATAGTTTGAGTAAAGGCATATTGAATATTAAGAAAGATCTGATCAAGCAGATGTAGTGCTATTTAGAAAGATCAAGAAAACCTGTTGTTTTCTAACAATTACAACAGAAATTGAAATCCCCTAACCGGGTAAGATCTAACAAGCTTGGTTACTTTCAAAATCCTCTCACAAGGTGGTCCATTAGTTTGGATTCTCAAATCCTCCAGCAAGGTTACTCCTAACAGGGTATTGTGCTTTTCATCAAGGCATATTTGTAAATCCCTTAACCGGGTGATTCCTAACAGAATCAGTTCTTAACAGGACTTATTGTAAAAACTTTAATAGGCTTGGCTCCTAACAGGGTGAACTTCAGAAGAGTTCAAATAGCTATGCTTGTGAGTCTCATAACACCATGGTTTTTACCTATTTGGGTTTTCCATGTATAAATATTTGTGTCAAGTGGTGAATGCTTTTGTGGTTATGATCTTATTTGTTGATTTGATTAACTACTTAACTATTATGATATGGCATGATAACTGGAAGCATTGAGAGATGAATATGTTGACATATGATTAAGCATTTTTTATGTTTACAAGATTGAAGTTTTTTAGTATTAAGTTGTCATAACAGTCTAACCCGTTGATGTTGGTTGATGTTGGTAATCTTTGAGATATTATCCTAACTAAGTTATTTGTTGATAAGTTTACTTTTGAGTTTGGTAGTTTTTATCAATATTTTAGTATACTGATTCACCCCCCCCCCCTCTCAGTATTCTATTGGATACTTATTCTTTCATCATACCATCAATTTGGCTCTTTAATGAGCTGCTATGTAGTGTTTCTTCTTTCTCTGCTTTTTTGGATGATTGCAAATTCTTTTTTGTATTGTCTGTGGTAGATTACTAGCTTGATCATCATTGGGTCAACCTTACTATGGTGAGTGAAGCTCTTCTTCCCATTCAACTCTCCATGAATTCTTAGATGCTCAACCCTACTTATGAGGACCTTATGATATGTAATGGTACTTTCTTTGGATATTTTTTCGTAGCTTTAGCTATCTCTTTGTTGACTTCTTCCTTGTCTCCCCCCTCCTTTTTGGGCAAGAGCGTGGGTGAAATATCTCATTCCTAAAGTCAATTTATTTTTTGGCTCCTTCTTCATAGAAAAGGTTCTTACTATGGATAATCTATGTCAAAGAGGTTTCATGATCCATCCCAAATAGGTGTTATCTGTGTATGCAAGATGAAGAGTTTGGCTCGCATATCTCTCTCCATTGTTCCTTTACTTGTGAAATTTGGAGAAGGATCCTGCAAAAAAGGAACCTTTGCTGAGTGTTCCTCGAATCGGTCCAAGACCTCTTCTTTCAATGGGTTAGTCCTTCTTCCCATCAAGTCATGAAGGTCCTCTGGTATTTTATCTTTCCTCATCTTTCTTGAGGGGTTTGCAAGGAGAGAAATAATAGATTCTTTAGGGATGCTACCCTTCCTCCTAAGGTGGTTTGAGAGAAAATTTGTAGGGCTATTGGGGAGATTATTAATCTTTTGGGTGGTGCCCTAACTAAATAACCTAGTGTCCCTTGCAAGGATTATGATCTTATTGTGTCCAAGTAGTGGCCGCTAAAATTTGATTTATCTAAACCCATGGGCCAAATCATGCAGACAAGAGAGGGTTTAGTGTGGCACTACCCTCCTAGTGGATGTGTGAAGATTAATTTTGATGGAGCGGCTAAGGGAAACCCGGGGCCGGCTGGGTGTGGGGGAGTGATTAAAGATGATAATGGTAGTTGTCTTGCAGTGGTGGCACTCCCCATGGGTAGCCAGACTATCAAATGTTGGAAATTGCTAGGCATCTTAATTGTAGAATGGTATAGATTGAAGGTGATTCTAAAAATATAATCAAATGTCTAAAAGGGGATTATAAAGCTTCATGGACCATTGAAAATCTTATAAAGTCCTCAATTGAGATTATTCAGACCTTTGAAAGAAGCTTCATCTCACATGCCTAAAGGGAAATTAATATTGTGGCTGATTGTCTTGCTAATTTGGGGATGAAATCCAAATCTAAAAGCATGTGGTACGGGGAGGACACCCTAGTGGGAGATGTTAAAGACCTCCTTTCATATGACCGAACACATGGTGAAATTGGAAATTTGCCCACTTTTTCTTATGTTGCAATTCATTGATTACATGATCATTATTGTGAATGGCAACTGTAAAAAAGCCTTAGATATCAGTGATTTCATTTTTGTTTTGTGTGCTTTCTGGGTTATTCCTAGCTTTATTGGGTTTGCTATCTCTTTAGAGAGTTATCTAGTTTTCTACCTATTTTGGGATCATTTTTCTTTGACCTACAAGATGGGTGGGAATAGATTAAGGGTGGTACCTTTGAACTATGAGAGTTAGAAAAATAATGCTACCATTGTTAGCAACAACCAAGAAGGAAGACTGAAAGGGGGGGGGTGAATAAGTCTTCATTGGAATATCAAACTTAATCACAAAACACAAATCTGATAAACTGTAGTAACAACAAAGATAAGCAAATTGAAAGAACCACACACAAAACCAATATTTTGACATGGAAAACCCGGTTAAGGGAAAAACCATGGTGGTAACACCTTTTAAATGTTTTGCATGTAATAAAATTGGTCATTTTGCATCTAGATGTCCTGAAAGGAATGCAAGATTTGAGGAAAGAGTTAAGAAATCATTTAAGCCTAACCAGAATAGATATAGATTCAAGAAAAGTAAACAATGCTACATAGCGGATGAGGAAGGAGTAAGTGATGACTTTGGAGATGAACTGATAGAAGACTCTACTAGTGGATCTGGTAATGGAAAGGAATGGGTGTTGTATGCTTTAAAGGAAGATGGACTGGAATCGACTATTATAAATGAAGAATAGGCCTTGGCAACAAAAGTTGAAGGTATGGATGAATGGGTAATTGATAGTGGATGCTCACATCACATGACTAGTGATAAAAGAAATTTTTTGTCCCTCCAAGAATACAATGGCGGTCAAGTCAGATTTGGAGATGACAAAGCATGTATGATCAAAGGTAGAGGTATTATTTCTCTAGATGGCAAGCATAATACTGATAATGTCTATTATTTAGAAGTTTTAAAGCATAATCTTTTGAGTGTTGGTCAATTGGTGGATAAGGGTTTCCAACTTTAGTTTAAAGATAGAAAATGCAAAACCATTAACAAGACAGGTTTGGAGATTGCAACCAGTATTCAGACTGGAGGTAATATCTTTCACTTAAACACTGCTAATAAGACATGTTTGATTGCTCATATTCATGAGAGTTGGTTATGGCATAAGAGGTTGTGTCATGTTAATTTTGATTGTATTGTTAAGATCAGTTTAACTAAGGCAGTTAGAGATATACCTAAGATTATGAAGCCTCATAATCCTGTATGCAAGGAATGTCAATTGGGAAAGAAAGTTAGAACTTCTTTCAAGAGAATACATGATAAACTTGATTTACTTGATTTGATTCACACTGACTTATGTGGTCCAGCAAGGACTAGAAGCTTTCAAGGTGATAGGTATTTCATGTTGATTATTGATGACTATTCTAGGATGATGTGGGTGACTCTTCTAAGGGAGAAGTCTAAAGCCTTTGAGAAATTCAAGATCTTTAAAGAAAAGGTTGAAACAAAAACTAGATTGAAAATCAAATGTCTAAGATTAGATCAAGGTGGTAAGTTCACTTCTCATGAATTTAACAGCTATTATGAGACAAATGGAATTAGGAGACAATTATCTACACCTTAGACTCCTCAGTAGAATGGAGTAGTGGAAAGAAAGAACAGAACCATTTTGGATGCAGCAAGATCTATGATGATGGAAGCCAAATCGCCTCACATCTATTGGAGATAAGTAGTGAGTATAGAATTCTACACATTCAACAAAGTTCACATCAAAGGTGAAATTGGTAAGACCCCTTATGAATTATGGTTTGGACATACACCTACTATTAAATATTTCAGAATTTTTAGAAGTAAATGCTATATCAAAAGAGATGATTTAATTGGAAAGTTTGATCCTAGATGTGATGAAGGGATATTTCTTGGTTATTCAATTCAAAGAAAAGCATATAGATGTTATAACAAAAGATTGCAGAAAATTGTGGAGAGTGATAATGTGAAAGTGGATGAGTAGTACAAAAATCAATCTATATCATATGATAGGGAACCGGTAGTGGAAATGATCAAAATTGAATCAGCAATGCCTCAACTGCTACAGGAAATTGAGATAGTTACACCGGCACAATCAGAAAATTCAACTGTGAGTGATGATTAGAACAGTGAACCTGAAGTGCAAAAGACACCAAGGTATGTAAGATTAAATCATTCTGAAGATCAAATCATTGCAGATAGGAACAAGGGAGTTATGACAAGAAGAAGACTGGCAAATGAACAGGTATGTCTTATTTCTCAAATTAAACTGACATATGTTATTAAATCTTGTAAAGATTAACATTGGTTAAAGGCTATGAAAGATGAATTAGATCAGATAGAGAAGAATGAGACTTGGACATTAGTTCCCCACCCTAAAAATAAGAATGTTACTGGAACTAAATGGGTTTTTAGGAATAAATTGAATGAGGATGGTCAAGTTGTAAGAAACAAGGCTAGATTGGTTTGTAAAGGATATTCTCAAATGGAAGGAATTGATTATGGTGAGACATTTGCACCTATAGCTAGAATTGAAGCTCTTAGACTATTTCTTGCCTATGCAGCTTATAAGAACTATAAGGTTTATCAAATGGATGTTAAATATGCATTTTTGAATGGTGAACTTGAGGAAGAAGTATACATTGAGAAACGTGATGGATTTTCACTGACAGATGATAAAGATATGGTTTGTAGATTGAAGAAAGGTTTATATGGATTGAAACAATCTCCTAGAGCTTGGTATGCAAGGTTGGATAAATATCTTTTGAAGCTTGGTTTTACTAAAGGCAGTACTGATAGTAATTTATATTATAAGATCACTAATGATGATATTCTAATAATTGAAGTATTTGTTGATGATATCATTTTTAGAGGAGAAGATAAATTGTGCATGGAATTTGCTAACAATATGAAGAATGAATTTGAAATGTCCATGATTGGTGAAATGAGATTTTTCTTAGGTTTGCAGATTACTCAAATTGACAAAGAAATTTTTATCTGTCAAACTAAGTATCTAAAGGAATTGTTGAAGAAGTTTGGTATGGATAATTCCAAACGGGTAAGTACTCCTATGGTAACAAGTGAGAAGTTATCCATCAAGGATACTTCTACACTGGTAAATCGAACAAGGTATAAGTCTATGATTGGTGGTCTTTTATATCTAACTCAGACTAGACCGAATATTATGAATGTAGTGAGTATTCTTTCTAGATATCAAAGTAATCCTAAAGAAAATCATGAGTGTGTAGTAAAGAAGATATTCTGGTATTTGCAAGGAACAACAAAATATGTCTTATGGTATTCTAAAAATGATGATTTCACGTTATGCGCATATACTGACTCAGATTGGGTAGGAGATATTGATGACAGGAAAAGCACTTCAAGTGGAGCTTTCTTTCTTGGAAAGAAACTAGTTTCATGAATCAACAAAAAATAGTCATGCATTTCTTTATCTACTACAAAAGCTGAGTATGTTGCAGCAGCAACTAATTGCACTCAAGTCTTGTGGATGAAGCAAATGCTTAAGGATATCAGGGTAAATTGTAGTGAACCGGTAGTTATCTATTGTGATAAGTTTGCAGCTATTGACATGTTTAAGAATCTGGTATTTCACTCTAAGACTAAGCATTTATCAATAAAGTATAACTTTCTGAAGGACAAGGTAGAAGGAAAGGAAGTCAAATTGGTTTATGTGAACACTAAAGAACAGATTGTAGATATATTCACTAAACTGCTGTCTAAGGAATCATTTGATTATTTGAGAGACGTGTTAGGGGTTTCAGCCCCTCTGACAAAGACTTGATTGATACAGTTTGTCATCAATCTGGTATGCATTATTAGAGATATTATTCATTCCAACACTGATGAGTGGTGCTACTACTCAGGAGGAGTAGTCATCTTTAAGATTCAGAGGTTTATATTCTTGCTTTGATATTTTTGTCAGATTTCTGGCATTGATGTCAAAGGGGGAGAGATAGTGATGTGAAAAATAAATTTAGAACCTTATAGAGATATCATTCACAGGAGGGGAGTTAATGATATTCAGGAGATTGTTGGTTGTCTTCCACGGGGGAAGACTTGTTTGGCATTTCTTGGTACTTAGATATTTTTCACATCTAGTGTTGTCACACATGCCAAAGGGGGAGTGTTGTTCTAAAAAATGAGAAAACCCAAGTTCACCTGCAATTTACCTATGAAGCAGCCAATTTCAATCAATGAAATACTTCAGGGCTTGGGACAACATAACAAGGATAAAAATCCTTCTACTCTTCAGGATTTGCAAAGCCTAGGTGGGTGTACCTTTGATACATAAAATTAAACCAATGACACATAAGACAACATCAACACAAGCAGATAGATCTTATTAAAGGTTTGAAAACAAGGAGGGTATTGTAGATAGGCTAAATCTACATTGACAGCTCGATAGGATTGAACATGAGATAAGTGGAACAATTCCACAAAATATAAAAGAAAGATATTAGGATTTTGATTTTCAAAATGTTGATGCAAGTAACCTCTAGCTGTAACAGATCAGGGCCTCAATCCGGACATAGAGTCAATACAAATAGCTACAAATGAAATCCAAGCTACAAATCAGATCTACTAAAAGATATCCCTATATTAATGCCTGACATTAATACATTCTAAACTCAAATAAAGGATCATACATATCCAAACATTAATTCAGAATTCACAATTTCTGCTCATTGAATTTAAATCCTTTCTGTAAAGGATACCTAAGAATAGGAATTACACTCTCCCATCGGAGGATAAACCCAAACTCCCTTGAAGACTGGATTTATTGAAATTGAAAAGATGCCTAAAGACAATCCAATGGAACTGCATACATGCCTTACATATATGTGACCTGCAACCAAGAATTTAGAGCTAAAAATATCTATTCAATAACAGAAGAATGAGAACATAAACAATTACGACCCAGAAAATTAAAATGCACAAGACTGGAACCCCTCTTGGAAATCTCCCTTTGAGAATTTCTCAAAAATTGGAACCCTTACAAAAGAGAAGAATAGAGAATATGAAGGAGAGAGAAAAAGATCAGATTTCATGACACATTGCCAAGTGTCCTCTTTCCAACTGAAAAATTCTTTGCATACTTCCCCTACAGAAATTGCTCTCAAAATATTTGATATTTGTTGAAATTGATAATAAAACTAAATTTCTCATTTTGAGAGCTTTCCAACAGTATATAATACTTGTTATTTTGGGTAAAAAATAGCCCTTAGGCGAATTAATCTCTCAGATGGATCCATCATTTAAGTTTTTTAATTTTACACTATAGCTGGGACTATGTGAGTAATTTTGATTTTTACTCCATTTTCCACCTTCTACGCTCTGCCACATGGAACCTCTTGATTCGCTCTGAGTCCACCTGGATGCTACCTCGCTTGCCACTAGACTGCCTCCTCACCTGCCACTGGACCGCCACCTCACCAGTCACTGATCCGCAATGGGTAACTGGTGTGCATCTTCATCTTGCGGATCAGTGACCGCCATTGATCCTCCTCGAACCTACTTGATCTTTAACACATGAGATGCTCACCTATCAGGCCCACCATCTGGTCGCTGAGTCACTATGGTTAACCATCGAGCATTTTCGCATCGCGGTATAGCGACGGTCATAAGATCATCTATAACTTGCTCGCTTGTTAATTTGCCCATCTACTACAAAATTTGGGCACCTTAGGATGCATGCGTGCATGTGGGGTCCACTGGGTCACCAGGTAGCCTCTTGCCAAAAGCCCTTAAGCTTTGACACTATGAATGTGTGTAGCATTGTATTTAAATACAAAAAATCTCCTCTCTTCAACCAATGTGGGCTAAACGTATTTGCACATTCCCCTTCTTTATTCTGGCATTTGCATTCACCTGGAAGTTTTAATGGTGTTTTAACAGTTCCAATTCTCACGTAGCCCCTTGCATTTGCTTGAAAGCTTTCAATTAATACCTTTCCCATTAATCATACCACACATGGTAGGGAAAGATTAGCTTTATGCCAATTGCATTTGTTTGAAACTTTCATTTATTCCCTGAAACTGTCACGTTGAATTTGGCAATACACCTGCTAATCGCATTTGCAGAAAAGTTTATTTGGCCTTTTACCAGCCATACGAGAGAGGATGATAGAAAGAGCTTATGGAGTTTGGCTCGCATCTGCCAATTCGATTGTTGGAGATTTCAACGCCTTAATCACGCCACGCACCACAAGGGGGACATGAGGGAAGAAAGCAATACACTTGCCGATGGGATTTGCTTAGAAATTTGCAAAAACTCCTACCCATACCAAGCCATGACAGGGATGACTGGCAATGATTTGTTTGAAAGATTATAATAGCTACCACGCAAGGGGGATTTGGCTTTAAGCCTACCAATTGCAATTTACTTGAAGTTTTTTTCTTAGCTTGCAACACCAAAGACCCACGCTACACCTGCAGATTGCATTTGTTTGAAGTTTCAAATGTCTCCCAAACTCCACTCCACACAGGGGGAGGATTTGCCTGCAACACATGCTAATTGCATTACCTTTAAAAATTCTAATGATGCCTTTTGTTAACCACAGGGAAATTGAAATTTACACCTGCCAATTACATATTACTGAAAGTCTCTAAGCCTTTTTAAACTACCACACCACACCCACGCATAGGCAAGGAGGAGCTGGCAAATTTTACAACTTGGTTTTATGCCTAGCAACTTGCATTTGTTGAATGGTTTCAGAGCTAATAACACGTGGGAGGATTATGGCTGGCATTTCACATGCCAATTGCTATTTGTTGAACAGTTTAGAATGCTTTACCCACTGTTCACCACGCCACACTCCCATTTTATTTGCATTTGGTTGAAAGGTTTGAAATGCCCTTTCAACGCCACAGGACAGAGACACACGGTAGGGAGGACTTGGGAGGCACAATGCATTTTTTCTAGAGTTTATGATGGCCCTTCCCAACTACCATAGGACACCTCACATTACACATCTGCAGGGAGAATTTTGGCACTATGCCAATTGCATTTATTTGGAAGTTTTAAAAACTTACGCCACATACTCCATCTCGAGGATCATGGATCAAGTCTACTGCAATCCATCAAGCTTTGAAAAAACCAAATTGCCAATAGGCATTCAAGCTGGTATTGATATACATTGTTACAAATTAAGACCACTTCACCATAAAATTAATGCACGGGCATGAGCCAGGTCGGGCCCCAAAATGGGTCCGGCTAAAAAAAATTTGTTTTCATGCCATTGATCCTCGAAAACTTTCAGGCATCTTGAACATGCCTCTAGAGTTGATCGGCATAATTTTCTAATCACTAAACTGATTTTTGCAACTCACTGGCAACTGTGCCACATTTTAACATTTAAACCCAAAGAGGCATTTCAAAAACTGGTCAGAACACCTTTCTAGACTTCACAAACTGATAGGCATGTACTCGGATATGCTAACTTTCATCCTAAAAAACCACTCCTTATGATGAATCCCAGGTGAAAAAACATTAATGGTAAAGATGACCATTTGGCTCTGTCAGCACTATGAACCTAATAAAATCAATGTGCAGGGAACACAAAATGCCCTTACTAAAAATATCAAATGATCTCTGTAGATCCCCAAATTTGGGGCATAGATACCTTGAAGTACATGGAAGACCATGGAATGCTCAGTTCGACCAAAAGGCTGATTGGGTGCAAATGGTATGCTCATGAAAATAGCAACTTTAACTGATGCAACAATGAAAGTGCATAAAACTAAACAAAATGGCTCAAGAAACCATCTCGGAAAACTAATCAAATGGATTGGTAGGAGCTTCAAACCAGAAACATAGCTTGTCTTTCATACTAGCAGTAGCCTAGACTAGACATTCTAACATGACATTCACTGGGGAAACTTTTACACGTGCAAAGTGGTGCTCAGACTAGCTATTAAAACAGGGACTTTTCAAAAAGCACAAATTGCAAATGGATTGGGCTTGCCAAACTGAGCAAATGGATTGATAGAGACTTGAAAATTGGTATGTGGACTCACCTATATGCATACAATTCAATGCACTTTGAATTTCAACATGATGAATGACTGGTCATAAAATGCAAAGCCTCAAAGTAGGCCACTTAATAAAATCTGAATATGTGCATAGAACAACTTTCAGTCCACCCCTTGAAATGGGTACTTGACAAACTGATCCAAACTGAATTCTGAAAGTTGTAGAACACTGCATATGCTAAATGAAAGGTGTAGGACACATTTACAAAGCCTTACCTCTTGATAATCAACTGTCTCCATTTTACCCTTCTTCAAACTAGGCCATCTAAATGAGATTAGGTGGTCATTTGAAAGTGCTGATGCAAAAATTGAAATGGGCCTCTCAAATTCACCAGCTTTTATGAGTCCTAACAAGGAGATTGTTGGCATTATGGATGAATTTATTATGTTTTGCATTGATGTTTTGTCATTGATGTCAACACTAGCTATTATGGTTGGTTATCGGCAGACAGGTTTTGGTTAGCGGTAGAAGATCTAGTGTTACTGACAGAAGAGACTATCTTTTTGACACTTTCGGAATATTTGGATCAATTGAGTATGTTTGATTTTATGTGTTACATGTTCCTTGAGAAAGTTTTGGTCAGTTGATATTGAATTGGTAATCGGATGCTATCATACACTCTTGTAAACCCTTACCGACAATGGTTTAAGGTTTAACCTACAGAGCTTTTACCGAAGAATCTTGATAGGATGCATAAGTGGTATTGGTGTGGCTTCTAGATGGATTTCAGGATGTTGAAGATGATCTTTCTTCATGCTTCAACTACTTGAAGGCATTTTTTTGGTGTGGTGGACCCAAAATAGGTCTGGTACCTATCTAGGTTATGGACCGGTATCATGTTAACGTGTACTCTACACGTTACCATGATGTTTCAGGAAGACCTATGGATTGGTTATTTTTTGTTTTTGTCTTAAGCTGATATGGCATATCATTGTAATATGTATTTATGTAAAGATCTTATTGTAATATCTTTTAGGTGGCTGAACTAATTAGTTTAAGCCTCAGGGTTGGTATAAAATGATGTAAGATCTCATTGTAGATCATATGATGTGAATGAAAAAGTATTTGTGGTCTTGAAATACAATATCATATGCGAAGGAGATTTGGTCGATCATAGGTGATCAAATTAGGATTAAGGAACAGGTCAAAGGCCTTCGGTATTGAGCTTAACCGGGACTGTAATCAAGCATGGTAGATGTTACCTCTGGTAATTTATTATTTTGGATTGTTGTCCATTTATATTGAGGTTGTTTTAACCTCTCTATAGTCAGTGACACTCTTTTGTAATGAGCAGTACACTCTAGGAAATGTGCCTTCCTGCATGTGCAGGCCCCTCATTGTATCACATACTTTCTACAGAAGTATCATTTGACTGTGGGTAGGCTTCCCACCATGGTTTTTCCCTTTCCAATTTTTCCACATACAAATCATGGTGTTATGTGGTATGGTTGCATTGTGTTGATTATCTATTTCATTGTTAAGTTTTATAGCTTACCAGTATTTGTTTCTATTTTACCAGTACTTAATCTAGTTAAAGGTTATTAAGTGGATTAAATTATATAATTTGTTAACAACTGATTCACTCCCCCCTCTCAATTGTTCACTAGTTATCCTAACAATAGACATTAAGGGAACAATAGAAGAATAGGGATACACATAGAAGAATGATCACAAAAGAGCAAGAAAGGAGAGAGAGAGAGAAGATCCACAGTGCTAATATTGCTAATATAACATAACATCCGCCTTCCGATCTTGCTGATCACTATTTCAAGAAGGCGAACAACACACTAGAGGAGCAACATTGAGCATAGAAGATGGAGCTATTACAAGATCCAAACAAGGACTATGCTCATGTTGTAAGTCACTTTGTTCTATTCTAGGAGCTAGGATTAGGGTTTGTGAAAATTCAGTTGATAAATGCTTGTCCACATCAACATATTCATACTCACTATCAGAAGTATTAGGAGTTTTATTGCCATCATTAATAATATTTTCACCCATTTCTTCATCTTTAGAGAAAGAGGAGCAAGAACACGAATAGGAGTAAAGCCATCACATGTTTTGTGCAACTCACAATTTGGAGATGTAGGTTGAACATCTTGCTTAGGAGAAAAGGAAATCATGTCAACTATCATAGTCTGAGGAGATTGAGTATTTTGGGGGATAGCTTCATGAGCTCAAACACGGCATCTTTGTTGGCATTCTCTCGCACAATGATTCCATCGAGTCTTAGTGAAGGACTGAGAAGGAGGAGGAACACTTGAAAAAGTAGGAATTTTTCTCTCCTTGATAGTTGAAGGTTTAGGTTGAGGTTGTTTAGGTTAAACAAGAGGAGAAGCAAGCCTCTTCTCTTGATAAGAGGAAGGAGGTGGAACTGTGCCATACAAAGGAGGAATATTAGGTGTAGGAGGGAGACTAGGTCCATCATGAGGAGGAGGTATAGGTCTAACCTTAGGAAGAATATTGTTGTTCTTCTTAGGAGAAGGTATAGTCACATCCATAGGAATACGTTGATGATCTTCTTTAGGAAGTGTTGTCCTTGATTTTAGCGCAGCTAAAATCATGAGGCAACCCTACGAAATTGGTCCATTTCGTACCTCACGCCCTCCAGGAAAGGTTGATCAACTTTGTTGGTTTGTCATTTTCTTACTTTTTGTCATTTGTTTTTGTCATTTTTGAGTTATTACATTTTGTAGTTTTTCCTACAGGTCAAACTTTAAAAGTCTGACCTGCAGGGTGCTTTTTGGTTAAAACTACACATCAAACTTTAAAGTCTGATGTGTTGTGATTTGCATGTTTTTCCTGCAAATTGGACTTTAAAGTCTGACCTACAAGGAAATCTGACTGCACATCGGATTTTAAAGTCCGATGTGCAATCTCGTAGAGTAAGAGATGCATGTTAGACTTTAAAGTCTAACTTGTAAGGAGTTCTTCATGCACGTCAGACTTTAAAGTCTGACATGCATGGTGTGCTTTATAATTAATGACGTCATTAATATCGTTTTGAAGGGTTATTTATTCATTTTTATTCTTTTTTAATTTCATTATTAGCTTGATAGTTTCCTTTTGTGTGCTCTCTAGCTCTCCTTCGTGTTTTCCTCCTGATCGTGTCATTGAGTTCCTTCTTCTTGATGTTCAACATTTTTAGGGTAGGGTTTCATTATATTTTTGGGTTTTTCTTGTTTTTATGTGAGTTGTTTTTGCTTAAGGTAGGTTTTTTGAGTTATGCATCGGCATTTTTGATATTTTTTTTGTAGAGATTAGGGCATGTCAGATTTAAAATATGATGCCCTAATCTCTTCTTCCTTCTTCTCCTTTTCTACACTCACATTTCGGGTTTCAAACCCGACATACGAGTTGTCATTAATTTTCCCCTTTTTGCATGTCGGATTTCTTCAAACTCTGACATATGAGTTGTCATTAATCTTCCCCTTTCTACATGTCGGATTTTAAAATACGACATGTAGGAGACGTTATTTTCTCTACTAACAAGTCGGGTTTTAAAACCCGACATGTTAGCAGAATGTGCATATATTTGTTTACATATTGGACTTTAAAGTCTGATATGTTAACACTTCGAGTTTTATCCAGTTGACATGTCGGGTTTTAAAACTTGACTTGTCAACCTTTGTATTTTATCCAACTGATAGGTCGGGTTTTAAAACCCGACATGTCATCTATTGCTCTTTCCTTGCACATTGGACTTTAAATTCTGATGTGCATATTAACTTTTCATGTTGTTCATTGCACATTGGACTTTAAAGTGTGATATGCAATGAAGGTTTTTTTTCTCCTACACATCGGACTTTAAAGTCTGATGTGTGAATTTTGGTTTCTAATTGACATGTCGGACTTTTTTCTCTGAGCTGCCAGTTTTTGACAATATTTTTCCCAAGTCTAGTTTAGCCTTGGATTCTTGTTCCAATTGATAAAATTTTCTTTTTTGATGATGATGATTTTCCAAATGCCAATCCTTGGTGTTGGATGCAGTACTTTGCAAATGTCAAAGCCTTCTTAAGGAAAATTAGAGCCTTCCTCAAGTCAGTTAGAATCCTCACCAAACAAGCCATCGGTAAAAAAGATGAAGTACAAGTATGATAAATATTTGAACATGTATCCAGAAAGCTCAGTTGACTCCAATGTCAAGGAGATAAAGGATACAGAAATTGGTCATGTGAATATGCAGGAATTCATTGAGAGAATTGAGAAATCTCCTTCACACATGTCGGGTTTGATCAAATCAAAGCTACACAAATATGGTTCCTTCCCAGTCGTAGCTCATGATCCAGACTTTATACTTATAGTGGCAGATCATTTTGATTTAAATACAAGACAAGTAAATGATGTCGACCAGAATGTTGTTATGACATTAGACAGTGTTTTCTTTAATAGTGTATTCAAGGGCTCTCCAATTGAGGAAGTAGCTGACATTACTCAGGAAAGTGCTCAAGAATATTTTGATAAAAATGAAGCAAAGTGTAAGAAAATGATTAATACAGTTTTTCTCTCTTCTGTGAGGAATTCCACCACTTCAAGATGGCCAAAATATTTTCATAGAAGTGATTTCAATGATGAATATAATGATATGGTTACTATGCTAGCATTAGTAAAGGGTTTAAAATATTCTCATTATTTTCAAAACTGGATGTGTTATTATATGAGCACAATCAGAAAGGAAGCTACCAAGATAGATTGGGGTGAGAAGATTAGTGATGCACTTAGTGCACAATTGAAAGAGGTCAAAATAATACTGAAGTTTTAAATGATGTCATACCTTGTGTATGCAGCCGCCTCTATGAGGCAATATCCATGTTTGTCTACAAAGGGCAACAAGGGGTTAATGCCTATTTGGAATTATTATGATCAACTCACAATCAATAATCAAAGAAGTCATTCCAAAAGGGTCAATGATTCCTTCTTTGTTGTATTGAAATGTATGTTTGATAAGGACTTATAGAAACATAGACTTTCAGAAGTAGCATACAATAAGATTTCTCATTTTGGTTGTGTCTTTCTCCAATTTCCCACATTCACTTACATCTACATAGGATGTTTCATAGGTAAACCTTTCATTTTGCCAAGATATCCATCTAATAAGGTTATACTCATATATTTATGTTGGTAATTGATATATGTATATGAAAAGAAGTCACAGGCTCATAATACTGCCTTGAAGTTTCCAAAAGCAATTCATCAATATTCAGTTATGACCAATCCAAAGGCCAAGAATATGGAAGAAGAGATGCAATGGAACACTATGAGGAGATTCAAAACCCGTAATAGTTTTGATTTTCACGAAATGAAGAATAAACTCAAAAGAAGTTACACTCATGTATACAGGTTTGAAGTTGTATGGGCTGATTGTTAGGATGAAGAGGATGTGAGGAAGATGAATTTTAGTCACCTTACATTGGAACCAATTGAAAATCTAGATTTGGCTAAAATCCCAATGACCATGGAGGATACTGGTGGCATAGTGGACCCAGTCTATTTTGAATGAAAGATTGTTGATTCCCCATTAACACCTGTTCAATGGTCGAAAAAGGAAAGTAAATCCATTACTCAAAGAATTTCTCCTATTTTGACCAATACTAATGCATGGTTATTGAAGAAGAAGATCATAATGAAACAACTTCCTTCTAGTTCTAGTGATGACGATAATAGTGATGGTCCAATTGGTAAAATATCTACAGCTGAAATGAGGACCAAAAGCAATGCAGATGTGCAAGCACCACCATTGATCCCTTCAACTCAATCCAAGGGAAAAGGACCTAAAATTAAATTCACAATCAAAGGGTCAAAGAAAGGTGAATCTTCTTCAGCAATATAAGAGACACAAACAATGGAGCTAGAGAAGCAAGCTATTGAAGAAACTGAAAAATAAAAAGATCCAATGAGGAGGAGAAAGATGAACAAAGTGTCCCCTTTTGACACTTTCTTTTTATATAGTTGCATTGTTAGATGCTGCAAGTTTTCTCGCAGATGCATATTTTCTTTCTATTGTAGTTGTATTTAAGTGGGACTGTGAAGTTGAATTAGTCAACTGTGCCCACATTTTTCTCCACTCTTTTCCTATATAAGGAGGACCCTCATTTTTATATATTTTATCTTTGATATGCTTAGCAAAACTCTGCCAAAATTTTGTGCCAACTAATACTTTGTGCTTTTTGTTGTTAAATTTGATTCAAGGAAATAAAGAGCAATCAACTCTTTTCCAAACTTTTTGTTGAATAGATGATTGTGATTGTGATTGGGATTATTCTTATGTTTAATTCTCATAATCATTTCCTTATGTTCTTGAATCTTTTGGTAAAAATTGTGAAAGTTTATGAAAGAGTTTTCTAATTGTGGAAATAGACTTTGTGTTGTTTACATATTTGGGAAATTTTTTGATGTTAAGTAATTAGTAGTAGCCTTTGTATTGCTACTATTACTTGTAGTTTAATGAATTGGTAATTTATACTTGAAGACTTTGAGCTACAAGTTAAATTTCTTATCATTTGTAATCTTTAGCTTAGTTAGAATTACATTCAAGAAAGACTATGTGCTTCTCGATTGTAAGATTTGGTATAGTTTGTTGGAGTAGTTTGTTCATTTCTTTAAGTATCATACGTGATAGGAAATTGTAACAAGTGGAGGGAAAATTATAAACTCTGAAAAAAGAGAGTTATATGCCCGAAACTTACCCACGAATTTTAGTTTCTTGTTATTTAGAGAAGAAATTTCAAAGGGAACCTCCCCTTGCTGAGAGGAGAGATTAATTTCTCAATGTATTTGTGTGTAAATTATATATTTTTTCATTGGTATGCTAGTGACAAAATATTCACCCAACAATTTTTTGGTGACTCTCCTAGGGAGCGACGTGCAAGTAGTATTTCCTTTTTTGGGTTGTAGTGTGATTTTCATTTTAATATCCATATTGTTGATTTTATCAAGGCTCTAATCTGGCTGATCTGAGTTATACTCACAGACAACGAGCAGTAGGAATTGTTGATCCTACTTTTGAGCTTTTGTAGCAACATAATTTTCTTTTTGTGACACTTCCACGGACACGAACTCCTTTGTAGCGAACACGAAGTTTTCCTCCTACTACATATCAGTCTTCTGTACAAAGTGAGGCGTCAAGTTTACAATTTTTTCTTGTTCCACTTGCGAATAATTTTGTAATACCGCCATATAATCCATTAATGATGCCTACTTTGGGTCCTTGGGGTACTGCTTTTGGTCCTTTGAGTATAACAACACCTTTACATGAACTTCCAAAAGGCACAAGAAAGAATTTGCCTATTTTTGGGAGATGATACTCAACATCCTGATGAGCACATCATTTCTTTTTATATTGCATGTGGTGTTCTTGGTGTTGACCATGAAGATGTTTCTGTGAGATTGTTCATTGATACTTTGCAAGGTGTAGCTGTTGATTGGTTCTATCATCTTCCAAATAATTGTATTACAAATTGGGCAAGTCTCAGAACACCATTTGAGGCAAGGTTCAAGTCTATTGAAGATGATCATGTGCTTTCTACGCAACTGACTCAAATGAAAAAAGAACCACAAGAGCCCATGCGAGAATTTGTAGCAAAGTTCAATAAGTTACACAATCACATTTTGGATGTTTCACAACCCACTGCTAGAAATTTGAAATGTTTCTTTATTAATGCTCAATTGTCAGAAGTGAGTTTTCTCTTGCATAGGGATAATCCTACTGTTGCACAATAGATGGCCATATCAGTTGAAAATGATCTTATCCTTGCTGGTAAGATAAGAAAGGATCCTAACAAGGTTAGGAATAATCAAATTATTATTCTTCATTTTCTTCAACAAATTTTGCTGATCCTATGATTCAAAAGCTAGCAAATGAGTTGTTATCACTTAAGAAGCAAATTTCCTCAAAAGGAAATACTTCTTATCATGATTTTCCAAGAAGGACTTATCCAAATTTATCCAAATAACATTTCCAATTATGTTGCATGTAATCAAAACAATTTACCTCCTGCTCCAAAGAGACTTACATTGGAAGCACCACCTCAAAATTCAGCTATAGAATATTATGAGGCTGAATAGAATGATCTTCCTCCATTTAGTGATGAGGATGTCAATTTTCTTCAAGGAGATGATGTAGAATTGGTTGGCGACTCTAATATAAGATATATGCAGTATAAAGAAGATGATTTTCCAGATGCGCATGATGGAGATGGCTTTGCGGTCTTCACCAGTTTTCAAGCACAAGCACCACAATCGCCTGTCAATGCAAAAAGTGATGATTCTATACAAGTCAAGGATTCTTAACACTTGTTAGTTACTATTACTAAGTGTGGAACTCCTTTACCAAATCCTCTAAAAGACAACTCCATTCCAAAAGACAATGCAAAGGATAAAAGTGTAAGTGTTCCTTTGACTATTGCAATTTTTTTTGCACCTATCAATTCTTCTGTGCCTGCATCAAAGACCAATGCACCTAATGTTTCAAGTTCTCAAATGAGAACCTTAATAAATCTTTGATAAATTCTTTTCAGTCATTTGATATTATACATCATACTAGGAAGACTAAAGTACAAATGTTTGTGGTAGAATATTTGAGATCCAATCCGGATCAATTCGATTGTTTGGTCAAATTTGTGAAAGAAAAAGATATTTCTCCAAGTGATCCTCCCAAGTATAATACATCCCAAAATAACTTAGTGAGTTCTCCTTCTCCTCTAGAAAAGATAGAACCATTTTATATCTCCTTGTTGATTAATGGTCACAAGCTAAGTAATTGTATAATTGATTCCAGAGCATCTAACAATTTTATGCCAGTAAAAGTTGCCAGCACTCTTGGTTTAACCTTAACTAAGACATTTCATAGATGATTTTCCATGGATAATAAGCAAGTCCCCTTAATAGGTTAGATTAAGGATACACAATTCTCTTTTGCCGCATTTCCAGACAAGAAGATCAAGATGACAGTATTGGTAGTCGATGTGTCGGCTTCCTACGGTATACTGAATTTTTGTAGAGATTTGGGAGGAGAGTTAAACATGGATATGACTGAAGCTCATATTCCTGTCAAGGGAGAAATCAAAAAGTTACATCCTTAAAAAGAATCACAATACACCATTATGAAATCTGATGATTAGCAAGCTCAGATTCTCTTTGAGTCATCAAGTATGGGTAACTATTTCTTATATGTTGATGATGAGTTTAAAGTTGTTCCTAAAATTGGGGATGTCGTCTCACTTGATGAAGATTCAAGTGATTGTGAAAGCATTTTTGCTGAATCCATAGGATCCTCAACTCCATAAGAACAAACTCTTAATTTTGATACTGTCAGTATTTGTGATCCAAATGAGGTTTGGATAGTAGAATTTGAAGGTAGTTGTTCTTCCACTAGATCAAGAGTCGATATTGTATTGGTGTCTCCTGATGGTAAAATTTTCCCATTTTCCTTCAAGTTACACTTTTCCAATACTAATAATAATATTGATTATGAATCTCTTCTTTTGGGGATGAATGTGGCTCAAAATAAAGGGATTAAGAATTTGCATGCTCAAGGAGATGCTGAAATGATTGTTTGTCGAGTCAGAAATATCTATCAAACAAGAAGCAATAAGCTAAGGCATTATCATAACCTTGTGTGGTATTCAATTGAGGCATTTGATGCCTTTGATTTATGTGTCGTTTCATGTGAATTCAATGATAGAGCAGATTCTTTGGTAGTGTCCATAACTTCTTTGGTTCAAAATAAGGATTTTTCAGGATCAACGTATATTATTAAAATAATTTTTCGACCAAGTGTTCCTGATAATTCTAGCACTTGGCATGTGTTTAATGATGATCATCATGTAATCAATTTCTTGGAGACTTTTGATAATTTTGATGACCTATATTTTGATGGTAGTCAATATCCTTCAAAAGATGCCATTGAAATTGTAGATATTGAAACTGGTGAAAAATTTCTACAATTGAAAGGTAATAATATTACTAAGGGTCTTGTTTCTCTTGAAAATTTGTTTCACAAGCATGACGCTATGTTAAAAAGCAACAAAAATCAGTTGCCAGCACAATGGAATATGAGAAAGTCAATATTGGGACCGAGGTGAATCCAAAGATGATCAACATTGGAAAATGTTGTTCACATGAAGAAAGGCAGATATTCATTGCATTATTGCAGCAATATATTGATGTCTTGGCCTACTCATATGAAGACTTGAAGTCTTTCCATCCTAAAGAGATTCATCATGACATTGCATTAAAGACAGGTGTTCCAAAAAGCAAAGGCATTACAATCCAAAGATTTCTAATACCATCTTTGCCAAAATTCAAAAAATGTTAAAGGCAAGGATAATCTTCCTTATTCATCACTCCACCTGGATAGCTAATATTGTGCCCATGTGCAAGAAGAATGGTGAGATCCAGATATGTGTTGATTTTTGGAATGTGAATCAGGCATCCTTGAAAGATAATTAGCCATTGCCTATCATAGATCACATCTTACAAGTTGTTACTAGATCCGAAATGATGTCTATGTTGGACAAATTTTTTGGGTTACAATCAAGTGGAGGTTCTTGAGGAAGATCAACAAAAGACTGTGTTTACCAAGCCTTGGGGTACTTTTGCATATTACAGGATGCCTTTTGGGTTGATAAATGTAGGAGCAACTTTCCAATGTGAAATGGACTTGGATTTTTTAAGTTTCCTTGGTAAGTTCATTGTAGTCTATTTAGATGATCTCACAGTTTATTCTAAGAAGCGTCAAGATCATTTTTATCATTTGCAACAAGTGTTGGATAAATATCGCCAACATGGAATTTCCTTTAATCCCAAGAAATTTTTTTTTGGGGTAACTAAAGGTAAGTTTCTTGGGCATATTGTCTCAAGAGAAGGTATGAAAATTGATGTTGAAAGGGTAAACACCATTCGTAACCTTTCTTTGCCAACAAGTAAAACTGATGTGCATTCTTTCTTTGGTAAAGTAAACTTCTTGTGAAGGTTTATTCTAAACTTTACTAAACAGACTCATCACATAGTTGACATGATGAAAGGTAATTCTCTTTTCAAGTGGACCCATGAAGGAAAGAAATTTTTTCATGAAATTAAGGAAGCTATGGAAAATGCCCCAGATTTGGATGCCCTAATTTTACTAAAGAGTTTATCATGTATAGTTATGCATCAGATCATACTTGTTCAGCTATACTAATTTAGAAGAATAATGAGGGTGTGGAATCACCCATTGCATTCATGAGTTACCCATTAAAGGATCATGAATTGAAATACTTAGAAATGGAGAAGCATGCCTTTGTCATGGTTAAAGCGGTAAAACATTTTAGATTTTATATTCTAAATTCACATATCATTGCACTTGTTCCTGATGTTGCTTTTAAGTCAATTCTCACATAAGATGAATTTGGAACTAAAAGGGGCAACTGGGTTGCTAAGATTCGAGAATATGACATGGAAATTAAGCCTACTAATTTGGTTCATGGAAAATGTTTGTGTTAGTTTATCACTGATAGAAAATCAACTAATGAAGTAGTGCTAGAGAATGAAGGCATGAATCAATGCTCCCAAGGTTTTGTTTGTCAGCACCACTGATGAGTGGTATTCTAACTTGGTGTATCTTTTAACATATGGAGGGTGTCCTATGCACTTGTCATGCAATGAAAGGCAGACCTTGAAGCTTAAAGCAGTGGATTTTTTCTTATGGGACAATGGTTTGTATAAGAAGGGTTTAGATGGAAATTTCCTATATTGCATTGACAAGAAACAAGTAAGGTTACTTCAAGCTTTTCATGATCTTGCTTGTGGTGGACACTTTTTTGCTCCCGTCATTGTACACAAAATTTTGCGTGCAAGATATGGTATTTTGGTATGGTTTGTCATTGATGTCAACACCTACTATCACTTATTAGCTCTAGCACTTTGAAGAATTGGCAATGTTCACCGGCAAGCAAATGACTTATGCACAGTCACCGGTATCTTGTACACCGGTAGGATATAATGTTCACCAACACTTGGAATGGCATGAAAAACACCTGGTTATGTCGAAGACATCATTTGGACACTTTGTCTTGGAGATTTGTTCATTGGCATATTCATATTTGCATATTTGTTGTTACTGGCAAATAGGTCCAGATCATTCACCGGCAGGCTTATCTATTCCAGATCAGCATGGCATGTTGTGGAGATGTTTTATTATTGTTGTAAGTGCATCAAGCCGACATGTTGAATTGGTTATTGCATCGGATATTGTTTTATTTGTAAATTGATTTTATTGTGATATCCTTTAGATCCGACCTACTAAAATTGGTCTTAGGTTATGATATAAATGTAAGATCTTATTTGTAAGATCAAGTGTGGAATGCGAAGGAAGGAATAATTCGGTATATGCGAATAAGCAGATCTTTACACGCATACATCATTTGAAAGTGAAACAAGGTTTTTGTGAAGACAATCAGAACTACACCGGTACTAAATCCAGCATAGTAAGATGCTATTTTGAGTACATCCTTATTGGATTTAACCATCCAATTGTAGTCAGTGTGACTCCTATTTGTGTCTAAGTAGTGAGCTCTAGGCACTTGGCCTTTCTACATGTGTAGACTCCATTTGTATAAAAATACTATCTATAGTAGTATCATCTGATTGTGGGTAAGGTTTCCCACTGTGGTTTTTCCCCTTACAGGGTTTCCACGTACAAATATTGGTGTTATGTGTTGTGGATGTTATTATATTTCTATTTCATGCATTAATCTTTATCGGTATTGCAATTAACTGATAAAACTGTCTACCGGCATAAAAGTTCATTTTACCGGTATTAAGCATTAAAATTGGTTAAGTTGTTTTGGTTTGAATTTATTTGACAACTAATTCCCCGCCCCCCCTCTCAGTTGTCCCCAGGACCTAACAATTGGTATCAGAGCCTAGTCCTCTTTTTGCAGAAGTTTAACAACTTGAGGAGATCCAATGTCTACTAACTATTTCAGGAAGGACAATCTTAAACTTGATGGAACCAACTATGGCATATGGAAGATCGGGATGGAGACACATTTAAATTGCATTGGAAAGGACATCTGGGAAGTTACAAAGAATGGCTATACTGCTCCTACTCTTGGTCAACCTAATCAACCTACCTTAGGAAAAGATGAGGAAAATGATTGCAAAGCTAGAGAAGCACTTATGAGTGCATTATCAGATCAGCAAATCATGGGATTATCAGATAGATCAACTGCTAAATCTATTTGGGATCACTTGGAAACATTGAGTGAAGGAAATTACATAGTCAAAATTGCAAAACTTGAAAGCTTACGGGTCAAGTATGAAAATCTAAAAATGGAAGAAGATGAAAGGATTTTTGCTTTTATGGAAAGAGTAAATGAAATTGTTTTGGGTATTAAATGTTGTGGAGGAACCTTAAGTGAAGATGAAATTATTTCAAAAGTTTAAAGAGGATTGCCACCGACATATAAAATGAAGGTTACTACTATAAATGAGTTAAGAACAATGCTTAACACATCAGTAACTAGGGATACATTGATTGGAAAACTTTTAGCTTTTGAAATTGAGGAATTTGGTCTTGTTGCTACTATAAAGACAAATTTAGCTTTTAAAACATCTACATCATCTGCACCATCATTTGACAAGTCTGATTGGAAAGCCTTTTATGCAAGAGAACTTGAGGAAAGCAGGAGAGAAAATGAAGAACTTGAAGAACTTGAAGCACTGTTTGCAAGGAAAATGCCTAAAGGTCCAGTTGGAAGTAAGTATGAAGGTAAATCACCCTTTAAATGCTTTAACTGTAATAAGATTGGTCATATGGCTTCTAGATTCCCTGATAGACATGCTAAACTAAGAGAAGAAGCTAGGAGAACATACAAACCTAACCTTGAATATCAGAGATACAGATTCAAGAAGAATAAAGATAAATCTTGTTATCTTGCTAATGAAGGAGTCACTGATGATTCTGATGAAGATCCGATAGACAATGGATGGGTTTTTGTTTCTATAACAGAAGATCAACTAGCACCTACTGTTCAACCAGTAGAGCAGGCCCTGGTAGCTAAAGTTGAAGTTAAGGATGAATGGATCATTGATTCAGGATGCTCACATCATATGACTGGTGATAAAGGTAAATTCTTGAACTTTCAGGAATATAATGGAGGTCTAGTAAGATATGGAGATGACAAAGCTTGCTTGATCAAAGGTAAAGGTACAATATCTCTTGATGGTAAGTATAATACAAACAATGTTTACTATGTGGAAGGTTTAAAGCATAATATTTTGAGTGTTGGTCAATTAGTTGAGAAAGGATTTCAGTTACAATTCAAAAATGGTAAATGCAAAACTATGAACAAAACTGGTTTGGAAATTGCAACTGGTAATCAAACTAGAGGTAATATCTTTCATTTAAATAACAATGAAAAAACATGCTTGATTGCACATATTGATGAAAGTTGGCTATGGCATAAGAGACTCTGTCATGTAAATTTTGATTGCATGGTAAAAATTAGTACTACTAAGGCAGTTAGAGATTTACCCAAGATTGTCAAACCTCACAATCCGGTATGTAAGGAATGTCAATTTGGAAAACAAGTTAGAGCAACTTTTAAAAGTATTCCATAAAAATCCAATAATGCTCTTGACTTAATTCATACTGATTTATGTGGTCCAGCTAGAACTAAAAGCTTACAAGGTGATAGATATTTCATGCTAATCATTGATGACTATTCTAGAATGTGTTGGGTTACTTTTCTTAGAGAAAAATCAGAAGCACTTGGAAAGTTCAAACTATTCAAAGTAATGGTAGAGAATGAAACCGGTAAGAAAATCAAATGTTTGAGATCAAATCAAGGAGGAGAATTTACATCTGAGGAATTTAATGCATTATGTGAAGTGAATGGAATCAGAAGACAGTTATCAGCACCCTAGACACCACATCAGAATGGAGTTGTTGAAAGGAAAAACAAAACTATCTTGGATGCAACTAGAAGTATGTTATATGAAGAAAACTTACCACATGTATATTGGAGAGAGGCAGTAAGCACAACGGTCTATACATTCAACAAAGTTCACATCAAAGGAGAAACCTGTAAGACCCCTCATGAACTATGGTTTGGTATTACTCCTGCTCTTAATTATTTCAGAATATTTGGAAGTAAATGCTATATTAGAAGAGATGAGTATATTGGCAAATTTGATCCTAGAAGTGACGAAGAAATATTTCTTGGTTATTCATCTAAGAGCAAGGCATATAGATGTTTTAACAAAAGATTGCAGAAAATTGTTTAGAGTACAAATGTGAAGATTGATGAATAATTCAGAGGAACTTAAAGGTATATAGACTTTGAACCAGAAACAAAGATTCTGACAAATGAATCTACATTAAACCCACTAGTACAGAATGAAGATCCAATTACACCGGTATCATCTGAAAATTCCACTATAACTGAGGAACAGCAACAAACAAAGACACCTCGGTATGTAAGACTGAATCACTCTGAAGATCAAATAATTGGAAACAACTATAAAGGAGTTATCACAAGAGGAAGACTGGTAAATGAAGAGGTCTGTCTTATTTCTCAAATTGAACCATCATCAATTAATGAGGCATGTGAAGATAAACACTGGATTAAAGCTATGGAAGAGGAACTAGAACAAATTGAGAAAAATAACACATGGACATTAGTTCCCCGGCCTAAAGACAAAAATGTGATTGGAACAAAATGGGTATTCAAAAATAAACTTAATGAAGATGGTAAGGTAATCAGGAATAAAGCAAGACTAGTGTGTAAGGGATATTCTCAGAAAGAAGGAATTGATTATAATGAAACCTTTGCACCGATAGCTAGAATTGAGGCAGTCAGATTATTCTTGGCTTTTGCAGCACACAAGAACTACAAAGTATATCAAATAGATATTAAATGTGCATTTCTAAATGGAGATCTTGAAGAAAAAGTTTGCATTGAACAACCTGATGGATTTTCTTTGACAGATAACAAAGATATGGTTTGCAGGTTAAAGAAATCTTTGTATGGGTTGAAGCAAGCTCCAAGAGCTTGGTATGGAAGATTGGATAAGTATCTTTTGAAGATTGGTTTTTCTAAAGGTAATACTAATAGCAACTTATACTATAAAGTGACTAATGATGACATCTTGGTTATAAAGTTTTTATTGATGATATAATCTTTGGAGGAGAAGATGGATTATGTAAAGACTTTTCTATTGAAATGCAATAAGAATTTGAAATATCTATGATTGGAGAGATAAAATTCTTTTTAGGATTGCAGATTTCACAGACTGATAAAGGTATATTCTTGAGTCAATCCAAGTACCTAAAGGAGTTACTAAATAAATTTGGGATGGAAAACTCTAAACCGGTAAGCACACCTATGACTACAAATGACAAATTATCACTAAGGGATGAATCTACACCTATTAATCTGATTAGGTACAAATCTATGATAGGAGGTTTATTGTATTTGACACAAACAAGACCTAATATTATGAATGTTGTATGTATTGTTTCAAGATTTTAGAGTAATCCTAGAGAAAGTCATGAATCAACAGTAAAAAGGATTTTCTGGTACTTACAAGGCACTACAAATCTTGGCTTATGGTATCCTAGAGATGAAAACTTTGAATTATGTGCATACACAGATGCAAATTGGACAGGAGATATGAATGATAGAAAAAGCACCACCGGCGGAGCATTTTTTCTTGGCAGTAGATTAATTTCTTTATTGAGTAAGAAACAAAGTTGTACATCTTTATCAACAGTTGAATCAGAATATGTTGCAGCAGCAACTAACTATACATAGGTATTATGGCTTAAGAAAATGTTGAAGGACATAAAGGTAAAATGCAAGGAACCCATAACTATCTATTGTGATAACACTCTAGCAATTGATATAACAAAGAATCCGGTATTACATTCTAAAACTAAACATGTTTCTATCAAACTGAATTTTCTAAAAGAGAATGTTGAAGCAAAAGAAGTAAAACTGGTTTATGTGAATACTAAAGAGCAGATTGTAAATATTTTCACTAAACCTCTGCCTAAGGAGACCTTTGAATATCTTAGAGATCAGCTTGGGGTCATACCCCCACCGGTAGAGACTTAGACAATTGATCTTTGTCATCAACCGACAAAATCAATAGAGAAATATTTTACTCCGGCTTTGATGAGGAAGCTACTTCTCAAGGGGAGTAGTTGGTATACTGAATTGGTTGGTATTTTGTATTTACATCTAGTTTTGTATTGGCTTTGATGTCAAAGGGGGAGAGATATCTATGGAAAAACACTTTATCTCTTGTGGAGAGATTATTCACTTGGGGAGAGATTATTCATTTGGTGAGAGATTGTATTTTGAGAGAAACTAATTACTCTCTGTATCTGTATTTTGATTTCTGGTTATGATCTCTTTTTGGGAGATTGTTGGTTTTTGGTATTTGGCATTTCTGTTTTGGCACTTTGATGGTTTTTCCATCTTTTGTTGCCATCAATGCTAAAGGGGGAGATTATTGGTATTTTGGTATGGTTTTGTCATTGATGCCAACACCTACTATCACTTATCAACTCTAGCACTTTGAAGAATTGGCAATGTTCACCGGCAAGCAAATGACTTATGTGCAGTCATTGGTATCTGGTACACCGGCAAGATATAATGTTCACCAACACTTGGAATGGCATGAAAAACACCTGGTTATGTCGAAGACATCATTTGGACACTTTGTCTTGGAGATTTGTTCATTGGCATATTTGTATTTGTATATTTGTTGTTACCGGCAAATAGGTCCAGATCATTCACCGGTAGGCTTATCTATTCCAGATAAGCATGACATGCTATGGAGATATTTTATTATTTTTGTAAATGCATCAAGCCGACATGTTGAATCGGTTATTACATCGAATATTGTTTTATTTGTAATTTGATTTTATTATAATATCCTTTAGAGCTGACCTACTACAATTAGTCTTAGGTTATGATATAAATGTAAGATCTTATTTGTAAGATCAAGTGTGGAATGTGAAGGAAGGAATAATTCGGTATATGCGAATAAGTAGATCTTTACACTCAGACATCATTTGAAGGTGAAACAAGGTTTTTGTAAAGACAATCAGAACTACATTGATACTCAATCCACCATAGTAAGATGCTATTTTGAGCAGTACATCCTTATTGGATTTAACCATCTAATTGTAGTCAGTGTGACTCCTATTTGTGTTTGAGCAGTGAACTCTAGGTACTTGGCCTTTCTGCATGTGCAGACCCCATTTGTATACACATACTATCTGCAGTAGTATCATCTAATTGTGGGTAAGGTTTCCCATTGTGGTTTTTCCCCTTATAGGGTTTCCATGTACAAATATTGGTGTTATGTGTTGTGGATGTTATTGTCTTTGTTTTTCATGCATTAATCTTTACCAGTATTGTAATTAACTGATAAAATTGTCTACCGACATAAAATTTTGGTTTATCGGTATTAAGCATTAAAGTTGGTTAAGTTGTTTTGGTTTGAATTTATTTGACAACTGATTACCCCTCCCCTCCTCTCAGTTATCCTCGGGACCTAACAAGATACTATTAGCCAAAATTGTTTAAGGATGCATATAGTTGGGTTCACAAATGTGAGCAATGTCAATAGTTTGTTGGTAAGCCTAAGCTAGTTGCATTTCCTCTTAAGCCAGTGGTAATTGAAGAACCATTCCAGTAGTGGGGATTGGATTTCATTGGACCTATCAATCCAACATCTAGTGCAGGTCACATGTATATTCTCACAGTGATAGATTACTTCACCAAGTGGGTGGAGGCAATTCCAACTAAGCAAGCTACTTCAATAGTGGTTTGCCAATTTTTGAAAGAGAACATCATTTCAAGGTTTGGTGTTCCTCATAAGATAGTAACCGATAATGCTTCTTGTTTTTCATCTTATGAGATCATTTACTTCTGTTTTGATTATGGTATTAACCTTTTACACTCATCTGACTATTATCCACAAGAAAATGGTAAGGTTGAGTCAAGCAATAAGAACCTGGTTACATTTATCAAAAAGCTTATTTATGAGAGACAACAGACTTGGCATAAGGTTCTCTATGATACACTATGGGTGGATCATATAACTCTTAAGAGAGCAATCGGCATGTCACCTTTCCAACTTTTTTATGGATTGAATGTCGAGATTCCTATCACTTTGGAATTTCTAGCATTAAAGCTTGCCAAGGCCGTTGAAGATGAAACTTACCAAGGTTCGCTTGATAAGTGAATTAGGTTTCTTTCACAGTTGGAGGAAACAAGAGTAGAGGTAGTGGATAGAATTGTTGCACACCAAAGCCAAGTGAAGGTGATATTTGACAAGAAGACGACTTCTTGTGAGTTCACAATTGGTGATCAAGTCTTGTTATGAGACAAGAGGAGGGAACCAAAGGGTTTGCATGGGAAATTTGATTCCTTATGGAGAGGCCCCTTCACTATTCATGAAGTATGTGGTGAGCATGTTAGGGTTTCAAGCAGATCTGAAGCAAATATGAGCTAACAATTATATGCAGATTTAAATACAAAAGATAAAGAAATAAAGCAGGACACATATAACATAGAGATTTAACGTGGTTCACCCAAAATGGGTTATGTCCACCATACACAGCCATCCAATCTTTCTTATTATCCAGCAAAAATGGTACATCAGCCTCCCAAAGCCTTAAGCATCCCAACCGCTTATAACATGCGTTTTTAGGGAAAAAACAAAGTCGGCCTTTTTAGGGAAAAAACAAAGTCGGCCTTTTCAAGGTTTTATTACAATGTCGGTTTTCATCAAAAAAAAACCCAAAACAAAAAATTCTTAGGGACTCCCACCCCCGAACCCCTGCCTAGGGCCCGACCCAGCCCTGGACCCCAGCAAGGATACGTGCTAAGTGTACATTACTTTGCTGATCAGTCACCATATTTCAACAATCTCTCACTTGGAGACTGATCAGGATCCACACCGAACAATCTCCCACTTGGAGACTGGTACTACATGACACCACTGTACATGCAACATCCACTGGATAAAACACTAGGACTCAACTGGTATAAATTCCATAATTATCAATCAAGAAGACCAATGAAAACTAATGAAGAAATCAGCTTCTCCTGTGGAACTACCTTCATGAACATATCGGCAGGATTCTCACTTGTGTGAATCTTCTCAAGCCATAACTGACCCTCCTCCAAAACAGTCCGGATGAAGTGGTACCTGAGCTGAATGTGTTTTATCCTTGAATAAAAAGTAGAGTTCTTCGCAAGATGAATGGCACTCTGGCTATCAGTATACAATGGGTGATCCTCTTGTGTCTGACCCAATTCCTCCAGAAAACATTGTAACCAAATCATCTCCTTGCTGGCTTCTATAGCAACAACATACTCAGCTTCAGTGGTTGAAAGTGCAACAACCTTTTGCAGCCTAGAAATCCAACTGACTATAGTTCCCCCTATAGTAAAAACATACCCTGTAGTGCTCCTCCATGAATCAATATCACCTGCTAGATCAGAGTCAACAAATCCACTCAGAGCAGCATTAGATCCTTTGAAACATAATGCCTTCATAGTGGTTCCTTTCAAATACCGAAGGATCCATTTCACAGTATTTCAATGTTCCATACCTGGACTACTCATAAACTTGCTCACAACTCCCACTGCATGTGCAATATCTGGCCTTGTGCATACCATTGCATACATCAGACTACCAACAGCTGATGAATATGGGATGTTAGACATTTTCTTTACCTCTTCCCATGCCTTTGGGCACATCTCCTTAGTCAATTTGAAATGACTAGCCAAAGGTGTACTGACTGCTTTTGTATCCTACATGTTAAATCTTTTCAACACCTTTATATACTCACTTTGGGACAAATTCAAGATTCTATTTTTTCTGTCCCGTGTAATCCTCATACCCAGAATTTGCTTAGCTACACCCAAATCCTTCATAGAAAATGACCTGGCTAATTTTTGTTTAAGATCATTTTTGTGTTCCACGTTAGACCCAGCAACAAGCATGTCATCAACATAAAGAAACGGGATAATATAACTGCCATTATCCAATCTCTTAAAATATACACAATGATCAGAATGACATCTATGATAACCGTGCTCAGCCATGAAACTATCAAATTTTAAATACCATTGTCGGGGTGCTTGCTTTAGGCCATACAAACTTTTCTTCAACTTGCACACCAAGTTCTCCTTACCTTTGACCTCATATCCCTGTGGTTGCAACATGTAAATTTCCTCCTCCAAATCTCCATGGAGAAAAGTTGTTTTCACATCTAATTGTTCAAGATGTTAATCATCTGCAGCCACAAGACTAAGTACAGTTCTAATTGAAGTCATTTTTACAACTGGAGAAAATATTTCATCATAATCTATACCCTTTTTCTGTGCAAAACCTTTTACCACAAGTCTGACCCTATATCTTTTCTGACCTCCTTCCTCCTCCTTCAGCCGATAAACCCATTTGTTAGGCAAGGCTCTTTTTTCTATAGGTAAAGGGACTAAGTCCCAAGTCTTATTTTTCATCAAGGAGTCCATCTCCTCTCTCATGCCTAGCTCCCATTGTTGTTTGGCATCCACCTGCATTGCTTCTTCATATTCTTTTGGTTCACCAGAATCAGTTAATAATATAGAATACAAAGAAGGAGAAAATGTTTCAGGGGGCCTACTTGACCTTGTAGAACGTCTAACACTTGTAGGAGTTTGTGAGACATTCTATTGTTGCTAAGCATCAAGTACCTGTGGCATTTCAGTTTCAAGAATCTCATCCAACACCACATATTCTTGCGTGTCCTGTTCATGCTTCTTTTCCTGCATCTGTTCTTTATACATAACCTTCTCATTGAATATAACATCTTTACTTCTAGTTATTTTCTTATTTTCAAAATCCCATAACCGATAGCCATATTCATCTATCCCATATCCAATGAAGGTACATTTCTAAGATTTAGCATCAAGCTTGGTTCTATTTTCTTTATCAACATGGACAAAAGCTTCACAACCAAAGGTTTTCAGAAAAGAATAATTTACCTTTTTACCAGTCCATGCCTCCTCTAGAATACCACCATCCAAAGGGGTTGAAGGTCCTCTATTTATCAAATAGACAGCAGTATGTACAACATCTGCCCAAAAATGTAAGGGCAATCCAGCATGCAATCTCATGCTCCCTGCGCGTTCCATGATAGTCGTATTCATTCTCTCTGACATATTATTTTCCTATGGAGTTCCTAGAACTATCTTCTGCTTTCTAATCCCATTTAAGGAGTAGCAATCTTCAAATGCCTTTCTGCAATACTCACCTCCATTATCCGATCTGAGACACTTTAACTTTTTTCCTGTCTCATTCTCAACCAAAGCTTTCCATTTTTTAAAAGTTTCAAAAATATCTGATTTTTGTTTTAGGAAATATACCCATGTTTTTCTGGTTGATTCATTAATAAAAATAACATAATAACAAGAGCCACCAAGAAATGATATCTGAGTCGGTCCCCATACATCTGAATGCACAAGCTCTAACTTCTCACTTTTCTTCTCTTTCCCAACCTTGAAAAATCTGACTCTTTTATGTTTGCCATAAACACAGTTTTCACACAACTCTAAATCAATCTTCTTTAGTCCTGGAAATAGATTTTTGGAGTGAAGGATTTTCATCCCTTTCTCACTCATGTGCCCAAGCCTATGGTGCCACATTATCGAATATGTTCTTGCAACATCTATTGTTATTGTCCCTGCAGTAACTTTATGTGTAGCAACTAAGGTAGAGTAAGTGTTACCAGTACATAGATATAATGTGCCTACCTTCGCACCTTTAGCTACTACTAATGATCCTTTATTGACCTTCTAGATATTGTTTGAGAAGGTAACTATGCAACCTTCACTACCTAGTTGCTCTGCAGAAATTAAATTTCTTCTTAAGTTAGGAACATGTCTTAGCTCCTACAGAAACTAGTCATTTCCATTCTGCAACTTGATCTTTATCTTTCCTTTTCCAAGAATTTGATAGGGCTCATCATCACCCAAATATACCTATCCAAAATCACCTTGAACATAATCTAGAGAATATTTTCTATGGGGTGTAGCATGAAATGAAGCCCCAGAATCTATTACCCAGGAATCATTAACATTATCCAAACATAAGATTAAAGCATCTTGTAAAGTATTACTTGCAATATTAGCTTCCTTACTGTCATTTTCATTTTTGTCTCCTTCTTTGTTTTTCTAAGACCGACAGTCTTTCTTTAGATGACCAGGCTTTCCGCAATACCAGCAATCTTTCTTTCCTCTAGATTGAGAGCATCCTTTCTTTGATTTCCCTCATGACTTCTCATTTGAAGGGCCTTTTCCTCTTTCCTTTGATCTTCCTTTGTTTTCCACATTCAAAACACTACTTGATTATGTTGGAGTCTCACCTGTGCTTTTCCTTTGCATTTCCTCACTTAGGATAACACCAACAATATCATCAAATACCAAAGTATTTTTACCAAAGACAGAGTTACAACCATAACCAAGCTATTCCAGCTTTCTGGCAAAGAACATAAAATCAAGAGATCCCTAACCTCTTTTGCAAAGGTAATTTTTACCAAAGACAATTGACTGGTAATTGTATTAAATTAATTTAAGTGCTCCACTACAGATCATCCCTCACTCATTTTCAAATTAAACAAACGCTTCATAAGAAATACCTTATTCGAAGCCGAGGGTTTCTCATACAACTTAGCCAATGTTTCCATCAAATCTACAGCCGTTTTTGCTTCTGTTATATTGAATGCTACAAACGGCGCAAGGCACAATCCAATGGATCCCAGTGCCTTTCTATCTAAAATGTCTCACTCTTCATCTGACATTGTGGTCGCTTTCTTTGCCTTTCCTTCCAATGGTCGTCACAAGTCCTTTTGATACAGCTAATACTCCATCTGCATTTTCCATAACTGATAGTTCTGGTCGTTAAACTTTTCGATCGTGAATTTGGAATCCTCCATTGCTCCCACTCAAATTTAAGAGTCCTACCAATTTACAGAAAACCTCACTCTGATACCAATTGTTAGGGTTTCAAGCAGATCCAAAGCAAATATGAACTAATAATTATATGCAGATTTAAATACAAAAGATAAAGAAATAAAACAGGACACAAATAACACAGAGATTTAACATGGTTCACCCAGAATGGGTTACGTCCACCATACATAGCCATCCAATCTTTCTTATTATCTAGCAAAAATAGTACATCAACCTCCCAATGCCTTAAGCATCCCAGCCACTTATAACATGCATTTTTAGGGCAAAAACAAAGTCGGCCTTTTTAGGGTTTTATTACAAAGTCGGCAAGGATACGTGCTGAGTGTATAGTACTTTGCTGATCAGTCGCCACATTTCAACAGAGCATAGTTACTTGCTCGTGTATGTTGATGGTACCCAATTCTCACTACCTCATAGTGGAGAACATTTGAAGCTCTTTACTCAATAAGGAGCAATGCAAAAGGAAAGTTGTACATTTTGTAAATATTTGTATAGTATTTTCTTTTTTGATTCATTTTGTCGCCTGACTCTATAGCCCAATGGATACAGGCACTCGAAGTTCTGGAATCTACAAGCTTCAAGTGGTGTATCTTGTTCCCCAGTCAAAGCCAGTTGTTGTCCTCAATTTTAGCACGGCTAAAATCATGAGGCAACCCTACGAAACTGGTTTGTTTCATACCTCATGCCCTCTACGAAACGTTGATCAACTTTGTTGGTTAGTCGCTTTTTACTTTTTGTTTTTTTTTTTTGTCATTTTTGAGTTGTTAGATTTTGCAGTTTTTCCAAAAGGTTGGACTTTAAAGTCCGACGTGCAGTGTGCTTTTTCGTTAAAACTGCACATTAGACTTTAAAGACCGATGTGAAGTTATTTGCAAGTTTTTCCAGTAGATTGGACTTTAAAGTCTGACCTACAGGGAAATATGACTACACATTGGACTTTAAAGTCCGATGTATGGTCTCGTCGAGTAAGAGATGAATGTCAGACTTTAAAGTCCAACTTGCAAGGATTTCTTCATGCACGCCGAACTTTAAAGTCCGACATGCATGGCGCGCATTATAATTAATGTCATCATTAATATCATTTTGAAGGGATATTTATTTAGTTTTAGTCTTTTTTAATTTCATTATTAGCTTGATAGTTACCTTTTTGTGTGCTCTCTGGTTCTCCTTCGCGTTTTCCTCCCGATCGTGTCACTGAATTCCTTCTTCTTGTTGTTCAAAATTTTAAAGGTAGGGTTTCATTATATTTTTGGGCTTTTATTGTTTTCATACATGTTGTTTTTTCTTAAGGTAGGGTTTTTAAGTTATGCATCGGTATTTTTTTAAATTTTTTTTGCGCAGATTAGGTCATGTCGGATTTTAAAATCTGATGCCCTAATCTCTTCTTCCTTCCTCTCCTTTTCTGCACTCGCATGTCGAGTTTCAAACCCTGACATGTGTATTTTCGTTATTCTTCCCCTTTCTCCATGTCGGATTTTAAAATCCCACATGCAGGAGATGTTATTTTTTCTCTGCTACCAAGTTGCATTTTAAAACCCGACATGTTAGTAGAATATGCATATATTTGTTTACATATCAGACTTTAAAGTCTGATATGTTAACAGTTCAAGTTTTATCTAGTTGACATGTCAGGTTTTAAAACCCTACTTGTCAACCTTCGTGTTTTATCTAGCTGACAGGTCGGGTTTTAAAACCCGACATGTCATCTATTTCTTTTCCCTTGCACATTGGACTTTAAAGTCTGATGTGCATATTATCTTTCCATGTTGTTCATTGCACATTGGACTTTAAATTCCGATATGCAAATAATCATTCTTCCCACCTGCACATCAGACTTTGGTTTCTAATTGACATGTCAAACTCTTTTCTCCGACTTGCCAGTTTTTGACAATATTTTTCCCAAGTCCAGTTTCATTCCGGATTCTTGTTCCAGTTGATAAAATTTTCTTTTCTGATGATGATGATTTTCAAAATACAAATCCTTGGTATTGGATGTAGTACTTTCCAAATTTCAAAGCCTTCTCAAGGCAAATCAGAGCCTTCCTCAAGTCAGTTAGAATCCTCACCAAACAAGCCATCGATAAAAAAGATGAAGTACAAGTATGATAAATACTTGAACATGTATCCAGAAAGCTTAGTTGACTCCAATGTCAAGGAGATAAGGGATACAAAAATTGGTCATGTGAATATGTAGGAATTTATTGATTGAGTTGAGAAAGCTCCTTCACACATGTTGAGTTTGATCAAATAAGAGCTGCACAAATATGCTTCCTTCCCAGTCGCAGCTCATGGTCCACACTTTGTACTTGCAGTGGTGGATCATTTTGATCCAAATACAAGACAAGTAAAGGATACCAAATAGAATGTTGTTATCACAATAGACAGTGTTTTGTTTAACAGTGTATTTGAGGGCTCTCCAGATGGGGAAGTAGCTGACCTTACTCAGGAAAGTGCTCAAAAATATTTTGAGAAAAATGAAGCAAAGTGTAAGAAAATGATTAATACAGTTTTTATCTCTTCTATGAGAAATTCCACCACTTCAAGATGGCTAAAATATTTTCATAGAAGTGATTTCAATGAGGAATATAATGATATGGTTTTCATGTTGGCACAAGTAACGGTTTTAAAAGATTCTCATTATTTTCAAAACTCGATGTGTTATTATATGAACATAATTATAAAGGAAGCTACCAAGATAGATTGGGGTGAGTAGATCAGTGATGCACTTTGTGCACAATTGAAAGAGGTCAAAATAACACTGAAGTTCTATATGACCTCATACGTTGTGTATGCAACCGCCTCTATGATGCAATATCCAGGTTTGTCTACAAAGGGCAATAGGAGGTTAGTGCCTATTTGGAATTATTATTATCAACTCACAATCAATAATCAAGGAAGTCATTTCAGAAGGGTCAATGATACCTTCTTTGTTGTATGGAAATGTATGTTTGATAAAGACTTATAGAAGAATAGACTTTCACAAGCAACATTCAGTAAGGTTTCTCATTTTGGTTGTGTCCTTCTCCAATTTCCCATATTCACTTACATCTGCATAGGATGTTTCACAGGTGAACCTTTCATTTTGCCAATATATCCATCTCATAAGGTTATACTCATGGAGTTATGTCGACAATTGATCTATGTACATGAAAATTAGTCACAAGCTCATAAGACTGGCTTGAAGTTTCCAGAAGCTATTGGCCGATATTTAGTTATGACCAATCCAAAGGCCAAGAATATGGAAGAAGAGATGCAAAGGAACACTATGAGGAGATTCAAAGCCCGAAATAATTTTGATTTTCGTTGAATGAAGAATAAACTCAAAAGAAGTTACACTCATGTATACAGGTTTGAAGATGTATGGGTTGATTGTCAGGATGAAGAGGATGTGAGGAAGATGGATTTTAGTTGCCTTACATTGGGGAAAATTGAAAAATATAGATTTGGCTAAAATCCTGATGAACATGGAGGATACTGATGACATAGTGGACCCAGTCTATTTTGAACGAAAGATTGTTGATTCCCCATTACCACCTGTTCAATGGTCAATAAAGGAAAGTAAATCCATTACTCAAATAATTTCTCCTATTTTGGCCAATACTAATGCATGGTTATTGAAGAACAATATCATAATGAAATAGCTTCCTAGTAGTTCTGGTGATGATGATAATAGTGATGGTCTAGTTGGTAAAATAGCTATAGCCAAAATGAGGACCAATAGAAAAGAAGATGTGCAAGCACCACCATTGGTCCCTTCGACTCAATCCAAGGGAAAAGGACCTAAAATTAAATTCACAATCAAAAAGTCAAAGAAAGGTGAATCTTATTCAGCAGTACAAGAGACACAAACAAAGGAGCTAGAGCAGCAAGCTATTAAAGAAACTAAAAAAGAAAAAGATCAAATGAGGAGGAGAAAGATGAATAAAGTGTCCCCTTTTGACATGTTCTTTTTTATGTAGTTGCATTGTTAGATGCTGCAAGTTTTCTCATAGATGCATATTTTCTTTCTATTGTAGTTGTAGTCAAGTGGGACTATGCAGTTGAATTAGTCAAGTGTGCCCACATTTTTCTCCACTCTTTTGCTATATAAAGAGGACCCTCATTTGTATATATTTTATCTTTGATATGCTTAGCAAGACTCTGCTAAAATGCTGTGCCAACTATGAGTTTGTGATTTTTGTTGTAAAATTTGATTCAAGGAAATAAAGATAGCAATCATCTTCTTTCCAAACTTTGTGTTGAATAGAAGATTGTGATTGGGATTGGGATTATTCTTATATTTAATTCTCATAATCATTTCTTACGTTCTTGAATCTTTTGGTAAAAATTGTGAAAGTTAATAAAAGAGCTTTCTAATTGTGGAAATGGACTTTGTGATGTTTACATATTTGGGAATTTTTTTGATGTTAAGTAATTAGTAGTATGCTTTATATTGCTACTATTACTTGTAGTTTAAGGAATTGGGAATTTATACTTGAAGACTTTGAGCTTCAAGTTAAATTTCTTATCATTTGTAATCTTTAGCTTAGTTAGAATTACATTCAAGAAAGACTTTGTGCTTCTTGATTGTAAGTTTTGGTGTAATTTGTTGGACTAGTTTGTTCATTTCTTTAAGTATCATACATGATAGGGAATTGTAACAAGTGGAGGGAAAATACACAAACTTTGAAAAAAGAGAGTTATATGCCCAAAACACACCCACAAATTTTAGTTTCTTGTTAATTAGAGAAGAAATTTCAAAGGGAACCTCCCCTTGCTAAAAGGAGAGATTAATTTCTCAATGTAGTTGTGTGTGAAATATATATTTTGTCATTGGTACACTAGTGAAAAAATAGTCATCCAATAGGAAGGAGATTAGTTATATCCATGAGGGGAAGAACCTCATCTTGAAGAATAAGAGGAATGCGAAGTGTTGGGGATCTAGGCTGACTTAAGGATAAGATGATATCTTTATTCCATTTTTTATAAGATTGAAAAAGAGAATCACTCCTTTGATGGAAGAAATTGAAATTGGTTAGGGCAAAAGAAATAAATAGGAACATCAGGGCTTCGTTTGAATGGATGAAATAAGCTATGGTTCATGGTTATGATTTCTCTATTGTGAGGAAATTTTAGACACTTGTGGATTGGAGAAAAAATAGCCTTCATGGAAGATAGCCAAGGATAGCCCAACTTCACATGGAATTGCTCAGAAGAGGGTATGATAACAGAGTCAACATCCATGGATTTAGTATAAACTTCAACAGGAAGGGTGATAGAGCCAATGGTAGGACAAGAGAATCCATCAAATAACTTTACAACCACATTAGAAGCATCATATATTGTTTTATGCAATCGTAAAGTGAAAAGATACTCCCCAATGATGACATTAACCATGCAAGAGGGATCAATAAGGGCACCATGAAAATGGATATCCTTAACCTTTGCAACTATATATAAAGGGCCATTAGGTGGTCTAATGGTATCACTAGGGTCAAATGTAATATAAGGATCCTTAGACATATCTTGTTTTTCTACCATATTTACCAAGTTTGGAGCCATAGAGGTGAATTCATCAGAAGAGAAAGAATTAGGCACAATCTCAATAACTTTAGAGGTATGAGAAGGCAAGGGATCAGTCAAAATATTAAGATTTTGATTAGGAGGAGCTACTGATTTATTCCCTTTATCATTCACACCTGCCACAGATATAGTATTGTTATCAATTAAATCTTGAATCTTATTTTTCAATGCGAAACATTTCTCAGTATCATGACCAGGTCGACGATGAAATTGACAAAATGAATTGTTATAAAAATAAGGGGATGCAAGTTTAGAAGGATCAACTAGTTTTCTAGGAGGAAGTTTGGTAACATTTCTTTGCAACAACTGGGACATAATACTATGTAAAGATTCATTCAAAGAAGTAAACTGTCTTTCGCTTTGGAAAAATTTAGAAATAGAAGGCACACCTATTGTACCATTCAAATTGTTGTTGTTGATTATATCACTAAGCTTGATGAATCTTTTTGTTGGTTTAACTTCACAAATGGCTGTTGAACACTTTCCCCCTTATCAGTCTGAGCCATAGGAGTGGATTGCTCCATTTGACTCACAGCCAGTTGATAATTGTGGAGTGTTGCGCACAACTCCGAAAAGGAAGTAAACTCAGACAAAAGAAGCTTTTCCCTAATATTTTTTTGCAAATTAGAAATGATTTTTTTTTTAATATCATTATCCAGTGTAGGAAAAGAAATTTGAGCACACAAATTCTTATATCTACCAATGAAATCAGTCACTTTTTTTAACACCTTGTTTACAATGCATTAAATCAGTTAAAGTGATTTTAGGACCAATGTTGTTTTAAAATTGTTAGATGAAAGCATTTACCAGTTGTTGAAAAGAAGTGATAAAATAAGAAGGCAAAGATAAATACCATTGTAAATCCTTATCTCTTAGCATTCTTGTAAACAATTTCACAAGCAATCTTTTATCATAATCAAAATCAGTACACAAGGTTTGGAATGTTTTGACATGTGTAAGAGGATCACCTTTTCATTGTAGATTTCTAATTAAGGGACCTCAACATGTTTAGGTGGTATGGCTTTAATAATATCAAGATAAAGTGGGCTCGCAACATCAAAGGTGGGCACACTATTGGATTGACTCTTAGAAGCAATTTGTTGTTGTAAGGAAGACATGGTTTGAGCAAGATTGTTAATTGTCACTTCGATAGAAGAATTGCTGTTAGACATAGTTGATTGAGAAGGTGGTGTGATGTTATTGAAAGAAGGCATGGACTGAGAATAAGGTGGTGGGACATTATGATAAGTAGGCATAGGTGATGATTGGGTAGAAAAAGGGACACTTAAAGGAGGAACAAAATTGTTGAAGGAATTGCCCCTTGTGTCACATTGATTGGTTGAGGGATAATAGGAACACTTATTGAACACATAGGCAAATATGGAGGATTTAATGAAGAAGAGGGATTTCCCCCATGACTAATTGTTGTAGGGATTAAATTTTGAGTTGAAGTAGCCATGATGTTGGAGGTAACAGTAGGAATACTAGTCATAAGAGTAGTCAAAGGAATTGAAGGATTGACTTGTGTTGAAGGTTGTGAATAACCTAAGGTTTTGGCACAACTCTTGCTAGGAATGACATTAGAATCAAAAATATATGCAATTACATGCAATATATAAATCCCATTCTTATCACTTTGAATCATACGTTTAAGGTCTTCAATTAATGGAAGAGATTTACTATTAGGGTATTCTTGGGACATCCAGTGTTGAAAGTTATCAAATTGATTGTCCAATTTGGAGAGTTGATCTATAAAGACTCTAGTTAAAGCTTCTTCTTTATCATGGGATTCATCAATGGGGTGAATAGGGACATGATTAGGATGGGAAGAATTAGCATGATCCTCATTAAAGAAGTCACCTAGATTAGGCTCCATCTCCTCGGTAATTAAACCTTGGGAGGCCTTAATTCTAATGCTTCGTCTAACAGGGATAGTGTAGGTATGACTAATAGTGGTAAAACTCATGCACTAGAGGGAAAATTTGAATTTTGAATTTTGAATTATAGGAACAAAGCTTACAAAATTGAGTAATGCAAAATTTAAGAAAATAATGATAACACAATTTGAACTTTGTTGGAGAAAGAAAAAGACACGCTTTCCAAAGATAATTGATGAAAGGAAATTGGAATTTTAAAATTAGGGCCAAGGGGATACCACTTAATTTTAAAATTAACAAAAACAAAATTTTTAAAATTAGGGCAGACTATAATTAACCTCTGAATTTTAAAAAAATTCTTGAAATTTGAAATGTTGAAATTTAAAGGTATTTTTTATTCTAGAGGGATAAAAAATCAACAAAATTGGCCAATCTTCTCGATTTAGGCTATTAAATACAGTCATAACAATCTCCCGAAATTTTGGGAAAAAGCCGAGGATCGTGGCGGGAATGCACATGGTCTGACCAACTTTTTTCAAAATTTTCTGGGATGAAGATTATGATGATTTCAAAGCTAACCCCAAAAAATTGATGAATTTTACGATTTCTAGATGGGGGAAATTAAGGTTCAAAATTAAAAATAGAACCCTATTAGGGTTTTGAAGAAAAAGAGGAATTGAATTGCAAATTTGAAAAGGTCAAACCTAATGGATATGGACACCTTGGAAAATTTTTAGAAATCTGAATTTGAATGAAATTGATTGAAATTTGCACAAAATCCAACTAAATTTCAAAATTAGGGTTTTATGACTTAACCACTTAATTTTGAAATTTGAACTTTGGGAAAAAGGAGGGAAATTGAAATTTTGAATTGTAGGAATAAAAACAAGTCTAAGAACAATCACCAATCTGAAAACTAAATGGAAATCCAATTTTTGCACAAGTTCAAGATAATTTTTTTAAATTGGGGTTTTAACAAGTAACCGCTTAGTTTTGTAAATTTGATTTGCAAATTGAACAAGACAATGAGGAAATTGAATTTGACAAACAAAACAATTTTCAAATCTAAGATAACCACAAGCAATTTTTACAAATCACAACTTCAATTTTAATTTTAAAAACTAGGGTTTTTAATGATTTAACCACTAAGTTTGCAGACAATTTAAATTTGCAAATGAAAAATATGCAATTTTGTTCAAAGGAAAGCATGAAAGACTTTGGGTTGCCAAAATTTAATGGAGGGTGAAAAATGTGTGAATGAGAGATCAAGAGGAAAGTTACGTTGTCCCTCCAAGGAGAGATGAGAGTTTCACTATGGATTTCCCTTCAAACACTTTTCATGCATTACATTGGAAGACGGGGGGAAAATTCACTAGATTCAACCTCCAAAGAAGAAGATAGAATTCTGAATGAAATGAGAATGATAAGTTAATACCCTCTTCTACTTGGAATGAAAATGAATTGTTTGAATTATGTATAGAGACCAAGTGCAAAAGTGACAAAGAACTGATTATAACTTGAGATCTGAGTATATGGGATGAAGTTGTGCACCTGGATCTCGTAGTAATATGTCGAGACAAAGTTGCCCTGTAAATTTGAGGAAAAGTTACCCAGACCGTGGCAGGAATGTACACGGTCATCCAAAAAATCTGTGAAATGAAAAGGGTTTTTCTACCTTTGCAATCAAGTCCCAATGTGTAGGTGTGGGGCTCTGGAATGGAATCGTAGTATCAAATTGAATAATCCCCAAAGAGAGAAAAAAATTAAATTTTTGGAAGATATCACTTTTATGTGGATCACATTTATAACCTCAATTTGTACATGTGTGTGGGTATTGGCTGTAGATTGGGGTTATAAACCCAATTTGCATGTGAAACATACAAACTTAAAATTAACTAGCTAATTGAGTTTATAAACCCAATTTACAAGTAAAGGGCAATACTATATGCTAATTCGGTATATAAAATCAATTAGCAAGCTGAGATAAAACAAATATAAATGTCAATTGGAGTTGTAACCTTGACGAACGAGTGAGAGTAGTTCAACTTGGTGTCAATCAGGGTTATAACCCTGATTGATGGGTTAACAACATTGGTAAGATAAAAATACAAATCAATGTTATAACTCGGATCAATATGTATTTGTGTCATTTAGGGCTTAGAGCCCAAAATGAAAAATACCAAAAGTGATGCATGCAATTTTGGGTTTAGAACCCAAAATTACATATACAAAAAATGACAAATGTAGTTTCAAATTTAGAACCCAAAATTACATATGAATAAAAAGGACTAACTTAAAACATAAAATGAAACATCAAATAATGAAAAATGAAATTTTCAAGAAGATGATCAAAGAGACTTAAATATACCTCAAAAATTACATTAGAGGCTCTAGACCATACGATGGGAAAATTTGGCAGGGATTATCCACAATTCTGAACTAAGCCAAAATTGGAGATAACATGCATGTACCTTCTATTGTACCTAAAACTCAGGACACATAGTCTAACATTATTGGTACTTAGCTATGTGTCACAATGCCTTGGGTATCAATCCACATGGTTGATACAAGCCTAACCATTGATCCTTTATCTCGAAATACAATTTCTAGTATTAATGTTTCTCAGATTCCCTTAGAGTACAACATGCCTCCACCACCTAGCTTGTTTCTACAACTTCCACCATCCATGCTTGTGCATTTGGTACTAGTGTAGGTGCTGAAAAATTTTCCACTAGTAAAGTTCTTGATGGCATGAGTAATCCATCTCCACCTCCTCCTCTTGATAATGTAGTCCTAAACACCATATTGCAAAATATTGGCCAATTGCAATCACAACTTGCTAATTTTACCAATGCTACTAATCAATCATCTCTTGCTCCATATAATTGTTGCAACCCACTCATTGTTTATATCCTTAATGCTTCCCTACCCAAAAGGTAGAGATTCCAATTTTTTATAGATTTAATGGTGATGGTGATCTATAGATATACATCAACTCCTTTACCACTCTTTGTAGCAATTTTTATCACCAGGACCAACACTAGTTAAGCTATTCTCTTAGTCTATCAAGGGAATCAGAATAGAATGGTATAGTTCTCTTTGTGATAACCCTATCTTTTCCTTTGATCAGTTGATGAATAAGTTTCTCTAGAGGTTCCAAGAGAGAATTAGCAGAAAGGTCAGTATCCCTAATCTTGTTCACTATAAGAAAATCCCAAACAAGGAATTTACTAATTTCATTTCACAATACTAATCTATTTCTTCCAAGTTTTCTTATATCCTACTTGATGGTGATCTCTAGAGGATGTTCATTGATGGTTTGTAATAAACACTCAAGGAGGTCTCTCTACTTAATATCCTACCTTTTCTAACCTATGAACTGCACTCGTATAATATCAACACACAACTTAGTTTGGAGTTCTTTCCTTAATCTCTTGTGTTGACAACTCTAGAGTTGCATCTTCCTCAGGTGGATCCAAGAAAAAAAAATGAATGGCAAACATAATAATCCTAAGACAACTGAAAAGAACATACAGGGAACTTAGTGTGATTGTGTATTCACAAAACTATATGATTCTTATCTAAGTGTGTTACAAAAATTGCTAAAAGATAACCTAGTAACCAAAGATCCAACCACTCCTAGATAATAGATCATAACTTCATTGTTAAGATGCATCAAATTTATATCAATATCATTGTATACCTGGACATGACACCAAACACTGTGTGTGTCTATGACATATCATCCAATACCACATAGATAATGGTACCATTTGGATCAGGGATAGAAAACATAAGTCTAACAATTCTGTTGATAAGGCCAACAATGAGTTGCAGATCTACATTGATCCTTCCCTCCACATTATGCTAACTTCAAATTTCCATCATCTTCTCCTCCATTGACTAATTATTCATACATCAACATGGTGACTATATCTCCAATATCTCCCTTGATTCAAAAGGTTAAAATTCTTGACATATCGGTCACACTTAATGAGATCATATTTTTGAGAGCCTACTCCTCTTTACATTCCTAATAACATCAATGGTAGTGTCATCACATGTGTTATGGTTTATTACTCTTGCAAATTTGATCCACCACTTTAATGGGCCTTGTAGGACCCAAAGGTAGTTTGTACTACATTTATGGTAATTTCTAAGTCTGACTTATTCTGGGTGAGGCTAGGCATTCCATGGCTAGTTTCTATGGATGAATTCCCCTTAGTTGTTCACAAATGTTTAAATATTTCTCATGAGGGCACCATGAATACTATTTACAACACTAGATATAAGCCACTAATGTCGCATGCAGACTTTTCTCTTGACAATTTTTGGCCCACAATGGTTGGACCCATGTTACCTTGTGCTAATATTTTGTACAAGGCCTATTATTAGTACACAAATAAGGAGTTAGCATCTAATCTAGTCCAACTAACTACTTCTTTAGCTCCTTATACATATGTTGCTCTATCTTAATATGCTCCTATACAATAGTATGTTTATTCCTCTACACCTTCATCATTAAGAGTTAAGGACAAGCCCACTCTTCATAGTTGACCCCCTCATCCTCTAAAGACCACATAACCTCTATTCTTGCCTCATGTTCCTTTCTTTGCACATATACAGAAAAAGGAAATGCACCTATGTTGCCAAAGTTTAAGTCTCATCCCTTTGAGCTCCTCGTCCTTATGGATATCACTTGCCCTACTTTGTATGGCAAGGGTAAGCATCCACCATGTCCTCACCCTTCACCTCTGAAACCTATCTCTTAGCCTCTAAGGGCTCCTCTTGTACGTCGAATACTCCCAAAGATAAAAGAGGAAAGGTGTTCATAGTTGAGTCTAAGGTTTGTATTTCTATAGCACCTATTTCATCAGTTGAGCCTCCTCCTCCTTTGGAAATGGCACAAATGACTCCACTTGTGATGCAAGATGCTATGTAGTCTTCTTAGGCTTCTATTTCTAGAGAAAATTTAGTTTGGAACCATCTTGTGTATGAGTGTAAGTGTAATTGACAAGAAATGGCTTAGGAATGTGAGGCTACATTGAAGAATAAGGGTGTCTTCGATTTGTGATTCTGGTCCTTCTTCCATTCATGTTCTAGTTTTTTCTACTATTAGTCTTTGCTCTTGTATACACTCCTTTTTTTTTCTAGCTTCCTTGGGGGTTGTTAATTAGCCTCATCCTAGGTGGGTGCAAGTGTACATTTCTCTCTCCGTAGAGCTATGTCTTATAACCTCTCTCCATGATGTTCCCAAATTCTCGTAGCCCATAGACATCCTTCATACGCAGGTGATTTCTAGTATGTCTTTGTCTACACCTCCCATTTCCTCTTTGCATCTTTGTCATAGTTTTCTTGGGGTCCTCAAACCTGCCATGTTTGATGTGAAGGTCTCATCTCAATTGCTTAAGTATAGGTTTTTAGCACCTAGTCTTGTCCCTAAATTTTGTAGTAAGAAGTTTTCTTTTGTAGCTTCTTTTCCCACTTATTTTCTAACAGTTGAGGATATTCCATCTTCTCCAGAACTTGTCACTTCCCCTCTTCTAGAATTTAGTGATCAAGCTTCTACTTCACAACCTTTAGTTGAGTCATGTTGTCACAAAATTTTGCACCTATGTTGAACACTTGTGCTCAACACCTTGTGAAATATGGAAACAACCTACATGTTTGGGACCTTGCATAATGTGAGGTTGAATATCCAGAGAAGGTCATCTTCCTTATCAATCAGAGAGTAGTGTTGGACTAACCCAACACTTGTAAAACCTATTCTAATGATTTAGAGGAGAAAAGGGGAGAAGGAATGCTGAAAGGGAAATGTGAGGTGATGCACCTAGATTAAAATGATCCTTTTCCATACCTATGAATTCACAAAATATCAATGAAGCAACCCAAAGAATACACAAATTCCTATCCTTAACCAACTCCTAAGACATATATGAGATTAGAGCTTAATGAAAAACTGAGAGGAACTAAAACATCCATAGACAACTCTTATAAGTAGATTTGATACAACATATAAATCAAACAAAACTAATAAGAAAACAAATTCATAACAAAGGCAAGACAATTTTGCATAAGGTAAATGAACTTGGAAAGAGGTAAAACAAGACTAACTTGATTGATGCAAAGGCAAGGTAAATTTACTGTTGTAGAATCAAAGAATTTTATAAGAGAAAAAAGGGGAGAAGATCCTTCAAAGAAGGTTACAAAATTCCCTTCATAGATCAAGCATAACTCAGATAGACCACTGGGTTTAGAAACCCTAACTAGCTAGGGTTAGGCTACAAAAAGAGTGGATCGGATCAAAAAATATTGATTTGATGGTTGTGTACCCTGAATATCTTCACTTCAATTGATAAGAAGCAAATATCCTTGAAAATGAGGAAGCTTCTACATTGGGATTGCATCTAATTATCTCTCAAATCCATAAGTCTTCTGTCTATAATAAATGAACATGGGTAGTTGAAAGGAAGCATCTATAGGAGCATGGTGGAGTAATGGATGGATGGCTGAGATCATTCCACAAGGTCCCCAAGAGGGCCCATAAAAGAGTTTAAAATAGGGTTGTCAATCTCCCCCTTAAATGAAATTGGATTGTCGAGATTGCCCTGAAAAACCAGCCAACCCCACTAGCCTCATCGCTAGCCTTATCACTGTCTCACAGCTAGAGATAGCCTCTTTATGTTGACTATCACAAAACAACAAAAAACCTTTACTCAACCAACATTTATCGATATATCACAAGGGTCAAGTGGTGGTTAGCCATAACTGTTGTGACCCTGCGATACCCATATTTTCTCTCTATATCATTGGCTATCGTTGTTTCCCAACCTTGACTAGGTGGTTAGCCTTGACCATCATGAAATTGCAAAGACCACCTTTCTTCCTCATTTGCATCAATATTTTGAAAGGTGGACTCCACCAACAACCTTAATTGTTGTGAAATAGTGATAAATAATATTTAACATTACCACTACGGTTCACATTGCTATTTCTTGGAGGAGACCCCACCTTGAGCTCCAACCACCGTGAAACCACAAAAACCAAAGCGGTTATAACCATATCGTAACAAGGACCAAAAGGCAAGGCCCAAATGTTACAAAACAATAATAAACCAATATAAAATTTCCGCCAGTTGGTAGCAAGTGAAAGGGGCCAATCTCGAGATGAAGAAGGGACCCTCCAGTCGGTAGCCCTTAAGTAAAATGACTACCTATTCTGGTCAACAAATGAAAAGAATAAGGCCAAAAAGGTTTTAAGGCAAAAATTCCTTAGGGTTTAGGGTTTTAGGCCTTAGATAAATAGATAGGGTTTTAGCTATCTGAAGATATCTCAGATCGGTTGTCTGCATAGCTAAGGTTGACACAAAAATGGTCAACACTTCTGGTGACTCAGAGGGTATGGCAAGCCTACTTGGCACAAGATCAGTATGATGGGAGATCCATTGGGCATAGAATCAAGAATGAAAAAATGAAGATAAACCATTGCCCCTACAATCTAGAGAAAAACAAAATTCCCTTCCATTCTAGGGAAGAAAGACTTATGCTTGTGCACTTCTCAGAAAGCTAGAAACTATCTAATATTTACAAGGGCCAAAAATTGCCTCAAGAGAAAGCCTTGAAGTGGATGTCGTTGACTACAATAAGAAGGGATTCACCATTAATCCTTGATAGGTGAAAAGAATTGGCTTCCTTGCAGCTAGTGATGACATATGGGCTGCTCCAAATTGCATAAAATTTGGAGTGCCTACGTAGTTTAGCTTCAGTCTACATCCCACTTTAGGACAAGGTCACCAACTCTGAAGGTCCTAGGAGTGGCCTTTTTGTCAAAAAAAAATTTTTACCTATAACTGATGGATATTGAGGATCTGCATGGCCCTATTTATGGTTTCTTCCAACTCCATTAGCTCTACATATCTGAGTGCCATGGCATCATTCTCCAAGATCTCTAGCTGGTGTGCTAATCAAGAGAGCACAATTCTAGAGATAAGGAATCCTTGCTTCCCTTCCATATACCAACATAAAAGGTGAATTATCAATTCATCTCTTAGGTGTAATTATGTCATCCCATACAGTTGTCCCTAACTTCAAATGTCAAGACCTTTGATTTCCATCTAAAGTCCTCTTGATTATTCTGATAAGGTTATTATTTGAGGACTTAGCTAGGCCATTCCCTTGGGGGTATTATTTTGATGATGTCTTCAGATATACATCATGCTAAACTACCCATGAAAAAATTAGAGTTCCAACAAAAGCTTTGGCATTAACAGATATAATGGTGGAAGGGGCACCAAACCTAGTTGCAATTCCCTCTAGGAATTGAAGCACTAAATATTTAGTTACATCCTTCAGAGCTACTACCCCTATTTACCTTTTGAAGTAATATTTGGTGGCCAAAGTCCACATATGGCCTACACTTGATAGAGGGCTGATTGGGCCAATGAAATCCAAGCCCCATTGAGCAAAAGGCTGATTAGTCTATATGGGATGTAGAGGAAGGGCATCCAATATTTGTTTACTTGAGAATAGGGCACATTCCTTTCACTTCATCACTCACTTGTGTGAATCTCTGAATAAGGATGACCAATAATAGCCTGCCTTGATTATTTTCATGGTGGTGGTCTTTACAAAAAAATGACCACCTGAGGGGCCATCATGCAACTCTTCTAATAGTTTTCTAACCTGATTCTCTTTGATGCAGCTTAGTAAGGCTCCATTAAGGTCCCTTTTGAACAAAACACCCTCCACTAATACATAAGGGATATATTGAATTATGAAGTGTCTTCTCTTAGTCCTATCAAAACTAGGAGGGTAATTACCATCCCGCAAGAAAGTAGTCATATCCTCAAACCAACTAGTGTGTTCACATTCATTATTGGATGACTATTCCTCATGTAGCACAAAGGCAACCTCTGGGTCTTTGTCAAAAGATGAAACAAACTACTCACACAATCCCTTGCCTCTGACTAACTTGGTTATTTTTATATTAAGGTCATATTCCATGACCTTAGTGATCCATCTAGCTCTCTTTTCACTAATATACTTATTCAAAAGGAAATCTTTCACACTTGCATGCGACACTAGGAGTTGAATCTAGTTGTTAGAGAGAATATGTCTGAATTTCTTTAATTCTTTAACAACTATAATGACCTACTTTTCCACATAGCTATATTTAAGCTCATAATCCTTTAGGCCTTCACTAAAAAAGGCAATTGGCTACTCTAACCCATCATCATTTAGCTACATCAAAATAGTTGAGATACTTGCCTCTCCTCCAAAAGTTTAGACGATGGATTATTTGTCATAATTAGGGTTTAATAGGGTGGGAGCCTGAGCAATTTATTGTTTGATGTGATCAAAACCATCTTTTCCTTCTCTAGTCCATTTAAAAATCATATTCTTCTTTAGCATGGTTGTGAGAGGTTTAACCATGGCAGCCAAGTTTGGGATAAACCTTCTTACAAAGTTGATCTTACCAAGGAAACTTTGAAAACCTTTTTTGTGACTTGGAAGCGGAAGAGATAAAATGGACTCCACCCTTTTTGGATATATGGCCAAACCATCCTTTGATACAATGTGCCCTAATAGTTTACCCTGATCGGTGGCAAATACACATTTATTAGGATTTAAGGACACATCATATTCTCTGCAATTTTTTTAATACCTACTCAAGGTTACCAAAATGATCTGCTAACTACTTGGAGTAAACAATTATATCATCTAGATATACTAGCACAAACTCTGTTAGTACTCCTTTGAAGGCCATATCCATAGCTCTTTAGAAAGTGGCACCTACATTGGTTAGTCCAAAAGGCATTTTACAATAGGCATAGGTGCCCTATTTGGTAGTAAATGTAGTCTTGAATTGGTTTGACTCTTGGACTAGGATCTGATTGTATCTAGAATATCCATCCAAGAATGAAAATCTCTCTGAGCCACTAACCTTAGCTAGGATTTGTTCCATGGAAGGAAGGGGATAATGGTCCTTGAGGGAGGCTCTATTGAGGTCCCTAAAATCTACACACAATCTGATTTCCCCGTTAACTAGAATAAGATTAGCTACCCAAGAAGAATGTTTTATTGGAAAAATTATATTAGATTCTATGAGCTTGGATAAATATTTTCTCATTAAGGGCTCAACCTTGGGGTTTATTGGTCTTTTCTTTTACCTGATAGGCTTTGTATTTGGATCTAGCTCTATGGTATGTTGGGCTAAACTAGAGTCAAGCCCTTTCAGATCCTCATAAGTAAAAGAAAATACATCATTATATTCTTTACAAATAATGAGAAAGATCTCCTGGACTATTTGGAAACATACCTTTCCCAAGTTGAGAGCTTTCCCATTAGCCACTAAGATTGTCTTGTAATCTCCTTTCCTTGTAGCCAGATTCATAGCCCTCCCTTTCACTTGATCATCTGAATTGAAGATCCCCTCTAAGGTGATTAATCCTTTGGGCAACTTATTTGAACTGAGCCGCATAATCTAATCTCCATATTGATTCTGCAGTGGGGATTGGTTCTTGTCTGAGAACTTAGCCTCCTCTTGTAACAAATTGACAATTTTCTTATCTGAGTCAAAAACTTGCCAATTAACTTGATTATCAAATACAACAAGCCTCACCACAAGCCTCAATTGTTGTTCCTTCTTGGCTACAACTTGAGTTGGTGTTTTATGCTAAGTGCCAACTACTACCAACATGACAACATGTTTGTTCTAATTTCTAGGGACACTAGATATGTTGAAGGCATCAAATCTTTCCATTAAGTCCCAAACTCTATGCTTGTAAGATTTTAGAAGGTTGTTTTTTGTTGTGTTGTGAGCTCTGACTTGATTCACAACCAACTCATTGTCTCCATGTGCATGTAAAGATTTTATCCCTCTTCTTTGTTTTGTTTGGAGATCTAAGATCAATGCTTCATACTCATCCACATTATTAGTGCAGCTAAAATGAAGTCAGAGTGAAAAATAGTATTTCTCCTTGCTATGAGAGATGAGTAACACAACAGCCTCTGCACCATTTTTTATCCTTGAACCATCAAAAAACATGTCTGATAATCCCTTGGGATCACTCAATTCTTTGGTGAGATTGGGAATAAAGGTTCCCTCCTCATGAATGCAATAAGTACCAAGACCTGTATCAGTGACCTCACTAACTGGGTCAAATTGAAAAACATTAGCCCACTCATCAAGCAAGTAGTCAAGGACCTCCTCCATAATATTAGCAGGTTCCCTAATTAAAATATCTTATTTTGCATCATAGAGGGTACAATTCATATTTATAGGGCTTGGAATATAAGGCTCAATATGGTCTTTTGCAATACACTTTTCCTTTATGGTAACATTTGTACCATATCTTGTTCTAAATAGCATATGAGACCAATCTGAGGATAGATAGCCTTCTATCTTGGTAGTGAACTCCCTTGATAAACAAATGGAAAAGAAAGAAAGGAGGTCAATGACTGAAACTTCTAAAATGGAACTACAACAAGGGCATGCATGTAGGGTCAGACATAAGTCCTTAATTACCCCCACAGACTGAACTACGATGCCATCTAGTTGCACAACTCCCCCAGTCGTAGGCTCATATTTAATACCTAGGTGGTTGGCCACACTCTTAGGCATGACTGAACTACTAGACCATAAATGTATCATACAATCATGTACTAAGTTATCTCCCATAATCAAAGGGAGATAGTAAGGAGGGGGCTTACTGATCCTTGTTGAGTTCTCTGTCTCCAAAGGTTACACCAAACTTGTTGGAGCGGATAAGCTGCAATATCTTGTTGTTTCTCTTGTGTCATTGATATTCTTTAAGGCCATCTAGAGTAGATCTCTTTGGTATGGTATAGAAAGCATATCCCACATGGAAATTTTGAGGCTAGCCTTCTTTATTTGTTCTACAATGTTGAATGGAACCATAGCTTTGTTAGCACCTTAAATAGCAATAACAAGGTCAATTTTTTCTACCATTAGAACCTTGGGTTGCTCCCCTTTTTTGTCATTCTGATCTTTGTTTAGAGAAGCTATCTTGTTTGGGGTATTTGGAGTTATAGTTTATGTAGCATCCTGTGAAACTTGGGGTGTTGTAGAAAATGCATCATTGTTTATAGCCCTCCTCTTTGACCTAGTGTTATTAGCCATAGGGTCATTGTTTAGTTGATTAATGCCACAATAATTAGCCTCCTTCCAGTTCATAAGGGTACAATCTTCATGTGTATAGGTTGGACAGTCATGAAATTGTTGTCCTGAAGTGGTTGGTTCACTTTGTGCTACTAGGGCTTGAGAGAGCTCTCCATTTTGGCAAGCAATCTAGTTGTGATGTTGATTGCATGGAAAACACCATTCTTTCTCTTAAGCAAGATTGTTATGCATTGGGACTATTGCCTTTGAGGTACTTGCAGCCATAGGGTTCAAACTATTCAAAGGCCTGGCATTGCTCCATTGGTTCTGCCCTTGAAAGTTTGACCTATTTTGCTGGTAGTTCTAATTTTACGCTTGACAGGGCCTACTAGCCTGAGACTGTTGTCTTTTTATTGTAACCAATTCATTTTTAAAGCCTTACATCATGGCCTTAATCTCCTAAATTTCTATAGATGATGAAGTAGGAGTAGGTGTGAGTTGTTGACTTGTAGATGCTACTAGAAGATGTGCAAAAATAGGCTATTGTATAGGAGCCTCTAGGAATAAGGGCATTGGAGGTCTAGGAGCTATCATTCTTGCCTGTATTAAAAATTTGTTTGCTCTTATGGGCAAAGCATATGCATCTGGTAGGTTTGCTCATCCCATTGATTGTATCATGGTAGCAATATCACTATTGAAAGCCCTGAGGAAGTATAAAAAGGCATGATTGGAAGATGGATTGACCAAAGCAGGGATCCTATCCCAAGTCTTCTGAAATTTGTAGTTGAAATCTCCCATATATTCATGAGGCGCTCTCTTGATAGTGGTCAATTATTCTACAATAGATAAATGATCACTCTTTTCTTCAAAATGTTTACATAATTTCTTCCCTAACGCATCCTAATTATGGATGGAGTTAGAAGGCAATCTCCTATACTATTGTAGAGCTTTACCCTTAAAGGATGATGCAGGGATCATAACTACTACATCATCTTCTATTACATAAAACATAGTGCAGATGCTAGCAACATCCTGAATGTGCTCAGCAGGGGTAATAAAGTTTTCACTAGTGAAAAAAGGGATAGCCTTTAAGGCAACTACTTGTATATAATGTTTTTGGGCTAAAACCAGAGGACTGCCCCCATTAAAGGTGATAAAAGTATGATTTGTAGGAATGATGATGGGGACTAATGGTCTATTGACTTGAAAGGTGTGAGTCCTAGCCTATGATAGTCTTATATTAGGGGGAGTAGAATGAGACCTAAGGGGTGTAGATATAACTATTTCAATACCCCTAACTGATGACAATGAAATTATACTCCTAGAATTAGAATTTGAAAGATCACAATACTAAAAAAATACCTCTAGAAGATTCTCTTGTTTGAGTTCTTGGCATGAAATCAGCAATAGGTCATGAACAAGAGACTGGATCTGTCATCAAAGTCACCAAGTGCTTGAATTCTAACTGCCTCCAAAGGCTAGAATGATAAGAACAACATTGAATCCTTAGCATATAAGTTGAAAATGTGTCCCACTGGGCATGCCAGAAACTATGGTATGACCGGTGACTTGGATTGGAACTATCTGGTGAACAATTTTTTCTTGAATGCTTTTAAAGACAAGTCCCACTAGGCTTGCCAAAAATTGTTGTCACAAAATTTTGCACCCTTGTTGAACACTTGTGCTCAACACCTTGTGAAACATGGAAACAACCTTCAAGTGTGGGATCTTGTGCAATGTGAGGTTGAATCTCCTGAGAAGGCTGGATTCCTTATTAATCAGAGTGCAGTGTTGGACTAACCCAACGCTTGTAAAACCTATTCTAATGATTCAAAGGAGAAAAGGGGAGAAGGAATGTTGAAAGGGAAATGTGAGGTGATGCATCTAGATTGAAATGATTCTTTTCCCTACCTATGACTACACAAAACATCAATGAAGCAACCCAAAGCATACACAAATTCTTATCCTTAATCAAATCCTAAGATATATATGAGATTAGAGCTTAGTGAAGAACTGAGAGGAACTAAAACATCCATAGACAACTCCTATAAGCAGAGTTTATACAACATATAAATAAATAAAAACTAATAAGAAAACAAATTCATAGCAAAGGCAAGACAATTTTGCACAAGGTAAATGAACTTGGAAAGAGGTAAAACAAGACTAACTTGATTGATGCAAAGAAAAGGTAAATTTATAGTTGTAGAATCATAAAATTCTGTAAGAGAAAAAAGAGGAGAAGATGCTTCAAATAAAATTAAAAAATTGCCTTTATATATTAGGCATAACTCATATAGAACATTGGGTTCATAAACCCTAACTATGTGTGTGAAAAAGTGAACCTATAGCTGCAAGCACAACACTTCAATTAAGTCATTATATGCATGGTTAGTAATCAGTAATCAATAAGAAATAAACCATAGCAAAGCGACTAATTGCCTTCTAAAAGATGTGAGTATAAGATTGCTCTCAGATTTTTTATAAGCAATACCAGTGACTAGACTACACCAAGACGAAGGATTTAATCTATATGATATTAAGCTATATGGATGCAAGATGGATGAGTAATTCAATCAAATTCAAGCAACAATGCATGCAAGCAATAATGAATGTAAAATGGATGCAAGTAATCTAAAAAAGCACAATGATTTCAATGACTCCAGAGCGAAATTAGCGTGATAATAATTTCCAAGCGTGTTCTCAAAAATCTCTGGGGTGAATTGGAATGAGAGCTGAAGACTGAATTTATAGAGAATTACAAAAAGCTCAATTTAGGATTAATTGAAAATAATTGAGAAATCAAGTTGAGTTAACCTTGAGATAGATTCCAATTATAGTTTAATTGAAATGCATTCAAATTAGAAGTCCAAGTTGCATTGGAAAATAATAATAAATTAATTCCATGCACATCTAATAAAAATAGATAATTCTTCAATTTAATCAAGAAAAGAGTATTCTTAATGCAACTGAACTTTTTTTTCTGAAAAGCTTTGAGTTCCAATTTTAGAGAATAATTCAACAATTCAATTAAATTGCTTTTCTGATTTCAAGTTCTAAATTTAGAAAAAGAAATAATATCTCAAGTTTGATTTCTCTCTCTTCAATTTTTTTTATTTTTTTTACTTTTGTTTTGTTTCAATTCAACTCTTTGTAATAAATTAATTCATCTTTTGTAATAAATTAATCCTTTCGCATGATTGAATGGCAAATTTATTAATTAATTAAATATGCAAAGATATTTAATAAATTAAAATGGGATAATTGATCAAAATGATTATTCTTGAAATAATTCAATTAATTAAATAAATATTTAATTAATATTGAGTGGTTGATTTGCCATGTGATTTTTGATAATTAAGGAATTAATAATGTGCTCAAGATTGATTTAATTGCCTTCGGTTATGACCTTGGTGATGTTGTCGAGATTAGGGGCCTATGGTTTAGATGACCAATTTTAGGGTATTACATTTGCCCCTCTTTGAATTAATGTGCGAGTAGTGCTTTGATTCAAAGAATGTGTGATGTCCAGGAGATGCCAGTTCTGAACTTGATTGATCATGAACTAGATAAAAAGCGAGGTGTTAGCTTGATTCGAAGTGACAAAGCTAAATGAGGTTTGATTAAAGTGATACCGATCCCGAACTTGATTGAACTGAGGAATAATAGAAAACAAAGATACCGAACTTGAACTTGATTGATCAAGAAGCGGATCTTACTGATCTAGAACCTGATTGATCTTAGATACAGTGAATAATGATAAAAATTGATCTTGAACTTGATTGATCAAGACACGATGAGTGAAGAATAAACAGTCCAGCTTGATCAAGAAATGAATACTGAACACCCGCTTAGATTTAGAATGGCCAAAGAAACTCTTTAAACTTTTGATTGAGTTTAAACGAATAATTAGTTTGATTTGAAGCGATGAAACTGATTAATGTTAAGAGATTAATTTAGATGAAAGACAAATATCAGCTTGATTTGAAGTGATGAAACTAATATGCCCCTAGCGATTGATTGATTCAGATGATCGAGAGATTTCAACTTGAGGTGAAGCGATGAAGTTGAGATGCCCCTTAGTGATAAGGATTTTAATTAGAAAGATTTTGCTCGACTTTTGATGAAGATTTGAAAAAAATTCTCGACTTGTGAGATGTAAAGTCATAAGGTCATGAGTATGCCCCCTCGGGAGCAAAATCGAAAGATAGCGAGGTTAGTTGATTATAGGCAATTGTTTGGTGAAAATAAGTGATTTAAGCACAAATTGATTTTGAGGATTTTTCTGAAGATTTGGCAATGATTGATGAGAAATTGAGCATAGAGTTGATTGGTAGAATTGAAATGTGGATGTGTAGAATTGACATTGAATTAAGATTCAGCGTTGAAATTGAGCGCAATTTGAAGAAAGAATGAGCATTAATGAAAAAAAGCACTAAGTGGTCAAAATTGTGAAATTGACTAGCAAGACGATCTCGAAGTTTGATTTCGATCCTAAAAATGGAATCAAAGCAGGCACATTAGCCAAGGGTACAATTTTCGTGTCCCTCGGAGCAAGTTGAAAAAATAGGTTTTAGGCTATATATAGGACAAAAGTGTCATTTTCAATTCATTTTAACCCTCCAAGTTTGAAAATTCAAAAAAACGTCTGCGAAGAAAAATGGTGGTCCCTACTCGTCAGCATCGATTCGAGCACAAGAGATGACATAATTGACCCCAAAACTACGAACCAGTGGTAAGTGATCAATATTTAGCCTCTGTATGTTTCCAAATTTGAAGTTTTTTGTGTATTTTTCATGTTTTTGATGGGTTTGAAGTCAAGTTTCACAGTTTATCGTGCGAGACAGGATCCTATCTCGTATGAGAAACTGGCAAATTTTGTTTTATCGTTTCAATCCATTAGAATTATCATACGAGAGCAACCCTTGTGTCGTACGATAGGCCGGTTAAAAGACCATTTTGTCGTGTTGTGTATAAAACTTTGTCGTTTGAGGCTATTTTCTCGTACTATAGCCATTTCTGACTTGTACGAGATTCTGTTTAACTATGTTTTGTCATTCGGAAAATAGTGACAATTTTTGAAAGTGTAAACATGAAATTTTGGTTTTGTATTTAACTTATTTGGATTTGCATGATGTTGAACTTCTCTTGCAGGCTAATTTGGAATGTTTTCTGATGTTCATTGTTGGGTTTTGTAGGTTTGTTTACCTCCTGTGCTCTTCAGATGTGTATATCCACCCACGATGGCTTTAGTTTGGGATTTGTCTGAGGTTGAGCAGGCTCATGTTGATTTATGCGGCTTGGCTCATTTGATGAGGTTACTTGATATCTGTGTGAACCATGGCATGCTCACGGCGTTGGTAGAATGATTTCATTCAGAGCATAATACCTTTCATTTGCCGATTGGGGAGTTGACCATCACTCCTGAGGATATGTACAGGATTCTTCATATCTCTTTTGCTGGGGATAAGGTGGACTATGATACCACATTGTTACCTGGACTGCAGGCACTAAGGAATGTATTCAGGGATCCAGATATCTTGACTCATTTTATGAGTTGGGATATACTGATGAGTAGGTACAGTGAGGAGTATCCACTAGCATGTGTCTTAGAAGGGTTTATTGGGTGCTTTTTGATGCCAGACCAAGGGCAGTAGGGTTTCCAGAGCGGATGGGGCCGGATGCTTGAGCAATTGATAGAGTCCCCTCAGAGACTTGGCTAGGGTTCTTACTTACTGGCCCACATGTATCGAGAGATGCATGAGATTGTTTATAGAGAGGGGCAGAGCATGGCTACTGGGGTGTACATTTTGCAGGTGTGGGCTTGGGAGCACCTTCCTGTGTGTCGGCCGATAGTGACAGATAGTAGGGAGCCAGGATAGCCGATCATTTATAGATATGCTGGATATATCATGCAACCCCATCTGGGCCAGACAGACCTCTGGAGATGGCAGCTCAATGACTTGATAGCTGTCGTATGGCAACCATATAGAGGGTTAGAGCCATGGGATGACTGGCGGGCAGTGCACAGAGATCTCTTTGTCACACGCCCACTGATTGGGAGATCACAGACTATTATGGAGTGATTCGTCATTTCACGAGTGATGAGGTAGTATGGCCAGCCTTAGGGGATCTCACAGGAGTTTATAGCATATGCTAGGTATGCGGACGAGGAGAGGTAGGGTTGGGCACCTAGGCTATCTTATGCCTTGGCTATGCAGGAGTTGACAGGTTTACCCCGCCTGAGGTGGGATTACTTGGAGGATATAGCAGATGTTGGGGTATTGCCCCAGTACAAGGATTATTTGCAGCAGCATCCATTCCCTCAGCTTACAGATCTTGGAGAGCATGCTCCTCATATCGAGGATGTGGAGGATGATGCCCCTGCACCGGCATAGGGACAGGCATAGAGACAGGATCAGGGACAGGGCCAGAGACCAGATGCTCCATGACGGACTGGTGGTGATCCTGGTGCCAGTAGCATTAGAGTGCGAGCTAACATTGGACAGTAGAGGGGTGAGGGTGGATCCCTTGGGAGAGTAGGTGTGAGGTTGGGTGGGGGAGAGGAGGAGCAAGCAGCTCTGAGGTAGGTCCGTCAGCGGTGAGAGGAGCAGGGCGGAGCCACAGGTGGAGAGGGTGGTGGAGATGGTGGCGGAGAGCCTGCGAGAGAGCAGAGGGCTGACACGGGTCAGCCGATGAGAGCACGTCTTGCAGAGCTATAGTCACAATTGTTAGTGGCCCAGACTCAGCTGGCGGAGCAAGATCGATAGCTGGCCAAGGTGAGGACTGAGCGTGATCACCAGATTGCGGCTTTGAGAGCAGAGTCAAGAGTAGAGATAGAGTCTCTACGATAGGAGGTCCTTCTCCAGAGTAGTAGGGCATCTTATTATGTAGCCGCGTATAGTGTTGTAGTTCCTATTGTAAAACAAGTGCAACCTTATTCACAGTATATGGCCAGATCAGAGGGAGCGCGAGCACCTCAACAGGATCCCGGGCATCAAGCTCCTCCTCCTCCACCAGGCGATGAGGGAGAGGGTGCCAGCTAGATGATTCTTTTTGTAGCTTAGAATTATTTTTTTGTAGACACACCCATATGTTTTTTTGTAGCCTATATGATTCTTGCTCCGATGGGAGTTTGTACATGTCATTGGACATCATTTTGTACTCTTAGACTTGAGATGATATATATATATATACGAGATCCGATTTGACTTCATTGTACTTGTGTCAATTCGATTATGACATGTTTCTATATGCTTTATTCTATATGTATGCATTTCTTTTTCAACATGAATGTATGTATTACAAATGATAATGGATGTCTATGTTTTTGTTTCTTTTCATATGCAAATAAATGAATGAAAATGAGCAGTGCAAATTTATTTATTTTTCTATGTAATAAGATGAATACAAATGATTAATAATAAAATGAATAAATCTATATGAAATGTTATGTGTGCAGCTAAACGTCTCAAAACACAAGTACTCGATCAGAGAAATAATGATAAATAGACCACTTAGTATAAGAAATGATGATACTTTCAGCTCGCATTCTGAAGATAAAGAGATTATTATTATCACACCAAAATCACCCTAGATTCACTAAAATGCAGAATGAAATGCAAAATGATATGCAAAATGCAACCTAAACCTAGTCACTGGATTTAAAATACTTAAGATTCATCACTGAGCATAACGAACACAACAGTCAAGGTAGAGTTCCTTTCTTTTTCAATGTGCAATATTAATTATCTTGTCCGCAATGACCCTTTTTTTGTTCATATCCTTGGACAGATTTCACAGGGACCCGAATTCCATCATAAAGAAATTCCCTCAAAATAGACAAAGAAGTGACATGGACCACCCTGTAGCATACAATTAAGCAGAGTCGAGGTATGTGAGGCGATTTCACCTTAATGTGAAGGCTCTTATCATAGACACCCAACTAATTTATATGTTTCCAGATCATCGGGATCATTCCTACAAGCAGAAAACAAAGAAAATATTATGCCCCCAATCCTTGCACCTCTTAGTCAATACAGACTTCCTCGAGTTACTCAGGGGGATAATAATTGAAAACCAATATAAAAGACAACATACAGAGAAAATTTTCCATTCATAGCTCAAACTGTTTAGTAATTATTCTTTGTTATGTTGTTTTGCTTGTGAACTCAGTGATAAAAACTCTGTAGTAGTCAGGAGACCGGTGACTGACTCGGACTGGCTGACCAAGTTTTACTGATGGAATAATAACTTGGTTGACACTTCTTAGGATATGTAATATGCTCTGTCAAGTAACCTAAGACTAGGACATTGATCTGTTTCAAGTCATGAGGGTTCCAATGAACTAGGATGTCACAAAAGTGACTGAAAATATGTACAAGCGAAAGAAAAAGATAATTGAAAGCGGGAAATGCCAACGTTGCGTTGATAGATGGAGCGCTCAAGTACAAGAGGTGCCTGTTTACTAGGTTTTCACCTGCTTGGCAGAGATTCATTTTTATTTTTTTTACCAAGGTGCCTGTTTACCAGGTTTTCACCAGGGCATTTTCTCTCTTTTTTCCTTTTCTTTTTTTTTCAAGACTTTTTTTTATTTTTATGATTTCTTCAGGACATTTTCTGATTTTTAGGATTTCTTCAGGACATTTTCTGATTTTTAGGATTTCTTCAGGACATTTTCCGCTGTACAGTTTGCTGGAGTAGAGAATGCTAAGTAAAGAATCTTTTCAGGTGGATGGTGTCAATCGGTTCTCAGAGCTATTCTCCTTCTGATGTTGAGAGTTGATAGGCACCAGAGCTGAAGACTGTAGTAACGATATAGGGACCCAGCTAGTTGAGTTCAAACTTCCCTTTGTTGTCTCAAAACTGTTGATTTTTTGGATTTTCTCTCAGAATTAGGTCACCAACTTGAAATTCTCTTTGTCGAACTTTCTTGTTATACCCTCTGGACATTCTCTTTTGATACACTCTAAGATGATTAAACGCCACTTGTCGATGCTCATCCAGCAATTCGAGTTCTTGCAATCTAGATATTCTATGATCTTCATTAGTAACAAGACCTTGCAATGAAACTCTTAGAGATGGTATTTCTACTTCAATAGGTAATATTGCTTCGGACCCATACACCAAAGAGAAAGGTGTAGCCCTAGTAGGTGTTCTGATACTTGTTCTGTAAGCCCATAGTGTCGGATTGAGCTGTAGATGCCAATCTTTCCCGGATTTGTTCACTGTTCTATGCAAGATAGTCAGTAGGTTTTTGTTAGATGCCTCGGCTTGTCCATTACCTTGAGGGTAATATACTGATGACCAATGTTGCTTTATTTTGAATTTCTCACAAAGTTTATCCAGGTCTTTATTCTTGAACTGTCCTCCATTATCAGTCACGATGGATGAAGGTATCCCATACCTGCAAATTATATAGTCTAGGATGAATAAGGAGACTTGTTTACTAGTTGCTTTGATGAGAAGAATCGCCTCTACCCACTTGGTGAAATACTCAGTGGCCGTTATGATGAATTTATGTCCGTTGGATGAAGCAGGATATATCTGACCAATGAGATCAAAGGCCCATTGCTAAAAAGGCCAATGTGTAATGAATGGTATGAGATCCCTCGCCGGGGCATGTATGAGATTTCCATGAAGCTGACATTTCTCACAAGTCTTAGCAAATTTTATGGCATCTTTTTCCATATCTGGCCAGTAGTATCCAACCCGTAATAGTTTCTGAGCTAAAGTAAAACCATTCGAATGAGATCCACAAATACCTTCATGGACTTTCGATAATGCACATTTTGATTCTTCAGTTTCTAGACATCTAAGCAAAGTACCATCCAAACCTCGTCTAAATAAATTGTTAGCTATGATAACATATCGCGAAGCATTTCTAGTTAGGTTTCTTTTCTCGTTATGAGTAAGGTTTTCAAGGATAATTTGGTCACAAAGATAGGAATAGATGTGGCTGTATCGGGATGAATCATGTCCAATAATAGAATAGACTATTTGGGTCTCAGGAGAATCATAAGCAGGGTAATATAACTCTTCCACCAGGAAATCAAAGTGAAAATTGGACTCCTGTAGCTCAGGTATAGATGCCAAGGTAGCCATAGCATCGGCTGCTCTATTTGCTAATCTAGGAATTTGTTGGAATGATACAAAAGCAAAATACTTCTTGAAACCATCTACCATCCTCTTGTAAGGCATCAATTTCTCATCCCGAGTCTGATATGTATCGTTGATTTGATTGATGACTAGCTGAGAATCTCCATAAATATGTAATTCAGCAACCTTCCATTCAATGGCTAGTTTTATTCCATTTACCAATGCTTCATATTCTGCAATGTTGTTTGTGCAAGGGAATAGAATCTTATAAGATTTTGGAATTGAATACTTTTGAGGAGTAATGAATAGTATGCCAACACCTGAACCATTTTGAGTAAAGGACCTATCAAAGAACATCTTCCAAGGTTGTTGAGTAAGATGCATTATTGATTCATCTGGGAACTCAATGTGTAGTGGTTGAGTATCCTCAAGTGGAGCTTCAACAAGTTGATTAGCAATTACCTGTCCTTTTATGGCTTTGCGTTCCACATATTCAATGTCAAATTTTGTAAGGATCATTACCCACTTTATCAATCGTCCGGTGAGTGTTTCTTTATTAAGAAGATACTTGAGTGGATCAATTTTGGCCACCAGCTTGACTGAATGTGCGAGCATATAGTGCCTTAGTTTCTGTGATGCGAAGACTAATGCCAAGCATGCTTTTTTTATTATACTGGAGCTCATTTTGTAAGACACCAATGTCCTGCTGATGTAATAAATAGCTCTTTCCTTTTTGTTGTCATCCTGTTGTGCCAGGAGTGCCCCCAATGATGAATCAGTTGCTGATATGTATAAAATTAATGGTTTACCTTGAATAGGTGGCATCAATATTGGTGGATTTGATAGATACTCTTTGATTTGCTGAAGATGTTGTTCACATTCTTGATCCCAATTGTATAATACGCCTTTCCTTAGTACCTTTGTAAAAGGTTGAGCATTGTCTGCTAGTTGAGAAATAAATCTTCTAATGGATTGGAGACGTCCCTGTAGACTTCTCATTTGACTGATGTTCTTTGGAGGCGGCATTTCCATTATAGCCTAGACCTTCTCAGGATCAACCTTGATGCCCTTCTTTGAAATGATGTAGCCAAGTAGTTTACCAGATGTCATCTGAATGCACACTTCTTTGGATTTAATCAGAGCTTGAACTTTTCCATTCTATCAAGTATAGGACCTAACTCTTGAATATGTGTTGATCTTTTCATAGTCTTCACTAAAGTGTCATCAACATAATCTTCCATATTCTTATGCATCATGTCATGAAAGATAGTTGTAACTGCTCTTTGGTAGGTCGCTCCTGCGTTCTTTAACCCAAATGGCATAACGTTCCAGCAAAAGGTTCCCCATGCATAGGTGAAAGCTATCTTTTCTTGATCTCTAGGAGCAATTTTAATCTGATTGTAGCTGGAGAATCCATCCATTAGTGAGTACATCTCATACCCAACTGTCATGTCGACTATCATATCAATATTTGGCAATGGAAAGTCATCTTTTGGACATGCTTTATTAAGATCTCTAAAATTTGTACAAACTCTGATAGATTTATCTGCCTTTGACACAAGTACTATGTTGGAAATCCATTCAGCATAATCTATCGCTCTGATAAATCCAGCTTTGAGTAGTTTCTCTAGTTCAGCTTTGACCAATAGTGCGACATGCGGGTGCATCTTACGAAGTTTTTGTTTAACTGGTTTTACTCCTGGTGTGATTGAGAGATGGTACATAATGAGATCAGGATCCAAGCTTGGCATATCAGAGTATGTCCATGCAAAATTTATTTTTTTCTCTAGGAATAGCTGAGTGAAATCCTTCAATTCCTCTGCTGATAGTGATTGAGCTACATGAATAATTTGTGGTGTGTCTTGATTCCCAATATTCACTGGCTGAGTTGGCTCGATCAATATGGAAGACCGCTCCTGAAAATGACTAGGCAGTATACCAAGTATCTCACCTTCAGGTGCCTCAGAGAGGTTTTCACCTTTGGGTATGTCCTTTATTTTCTCTTTTTTAGATTCTGACACCGCCACAATGTGGTTTTCGCCATCAGATCTTTTATTTTTATCTTTCTTGTTTTTGCAACTAAGATACTTGATATCCTCTTCAGTCATATTTTCACTCCATTCACTGGTGGAAGAGTTAATAGGTTTGATTGCATTGAGATAATAGGATAATGTATAGTCATTGGCAAAAATAGGTATATCCATGGGTTGATTCTGTAAAGTACAATCAATCAATTCGGGATGTATTAGGGACAAATTTTGGATAGGTTCAAGAGCATTCACGGTATTGTTATCACAGCCGTGGATCGAAAAGTCGAGTTCTAGAATGATACCTTGCGTAAGTGTCTCAAGACCAAGAAGAGTCAGATCATGATTATTAAAGTTCATGTTAATATTTAGTCAATCTAATCCAATAGGCATACTTATAACATCATTGACTAAATCGGACTGGACGCCATGTCGTGGTTTAATAGCAAGAAGACTAGTGGGCAATTTTTCATTGTTTGTATCAAATGATTTAGAATTTGAGGATGAGTGGGTATCATTATGAACAGGACTGTCATTAGAGTCATCAGAATCATCAGAGTTATCTGATGAAGTTTCCAAGTCTCTTTCAGGTGATTTAGTAAGCATATGTATGGTATCAATACTAACATCTTTAATGCTACAAATTCCTTCATATTGTAGTTCATTTGTCATTTGTATCTGACACACCTGTTGACATGGTCTCATTATTTCTACAGCTTTCTATCGTCTACTCCATTCAGCTTCTTCTGGACTGACAACTAGTTCTTGTCCTGCAGCTTCTAACTCTTCCTGTGTAGTGCTATAACTGATTTGTTTTGTTTCAGGATATGGACACATAGATGAGAAGCTTTCTAGTATTGTTCCATCTTTCAATGCTTGTTCATAATTTTCTTGCCTCTTTTGTCTAATTTCTTGTATTTCCTTCTCTAGTTTTAGGTGCATCAACTCTTAAGTATCATCCATGATACCACTAGATTCTTCTGGAGTTTCTGTAGCGGATGTGTCTGAAAGATAGTCAGGACCCCATTCATACTCATTTGAATCAGTCTCTGAATCATCTACCTATTGCCTGCCAGTATATGTGACTGGAATTTTTAATGGTGCAAACAATTCTCTGATTCTTACAAATTCATCTCTTATATCTTTAGGAACCTCAACTTCTTGTATTATCATAGCTGATACCATTGAAGCTTGAGCACTGACTATTTCTTCTTTCTTGACTGTTGATTCCTCTCTCTCTTTTCTATGGTCTTCTTTCATCTGTTTAGTGTTTGCTTCATGTAATATTAAAGGCGATATCTTTTTCAAGCCTTTAGACTTAGAAACATGTTTTTGTTCTGATGTCTTTTTAGGATTGTATCCCAGTCTAGCTTTATCATGTGTGGATTTGGTTTGTAGCTGAATTGGTTCAGTAATACCTTCTTTTTGTTTGCCCAAAGGACCAGTACCTAAGTACCCCATGCACTGAATCATTTTGTAACCACGACCATACTAGTTTGAAGAAATCTCACAATGGCGTACCTCCTCATTTGGACTATCTTCCTTATAGAGCCAGTTAAGCACAACATCCTCTTCTCAAATTTCAATTTTTGAATTGCTACAGCTCTCATCTTCCTTATAGAGCCAGTTATAAAGAGACCATCATATATAATATTCAGAGCTGGAGTTTGGGTTCTCATAGCCTCTGATGGCTTGCCTATAGTTTTGGCGATGGAGGAAGAGAAACTAATTATAATATTGGTTCTATCTTGTAGCTATCCATGCCGGTATCTGTAATCTTCAATCTCTTTTCTAAGTCTTTGATCAATGTTTCTGGATCTTCATTTGGAGAGGCTTCCCTATTATGAGGCACAAGAGTATCTGCACCTTTTGTCAATGCACTACAGATGACATTTGTATCAGCCAGAATATTGACTTCAGCTCCATTATAAGGAAACTTTAAGCATTGGTGATATGTTGAGGGTACTACCTTCATTTCATGAATCCATGGCCTCCCCAACAATATATTGTATGATAATGGAATATCGAGAACCTAGAAAAGGACATCTCTCTCTACCAGTCCCACTCTAATTGGTAATGATACCAAACCTTTGGAGGTCCTCTCTTCTTCATCATAGGCTTTAATTGTTATTTTCTTGCCTAGGTCAATGACATTTTCAGAGAATCCTAGTTGTGTAAGCAGATGATAAGTACAGATATTCAACCCCATGCCTCCATCTATCAAAACATGTTTAACTCTGTGTTTGTGGATCATGGCTTCAATATGCAATGGCGGGTTATGTGGATGATTTAATGAGTTGTCATCTTCCTCAGAGAAGGTCAAATAGTGAGGTGAAGTCAGATGACCCACCATAGACTGAAACTGATCAATGTCTAAATCTTTTGGAACGTTGGTAGTGAGCAATGCTTGGTGTAGAATTTCCTTGTGAGTAGATGAGAGCTGTAGCAATTCAAAAATTGAAATTTGAGCATTTGTCCTTTTCAACTGTTCAACCATGCTATATCCAGAGGATGATGATGAGGAGGTTAATCTTTTAAATTTGTCCAAGGTTGATTCCTTTTGTTTATTTGGCACAGCTGTCGGATTTGATGTTTCTTGAGCCGGTTTGGAAGAGCTAGCTCCTTGGAGGGTGACTTTCTTTTGAGATCTGGTCAGAGCTTTTGCATATCATGATTCATTTGGTTTATCTTGAACTATAATCACATTGCAATGTTCTGAGTGTGAAGGTTCAATCATGTTGATAATGTTGTCATGGCTGGCATAAGCATAATTTACCCTAGCACCTCCTTTGGTCTTTGAGGAATCACCTTGTTCATAAGCAGGCAAAGGGTCTTTAAATGCTTTATGATCAGCATTGGTTGGGTGATTCCCAACAACAACTTTACCAACATCTATGAGATCCTTAATCTCATGTTTTAGCTTCATGCAATTGTTTATGTTATGACCCTTATTCCGATGGAAGTCACAGTATTCATTTTCTCTCCACCATCTTGGTTTGGCATCTGTATCATATGGTCTGGAGTTATCTAGTAGTGTTATCAAGTTGTTTGCCAATAGATTTTTGAAAGCCGACTCATATGATTCTTCAAGAGGAGTAAAATCATGCTTAGGTTTGGAAAGCCAAGGCTTTTCTTTGAACCATTCCTTTGTTTTCTTTGGCTGATTTTCTGCTGCAATTTCAGCGGCTTTAAGCACTTGTGTAGCACTGGCTAGATTGAATATTGTTGATTTTGAGTTGGTTTTGACAGTGTCTACTACTCCATCATTAACAACATTCTTGTTGTTGTCTTTGGCAAATTTCCAATACTTGTTCTTCTCTTTAGAACTGGATCTTGTTTGTGTTTCTTTCCAAGGTCTGATATCTCCCTTTTTTATGAGCACATCTTCCATTCGAATGGCATTATCTACCATTTTGTTAAATGATGGGTGTACTTGCATTTGTATGCTATATTTCATTTCGGGGACCAAGTTATTGACAAATATATCCATTTTCTCAGAGTCCGGGATAGGTCGTGGGTACCTAGAGAACATCCTTCTCCAGCATTGGAGAAAAGTAAGAAGAGGTTCCCCTATTTTCTGTTGAGTATTACAAAGATCGATCATAGTCACAGGATGTCAAATGTTGTATGAGTATTGTTGTAAGAATAGTTGGATTAGTTCTTCGAATGTTTTTATTCCTTTGGGTAGACTTGAGAACCATTCCATTGCTTGACCCCCTAAACTCCTTGGGAAGAGACGCATAAGGTACATTTGATCATGCATGAATTCCATACAAGTAGCACTAAATTCCTTGACGTGCTCTTGAGGATCTGAGGTACCATCATATTTATCAAATTTTGGGATTTCCACTCGTGAAGGGAATAGAGGCATGTGTAAATTCTTGTCAAATGGGAAGGGACATATTGCTTCCAGAGAATATTGGTTTGGGGAATTGTCCTTATTCTTCAGGTCTGTTAGCTCTGTTCACAAAGCTATTAACTATTTGTGTACCATGAGTATAGGTGAGTCTTTCCTCTTAGTAACAAGTGTCTGAACATCATATCCAACAAGAAGTTTAGCACCTTGATTTGCTAGTTCTAAGAAATAGTCTTCCTTTTCTCGGAGCATGATAGCTTTCATCATTTTTCTAAAGTCTTTATCTTTCTGACAGTCAACGATTTCTTTTTCTGGAGGTTCAGTAGCTTCGTCAGTCTCACTTAATGATGAGGAGTCATTATGATTTTCAGGAATATTACGGTCATTTTTGTTTCCATCATTGTTTTCTGTCTCATGTATAGTGGGAGATTTCGATTCATCAAAAATTGGTCTGCCTGATGACGATGGTATGTTAGTGAGGGGGTCCTTCACGTAGAATGGATTATCTTGATAATTGAAGGTTTTCTCTTTGGCTTTTTTCTTACGAGAACTCCTAGTTTGAATAGACATTTTTATGGATTAGTGTGACCTAGAGTTGTTTTGTGATGCAGAGGTCAAGATCAATTTTAGAGCTAGTTTGTTCTATTTAGCGTATTGTTTTGGGAGAAACAACTGAGATTTTGTCTGATTTCAGGAATGATCTATCCTATCTAAGACGTTTTCCTAGGTTGATTCTAAAATTGTAACTAAGAATCAGTCTGATTCAGGAATGATATATCCTATGTAAGACGTTATCTAAGTGACTTGAGTTTGATGGGTAGTTTTGATTGAACTAGCTGAAGGGTGATCGACCAAATCGTGCAACAAAAAAAATGGCAGAGGTACACTATCTTGATCTGTTTTATGCTCAGGAAAATGATAACCAGTATTATGTTCACTGTAGACTGTGTTTTTGGCAATTTTGAATGTTCTGTCTGACAAAACCAGAGACTCGTATGACTGGGTTTTCTGAACCGGACGACAATTTAGCAGTTATAGGATGACAAAAGTTATGTTTCATACGAGTTGTTGTCTTATACCGTACGACTAATGGGCATGTGCAGGATGACAAAAGACTTAGGTCAATTCTGTCTCGTACGAGACAGAATATAGTGCAGGATGATGAATGATTTAAACTCGTACGATAGAGAATTTGATATAGAATGACAATTTAGTAGACTCGTACGACTATTCATAGGGCAGAGACTAAAAATTCTGAGTTTTCTGACTGCTGAGTATGACAAATTCTGAGATGGGCTGATTTTTTACTAGGATTGATACAGACAGAGTTTCGACTTAGGATGGACTAGTTTCTAACACGAATAGAGTTTTGACTCACTGAGTTGAACATTCTGGTCTTCACTGATTTTTGGTATTTCAATTTTTTTTTTCAGGGATGAAAAACACAGAAAACAAGTAGTATTTATAGTGACTCCAATCACAGCATGCAAACCCTAAGGAATTTGGTGAGGAAAGAAAACATTTGCTTGTAGACTCAGGTACACACCCAATAGCTAATCAGAATACAGCCGCTGAGTCTCACGCAATGGATTCTCAACGCCGTATTATCCGACTCCAAACGCTAATGGGGGCACGAAATGACAAGTATCTTGGGAGAGTTACTATCTCTCTTGCACAAAGATTATCCCCCTTTCGGAGAGGAACCGAGTAGCTTCTAATTTTAAATTGGATTTAGTCAGGGATCCATTCGGCGCGTTGAGGTATAAACTCAATTAAGAGGTCTCCCAGCCTTGAAAACCAAGGTTTAATATACCCGAAGGTACAGAGGAGAGCTATTCCCGAGCACTGTCGTTGACTTGATTTTCATCAAATCACGTTTATTTTATAGTGGGTTGGAGTACTTGGCATCTAGCCGTTCCCACTTAGGTCATTCCCCTCACACCAGCCGTAACGTCTTTAAGAGTTTTTCAACCCCTCGGGAGGGCAGGCCTGCTAAAGATGTACAAATCTCAAACAAAGAAAAAGCTTCAAGAGTCTAGATTTTTAATTGTCTAGAAAAAGACAAGAGCATACTCTCCTACCTCTCAGAATTTTCTAAAAAGCACAAAAGACAGATTTGTTCTTTAACCAGATAGCAAGTTAGGTTCCTAAAAAATGAATTTAAAGAATACACGATGTTTAGTTGATTCTCCTTAGGCAACCAGCAAAGACAACAAATCAGTAGTCATATTGTCTTTGTGCAACAAGCAATATTCTTCGACAAGCGTTCTGCAAAAACTAGTTAGGCTGTGAAAAACTCTGAGACAGACAGATAAACAGTCAAGGTCAGTCATCAGAAATGAAAAATATGAAATTTTGCCTCTTTTACCAAAAAATACAGAATCGTACGATAGAGTCTCGACTCGTACAAGATAGGAAACAGTAAAGCATGAGACCAGATTGTTGATGATGTTGGCTTGTACGGAAGATGATTACTACTCGTACGACAGAGTGTATGCTCGTACGACTGGCGTGTCTACTCGTACGATAATATGTTTGTAATTCGTGCGACACCTGCAATTTGTCGTTTCATCCTGTAAGAATTGTTGTACGAGATGTACGGACGAAAAACCAAAAAATTTGAAACCTGGAAAATAAGAAAAATAAAGTAGTCAGTCTTGGAGGCTGAAAAAAAATGTAGTCTTCGGGCCCCACGGTGGGCGTCAGAAATGTGTGTGTGAAAAAGTGAACCTGTAGCTGCAAGCACAACACTTCAATTAAGTCATTATATGCATGGTTAGTAATCAATAATCAATAAGAAATAAACCATAGCAAAGTGACTAATTGCCTTCTACAAGATGCGAGTATAAGATTTCTCTCAGATTTTTTATAAGCAATACTAGTGACTAGACTACACCAAGATGAAGGATTTAATCTATATGATATTAAGCTATATGGATGCAAGATGGATGAGTAATTCAAGCAAATTCAAGCAACAATGCATGCAAGCAATAATGAATGTAAAATGGATGCAAGTAATCTAAAAAAGCACAATGATTTCAATGACTCCAGAGCGAAATTAGCGTGATAATAATTTCCAAGCGTGTTCTCAAAAATCTCTGGGGTGAATTGGAATGAGAGCTGAAGACTGAATTTATAGAGAATTACAAAAAACTCAATCTAGGATTAATTGAAAATAATTGAGAAATCAGGTTGAGTTAACCTTGAGATAGATTCCATTTATAGTTTAACTGAAATGCATTCAAATTAGAAGTCCAAGTTGCATTGGAAAATAATAATAAATTAATTCCATGCACATCTAATAAAAATAGATAATTCTTCAATTTAATCAAGAAAAGAGTTTTCTTAATGCAACTGAACTTCTTTTTCTGAAAAGCTTTGAGTTCCAATTTTAGAGAATAATTCAACAATTCAATTAAATTGCTTTTCTGATTTCAAGTTCTAAATTTATAAAAAGAAATAATATCTCAAGTTTGATTTCTCTCTCTCTTCAATTCTTTTTTTTTTTTTTGACTTTTGTTTTGTTTCAATTCAACTCTTTGTAATAAATTAATTCATCTTTTGTAATAAATTAATCCTTTCGCATGATTGAATGGCAATTTTATTAATTAATTAAATATGCAAAGATATTTAATAAATTAAAATGGGATAATTGATCAAAATGATTATTTTTGAAATAATTCAATTAATTAAATAAATATTTAATTAATGTTGAGTGGTTGATTTGCCATGTGATTTTTGATAATTAAGGAATTAATAATGTGCTCAAGATTGATTTAATTGCCTTTGGTTAGGACCTTGGTGATGTTGTTGAGATCAGGGGCCCATGGTTTAGATGACCAATTTTAGGGTATTACACTAACCAACTAGGGTTAGGCTACAAAAAGAGAGGATTAGATTAAAAAAAGACTAATTTGATGGTTGGGTGCCCTGAAGATCTTTGCTTAGATTGAGGAGAAGGAATCCCTAAAAATGAGGAAGCTCCTATATTGGGATGGCATCTGATTATCCTTTGTTAGACCCATAAGTCTTCTATCTGTAATAAATGAGCATGGTCAGTCGAAAGGAAGCATCTACAGGAGCATGACGGAGTAATGGCAATCATCCCTCGACCCCCTGAAAGTGGTTGGAGATGGATCTGGTCTGATTGGGCCATCGACGGGTTAGAAACTAAATTTTGACCTATTAAGTTGACAACTACTATGTACACAACTATTTGAATTTTAATGTCCACCTCTAGTTTGAATTTGGGCCTGATAATTCTGATACTTAATATAAATACAGATCCAATAGCCAAGAAGATGAGAGGGGGGGTTGAATCATACAAACTTAATCATCCATAAAAACATCAGATTCAACCTCGGTAACATATATATCAGTCATATAACCAAAAACTATCAAACATGCAAACTCAAAAGCTTATGAACAATATAAACCTTATAACACCAAATTTAACGTGGAAACCCAAAAAGGGAAAAACCACTGTGGGATTTCTGACCCACTAAGAAATATACTCTTCTAGAGTATGCTCGGTTAAAAGAAAATCCTGTTAAAGATTACAAACACATTACTAGATGTGACCCGGTTAAGGGATTTCCCTCAAATCTGTTAGGATCTTCACTTTGTTAGAAGTGACCTTGTCAAAGGATTTCAAACACTCAATCAGAATGTCACCTTGTTAGAGGATTTACATATAAGACTGTTAAGTCCACTCGGTTAAGAGATTTCCTATCACTTTCACAAAATAACAGTAATACAATCTATCTGCAACTTCACATCTAAAATGCTAAAGCAGATTCCTACTTGTTCAATACAATCTAGACATAGAACTAATCTTGTCTATCTGCTGGGCATCAATACTATGTTATTCTAACAGGTCTTCAAGCTTCTATGCTCGGTAATCACTATGTAGCATCCCTATGCATACACTTGCCCGCATACATTGTTTATCAACAATTTCCTATTTATAAACAATCTTCTAACCGCTTAATCTCCTTGATCACATTTCCCATGATCAATCATAGCCATCAGATCTTCAATCTTGTCTAGGTTCATTGTATCTTTCAATCTGAAAATGTTTTACCCCGCCTTGGAACTTGCACATTCACCTTGGAACTTGTGTTAGGGTAATGTGGTTCAATCTGAGCTGTAGATCTTCTTGCCGACTTTCCATTGCCTTAGATTCATTTAACAAACTTCTTTTACGGCTTGCCAATCATTGATCTGCTCTAGCTCATCAACTTCTTTCATTAAATATCACATGTAAACATTTAATGCATTCTGTTATAGCTTGGTTACAACTCGATGAATACTAAACTTCACTCGGTAGACATTCTATCTTCATTAACCGACTGTGATAACCTTAGGGTTTACCAACTAGGTTCCTTAGGGTTTATCGACTAGGTTCTTTGCTTGATAACATAGTATAGTATTAACCTTTACATTTTACAACATATGTATGATGTTAAAACAATCTAAAAAATCAAGATCTCATCATTGTCTGACTCGGTAGAGTTGCCCATTGAATAACTTATCCCCTTATTCATCATATTCTTTCCTGTGTCTTTACCGACTTCTTTATAATCTTCATATCATATTTCTTAAGATATAGCAACATCATACTGAATTAGAAAATCAATTGCTTGACATCAATGACAAAATAATAATATCAAGACAATAAAACATCTTTAATCATTTATGTCCATAATCATCAACAACCTTCTCAATATCCTTATAATTTAATATTGCCAACAAGGCCATTGGATCCTCCTAATCACACATGGATGGACAGTTGAGGTCATGCCACAAGGTCTCCAAAGGGGCCCATAAAAGAGTTTAAAATAGGGTTTTCAATCTCCCCCTTAAGCGAAATTGAGTAGTTGAGATTGCCCTGAAAACCAGCCAGCCCCACCAGCCTCATCACTAGCCTTATTGTTGTCTCACAGCCAAAGATAACCTCTTTACATTAACTATCGCTAAATAATAAATAACCATTTACTCAGCCAACATTTATCGCTATATCGTAGGGATCAAGCGGCAGTTAGCCATAACCATTGCGACCTCTTGATATTCGTATTTTCTCTTTATATCGCTAGCCATCGCTATTTCACAACCTTGTCCGAGCAAATAGCCTTGATTGTTGTGAAATTATGAAAACCACCTTTCTTCCTTGTCTGCATCATTTTTTCGCAAGGTGGACCCTACCAACAGCCTTAACCAATGAGAAACAATGATAAACAATACTTAACATGACCATTATAGTCCACATCATTGTTTCACGAAGGAGACCCAACCCTGAGCTCCAACTGCCAAGAAACCACGAAAACCAAAGCAGTTATTGCCATATTGTAGTGGGGACCAAAAGGAAAGGCCCAACTTCTACAAATCGGTGATAAACCAATATAAAACTCCCACTAGCTAGAAGCGGGTGAAAGTGGTTGTTCCTGGGATGAAGAAGGGACCCTCCAATCGATAGCCCTTAATTAAAACAACCACTTTGTCTAGTCAACGAATGAAAAGAATAAGGCCGAAAAGATTTTAAGGCAAAAAACCTTAGGGTTTAGGGTTTTAGACCTTAGAGAAATAGATAGGGTTTTAGCCATCTGAAGATATCTCCAATTGGTTGTTTGTATGGCTAAGGTTGACACAAAAATGGTCAACAAGTCACTTGCTTGTTCCTCAGAGAAGTGTATGTTTGTCTCTTTAGAAGAAACTTTAGCATTGTCAACTATCTTCACAAGATCATTAAGTCTAGCCTCGCAAGATTTATTGGATGAGAATTTCGTGGCAACCTCATCTTTGGCTCTTATTGCCCATGAGATGCCTGGTACTAATTTGGCCTTCATGCATTTTTGGGCTTGTCATCCCTCCCCTGATGATCAAGATTGGGAGGATGATGATCTAATCATGGATGATTAATTGAGTAATGCCTCTCCTTATCTTTAGATTAGAGTGTGTTTGTCGCTTTATGTTCCGCCATACTTGTCTTTATATGTTTATGCTCTCTCAAAGGACCCAAGATACTCTATAGGTACTTGGATACAGGGAATACTATTTTTCATACATTTCTCCTTTTTGTTTCATCTTTCTTATTTTTGTCGTATATTAATTTTGAACATTCAAGGATGATACAAAGTTTTGAGGGAATTTAGGCCTTCTTCCATGTTGACCCAATTTTTTATTTCTCTCCCTACTTTCATGTTCTTTTCTTCATGATTTGAATACTTTGGGAACATGATGAGTACTTATATGGAGCCATATATATGTTCTAATTTCACTACTACAATCCTATCGACCCCGAATAATTTGATCTCCCTATCTCTTTATGTTCTTATGGATGTTGTGGGTGTTATGTGTTATCTATTCCAAGGTAGTATTCCATGGATACATATCATTATGCTTTCATGACACAAAATCTCTTCGCCTTAGACTGATTAGTGCCCCTCTCCATGTAACACATCTCATTCTAAGTGGGGTCTATCATATCCATATTCATATTCATATTTCTCATATTTCATATCACTTGTCACATATTTCTTTTAGAAATATGACTCAACTTCTTATTTATTGTCTAGCATGAGGGAAAATCGCTACACTTCTATCTCTTTTTATCTCTATGTATTTTCTTTGGTTGCCCTACAACATAGTTTGTAGCAGTCATAGGTCATTTGTTCGTATTAAAATCTTGCATAGCCCAAGTTTATACCCAAACATATTGGTGTTGTCTAAATGATCTAATATCTAAATGACGTCTTATGATTTCTATTTGATTTCTATGGTCATTTTTATGTCTAAATTTTCATTTTTCATCTAACATGTTTGTGATGATATGACTCAACACTATCTCATCAAGACTTGATCTAGATCTCTTGTCTAGGGGAAATATTGCATGAGTAGAAGACTTTGCTTCCCCTTCACATCTTTGGTATATAGTTGGGTAAAGGCACAATGTTGTTTCACAATTTTATAAAGGAAGTGGCCAACACAACTAAAACTATTTAACTCTAACTGCATAAAAGTGATATTTCTAAATTGAATTTCAAAATGATGTAAACTGATCAAATATAGAAATATTCATGAAATTTATGTCTATTATTTTAATTTTTTTTTTTAAATTTGACATTTGTTGTATATATTCAAAGAGAGATTTTTTATTGTTGAAAAATGCTAAAAATCAGGGGTTATCACCAAAAAAACTAAAAAATGAACTTATTTTTTATTTATTTTAATTTTCCAAATAAAGGACACATATATGCAATGTTAAAAAATAAAAAAAATTTGACGTATATTTTTCTCGTAAAAATATTTTTAAGTTCAACATAGCTGAATTTGGCAGTTTTCATTCAGTGTTACCTTTTGTCTACTAAATTTATGATTATCAAAAAAAAAATATACCCTTTTCAAGAAGATTCTCTCATCTAGTGAAAAATGTATTTTTAAAATTTTTTAAATATGATTTAGTATTTTTTTTTAATTTCTAATTAGTTCATTTTTAACTTAAAAAACCTACTCGCAATGTTTAATTAATAAAAAATATTAAAATTAATCAAAATACTAAAAAATTATGTTTAGATTCATGACTTCGAGCTCTACAAAAGGGTATTTTTTATTTTTGTAAAAAATATTTTGCTTGAAGAAAAATTGAGCAGAAGTGAAAAGTTTCAGAAATACAATCAAAATAGGTGATTTGGTTGCCACATCACTTGCCACATAGGTGAGTCTAGCCATACTGAGTTCGGCCAGACTATTTGAATTTTTTTTGAAAAAAACTAAAGTCAAGCGTGCACAAATTGTTATAATGGCACCAATAGTCCAACCGAACTCTCGACACCATTTAGGTGCCATGCCAACGACACGGAGCACCACGTGGTTGGGTGGTAGTCCCACTGGATTGATTTTGGCCAAACTACCCCAAGTTAGCCCCAAGTGCGAAAAAGCCGAACTACCCCAAGTTATCCCCAAGTGTGACACAACTTCATGCTTTTGCCCATCTCTCATACCTCTTTTCTCTCTCTACTTTAGCTTGCATCTCCTTTCTTACATGCTCACTAAAGTGGTGGCAAAATGTAATGTCATAAATTGCACCATTATGTGGTAAAATTTCACGTCGCATGGGTCTCCACTTTAGCTAAATCAAAGACAATACTCAAATTCCATTCTGCCAACCTTTCTTTCCATGTGTCATGTTTGTTTTCCTGACTATTAGGTCTGAATTGTTCATGGATGCATGTGTGTTGTGGAGACATATGTGTGTGATACTTACATCCCACAAATATCCATTAATGATTTTTCCATTAGAGCATTAAACTTCTTGATTTTTTTCAGTGCAATGCACCTTTACACTTGCATTGACATCGAGATAACTGTCAATCCGCTATACCTTTCAATTTGGGCTTCATTTCATCCCTCTAGCTCATTCATTTTTCTCTCTCATACACTCTAAATCTTTCATGTACTCTCTAAACCATTTTTTATAGTTATCAAATCATAATTATCGCTTATCAAATCTCTATCAACTTTGGTAATGTCTCCATTCCTCATTCTAGTGAGTTATGCAACTTCTGTTACATTGAAGGGAGGATATCTCTTTCTAGGTTGTTTGCACATTTCATTGTCTTTAGTTTAAGTATATCTCTTTACTTCATTGTTCTTGTTTATATCTCTTTGATCATTTTATCATAATTGTGTTCTTAGGTTGTTCATGGAGGTGGAAACACCAAAATGGGAGTTTGACCATGGAAAACCTCCAAACATAGTCACCCCCAATATTTCCTCCCCAGTCTTATGTGTGTAGGTATCAATGAAAGAGGGTGTTGTTTGGACTAGAAGCTTCATATTGTGGACCCTTTGTGAGTATCTCTTTGTTTTCACTTGTCATTTTTGTTATCTCCTTTTTGTCCTACATTTCACCTTTTAGCATCTTTTATAGTATTTAGCCTGCAAAATACTATACTTGTTACTTGGTACTTTCTAGGATGGTTCATGGCACTCTATCCATATAGGACACTTGTGTGCCATGCTATTGTCCTAGACTCATGTGTGCACCCTTGGCAAAGGGCTTACAAATTTGTCCAGAAGATCCTCATAACCTATGTTTTAATCTTTTGTGAACTAAATATTGTTTTTGCTATTATAATTTAGTCACACACACATTTCCCTTCTAATGAGTAAACATAGAGGTTGTAGTGCCTCGAAGGTTTTCTCAGAGTGAAGAGTTTGATTTCAAATCCTTGAGGGATCTGACCAACCTTCATAGTGGTTCAATTTTCCTCTACATTTTTAAATTTTGAAATGATGTAAACTAATAAAATAATTTTTTTATCATATTTTATTTTTATATGTTTATAAAATTGAAAAATTATTTAAAATTAATTTTTTGTAAAATTGATATTGTAATTTAATTGTTAATAAAATGTTGAGAAATAAAGTCAAGTGAGATGACACTTTTAAATAGTTAATTTAATTATTTTTCCTTCAATTTTTATTTTATTTTATTTTTAACTTGAAACTTTAATACATAGAATAATTATTTTCTTATTTGGATAGATATATACTTTTAAATATATCTTAGAGTTAGTGTGTATTGTAAACACAATTATTTTTATGCATTAATTTTTGTCTTAATTATTTATCTAATAAGAAAAATCATCTTGACATGGATTTTTTTAGTGTGACATATTTTTTATTTTTTTTAAAAATAAGCTTTATTATTTTTCTTGACAAGACAATCAACCTTATATTTTGATGTGTTGGCAGTTGACACTCATCCGATGGATATCAATGCTTGATTAGTGGTTTACGGTTGTCATTGATGGAAATTCTTCTTGACATTTCTATCTGATAATCACGGATCTTGATATCCAGAAGCAGATGTCAATCGGTAGCTAGTTAACCGGTATTTATGGTTGAGCAGAGCAGTTTTGGTCCAGAAGCTTTCTGGAGATTGCGATGTTATGAATCATGTATAGGATGATTGGGCCGACATAGAGACATCATTTTATCACCTATTTGGTGATCCACATTTATGCTTGGTGATTTGGTCAAGCCGACATATGACTACACGTTACATTAGTAGGTCGACTTGATGAATGATCTATTTTGTGGTTGTGGATATATGAGACCGATGCAAAAGATCTTTTTGGTGTATGGTATGATTGTATGCAAGCGAGTGGTGATCAAGAATCCATTTTGGCATAGTTTCACGTGTGCATTCTTGATCTGGTAGCAAACTGAGATAGAGAATAGAGCAGAACAACAAAGGTGATTCAGTCAGAGATCTGGCACTTAACTGGAACTCATCCAGGCATTGTAGATGCTATTTTGGAGTTCATTCATGCAAGTGTGCCTGAATGCAAGTGCATTCCCCATATTTCAATATTGTTTTTCTATTGGCCATAGTGGAATAATATTGTGGGTTCAAATCCCACCGTGGTTTTCCCCATTTGGGTTTCAACGTAAAAATCTTGGTGTTATGATTTTGTGGTTGGTTGTTTTAAGCTTTTGCATTTCAATTTCATGCTTATACTTTTGATGGCTTAAAGTTAAATTAGAAACTGGTGGAACACTGATTCACCCCCCCTCTTAGTGTTCCTTGATTCCAATATGATGTTGATGATTTAATTTTAATAAAAAAAATAATAATAAATACAAATGATAATTTAAATATTAAAAAATGAATATTGTTTTTTTTTTTTGATAAAAGTGGATATAACCACTAAACTATATTAAATTTAAAATTTTTTTTTTTACAATGTCTGGTTCAAAAAGCACTGAAGGGAAAGAACTAGTACGAAAACCCTTTAGTATTGCTTAAGTAGCACAAGCCTATTCTACCCAATACCAAATGCCCATTGGCATAGTACATCAAAAAACCCATCCCAATTACATAAGCCACATTAGATATAAAGGAAGCCACCAATAGAAGCATATAGAAGGAAGATTAAAGTATGATCATTGAAGGATGCATATCCATTGCTGCCAAAAAATACCAGTCTAAACCACTCCTGTCTATGAAACACAATTCTCCAACCACTAGTTAGAATGATACCACATAGCAGAAATGAAACCATAATCAAACACCCTATCAAAATAAACATTGTGATCTAGTATAACAGAACCCACACCAAAGAAAAACCACACCAAATAAGGAGGTAGATGAAGACAACAACTATGCCCTTCTTTACTTCAAAAATTCTAAAACCGAGGAAGGGATCTCATCCACACTTACCTCTCGCATATTAGCATCACTATCAATGGCTAAATTAGCCAAAAAATCTACAATCTTATTCACTTCCCTATAACAGTGGGAAATCAAGAAAGAATAAAAAAAGTCTAATTTTTGCAAAATATGATCAAGTATATATTGTAATTGCCAACAATTCGACTTCTTTTTCATGACACTTTGAATAATAACCATAGAATCACCCTCAATTATCAAGTCCTTAATTCCCAAAGATATAGCCATATCCAAACCAAAGGACAAAGCAAAGAATTTTGCACAATTGTTAGACTTGAAACCAATCGCATGACAACGAGCATGAATAAATCTTACCTTATGATCATAAATTACCATACCTGCCCCTGCCAGGCCAGGGTTCCCACGAGAAGTACCATCAAAATTCAATTTAAAATGCCCTTGTGGAGGAGGTTTCCAGCAAGCAAAATTTATCTTACTTTTAGCATTAGTCTTATTTAAAATAGATCCATAAGAAGGTAAGACTGATAACATTCTCCAAACTTGAGTTACCCTACCATCCCAATGAGAAAAAGAGGTAAGGGTTTCCAAATTCTTATAGATAAAAGACAAAGCAACTTCAGAGATGGAAGATTCAATCCTCAATAAAACATCAGCCAAGGAAGAACTTGTTTGTTTAAAAATCCTATTATTACACTCTAACCAAATATTCCAAATCACAATAGATGGAGAAATAATCCAAAGACATGCATAGAAAGATGAGGCAAATAGGAGATGCCAGGCTCTAAAGTGGGAAAGGAGATCCTTACCAATAACAAAGGAAAGATTAAGCTTTTCAAACAACCACTACCAGCAAGCATAGGCAAAATCACAATGAAGAAACAAGTGTGCAGAGGATTCTAAATTTTTATTACAAAAGACACAAGAAAATAGTGCAGTAATACCCAACCTGTCCAACCTCCTATAAGGACCCTGTCCTGCACTGCTAACCAAGCAAAAGCACCAGCCTTTGGGAGGCAAGCCATATGCCAAAATAGCTTGTATGGCCAAGTAGATAAATCTTTAGCAACCAAGAGAGAATTATAGCCATCCTTAACTGTGTACTTACCAAAGATATTCCTTGTCCAGATAAGCTCATCGTCAGCATCAGAAAGAATTATTACTCTCTCCGCCAACATCTTTTCATATTCCAATTTCACATTTTGATCAATATCTAAAAACTCAATTGATTTCCATTTTGCCACCTTAAGATTCCCACTATACTCAATTTCAAAATAATCAACCACAAAGACACCCCAAAGGGAAGAAAGAGTGGAAATTAAAGGAGACCAATCCCTCGAGTTCACTAGAGGGGGATGTCCATTCCAAACTTCCTCCCAAAACCTAACTTTTCTACCATTATGAATAATCCATGAGAGGTGAGGCAAAATCACTGATCTACATTTACATAGAAAATTCCAAATAGCTGAACTAGATGGTAAATTAGAAACTTGAAAAACATATTCTCTTGGTCCATTATTTAAATATTGAGCAAACATAATTTGTGCCTAGAAAGGAGAATGGTCTCTCATACAATTTCCAAACCAACTTAGCACCTAAGGCTAAATTCTGATTTTCCAGACTCCTAATGCTTGTGCCCCCAAGGTTTGTAGGCAAACAAACTTTATCCCATGCTACCAGAGGGAGTTTCTTCTTACCATCTTTATTATTACTCCAAAGGAAGGACCTAAGAGTATCTTGCAAACTAACAAGAGCCACTTTCGGAGACTGCAAAACAGACATGAGATAAATAGGAACAACATTTAGGACTGACTTAATAAGAACAATCTTACCAGCCAAAGATAACCATCTATGATTCCAGGATAGGATCCTTCTAGAGATAATTGAAATGATCTTATCCCAAAACTCAACTCTATCCTTCTTAATGAAGAAAGGTATACCAAGATAAGAACAAGGAAGATTTCCAGATGCAAATCCCCAAAAGATCTTCAATCTATCCTGAACCAATTGTGAAGCATGAAGGAAAAAAATCTTTGACTTATCAACATTGATTCTCTGACCAAAAAAGGATGCATAATTCTGTATTATCCCCTTTATCACTCTTGCCTCACCCAAAGAGGCCTGACCAAATAACAAGGTATCATCTGCAAACAAGCAATACAAAATGCTTTGTGGAACATTCTGAATCCTAATTCCCTTCCAAAGCCCTCCTAGCTTAGCGGCTCTTATAGCCCAACTAAACGTTTCAGCTAGAAGAATGAACAAGAAAGGAGATAGGGGATCCCCCTACCTCAAACCCCTAGAAGAGGAGAAAAAACCACAAGGGGAGCCATTAATTAGAACCAAGAACCCTACAGAAGAAATACAAGCACGAATCCATTTGACACATGCCTTGGAAAAACCCAATTTAAGTAGAACAACACACAACGCCCCCCATTCTACTCTATCATATGCTTTCATCATATCTAATTTGAGGATCATGGTCGAGATTCTCTAAGTAGAAATAGAATGCAGAACCTCATGTGCCACTATAGCTCCCTCTATCGTCTCCCTTCTTGGAACAAAACCACCTTCTTCTAAAGAAATGATCTTAGGTAAAATTTTAGCCAACCTTAAAGAAATAACCTTGGTAAAAATCTTGTACAAAGTATTACATAAAGCAATAGGGCGAAAATCAGCAAATGTCTTGGTAACCTCTTTTTTAGGAATAATTGCAATCATTGTATTATTAAGCTCTTTCAAAACAGGCCTATTCCTTCTAGCTTCCTCAAGGGCCAATAAAAAATCATTTCCCACAAAATCCCAACATTTCTGAAAAAATAAAGGAGTAAAGCCATCCGGTCATGGAGCCTTATCAGGGTTCATTAAAAAAACAACATTCTTAACTTCATCCAAAGAAAAAGGAGACTTCAACATTTTATTATCTTCGAAAGATACCAAAGAAGGAATATTAGAAGAAATGTTATTATGAAGATCTCCATGCTCCGAAGATAATAGTGACTTAAAAAACCTAACTGCCTCTGAAGCAATATCCTCCTATTTTCTTAAAAGTCTTTGGAAGACTCAATACAAGATATCCTATTTTTACTTCTCTTAATTTTTGTTGAAGAGTGAAAATTTTTTGTATTTCTATCACCATCTAAAAGCCAAATCTCCCTCTTTTTTTGGCTCCAATAGATTTCTTCTCTGGACAAAACTTCTTCAAGCTCTACTTTTAGCAATTTTAGTTCATCAAAAACAAGAGGCACCAAACCATGTTGAATCACATGTGAATTAAGACATTCAATCATATCTTGAATCCTCTATTTTTCCTGAAAGATGTTCTTAAAATGCAAGATATTCCATTCTCTAATATTAAATTTCAAAAATCTTAACTTCTTAGCAATCTGAAACATTCGGGATCTAGAGCAATAAGGAGCAGAACTCCACCAATTTTTGAGCAAAGGCAAAAAGGAAGAATCTCTAAACCACATAGGTTCAAATTTAAAGGGTGACTTAAAAGGAGCTTTATCTTCCAGAATTGATAGGGAAATTGGAAAATGATCTGACCCCGAAACTGGAAGAATAGAGGAAAAAAATTCGAACTCTGAATCAATCCAAACATCTGATAACAAAAACCGGTCTAACCTTTCCGCAATCTGAGAAAAATCTCTTTGCATTATTGAAGAGGTGACAAAAGTAATCATGATAATTTTGAAGTCACTGTGGTGTTTTCACAATTACTACCTAAGGTAAGCTAAACTTTCACAAAGAACCCGTTCATTTCTCCCAGAACTATAGTTCGAAATGTTTTCACAATTACTACCTAAGATAAGCTAAACTTTCACAAAAGTAGGAAAAAATAAATAAGTTGAATTGTAAAAAAACCACAAAGAGGCAAACAAAAGCACAAATCATTTGGGAACATGCTAATAAAGGCTACAAGGCTAAAATAAGCTATAAAAATCTAGATAAGGTTGACCTAGGAGAATGATAGGTTAGGGAAGAATAGTACATCATGAGTACATGGTATAATGTTATTTTAGAGTGTTGGACCATCATAATAGTTGATTGTCAACTTGTTGCAACATGGTGCAAAAATGAGCACTTAAAACTCTAAGTTGAACAATGAGTTTTTGGAACAACCTAATGATATCTTGGAATGATATCTTAAGAGTTGAACATATTTTTAAATGTATAAATAAATATTAGATGTGTTTTTAACTATTAATTGTCTTACACTTGCTATAAATTCATCTATATTCTCATAAGCCAAATCAAGTGAGGAACCTTCCTTCTACTATTATGCACATTTATGTATAAGAATGTACAAAACACTACTTGGACACCAAATATCTATATAAAGTGTGGTCTAGGGGAAAATCCTACCTCAAAAAGAAAATAGAAACATAGTTAACCAATACACAAAAATTCATATGAATAGAAGACTTTATAAATTGTGTATTACTTCTATTGAATCAAAGGAGTGAGTAGAATACAACATACATGTATATAAATATATAACAACTAGCTTTGTAAATTGAAATACTTAAAATTGACATATATTTTTCAAATCTTGAAATGATGTAATTAACAAACATAGATTTTTTAGTGTATTTCATGACTGTAGTGTTAAAAAATTGCAACCCTAGCAATTTACGACTGCATTAGGGTCCTCACGTACGTGAACTAAAATCCTCTAGCGTGATCAAAGACTGGGGAGTGCTCGGCTTGTGAAAATAGCTTCTTCCTTGGCCTCCGCATCACTTTGTCCGCACTCTGCCCTAGAGAAAGGGGTAGGAGAGGGGCATGGTGCACGTATCCCCCTTGGACAGAGGCATGGTACCATTTTCCTCCCAAGACAGGGGCCTGGTGCCCCTATCCCTGCCCTATTTTGGGGCAGGACCTTTCTAGAGCATGCATTGTGGGTTGTGCAGTGAGCAGGAAATCTCCCTGATATCGGCTCGTGATGAAATTCAAATCCTTCAAACATGTATTTAAGGGGACATTCTCTCTCTCATTTGCATAGGTTCAAGAGGTGGAATTTCGATAAGGTCATAAGCGATCAAGAGCATTCAAGCATTCTTTTTCCAGCATTGAGAATTCTCAAGTCTCCCTTCAAAGCTAGGTGTTGCATTCAAGTCAAGGATTCAACCATTGAAGAGGAGATCCCTTTCAACATTCAATTCCACACAAGCATTTCTATCAACATTGCTACTACAACCTCCCTTGAGGTGATTTACAATTCAGTCTTTCATTTACATCTACTTGCAAGTACTTTCTTTCATTACTTGGTTAATTCCAAAACTGGGGTTTGACCTAAAGGAAAACCCTAATCCCAACACATTTCCCTCTCTTTTCTGTGTGTAGGTTGCTGGTGCACAGTTGTACTTTCGGATTCGGGCTTCATTTGCAAAGATAGAAAAACCCTTTTCATTTCGCAGATTTTTCGAAGGACGGTGTACATTCCCGCCACGGTCTAGACAACTTTTTGTCAAATTTGCAGGGCGAATTTGTCTCGGCATTTTACTTTCATATCTAGGTGTACAACTTCATCTCATATTCAGATCTCAAGTTTTAATTGATTCTTTGTCACTTTTGCAATACATAATTTAATCAATTTCCTTTCCATTTCAAACAAGGAAGAAGGGGTCATCCTAACATTCTTAACTCATTCAGAATTCAATCTATCATCTTTGTGTGGAGATTGAATCTAGTGAATTATCCCTTATCTTCCTAATGTAATGGTGAAAAGTGCTTGAAGGATAATCAATAAGTGAAACTCTCATCTCTCTTTGACAGAAAGGGTTAGTTTTCCTCTTGATCTATCACTCATCATTTTCCCACTATTACATTTTGGTGAACCCGACATCTTGCATGCTATCCTTTGAACAACATTGCATATTTTTCATTTACAAGTTTCAACTTTCTGCAAACTTAGTGGTTAATTCATCAAAAACCCTAGTTTTAAATTTAAAATCAAACTTGTGATTTGTAAAATATTTCTTGTGGTTATCTTAGATCTAAAAATTGCTTTGTTTGTTAAATTCAATTTCCTCATTGTCTTGTTCAATTTGTAATTAAAATTTACAAAATTAAGAGGTTACTTGCTCAAACCCTAATTTTCAAAAATCATATTGAACTTGTGCAAAAATTGAATTTCCCTTTAATTTTCAAATTTCTGATTGTTCTTAGATTTGTTTTCATTCCTACAATTCAAAATTTCAATTTCCCCCCTTTTTCCCAAAATTCAAATTTCAAAATTAAGTGGTTAGGTCATCAAACCCTAATTTTTAAAATTAATTGGATTTTGTGTGAATTTCAAATCAATTTCATTTACATTTAGATTTCTAAACATTTTCCAAGGTGTCCCTATCCATTAGGTTTGACCCTTTTCAAAATTGCACTTCAATTCTTCTTTTTCTTCAAAACCCTAATAGGGTCCTATTTTCACATTTGTGCCTTCATTTTGCCCATCTAGAGATCATAAAATTCACCATTTTTTTGGATTTAGCTTTAAAATCATTGTAATGACCATCCCTAAAAAAATTTGAAAAAATTTGGTCAGACCATGTGTGTTCCCGGCACGGTCCTCGGCTTTTTTCCTGAAATTTTGAGAGACTATTATGATTGTATTTAATAGCCTAAATTCGGAAGATTCGCTGATTTTATCGATTTTTGAACCCTCTAGAATCGGAAGTACCTTCAGAATTCAACATTTTAAATTTCAATTATTTTTTTAAAATTAAGAGGTTAATTATAGTCTGCCCTGATTTTAAAAATTCTGATTTTAAAATTAAGTGGTCTGCCCTTGGCTCTAATTTTAAAATTCCAATTTCCTTTCACTTTTGGAAATTGTGTCATTCCCTTTCTCCAACAAAGTTCAAATTGTGTAATCATTATTTTCTTAAATTTTGCATTACTCAATTTTATAAGCTTTGTCCTACAATTCAAAATTTAAATTTTCCCTCTAGTGCATGAGTTTTACCACTATTAGTCCTACCTATCATATCCCCATTAGACAAAGAATTAGAATTAAGGCTTCCCAAGGTTTAATTACTGAGGAGATGGACCCTAATTTGGGTGACTTCTTTAATGAGGATCGTGCTAATTCTTCCCATCCTAATCATGTGCCTATTCACCCCATTGATGGATCCCATGATGAAGAAGAAGCTTTAACTAGGGTTTCTTTAGATCAACTGTCTACATTAGAGAATCAATTTGATAGCTTTCAACAATGCCAAATGTCCCAAGAATACCTTAATAGTGAAGCTCTTCCATTAATTGAAGGTCTTAAGCGCATGCTTCAAAGCGATAAGAATGTAATTGATATATTGCATGACATTTCCCATATTGTTGATTCTAATTTCATGCCTATCAAGAGTTGTGCTAAAACCCTAGGTTATTCACAACCTTCAACACAATTCAATTCCTCTATTCCTTTGACTAATCCTATGGCTAGTATTCCTACTTTCACATCAAACATCATGGCTACTTCAACTGAAAATGTCATTCCTAAAACCATTGGTCATGGGGGCAATCCCTCTTCTTCATTTAATCCTCCATCGATACCTATGTCTTCCATTAGTGTTCCTATTATTCCTCAACCAATCACTGTGACACAAGGGGGTAATTCCTTCAACAACTTTATTCCTCCTTTAAGTGTCCCTTTTCCTACCCAATCATCACCAATGCCTACTTATCATAATGTCTCACCACCTTATTCTCAGTCTATGCCTTCTTTCAACAACATCACACCACCTTCTCAACCACCTATGTCTAACATGAATTCTTCTACCGAAATGACAATTAACAATCTTGCTCAAACTGTGTCTTCCTTACAACAACAAATTGCTTCTATGAGTCAATCCAAGTTTAGTGTGCCCACCTTTGATAATGCGAGCCCACTTTCTCTTGATATTGTTAAAGGTGTACAACCTAAACATGTTGAGATCCCTCAATTGGAACTCTATAATGGAAAAGGTGATCCTCTTACGCATGTCAAAACATTTCAAACCTTGTGTACTAATTTTTCTTATGATCAACGATAGCTTGCAAAATTGTTTACAAGAACACTAAGAGATAAGGCTTTACAATGGTATTGCTCTCAGCCTTCTTATTCTATCACTTCCTTTCAACAACTAGCAAATACTTTCATCCAACAATTTCAAAACAACATAGGTCCTAAAATCACTTTGACTGATTTAATGCATTGTAAACAAGGTAGATATAAGCATTTGTGTGCTCAAATTTCTTTTCATGTACCTGATAATGATATTCAAAGAGTTTTCATTTCTAATTTACAAAAAGATATTAGGGAAAAGCTGCTTTTGTCTGAGTTTACTTTCTTTCTGCAGTTATGCGCAACACTCCACAATTATCAACTGGTTGTGAGTCAAATGGAGAAATCCACTCGTATGGCTCCGAGTGATAAGGGGGATAGTATTCAACAATCATTTGCAAAGTTCAAACCAACAAAAAACTTCATCAAGTTCAATTATCCAATCAATAACAACCATATGAATGCTACAACAGGTGTGCCTCCTATTTCTAAATTTTTCCAAAGAGAAAGATAGTTTACTCCTTTGAATGAATCTTTGCATACTATTATGTCTCAATTATTGCATAGAAATGTTATCAAAATTCCTCCTATAAAGCAAGTTGATCCTTCCAAACTTGTATCTCCTCATTTTGATAACAATTCCTTTTGCTAATTTCATTGTCAACTTGGTCATGATATTGAGAAATGTTTTGCATTGAAACATAAGGTTAAAGACTTGATTGATAATAATACTATATCTATGACAAGTGTGAATGATAAAGGGAATAAATCAGTTGCTCGTCCTAATCAAAATCTTAAGATTTTCAGTGATCCCTTGCCATCTCATACCTCTATTGTTATTGAGATTGTGCCTAATTCTCTCTCTTCTGAAACATTCATCTATATGGATCCAAATTTGGTTAATGTGGTAGAAACATAGGATATGCCTAAGGATCCTTGTATTATATTTCACCCTAATGAGACCATTAGAACAACCAATGGCCCTTTATACATAGTTGCAATGGTTAAGGATATCCCTTGTCGTGGTGCCCTGATTGATCCCTCTTGCATGGTTAATGTCATAACTGAAGAGTATCTTTTTTCTTTACGATTGTATAAACCACTATATGATGCTTCTAATGTAGTTGTGAAGTTATTTGATAGCTTCTCTTGCCCTACCTTTGGTTCTATCACCCTTCCTATCAAATTCCATACTAAATCCATGGATGTTGCCTTTGTTATCATACCCTCTTCTAAGCAATTCCATGTGAAGTTGGGCTATCCTTGGCTATCTTCCATGAAGGATATTGCTTCTCCAATCCACAAGTGTCTTAAATTTCCTCACAATGGAGAAATCATAACCGTGAACCATAGCTTATTTTGTCCATCCAAAAGAAGCCCTGGTGTTCCTATTGATTCCTTTTGGCCTAAACAATTGCAATCTCTTCCATCAAGGAGCGATACTCTTTTTCAATTTTATCAAAATTGGAAGAACGATATGATCTTATCCTTAAGTCAACCTAGATCACCAACACTTGACATTCCTATTATTCTTCAAGATGAGGTTCTTCCCCTCTCAGACAGAACTAATCTCCCTCCTAAGAAAAATTGTCCACCTACTCCTATGAATGTGACTATACCTTCTCTTAAGGAGAGCAACAATATTCCTCCTAAGGTTAGACCTATACCTCCTCCCCATGATGGACTTGGTCTCCTTCCTACACCTAATATTCCTCCTTTCTATGGCACAGTTCCACCTCCTTCCTCTTATTAAGAGAAGAGGCTTGCCTCTCCTATTGTTCAACCAAAAAGACCTCAATCTAAAACTTCCACTATAAAGGAGAGACCCATTCCTACTTCTTCAAATGTTCCTCCTCCTTCTTAGCCTTCCACTAAGACTCGACGAAATCGTTGTGTGAGAGAATGTCGACAAAGATGTCATGTTGGAGCTCGTGAAACTATCCCTCAAAATACTCAATCTCCTCAGACTCCAATAGTTGACATGATTCCCTTTTCTCCTAAGCAAGATGTTCAACCAACATCTCCAAATTATAAGTTGCATAAAACATGAGATGGTTTTACTCCTATTCATGTTCTTGCTCCTCTTTCTTTAAACTTTGATGAAGAAATGGGTGAAAATATTATTCATAATGGTAATATAACTCTTAATGCTTTTGATAGTGAGTATGAGTATGTTGATGTGGACAAACATTTATCGGATGAGTTTTCACAAACTTTAATCCTAGCTCCTAGAATCGAACAAAGTGACTTACAACATGAGCATAGTCCTTGTTTGGATCTTGTGATAGCTCCATCTATTGTGCTCGAAGTCGCTCCTCTAGCATGTTGCTCGCCTTCTCGAAATAGTGATCAACAAGATTGGGAGGCGGATGTCGTGCTAGATTAGCAATATTAGCGCTACAGATCTTTCTCTCTCTTTTCTTTCTCTTTTGTGACCATTCTTCTATATGTATCCCTATTCTTCTATTGTTCCCTTAATGTCTACTTGGGGACGATGCAAAGCATCGAGATCTTCTCTTGGCCTCTTTCAGGTTGACTCAAAAAGACATCCTCTCTTCCCTTTCTTCTAAGGTGGTGTCCTTCTTTGGGGAATGAAGATTATTATATGCATATACATACATGATATACATGAGTTATCATACAACATACTGACCTCGAGGAAAGCGACACTACCTCATGTTTTTTGTTCATTATCCTTGGGTTTATACCTCGATTGGGGGCTAAATCCTTGTGATAACGTGCTCCCTCTCTTCTCTTTCTCTTGGGTGTATATCCTACCTTAAATAAATCACTCTCGATAAGGCGTGTGTGATCGCTTTAACGTGGGGGCATACACTCCACTCATACTTTCTTTCTTGTGATACTTAGAATTACTTAGTGAACTTTGCTTTGCTTTGTAATCTTTTTATCCCTGCTTTCATGACTCATATTGAAGGGAACTTTTCTACTTGCAGTCATGGTTCTCCCCTCCTCGATCTTCCATTTTTACTTTGTCAATCGAAGTCTTAATATCATAAGTCCACTGGGGGCTTGGCACATCTTGCTTCCTTGAAGTGGTAGAAGTCTTTCATCTTGTTTCCTTGAACTTTACTGACAGTATTGCCGTACGCTTATACTCCCGCTAAAGTGGGGGCTAAATGTAGTGTCATAAAATTGCGACCCTAGCAATTTACGACTGCATTAGGGTCCTCACGCATGTAAACTCGAATCCTCTAGCTTGATCGAAGACCGAAGAGTGCTCGGCTTGTGAAAACAACTTCTTCCTTGGCCTCTGCATCACTCTATCTGTACTCTTCCCTAGAGAAAGGGGTAGGACAGGGGCATGCCCCTGTCCCCCCTTAGACGGGGGCATGGCACCCTTTTCCTCCTAGGATAGGGGCGTGGCGCCCTTGTCCTCCCAGGACAGGGGCATGGCGCCCCTGTCCCTACCCTATTTTAGGGCAAGACCTTTCTAGAGCATGCATTGTGGGTTGTGCAGTGAGTGGGAAATCTTCCCGATGTCAACCCATGATGAAATTCAAATCCTTCAAACAAGTATTTAAGGGGGCATTCACTCTCTCATTTGCATAGGTTCAAGAGGTGGAATTTTGATAAGGTCATAAGCAATCAAGAGCATTCAAGAATTCTTTTCTAGCATTGAGCATTCTCAAGTCTCCCTTCAAGGCTAGTTGTTGCATTGAAGTCAAGGATTCAACCATTGAAGAGGAGATCCCTTTCAACATTCAATTCCACACAAGCATTTCTATCAACATTGCTACTACAACCTCCCTTGAGGTGATTTACAATTCAGTCTTTCATTTACATCTACTTGCAAGTACTTTCTTTCATTACTTGGTTAATTCCCTCTCTTTTTTGTGTGTAGGTTGCAGGTGCGCAACTGTACTTTCAGATTCGGGCTTCATTTGTAGAGATGGAAAAACCCTTTTCGTTTCACGATTTTCAGAGGACCGTGTACAATCCCGCCATGGTCCGGACAATTTTTCATCAAATTTGTAGGCCGACTTTGTCTTGACATTTTACTGCCAAATCCAGGTGCACAGCTTCATCTCATATTCAAATCTCAAGTTATAATCGATTCTTTGTCACTTTTGCACTACATAATTCAATCAATTTCCTTTCCATTTCAAACAAGGAAGAAGGGGTCATCCTAACATTCTTAATTCATTCAGAATTCAATCTATCATCTTTGTGTAGAGATTGAATCTAGTGAATTATCCCTTATCTTGCTAATGTAATGGTGAAAAGTGTTTGACGGATAATCAATAAGTGAAACTCTCATCTCTCTTTGAGGGAAAGGGTTAGTTTTCCTCTTGATCTATCACTCATCATTTTCCCACCATTACAATGACTTGTAAAACTAATATTACTATTTAATTGTTAAAAATATTTGAAAATAAGATGTATGAGATGGCAAGTTACTTATAACAAAACTTATTTTTCTATCGTTTTTCTTAGTGCAAAATGGAATTTTAGTGTAATGAATAGAAAATATTTTTCATCAATCGATATTAAATAAGTTTTTGAAGTTGAATTTGTCTTGAAACATGACACTTTCATGGGATATCAAATATTTTGATGAGTATTTTTTAAAATGAAAAATTATATTGGCTTGTCCTCTGTGCAATGTTTTTTATTTTTACTTTTATTTTTTTAAATACAATTATTTTTTGGGGTGAATTGGATCAATCATAGTTTTTAGGTTTTACATATATTTGTCATTAATTTTTTTTAAAAACTAGCAATTATAATTAAAATATAATTTATTTATTTTTCAAAATCTACATATTAGGATCTACAAAAGTATATTTTTTAATTTAAAAATACATATCTACATAAATAAAGTTGGTGGGAAAATTATATTTTGCTTAAAAAAGTCCAAAGTATTGCATTTATTACACTTATCTATAAAGTTACCTCAATATAATTGTTAAATCCACCTAGATATGATGTTCATTTCTACAATCGTAGACTTAATTGACACAATAGCATGATTAAAGTTGAAATAAAATAATTATTAAAAATATGTAATATTTAATCAATGATATTATAACTACCATATTAATTATTAAATTTATTGATAGAATTTATGGATCATGTATGTTTGGATATGACATATACTTATGAGAAGAAAATTAGATAGATTACTACCTTTTAGAATTACAAAAATTTTAAGAGTTTAATATGATATAATGTATGTTTAAGATTGGATCATGGTCATGATATATTTTATAAGAAAAATAAATAGATCACCAAGTGTTTTATGTGGTGCAAGGTATCTCTAAAATTTTATTGAAATAAGCTGGAATTAATACATAAAAGAGTAGCAGTCCAAAAAATGGAACTGTAAAGGAAGAACAAACTTAATAAACAAGGCAATAGTACTGACAAAACTACAACTCCACTTAATTATAGCAGGAAAACTACTAAGAACTAGAAGACCAGCACCAAAAGGTTTCAGAAATACAATGAAAACAATCAATTGAAGGCATAAATGACTATGAAGCTGTCTTGCACAGAGAATATCTATATCTGCCATCTCTAAAATTTAGATTTGAGTGTTTTGTGGATCTACTTTTAATTTATAATTAGTTATTTTTAAATATTATCTTGTTCAATAGTAAAAAATAAATTTGACCAATAAGTATAAAATAATCATATGTTAAATTAAAAAAGAATGACATGTGAAATTACTACAAATATAATATTAACTTTTTGAAGTAGATAATATTGAAATAGAATAACATTTTAAAAACATTAATAATTAATAATAAATATGAACAAGCCAAATAGATCCATAAAGCACATACTTGAATAATTTTCATACATCTGAAACGTGGTTTCACAGGGAAGAAAAAGGTAAAATAAAGAAACTATCCGACCACATTATCTAGAGTTTGACAAGAGTAGTAATTTGTTTCTAGTTTGGTGGACAACAAGTAATGATTATAGAACATTTTATGTATTTCAACTTCTATCAACTTGTTTTCTTGACACCTCTTTTTCTTATGCATGCCCAATTCAAAATACAATTTAGTCTTGATGTTCAAGAACTGTTTACACACTCTCAAATGTACTAGCTGTTTCAGGTATGACCAATAAAAAGTTGCAACGATATTACTTGTTCTCCAGTGGGATAACATAAGTAAGCCATGTATATTTTGTATACCTCAAAGAGGATCAAGTAGGACCCCTCTGGTCGGACACATGCTTCATTGGATCCATATTTCTCCTGGATGCATTCACACAATAGGAATCTAAAGATAAAAGATAAAAAGGAGAACCAAAAAAAGCAACCAATCAAATACAAGAAGAGCAATAACCATCAACTTGATTTGAAAAGCCCAGGCATCAAAACATGCTGAAAAATAGTCCACTGCAATTCCTGGCAACTTGTAAACTTTCTATATCTAATGGTATATCTTTGACAAAGGAAGAGACTGACTTGGCAGATATTTATTTTCATGCAAGTGGATGTTTTTAGTGGCCCAAGGAATACCCCTTTAAGGAACTGCACTTATGCCTTTTGTTATCCACTTCAACAACAATTAAACAAAAAACATACTGCATCAAATTCAATAATAATCATGTTTTTAGGAAAAAATATAATTAATAAGTCAAGATTAAAGAATTTGTACAATTCTTGTGAAAAATCCTCAATCAATAAGTTATATGTGGACATCTATTTATAAATTGAAATATTGTCTACATAATAGATTTTCATCACCAAGTCAAGATTAAAAAATCACATTTTTTACCTTAAATATCTTCATCCATTAAGTTGTATTTAGATTCTCATTCAAATGAAATGTGGCCCACATAACAAATATAAATATATCCAATAAGTGAAGATAAAAAAAAATTCAAACAGTTTTTCTTTAAATTCTTCATCCTATAAGTTTTATGTGGATGCAATCTCAAATGAAATGTTGTCCAAATAACAAATATAAATATAACCACTCAATCAAGATAAAATAAATTCACATAATTTTCAATAGCAATTTCTGGATTAAGCTGTGTATAGATTTTTCTCGTCAAGTTTGATCATACTACATGATCCATCATCAGAATGAAATGCATAGAGAGCAGAAGAGAGTAGTAGCACACTAAGAATATTTTTTCTTAAAAATCTTCATCTATTAAGTTTACTCAGTAGAATGAAATGACACCCACATAACAAATATAATATAACCAGTAAGTCAAGATAAAAAATATTGGTACAAATTTTCTTAAAAGATCTTCATTCAATAAGCTATATGCGGATGCCTATTCAAATGAAATGTTGCTCAAATGACAAACATAAATATAATCAGTAAGTCAAGATTAAAAAAATAATACAATAATACAATTTTTATTAAACATCTTCATCCAATGAGTTATATATAGATTCACATTCAAATGAAATGTTGCTCAAATGACAAACATAAATATAATCAGTAAGTCAAGATTAAAAAAAATAATAATAATACAATTTTTATTAAACATCTTCATCCAATCAGTTATATATAGATGCGCCTTCAAATGAAATGTTGCTCAAATAAAAAAATATAAACATAACCAATAAGTCAAGATTTAAAAAAAATTCAAAAACCTTTTCTTAAAATTCTTCATTCAAGATGAGTTATATATAGATGCACATTCGAAAGAAATTTAGTTTAAATAACAATAACAATATAATCAGTAAGCCAAGATCAAAAAATTCAAATAAATTTTTTTGATAGTAAATATAAATACAACCAATAAATCAAGATAAAAAAATTTACAGAATTTTTTTTAAAACTCTGTCTGATAAAGTATAGACAGTAAGTCAAGATAAAAAAAAACATACCGATTTTTTCTTAAAAACCTTCATTCAATGATAAGTTATATGTAGATGTCCATTCAAATGAAAATTTTGCATAACAAATATAAATATAACCAATAAACCAAGATAATTTTTCAAAAAAAAAATTCATCCAATAATATGTAAATATCCATCAAAATAATACTTTACACACCACAAATATAAATATAGCCAACAAATCAAGATAAAAAATATTCACACAATTTTTTTTAAATATTCATCAAGAACTGAGTCAATATCATCCAAGGTGCAGAAGCCTCTAACAGATTAGAATCTCTCTGAAGTTGAAGGCCCTCTTTGCCTTTTTAATATTTTTTAGTTCAATCAAAGATTGCAGAACATCCACATTAAAGAATTTACAAGTTATGTAAAGTTAACATTAAACAATTCAAGAACTGAGTCAGAAGCCTCTAACAGATAAAATCTTAAAAGAAAGGAATGTATTTCTGTGAAATTGAAGGCTCTCTTGGCTTTCTAAAATTTTCATTTCAAACAAAGATTACAGAAGACACACTGAAGAATTTACCACCCTGTCGACTACCTAGCATCTGTAATTATCATTTTGTATCAGTGAATATATTCAACATTATACCAATGATATTCAAATTTAGAGCAGAAAGTTTAGAGCAGAAAGTTTTATGTCGTTTCTTCAAATTGGAAAAATACAGAAGCATTTGAAAGCTGTATCAGTGAATATATTCAATATTATGCCAATGATATTTCAAAATATATATCTATCGAGAATAGCAGAATCGGTTATTATAGGAGTATCAAGAATCATCACAAATTTAGAGCAGAAAAATTTATGACGTTTCTTCAAAATGGAAAAATACAGAAGCATTTGAAAGCTGTATCAGTGAATATATTCAACATTATACCAATGATATTCCAAAATATATATCTGCCAAGAATAGCAGAAGCGGCTATTATGAGAGTATCAAGAATCACCACAAATTTAGAGCAGAAAAATTTATGTCGTTTCTTCGAATTTGAAAAATACAGAAGCATGTGAAAGCTGTATCAGTGAATATATTCAACATTATACCAATGATATTCCAAAATATATATCTGTCAAGAATAGCAGATGCGGCTATTATAAGAGTATCAAGAATCATCACAAATTCAGAATAGAAACTTTATGTTGTTTCTTCAAATTGGAAAAATACAGAAGCATTTGAAAGCAATCGAAAGATTTACAGCAGAGAAATTGGAACGAATATATGAATAATTAATCCGCAGCCCTACGAGGCTCGCCTTTACGCCTCCTCATTCCCGGTCTTTTCACAACCTTTGCGCTGCTTTCCGTTGGATCTTCATCCTCATCTTCTTTTTCTCCCTCCTTATTCTTTCCCTTTGACGAAGAAGATTCAGCTGCAAATGACAATTTCTTGAACTTTTCTTCTTCCTCTTCTTCCTCATGATCTTCCTCTTCCGTTTCGACCTTTTTCTCCACAACTTTCTTCGGCCTACCTCGCTTCCGTGCCGGAGCCGTTTCTGTAACACTCCCCTCGCCTTCCTGCTGCTGCGGCCTCGGAGGAGATGACTTTTTCTTGCTCCGCCCCATCTGTAGCCTTCCACAACCAAATCAGAGCCTAAAACAAAACAGAATTCATCAATTCCACAACGAAACCCCAAAAACAACAGAATCTGCTTCCATTATTTCAAAAAAAAAACAAAGAATCCCACTAAATTTGAAACAGATACCTAAGGTTGCCTACCTATAATCTCTCCCAGCCACAAAATTATCTCCTTATAGCACAAAAGCCAGCATTTCCACACCAAATCACGGCAGAGAAAAGTAAGAATTTCATGCAGAGAAGCGACAGAGATATAAACTTATCAGAGCGCATGGAGAAGCACGCCAAATTGCCTTTTTCCGTTCTCCATTCATTAATCGTCAGGAAAATGATGAGACGCTTCATTGCTAACCAGGGTTAGTAGTTGGACCGGCGCACAGCACGGGAAGGCCCTCGCCCTGAACCCCGGGGTAACACCCTGGGTCAAAGACCTTCGTCTCTTTGACTGCTCGGACCGTGTAGTTCAGTACGGAGAGAGGAAGACGAGCAGAGCCGTCCGATTGGAATGGGAAGATCGTGGCCGTCAGGTACAAGAGGATCTTGGCATATCTCCGACACCAATGGTTGTGGACCTACTGTCAGCACCTGGACCCGTTTCTGCTCTGCCACGTGTATGGAGGGCCCCACCGAGCTTTTGATGAAAGGCCCACTTGACCAATTTCACAGTTTGAACGACCAAAAGTAGACCGCTAACTTTACCGTACGCACACCCTAGGCTAAAACTCAAACCCACTGCTTGTTATTATAGTGACGACTCATAGCCACATTTATTTATTTTTATTTTGTCATAATGATGGTGGATTAAGAGGTGTGATTTAAAATGTTTTATTTATTTTTTAGTTGAATTGTAGGGTTAGTAGTTTGGGATGCAGTTATTCTGGTTTCAAAAAGGTTTGTGTTATTGACTCTTCTAAAAAATTACAGTCGTCGCTTTTGCAATCAACGGTCTGTAATGCACCCATAACTGCGTGTTATGCGACTTTCCATGATATGTTAATGTTTTTTTGGAGCCATAGTCATGCCACTAGTTTGTGGAGTCATTTGTACCTAATATAAGAAAGTACACAGTTTATGGTCATTTATATGGAATATAAGAGAGTACATAATTTTTTTTGTCTTGAATTGCAAAAATTTTGTATTTTGTCTTGTCATCTCATCTTTCAAATTTAATTTTTAAAAGGATGAGAATTGGTCCCTTGGATTAAATTTATTAGGTTTGTAAAAGGACGAGAAGTGGGGACAAAAATTTATTAGGTGTGTAAAATTTAATGTATACATATTAATTAAGGTATGTCTTAATGATTGAAAGGTAATTTTAAATGGGTAGTCTTTGTGTTATATGTAGGATTGATTGTCATATTTAACTTGTGGTGAGAAAAAAAAAAGAATGAGGTGGCACCCTTATCTTGAGGTGGCACTTCGTCTATTCTCCAATAGGTGAAATGATCAATAATAGGTAAAGGGCATCCTAGCTATGGATTAGAGTATCCAATAGGGATTGGATCACCACGAGACACACAGACATATAAAGGATGAGAATTGGGGACTAAATTAATTAGGCTTGTTTATGTATATATATAGAATAATTAAGGCAATGTCTTAATGATTGAAGGGTAATTTTGAATAGGTATTCTTTGTGTCATATGTAAGATTGGTTGTCATATTTGACCTCTTGTAAGAAAAAAAGGAATGTACACTTAAACAAGATAAATACTCAAATACTTGAGTTATATACATCAATATTATATTCAAGTAATGGCTATGCAACATTATATTTAGTATTCGATGTATTTTTTGGTTTTTTTCATATTTTTCAAAATGAAGATTAAAAACATGCAGTTTTTCCAAATCATTTATTCAAAAACACATCACATTCAAAAAACCATTTTTGAAAAACCGTATGTTTTTAATCTTCATTTTGAAAAAAACACGAAAAAATTGAAAAATACATCGGATGCTAAATATAATGTTGCATACTCAATATTCAAGGGTGGAATAATATATTTATTAGTTTTTTAATTGAGTTTGATAGGATTCAAAGTTTATTTGGACATTTATATGTAATATAAAAAAGTGAATGCTTTATTTTTGTTGTATATTGTAGAAATTTTGTGTTTGGTCTTCTCATCTCTTCTTTCAAATTTAATTTTTAAAAGGACGAGAAGTGGTCTATGGGGTAATAAATTTATTAGGTTTGTAATATTTAATTTGTAAAACGACAAGAAGAGGGAACTAAATTTATTAGGCTTGTTTATGTATATATAGAGTAATTTTGAATGGGTAGTTTTTGTATCATATGTAGGATTGATGATCATATTTGATCCCTTGTCTAGAAAAAAAGGGCATACATTTAAGTGAGGGAAATTTTTAAATATGGAATGATAAATTTCTTGTTATATTTATTGATTTATATACATGAATATTATATTCAAGAGTGAAATTATAGATTTATTATTATAGTGGTGATTCATGTCTTCATTTTCATAATGATGATGGATTATGAGGTGTTATTCAAATTTTTCTATTTGTTTTTGGATTAAGCTTGGCAAGGCTCCAATTTTGTTTAATTATTTATACATAACATAAAAAATGCATGATTTTTTATCATGAATTCTAAAATTTTTATACACAACCTTGTCATCTCATCTTTCAACTTAATTTTCAAAAGGATAGGCCTATATGTGTGTGTGTATGTGGGTGGGTGGGCGGTGTGTGTGTGTGTGTGTGTGTTTGTGTTTTGGGGGGTGTATGTGCAATCACAAAGGCCTAGTAGGTGTTTGAACCTTGGTGGTCACAACAACACCACTTAACCAACACACTATAATAAGAATCCCTATATAAATAGATATTATGTTGAAATGTGGAACGATAGATTTATTATTACATTTAAATTATATGCACAAACATTAAAAGATGTGAGTTCTAAACTTAATATTTTTATAATCAAACATTAAATTTTAATACAAAATTAAATTAAAAGTAATAGATTCTTAACACTATTTCTAAAGTAGAACCTAGACAAAGGCTTCGTTTTAATTATATAAAAAGTTGGTTTCATGAAGTCTAGATTTAAAAAGAAATATTACCTAACTTTAATTTATGATGCAGGAGCATCCCCGGTCGATGAGAAATCTTGCATCAACCAAAAACATTTCCTTTCTTGTTTAAGTTCTTTGTGCAGCTTCAGTATTCTTACTGGTATGTACCGATTGTTGTTTGTTCTTCGTGGTAGATCTTGTTTGCAGTTTCCTGACGGTTTCATGTGGTTGATTCTAGATTTCTAGTTCATTTGGGTTCTTCTCCAGTCAATTATCGCTTCTGGTTGGTTGTTTATGGGTTCTCAGGATAGTTCTTGAGCTTACCGGTTAGTTTTCCTTCTTTACCGGCGCGATTCTTGGCGTGTGGATCCATCTTGGGTCTTGTTCAATGTTCTTTGGCATGTGGCTGACCTTCTTGCTGAACCGCATCACTTGATTGTTATTTTTCGGAAGGATTTCTTAAATCTTAGGGCCGACCTAATTACATGTTTCATTTTCCTACATTGGTGTATGTAATCTTTTGAGGTTGACCCAGATATGTTCTGGTGGGTATAAATATGATGTTATGTAATCATTTGTAGAGGTGGAGGAAGTAGAATTTAGAATAAGGATTGAGATTCGCATGTTGTGATTTGGTTGATCTTTAGAGTCCTGGTTGGGTTGTTTCTGGCTTGAAGCCTGCATGTAACTGGTTAATTACCAGATGTTCTTTGATGATAATCTGATGATCACCGGATGACTGTCGGAAGTTCTATGACTTGGACATGATCTGTTTATATGAATTTGTTATGTTTTCTTATTGTTTCAGTTGTGTGTCTCTCGCTACATAAGCCAATTGACTCTTCTGAGGGTTTTTACCGGTTATGGTTGTGTCAATTTAGAAACTTTTCAAGCTTTATTTTTATAAACTCACACTAATTATAATCATTTTGTTAAAGTTTGAAACAACTTTAACATTTGTTTTGCATCATAGATTAGTAGATTTTTTAGGTTTGTTGAATAATTTTATATTTTATTATTTAATTAAAATATCTAATATAATATTTATAAATTTTAAAATAGATATCCAATTCAACTTTAACCATAACTAACATAAAAAAGAAATTGAATTTTAATGTCTTATAGGGGAGAGGGATCATTAGGTGATAGGGGTACCAATACATGTTATAGTACATTGACACTTTTAGAATAATAGTGGTTCCCTAAAAATGTCATGGCAATGCTTATCCCCAAAAAAGTACCTCTAATTTTTTTTTTAAAAAGCCAATGATGTGATGCCACATCAACACACAAGTAAACATGACTTAGTGCATGTACCTATGAATCTTATGACAATTTGGGACACCTTCACAAAAATGCATGTTGATGTGGCATCATATTTGACCATATGGACTTGAAATTTTGTTTCTGAGTAGGGGACTTGACAAGTAAGCTACTGTGTAAAATTCAATTTTTTTTAAAAATGTCCACATATGATTTTGAGAAGCATGAAGTTAGGGTGCACACGTTCTGGCTCCTCTCCCCTACAATATTTATATTTTTTTGATTTAATAAGATGTTTAAATTAATTACTACCTTGATGATTTCAAAATTTTATTACAATATATGAATTATAAAAAAAATCTCTAAGTTATGTGCATCTTTCATTTTGTGATATATATTAATTTATATGCTAACTTGGCTCACACCTCTTAACTCACCATTTAACAATTACTTAATATTTTTAAAGCCAATTCCTCTACTTTAGTTGGGAATTAGGAAAAATATATTTTTTAAGTAGATTTGGCCATATTCAACTAGGTTAAAGGACTTGAATTTAGGAAAAGGGTCCCCATTAGGACCATAATATAATTTTTTTTATCATAAGCAGATTTTATTAAAAGGATTGCATGAACTTATTTGAGAGTTTTGACAATAATAGACATCTCAAAAAAATAACTATGATAACATGCATTAAATCAAATAGGCCATATGAATCTATAATTTTGATTTGAGGTATTCTAAATGAATATGTTATATACATATTTTGTCAAATAGTTTATGTATATTATATGTCAAAATTTGTCTAAGAAGAAATATTAAGCTTGCTTTGGATAATTATGCATACATATTTTGAGATTACATGGTGTGATCCATCAACTACATATGCCACCTTCACCCAGTTTGGTTAGTTGAGTTTCACACCCTCCTTTGGATTTATTAGTCATCTATTATAATCATTTGTTTGTCTTTAAACGAGTATGTGCAACCATATATTTTTGTGTTTATCATGTGGGTGAAATCCTTGCCTATTCTTGACAATTAGAGTTATTTATTTTCCATGAATATGCCTCTATTTTTGTTATATATACAACAATCATCCCACATATCTATTATTCAAATGGAGTAATATTTGTATTGTCTAAATTCTCTTGTATTTTTGTCTTGTGAACTCTCTTTTCAAGATATTCTTTGTATTTTGATATTTTGATATTTGATCATTTGCTAACTAGAGTGTGCAGATCTATGATAGACAATAAATCTTTCTTCAAGTTATTGTTTCTCATAGAACCTAACATGGTATTAGAGATTGATTGTACTTGGTATAGTTCATTTTATTGTCCTATTTTTCATGAGAGGACTCTCTCTCTCTCTCTCTCTCTCTCTCTCTCTCTCTCTCTCTCTCTCTCTCTCTCTCTCTCTCTCTCTCTCTCTCTCTCTCTCTCTCTCTCTCTCTCTCTCTCTCTCTCTCTCTCACTCACTCACTCACTCACACACACACACACACCCTTGGATGATATGGAGAATCAAAATAATTTAAAATATAAAATAAACATCATTTTTATTTTTAAGTAATTTTGACTATATACATCATTTTTAGTTGTTCAATTTCATTTAAAAGGCTCAAAAATTAGTTTACATTTGATTTTCATCTCACCCAAATTGAAGATCAAGAAATGGATCTTCATTTGGGTGTTTTTGTTGCTTGAATTTTAAAGTTGATATAATTTTCAAGGACTAATAGGAAAAATTTGAGTGTTCTAATGAATTCAGAAGGCCTAGAAGCCCTTATTTTCTTATAAAACTATAATCTTTTTGAGGTTTTGGTTCAAAGGATATTGACCTTTTTTACCCTAACATTATTCATCCAAATAAATGTAGTATCATACTTCTTATATCTTTGTGAAAATATTAGATGGATTGTTGACATCATCGCTTCAAAAAGGGACCCCTCTTCTTAGTTGTTTTGATTTTGAACTCAAATTTTGGAAGGTCATAAATTAGTAATTTGGATGTGAAATTAAGTGCATTTTTAAATTTTGGGTACTTTTTGGCTAGCTACATGTTGGTGTGATTTCAAATTTAAGTCCTCTATTTTTTGAAACATAAACTACTCAATATTTTCACAAATGAGATCTTTTTTTAGTGTTCCTTTTTAAAGTTTGTATTTTTTGAGCTCTACATGGTGGTGTATTTTTTTTTCCATTTTTAAAAAAACATATCAATATGAGCATTGTGGCTATTTTTGGGCCTTGGAAATCTCTATAAATTTGTTATATGCAGTGTAAATCACATAAACCATAAATTGCTATATATTGTACTTGTTAGGGGGTCAATTTGATAGCTACTAACATAGGGCCATCTTGTATTATCTTACTTTTTACTCTCTCATTTCATTATTACACTATGTATTAGTCTAGAACTCCTCTACTCAAACCACATAATTATTTTTATTAGAAATCTAAAATTTTAATCTTAAATTAAGAAGTAAAGGATTTATTACAATAACAATGAGCATAAAGGTAGAGCCTATCATAATGTAGAGAAAATTAAATGGCTTTAAAATTGTATAGTGTTGAAAATTTCAACCTCAATAATTTCACATTACACAACACCTTTGTTTTGTCTTGAGAAAGAAAATATTTCAATTTTAATATGATAATATCATGATACATACTTGCAAGAAAAATTACCCTAATCTCGGTTCTTTGGGTTTGATTTATTTAGACAAAAGTGTCGTAGATGACTTGAAATTAGGTCTAAGATCTTATGAGCCAAGATCTAGACAATTTAACATCATACTAATGAAGTACCTATAGGAAAACACACATGCAAAGCTGAAAAAGAAACCAAAAAAACACATGCATTTAACAAGAATTTCACTTAATTGTCCTCCTATTTGTCAAGGTCTTGTGTTTGAAATATGGGTGCTCTCAGAAGCACACACACAAGAAGCTATGAAGAAAAGAGATCAAAGAATGAATGATCAACATGCAAGAGTGAGATAAAATGCAAGATTTGACTAGCTAGAATGCAAGAGAAATTCAAAGATACAAGTGATAGATGCAAAAGATTAAAAAACTATAAGACATTCACATATACAAGAGATGGATTAAGAATGAGAGGAGAAATACTTTTATAGATGTCCTTAGAGGGGATCCAAATATTAGTATGAATGAGGGATAAAAGATTTGGTTTGGAAGTGTAAATCTTATCCCATATGCATTAGATGAGTGTAATTGATAAAAATGGGATAGGATAAATAGGGGATGAAATGGATATGGGAGGGGTTTAGGAATTTATGAATTTACTGAATAATGACATATATTATTTAATGAATTATATTATTAAATGGAATTAATGGGATAATGAAAAATAAATATATTATTAAATTGATTTAATGGAATAATGATGTAGTATGAAAATTATGAAATAATTAGAAATGAATATTATTAATGGATCCACTTGATGATTGGAAAAAAATGAAGTCAAATAAGAGGACAATTTTAATGAAAATTTGTATGTGTCTACATTTTGTCCCTCGTTGAGGCAATGCAACTTGTCATGTTGTTTCAAGGAAAATTTATTAACTAATATATGCCTCATGGATATCTTGGTAAGGATGATGATTGATATGATATGCCCCTTTGAGAGATTTATCAAATAGATTATGAGAAGATTTATCTCTTATAGATCATAGGGAAAATATTTGATGATTGATATTGTGTGAATGAGTAAGCTAAGATGCACATTTGATGAAAATGCACAACTAATAATCACAACTAAACAATTGATGAAAATGATCAGTATAGCTAGGTTGATAATTTGATTGAGCTGATTGAGATTAATGCTAGTGCAAGATAAGTTGGTACGATGATTGATGATTGATCAGGGAGAAATGAGTTCCCAAGAAATAAGTTGATTGATTTGATAAAGTGATTGATAGAGATTAGGATACATGTATCAGTTGGATAAAGTGATTGATTGATCTCTCTGGGATAAGAAGAATGAAGAAGATGATGAAAGAAATGATTGATGAATAAAATGATGAGAAAGAGAATACAAAAGTGATGAGAATTCTTGTACTTCTTAAGTGCATATATCATCATTGAGCTTATTATGGAAAAAGGATGAATTCATTTGGATATGGATTAGACCCAAATGAATGGACATACCAATTGCGTATAGAAAAACACATCAGATAGTTAAGGAATGCCCTAGTTCATATGAAACCCATATTTCCTCGATGATCTTAGACAATCATGTTCATGTCCTAAGATGAGTCATCATATTACTAAGGAACAATCCATAAGTAGCAAACAAGTGAACATGTCCCATCCTCGCCTTTCTAGTCAAAGACATCCTGAAAAAGCTAAACTAGACATGTCACTAAAGATTAAATAAAAAACAATCAAAAGACATAAGCAAACAAACATACACCATGCTTCAGGTCGAAATGGTCCTTGTCCTAGTTAATGTGTTTGATTTGATAGGTTGATAGGATGTTGATATGTTTTCTTGATCTTAGTCTCGTTGCATCATGATTTTGTTGAATTGCAAAGTTGCATGGTTCTGTAAAGTGTAATCCACCATGAACCAAATGTTTTTATTGTGAAGCAAAGGTGAAGTGATACAAATCGATGGTGCAAGTGAAACTTTATTGTGATTTGTGAGCGAAAAGGCAGACAAAGAAGATAGTTCCCCCAACCATGAGATGCCAAATATCCCAACCCACTACTAAAGTTGAGTAGATGCCTCATTGAGGGATAGGATGAACTTATTATGTAGGAGCAATGTGCATGCAGGTTATGCAGAACAATCCACAAGCTATGATGGGGGTGGGAAGGTTATTATGATGTGGAATGATATGGATGAGAATGATCAAGAAGAGTGTTGAAGGAGAGAAGAAAAGTCCCTACACATGGTGTCGATTGACCATGGTACTTTCCCAAGGTGCCATCGAAGTGGTTTTCACATATGGACAAATTTATTTCTCTTTAATTTTTTCTAATTTTTCACTTTTTTTGTTTTCTTTTTTAGGACTTTTCTATTTTTTTTGTATTTTTTTAGAACCTTTTATGCTTCTTTTGTATTTTTTAGGACCTTTTATAATTTTTTTGTATTTTTTCAAGACCTTTAAAGAAATATCTGAAATGCTCAAGTGTAAAGCCTGGGAAGGTGAATGTTATTGATTGGATTTTCAAGAGGTTCACCCTTTGGAGTAGATGGATGATATGCTCTTGATCTATATGCAATAGTAATGATGTATGGACCTAACCAATTTGGTTCAAACTTGCATTTTTCCTTTTCTCAATCTTGTTGAGAAACTTAATATTTGACTAGATGATGTGTATCTTTGTCTTTTGCCTTCCTTGTTGAAGAAACTGGGTATAATTACTATTGTGTGCACTACATAAGGTCATATGTGTATCAACCAAAGGGTTTGGATAACTCTGATAGAAAAGCCCTTCAAGGAAGTTTTGCAAAAGGTCCATCAATGTGACATATTGCCAAAAGGGGATGGATGTATGGAACAAATGAATGTGGAATGAAAGCTTATGAGTGTGAAAAGAAGTGTAAACAACATGGCATGATAGAGACTTAGGATCAACAAGTATGCCTTTTGACTTGTAATTTTAGAACTTTTTCCCCCAATTATTTTAGCATTAAGGGAGATCAATTCATGTTCTTTATTCATAAGATTTTTATCCTTGACATTTCTTTTTGTAGAGTGCAATAGTTTTTATTTTGATTTGGGCTAGAGGAATTTTTCTTATTTTTGACTTTTGACTTTTTCTTTTCACAACTTGATTTTGGATCTTTGATTAGTAAGGGATTTTGTAATTCTTTTTTATCCAAGTCTAGGAGAGGAGTGGAAATGGAAGGAGTGGATGAGATGGTAAGATTATATGGTTGGCGATATATTCAATGGATATTTTGTTGGAACCACTCTCAAGACTATTGATATCAAGAGTTGCTTGCACCTCTAGAGGAGATTTGCATTTAGGATTAGTAGCCACAACATTAGATGATTCGTTCCTAGTTCCTTGATAATTTGAATTACCTTGTTCTACCATATTATTATATAAAATTCCCCATTTCATTTCTGGTTTGCCGTAAGTTGGAGGAGACAAAGGTAGCTTTCCAATGCAAAGAGAACAACTCATAATATTCTCCCACTCCATGTTCTTTTACTTGTATTTTTATCTCAATCTCATTAGATTTGGAAGTGGATGCTTTCAAGGATTCAAGATCAACATATGCTTGAGAAGGAGGTACTTCACAATTGCTTGGAATTATGGATTTAGTCTTAAAGCTTAGATTATTGGAATACATAAAAGGATTTGGATCTCCTAGTATTGTAATTTTGACACCATTGTGCGAAAATTCGATGGATTTTTTTTAGACATTTTATGATTGTTTTGGATTTTTCAGGATATTTTTATGATTTTTTCAAGACATTTTATGAATTTTTTAGATTTTTTTGGCATTTTAAAAATTTTAGGGTTTTTTCTTTTCAGGGCATTTTTTATGAGTTTTTTGGATTTTTCAAGGACATTTTATGATTTTAAAAGATTTTTTCATGACATTTTATTATTTTTAGGGACTTTTTTTATGCCCCTAGCCTACCAACTCGTATGATGTAACCAACAACAATGCATGCTTTATTTAAAAGGTTGGGTATTTAACATGATGGTTACTGATTTATGGCATGAATGCACTTATAATGCAAAGTCAGATGAAGATAACTTTCTATCCGAACAAGGGTGATTGTGTTAGTTGATCACTTTTGTCATACACCCATGAAATTGAGGTAGCAAAACATGTTAGAGATAAAGATCCAATCCATTCTCAAAACCTTCAGATTACTCAACTTAATGCATAGGTGATTAAGATTTGTATCCAAAGAAGAAGAAGGATTCTCTATCAAATCTTGATACTTTCATCTTCGATTACCCATGTGTGTGCACTTGGGTTTATTTTGACTCTTATGACCATTGGTGACCCTTAGAATCCTATGTGACTAACTACATGAGGTATCCTAACTCCAAAAGCATCTTGGATAGAGCCTTGTTGCCAATAGATGTCTATAGCCTTGACAAGGTTATCATTGTAATCTCATGAATATTGCTCCATTGTCAGTCAGGCATCCATAGCCTTGATGGAGTTACTCACATGTTCCCAAAGCCAAGATTGTAATATTACATTTCAACTCATTCTTTTTCTTTTCTTTTCTTGATATTTTCTTTTGTGGTTCATTTTTTTCATATTTTAATATAGCTTTGAGCATCTTTCTCTTTTTTCTTGTATTGGCTTTTAAGAAATGAATCTTACATGGGTCTGAGAATGATAGAGGTGCTGAAGTAGGATTTTAGATTTTTCACTAGCCACATCATCAATCAAGTATCTAAAATGATTTAGAGCAAATGATTAATGTGTGAAAAATATATCAATTGAGATATTTAGGTAACAAGAGACAATAGTAAATCCTCTACCCCACTGAAGGCAAATCCTAATCATAAGATGACAGTGAAGATGAGAATCCTTAGATTCTAGGAACTTCATGAATGAATATCTAAGAGATGAGGTGAACATTAAATCACTTAGCAATGGCACTCCCCTTAGGTTTCCAGACCAGCCACCTTGTTGAAGCCATAGGGGCCTATCAAGTTATAAACTTGGCTTGTCATCTAAAATAAAAATGTGTTTGGATTGAAGGAGACTAGAATAATATTATCTGATGTCTCAAAAGCAATTAGAAGCCTTCTTGAACTATAGAGGGATGGAGTAATTTATCTAAGGAAAGTATTGGAACTTTTGAAAATTATGTGATTTCCCATGCCTATCGGGAAACTAACATGGTGGCAGATATTTTTGCCAATAAAGGGGTTGTGGCTAGAGAAAGGATGGTGTGGAACCTCAGTGATAAGATGGATAAATATGTCATGGATTTTCTTAAGTATGATGAGATTCATGGAAGAGGAAATAACTCCCACTGTTTTTAATAATTTAATGCCAACTCTCTCACAATGTGTCATGATTTCCCTTTTGTGTTATGGCATTATTCCCAATGTGTTCATTCATGTGACCGGATTTATTACTAGATTAAGGCATATTTACCCACATGCTTTTTGGGTATTTTGGTGGTCTGATTGGTTTTCTATTCTTTGACTTTGGTCACAGCTTATTTGCATTGTTACTATCAGAATGGGGGGTGATAGGCACTATGAAGAGCTGATTGATTGTGATGGTTTGAGAAACAACCTTACCATGTGGAGGCTGCTGCTAAGGGGTAGGCTCATGGAGTAGTCATTGGTGAGGAGGGACTTCAAGGAGATTAGTTCAAACTAGTCAGCAAGAGTAAACACAACAAAAACACACTGATATGATGGAGGCAATGCAGAAAAGATAGGTTTATTGCATGAAATTTGATTACATACAACCGGATTACAACATACCAACACACATGCCTAGTAGAATAGGTTACACTGGGACCTTGAATCGAAAGATCTATCTTCTAGGCACAGTCTATCTTTGATTGATTCTAATTGATCTTCAATTGATTATATTCTAAAGCATGATTATATATATATATATATATCAATTCAAAGGATCCAGTCGACCCAAAAGGATCAAAACCAGAAGAACAAGACCTAACATGCAAAATGAACAAGGTCAACCTCCAATCTCTCCCAAGCTACTGGCATGGCAGAGCGAAAAGGAGCGAGAATCCCAAATTTCAAATCTGGGAATGGCGGACTTCTTGGGGAAGGCAGTTTTTCTAGGGCTGGAACTGGCAATCAGGCAAGAGGGTCAGAAGAGGACAAGGAAATAGTCAAACTAGGGGAGGATAAAGACTCTAAAACTGGGGATCCACATGACAGAGGTAAAGGTAAAAAATGGTCTTCGCTCTTTGGAGTGAAGCCGCTGGCTAAATCAGGGCTCCCAAAAGTTTCAAATATCTCAGATCTAGTTTTAGGGCTGGTTGCTATTTTTGTACTAGATAAACTGGTAGATCTGACTATTGCAGGTTTAACCATGACTTTAGTGGGATGATTTTCTGGCTTTAGGCCTAACATTGATATTGTTAGGAATTTCATAAGGAGGAAATGGATTTTAAAAGGTCAAGTGGATGTGGTAGCGTTGCCTAGGGGGTTTTTTTCCTTTGCTTTTAACTCTGAAGAAGATATGAATAAGGCTCTATGTGAAGGTCCATGGATGTTCGATAAGTCAAATTTGGCTCTTTAGAAATGGGTCCCGAACCTCGCCCTTGATGATTCCTTCTTTTTTTTTGTGCCAGTCTGGACACGCCTCTCGAGTCTCCCACTGGAATTCTGGAATGAGGAAGTCTTTAAGGATATTGTGAATTCGTTTGGAGAACTTCTTTCGATTGATCCAATGACAGCAGCTAAATCAAGGTTGGTCTTTGCTCGCATCTGTGTAAATGTTAATCAAATGATGGATATGCCCCAATCTATAGATATCATTTCTAAACTAGGAAAATGGACCCAAGCTATTGAATATGAATCACTTTCATTTGCTTGTTTCCATTACAAGAAATTCGGGCATTGGGCAAAATCATGTCCGCTTAAGAAGAGTAAGGAAAGCAAGACTGATAGAAATGCCAAGTATAAAAAGATTTGGCAAACGACTGATAAAAAAGGAGACTCATCAACCGAGTGTGATCAAAATAAGGATGTAACGAAACTAGTAAATGAAGTCAAGAAGGTTGAGAACAGTAATAATGAAAAACAAGATTGTGTCTACTCTAATAACCAAATGGAGAGTTCTAAAGAAGGGGAGCCAGGTACAAAGTTGAACAACAAAAATAACCCAAAGGACCAAGAGGTTGGATCTGTCAGTCAGGAGAAGGAAGAGGCAAGTCCCAATGAAGTTGTACTTGTTTCTTCTTTCTCAAAATCAATCGAGGAAACTTTAATGAAGCTCAAGAGTTTAACCATTTTGATATTGAGCCCTTATTTTTTTTAACTAATGGAAGCCCAAAGCCTCCTCTATGTAAAACCCCATCACATAATATGGTTATGGATATCCTGGAAGGGAATCTCTGGATTCTTGGTTCGAAAGAAGGAAAAATGAATAAGGAGGAACTCAATGGAGAGATCTCAACTAGAAGCAAGAATAAGAAAAAGGCAGACATTGGAAGCCAGAACAAAAAGCAAGGAAGGCCATCTCTAAAACATCAAAGGGAACAGGAAAGCTGGAAGAACCGCGCTGATGGAACATAGTGTTCCATCAAGTCAGCCCTATCTTCGGTTAAAGTATGAAGATAATCTCCTAAAATATTAGAGGGCTGAATGCCCCTCATAAGTAGGATGTGTTACGAAACATCATAAGAGATCATAAATCGGATGTGGTCCTCATTCAGGAAACCAAGATGTCTAAGGAAAAAGTGGAAAAGATTAGAATTTTTAAGAATAATGGTGTCATAGGATCTAGCTCGAAGGGAGCTTCTAGAGGAACTGCGATTTTTTGGAATCAAAAAGCCATCAAAGATAAGGAAATTATCTCTTCTTTTAATAGGAACTTAGTGCAGCTAGAGCATTTTAAGGATAACTTTGTTTGGGTGTTAACTAATGTCTACGCGCCTAACACCAAAACCGGGAGAGTTAAATTTTGGAGAAGCCTTGCCAATGACAGACTTAAGTTTGCTGATCAAAGCTGGATTATAATGGGAGATTTCAATACTCTGCTAAAAGAGGAAGAGAAGATGGGAGGTCTCCCCTTGCAGCTTGATGGGAAACAAGACCTTATGGAGTTCATCAATGATCAAGCTCTTATGGGTGTGGATCTTCAGGGCATTAACTACACCTGGACTAATAGAAGAACTGGAGCTGACCTGATCAAGTAAAGTTAGATAGAACTTTAATTTCTCCTGAGTGGTTAACCAAGTATAGCTGCTCCCTTGCTTTTGTTATCAAAATTGGGTCTGACCATTATCCTATCTCTTTTACTGCCAACTCTTTTTTAGCTAAGAGAAACTTCCCTTTTAGATTTGAAAAAGTGTGGTTATCTCATCCCTCTTTGGAAGCTTGTGTTGCTGATTGGTGGAATTCTGAGGTTGAGGGCATGACTCTCTTTAGAATAGATAAAAAGCTCAATATTTTAAAGGCTAAAATTAAAATCTGGAACAAAGAGATTTTTGGGGATATTTTCAAGAGTAAAATTCAAATTAAAACTGAAATAAAAGATATTCAGGATAGAATCCAAGAGTTTGGGTTGTTTGAAGAACTTAGGGTGGCAGAAAATGTTCTTATGTCTAAATACCACACCATTATTTCTAATGAAGAAACGTAATGGAGACAAATATCAAGAGCCTTGTTCTTGAAGGGAGGTGATAAAAATACCCATTTTTTTCACTTAACTGCTCATAGGGCGACTAACAGGATATCCAGATTATCCTGTAATAAAGGGATCTTAACGGAGGATAATGATATTAGAAAGGAAGCTCTGGAGTATTTCGACACCCTGTTGGGAGAAGTGGATAACCTAGATATCAGTAATCAAAACATCCTCTTGCAAGCAATTCCTTCTACCCTGACTGTTGAAGATAATAACTTTTTATCCTGTATTCCCTCTAATCAGGAATTCAAAAAGGTGGTGTTTTCTTTTCAGGGAGATAAATCCCCTGGACCAAATGGTTTTCCTATGTTTTTCTTCCGACATTTTTGGCACATCATGGAGGCTGACATCTGCAATGGTGTTAAAGAATTCTTTGGCTCTAGAAGGCTCCTAAAGGAACTGAATGCTACCTTCATTGTCCTTATTCTAAAGATCCTCGGTGTTGATTCTCTCAATAAGTTTAGACCCATTAGTCTGTGCAACTCTGTGTACAAGATTTTATCTAAGGTTCTGACTTCCAGGCTGCTGGAAATTCTTCCAAGAATTATCTTTGTCCAGTAGAATGGCTTTGTCCTCGGTAGACATATTCTGGATTCCATCATATTTGTTCATGAAAATATCCACTCCCTGAAAGTGGCGAATAATCAGGGTTTCTTCCTGAAGTTAGACATGGCTAAAGCTTTTGATAGAGTGAACTGGTAGTTTCTCCTAAGGATCATGAAAGCATTTGGTTTTGGTGAAAAAGTTATTCAGCTTTGCTCTCAACTTATGGAAACTTCCTCTTCTACTATTAATGTCAATGGTTCCCCGTCTAGTTTCTTCAAAAGATCTAGAGGCCTTAGACAAGGGGAACCCATATCTCCTATCTTGTTTACTATTCTAGCTGAATGCCTAGGTAGATTTATTCTTAAAAATGTGGAAGATGGCAATCTTAGGGGTCTGAAACCATCTTCATCCAATGTCACTTGTTCTCATGAATAGTTTGTTGATGATTCTATTACTATGGGGGAAGCTTCCATTTGGAAGCAAAAAATATGAAGAAGGTGTTGAATACTTATGAATCTGCCTCTGGTCAAAAAATTAATTGGGATAAAAGTTCTATGTTCTTCATCAACACCCCTGTTCAAAGGCATCTAAGGATTGAAAGAATTCTTGGATGAAAAATTTCTGAGCTTCCCTCTTCTTATTTGGGGCTTGCTCTCTGTATTAAGCCTAAGGATTCTTTTTGGAATAAGCTGGTGGATAGATTTAACTCAAAACTTGCTGGTTGGAAAGGGGCTGTCCTTAGTCAAGCGGGCAAAGTTACTCTACTTAAAGCCACTCTCTAAAACCTACCTGTTTATGCTCTCAGTTTGTTCAAAATCCCTAGAAAGTTTGTGGAAGCTATTGAAAGAATCCAAAAAAAGTTTCTTTGGTCGGGGGTGGAAGTCAAAAACAGAGTTCCCCTTATTGCCTGAAACAAAATCTGTTCTCCTAAGGCCTCAGGTGGGTTGGGTTTAAGGAATATTAGCTCCATGAATAAGGCTTTATTAGCCAAACAAATATGGAGAATGAAAGGGGAGGAAAGAGAATGGAACTCTATCTGGAAAAACAAATATCTTTATATGCAACCTTCGGAGGAAGAATTCTTAGATGATTATTTTATTGTTGAAGGTTCGGCTATATGTAATGTTGTTCAATCAGCTAAAAGTTGGGCTTCTATTGGACAAATTTGGAACCTTGGGGATGGAAGGAGAATAAGATTTTGGGAAGATAGGTGGATATTGGACAAACCTCTGGAGGAAGTTCCAATCCTTAATGAATGGAAAGACTGGTTCAAAAGTAAGTTTGGGGAGCTAGTCAGAGACTACTGGAGAAATGGGAATTGGATTGATTTTAGCCAGCAGTATCCAGAGCTTAAGTTCCTTCAAATTGATCTCTCTACTAAAGTTTCTAGAGACAACAAAGATGACAGATTGATGTGGAGGGAAACCCTGGATGGGAAATATTCTATTTCCTCAGCTGTGGCTATCCATAATGAATCTATGGAAGAAATCCTTGTTTGGGCTAAAGTCTGGAACAAGAAGTTAGTTCCTAAGGTTAATATATTTTTTTGGATTTTCATCCAAAACAAGGTTTTAACCCTGGACAACCTTCAAAAGAGAGGTTTTGTTTTTCCTAACAAGTGTTCTCTTTGTTGTAGGGAAGAAGAGACTACTTGCCATATTCTTAATCAGTGTACTTTTAGTCAGGAAATCTGGAAAATTATCTTAAGTAGGTAGAACTTGAGCTAGGTTTTTTCGAACTCCCTAGGGGAATCCTGGTAGCAATGGCATTGCCCCAATTCTAATCCTAAGATTGTGGAAACTTGGAGACTTACTCTTTTGAATGTTATCTGGAATATTTGGAAAGAGCGCAACAATAGGATTTTTAGAGATAAAAGTGCTATTCCTGAAGTGGTGGCGGATAAAATTTATAGGAGTATATTTGAATGTATCTATGGTACTGATTATGGACCAACTGCTAAAGAAGACTTCAAAGATAGGTGGAACTTCTCTACTACTACTACTAGCAAGGAGAAGAGAAGAGAAGGTCTCGTTTGGTGTTTTCCTCCTCAGCGGTGGATTAAGGCTAACTTTGATGGGGCCTCTAAGGTGAGTCCAGGTAAAGCTGGATATGAGGGCATTGTCAGGAATTTTGCTAGAAGCTGCTTAGTGGCAGTGGTTGGTCCTTTGGGGAGTCAAACAAGTCATTTTGTCAAAGCCTTAGCTACCTTGAACACCCTAATTATAGCCAAGAATATTAATCATGATAAATTATGGCTTGAGGGAGATTCACTTAATATTATTAAGTGTTTGAAGGGGGAGTTGGAGCCATCATGGTCAATTGAAAATATTATCATGAAAGCTAGGGAAATTATTTCTAGTTTTAAAGATATAATAATTTTACATGCCTTTAGAGAGGAAAATATGGTGGCGGACTATCTGGCAAACCTAGGTGTTAATTTTGATTCTCAAATGATTTGGCATGGGGAAGATTTCAACATAAACATTAAAGAGCTCCTTAGAAAGGATAGATATACGGGGAGGGAAGGACTCCATAATCATGATAGGGATTATGAATAATTTATGCCTTGATGGAAAGGTAATTATTACCTGGCAAAGCGGCAAATCCCCAACCATTTTTTACAATACGTCACACGCTTTGTGGGTCACCCAGTTCAAAATCTCGAGTAACTACGGGAAAGAAGTGTTGAGTTTGTAGAAGAACAAAGCTGATAATCCGAATTCGAAGATGGGAGGAGATTTAAGGAGGGAGGAACCAAACAATACGTCAACTTGGAAAGCGATGTCAAAAGTGTGGGCAAAGCTGGAAAAAGGGTCCCTCACAAGCTTTATGGAGAAGCTAGTGGATTATGACAATGGTAGGGTAAATCTCGCCGTTTCCAAAATTTCTGAAAATTGGTGTAATGGGTCCTTTAAAATCTATGGGGTTAAGTTCAAGTTGGACGCGGGACTCATAGCTACTATGACTCGTATGCCCCATATTGGGCTTAATTTTTTTAGAGACCTTAAAGTCTCCAGCAATGCGGTTAATATGTTCCCTTGGAAGGAAAAATAGAGGGATAGAATTGGCAAAGCCACAGGGGGTTACTATGAAGTTGCTAATATCAAGAAAATCTGGGGCTGAGTTTTGAATGCTATAATGGAATATATCACAGTTGAGGGCCAATTCTCTAGGGCCCACACCTACCACTTTGTTCTTTTAAACCATTTCAAACATGACAAAAGGGTTTCCCTGCCCTACTACCTTTTCAGGTCCCTTTCTAGGTCCCTCAATAAACACAGTAAGAATACCTCTAGTCTGGTTCTCCATTGCAGGCTTTTGCTGCTTATTTATGAGCATTGTAAAACCCTCACCTTGCTAGAAAATAAGAGGTTATCCACCTCTCCGGGGAAGAGAAAGATGGAGGGAGGCGATTCCAGCAAGGAGAAGGCATCTTCTAGCAAAAAAAGAAAGAGTGCCCTTGGCATGGAAACAGAGGAAATTGAAAAAGAAGGTAGCAAAATGGAGATGGATGATTCCGATGGTGAAGACAGCTGGAAAGATGAGGAGGTGGGTATTAAAGAAGAAAGTGGTGATAATGAGTTTGACAATGAAAGCCCTATCCACAATGACTGCCCTGGCAAGGACAATAGCCATCCTATGGAGGATGTGGAATACAAGGATAATGAGGAAATAGATGTGAATTCTGAGAAGGAAAGGAACAAGGAACCTAAGAAGGATATGACTAAGGATAGTTTAAGCGAGGATAAGGAAAGTATGGGTAAAGGGTTATTCCTGGATAACCTTAAAAAACTCATTGAGGCGAGACTGGATTATGACAGATGGACCTATGAACTCTTGAAGAACCTGGAAAAAAAGGGGAAAAATATGGATGAGAAGAGGGAGGATGACGACAGGGAGCAGATAAAATGGAAGCAGGATATGGAGGAGAAGGTTAAATCGCTGGAAGAAGGGAGAGAGGTGATGAAAAATTTGTTGGGCATCATCCCAAATATCCTATCAGCTATCACTAAAAACTTGGAGGATATTTCTAAGGTCTTTGATCATACCAGCTCTCTTAAACTGGTGGTGGAACTTGACATGGATGATGAGACTATCCAGATTGGCAGCGGTGAAGCTAATCCAATTGGTGGTGCTGCTAAGAGGACCAGGGTGAGTGTCAAGAAAGTTGTGGCTGCTTCTGCTAAGGATCTCCCAAATCTCAGGGATAACATCAAAGATCTACATGGGATTAGCAACACCTTGGCTAATGCCCTGAAAAAAATCAATTAGTTTCTCTTCTTGGGTCTGGCTGGTTTTGCTAGCTTTGTGGGGCTTTAGCCAGTTTTCTTTGGTTTTCTGCTGGCTTTTCGTTGGCCTGTTCCTTTTTGTCTCTTGTTGCTTTTTCTCTTAAGTTCCATTTGTAAAGGGTTTCGAGGCCCCTTCAAAACCTATTTTTACCTTAATAAAAAACAAGGTCAGCCTTCGCCAAGAGATTCCTCCAAAGAATCCAAAGGATGAGACATGGAAGGTTAGCCACATGCCAAGAAACATCGAGATCAACATCCAAGGCTCTATAAGCTTCAAAATGGGTTTTGGTAGATCACTAGAATAGGTCTCAGGAAATCAATAACAAAGGAACAACCGGTAACAAGAAACTATCAAGGAAATTAGTAGCGATATCTTGCCAGAAGTGATCCAAATGAGATGTGGTTTGAAAGAAAGAAAGATGATCAAGTATTCAAGTATAATACAACTCCACAGGATCCGGTGAGCCAAAACCGAGACACATAAAAAGGAAAACTAAAATGCAAACAAAACAAAAAGGAAATGTTTTTGGTTGATGCAAGATTGCTATGAACCGAGGATGCTCCAACATTAGACATCCAAGGTTTAAGTAAAAGTGAACCTCTCACTTTGTTGGGGTCAGAGGAAAACCAAGGCAGTTTACCTCTGCCTAAGAAATCCAAGATGAATCTTCAATTGGTCTGCTCTTCCACTTCACAAGATATTATTTGTACTGACTGTTCTGGGTACTACGCCCAATCCTACTATCCAAAATTTATTCAAAATGATTTGGTTCCTTCTGGGGCAATTGTTTCTCTAAATCTGCAACACTGTCTTCACTGAATTTTGGTTCATGGTAATCATGAAGATTTGCAATGTTGAATATAGGTGAAATACTTAGACTATCTGGTAGCCCTACTTCATATGCATTTCCAGAACTAAACTTCCTCAAAATCTTATAGGGTCCAAACTTCTTCATCTGCAACTTATTATAAGTTCCAAGCAGAAATCTCTCTTTTCTTAAGTATACCATCACCTCATCGCCAACTTCAAATTCCTTATGTCTCCTCTTCTTATCTACCTTCTCCTTATATTTTCTATTCATGTCTTCCAAATGTTGTTTAACCTGAATATGCAATGCTGCCATGTGATCTGCAAAATCTTCTACTTCTGAACTCTTCTACTGCTAATGTCTCTCAATTCTGCTATTCCTCTAGGATGCACTCTAGTAACAATCTCAAAAGGTATTTTTTTGGTACTTCTATTCACTAAATTTTTATAGGTAAACTTTGCTTGTGCAAGGATCAAATCCCAACTTTCGGTTTTATCTCCCATTAAACATCTCAACAAGTTTCTTAAACTTTGGTTAACTACTTACACCTGTCCATCAGTCTGTGGATGAAAAGTAGAACTGAACTTCAAATCTATCTTCATCTTCTTCCAAAGTGTTCTCCAAAAATAGCCAACAAAGTTAGTATCTGTATGCTCTTAGGTAATCCATGCAATCTCACCACTTCCTTGAAAAATAGGTATGCTACATGCAATGCATCTGATGTCTTCTTACATGATATGAAATGAGCCATCTTTGAAAATATATCCACTACCACAAATATAGAATCATTCCCTCTCAGTGTCTTAGGCAATCCAAGTACAAAATCCATGCTTATATCCTCCCAAGGTATTACTGGTACTATCAAAGGCTTATACAATCCCTCATTTTTACTACTACCTTTTTCAACTTGACAAAATCTACAACTTTTCACATATCTCTTAACATCCTTATGAATCTGGGGCCAAAAGTATTGCTCACTCACTAATGCAACTATTTTATCAATGCCAAAATATTTGGCTAAACCTCCACTATGTTTCTCTTTGATTAGGTTCTCTCTCATGGAACTCTTAGGTATGCATAACTGAACTCTCTTGAACAACATCCCATCCCGAATGAAATAATCCAACCATTTTCTTCTATCAACCATAATCGGTTCTCTACATGCTTTCCAAGGTTCTGCAAAATTTGGGTATTCATCATACAAGGTCTTCAAATCTTCAAAACCTAATACTGTCACTCTCATCTCTATTAGAAAATTCCTCCTCCTACTTAATGCATCAGCAACTTTGTTAGATTTCCCACTTCTATGCTTCAACACAAAGGTGTAACTCTGCAAAAATTCTACCCATTTCATATGTCTCTGATTTAACTTACTCTAACTATTCAAATACTACAAAGCTTGATGACCTGTATACAATACAAACTCCTTAGGCAACAAGTAGTGTCTCAATTTCTTCAAGGCTTGAACTATGGCATAAAATTACTTATCATAAACTGAATATCTCTTCCGGGCATCATTCAATTTCTCACTAAAATATGCTACTGCTCTCCCTTCTTGACTTAAAACTACTCCTATTGTTGTTCCACTTGCATCACAATCCATTTGAAATACCTTATTGAAATCTGATAAAGCCAACACCAGCTGCTCAGTCACTTTATGCTTCAACAATTCAAAACTTTTGTTTTCTCCAGTGGTCCACTTGAATTCCTTCCTATCTCTCCTCATGGTCTCAGTCATAGGGTTCCAAACTGAATTGAAATATCTGATAAACTTCTGCTAAAAACTAGCCAATCCATGAAATGATCTTACCACTCCAATTCTTTCCGGTGTAGGCCACTCAACAATGGCTTTCACTTTCTCAAGGTCCATCTTCAAACCATCCTTAGATATCACAAATCCTAAATAGACTAACTCATCCTTCATGAAAGTGCACTTCTTGATATTGATCAGCAAATTCTCTTCTCTCAACCTCTGCAAAACTTGTCTTAACTACAACAAATGTTCCTCTGTTGTCATACTAAAAATCAGAATGTCATCCAAATACACAATAATAAACTTACCCAGAAATTTATTTAATACCTCATTCATCAGCCTCATGAAAGTACTCGGTACATTAGTCAATCCAAAAGGCATCAACAATCATTCATATAGTCCTTCATTTGTCTTAAATGTTGTCTTCCACTCATCACCTTCTCTGATCCTGATCTGATGATATCCACTCTTCAAATATATCTTTGCAAAGTATTTTGCTCCACTAAAACAGTCCATTATGTCATCCATCCTAGACAAAGGAAACTTGTATTTCACTATGATCTTGTTTATTGCTCTTGAATTGGTACACATCCTCCATTCTCCATTCTTCTTAGGTGCTAATACTGCTGGTACTGCACAAGGGCTCAAACTTTCCCTGATCAAACCTTTCTCCAACAACTCCTGCACTTGTCTATTCAGTTCTTCATTCTCTACCAATGTCAACCAGTGTGTAGCTTTGTTAGGAAAACTAGCTCTAGGAACCAAGTCCATGTAATGACTAATACTTCTAACAGGTGGCAATCCATCAAGTACATTATTTGAAATGATATCCTCATATTTTGTCAGCAAATATCTTATCTCTTCTGAGTGTTCTCCTTCTGGTTCCGGTCTCCCAGTCTTCTTAGGAATTAAGGAAAAACACACATTCTCATGTCTCAGTCCATCCATGAATTTCCTTCCATCTACTAAACAGATTTTGGTATTCATACAGACTTCATTCTTCAAAGGTTCCTCCAAAGGTAACAAGGTTTGCTTTATCCGATTGGCCACAATAGTGTATGTATTCTTCCTCCCATCATGTATTGCTTGTCTATCAAACTACCAAGGTCTTCCCAAAAAAAGATGACAAATATCCATAGGCATAATATCACACAAAACTTCATCATGATAATTCCCAATTTTCAATTTTACCAAACACTGTTCACTCACTAACAACTTATGTTCATCCTGAATCCATGCTATCTAATAAGGGTTAGGGTATTTCAATCTCTTTAATTTTAATTTATTCACCATCTCTTGTAGAACAAGATTATCTAAACTACCACTATCAATAACAAATTTACAACACTTACCAGATACCTTACATATGGTCTTGAACAGATTCTTCCTCTGCAAGGGTTCTTCATCTCCTCTGGCATGACACAAAGCTCTCCTCATCATCAACAATTCTCCATCTTCTGGTTTATTGTTTGATCCAGTGGGATTTTCTTTCACCACTGCTGCTCTTCTGGTAGCCTCTATCTTCTTGCATTCAAATGCATGGTGTCCTTCTCCTCCACATTTAAAGAAGGTTCCTCTAAATGTCCTCTTGTCTTGTCTTCCAAAGTTCTCATTCCGGTAACCATCCGGTTCTCTCCTCTGGTAGAAATTTCTATCATCCTTCCATTATGATTTACCTTCTATTCTCACTTCCTTGTCCTTGTTCTGATCTATACTAGTTCCCCTTCCTCTGGTATATCCTCTTCCTCCTTGAAATCTTCCTTCAATAAACCTTCCACCTCTACCTCTCTGTCTCTGCTCATGTCTTTTGGTCAATTTCTCTTCAGCCTTTATTGCATACTGGTAAGCCTCTTCAACACTCTCCAATTTATTCAGCTTCATCATCAACATGTCTGGATCTAATGTTCAATTTTTAAAATGCTTCGGTGTACTCCTTCACACTAGATTTCTTCTATCTCAGATTTTAGAACTTCTGTAACAAATCCACTTGATAATTTGTCGGGACAAACTTTGATTTCAACTTAGCAATCATCCTATCCCATGTCTTAATCTTTTATTTGCCTCTTCTCTGTCTATCAACTTGCAAATTATCCCACCAATGAGATGCATGACCTTTCAACTGGGTACAGGTATATTTCACCTTCCTCTCTTCTATAATGTTTTCAAAATCAAAACACTTCTCCATCTTTGAGATCCAATCCATCAGTTCATCTGAATATAACTTCCCATTATATTCTAGTGGGGTAAAATGAGGTCTAGTGTTTGCCCTACTCAAAACCCTTAAAAACCTTTCTTCATCTGGATCAATTGCCAGTAGGTTCACTTGTTTTGTCAAGGCTTCTTCTCCTTCCTCTTCACTCACATCCTCAATATGTTGGCCTCTTCTCTGGGATGTCTCCATGACTTTTAACTGGGCTTCTATTCCTTGCAACATCTCCATCACAGTAGGGTCTGCATTCCCACGCGCTCCACCATTCATAGTTCCTATTTGCACCATTAATTCATGCTAGTCCTCTTCAATTATAGGTCGGATGCAATTGCAGGTCGGATCCACAATCTGCCACCCTACAACAAAATTCAGGACACACAACCTCTGGAATGAAACTTCGCTCTGATACCACTTGAAGCAATCACCGGTGAGGAGGGACCTCAAGGAGACCAATCCAAACCAGTCAGCAAGAGTAAACACAACAAAAACATGCAGATATGATGGAGGCAATGCATAACAAATAGTTTTATTGCATGAAATTTGATTACATCCAACCGGTAACAACTGGGCTACAACATACTGACACACAAGCCTGGTAGAATAGGTCACACTAGGACCTTGAATTGAAAGATCTATCTTCTAGGCATAGTCTATCTTTGATTGATTCTAATTGATCTTCAATTGATTGTAATCTAAAGAATGATTACAAATATATATATCGATCCAAAGGATCCAGTCGACCCAAAACGATCAAAACCCGAAGAACAAGACCTAAAGTGCAAAATGAACAAGGTCGGCCTCCACCAAGAGATTCCTCTGGAAAATCCAAAGGATGAAATGTGGAAGGTCACCCACATGCTAAGAAACATCGAGATCAACATCCAAGGCTCTGCAAGCTTCAGAATGGGTTCCGATAGATCACCAGAATAGGTCTCAGACAAAAGGTTACAAAGAAACAACCAGTAACAAGAAGTTGTCAAGGAAACCGGTAGTGACATCTTGTCAGAAAGTGATCCAAATGAGATGCGGTTTGAAAGAAAGAAAGATGATCAAGTCTTCAAGTAGAATCCAACTCCACAGGATCCAGTGAGCCAAAACTGGGACACAGAGAAAGGAAAACTGAAACTGCAAACAAAATAGAAAGGAAATGTTTTTGGTTAATGCAAGATTACTATGAATCAGGGATGCTCCTGCATCAGCTCACTCCATATATTGAGAAGCTTCATGGGTGGGATCTAAGTATCACCATTCTTTTTGCCAAGGGTTGGAAAAATGGAAATATTTCCCTATGTGGTAGAAATGTGATGGTTGATGAGAAGCTTATCTTAGAGGTAACAAGTCTGTCTATGGAGGGGATGAAATTCTATAGAAACAAAAAATACTTTGAGATGGCTGTGAATGAATTTCATCAATTAGAGAAGGAAAGAGAGAAATTGGTTAGGTCTCCATAGGGAAGCTATGACAAGTCGTCGATTAAGCTGGTTTGGAGGGAGCTTCTAAAAGTTTTGATGGAATATATCATAGTAGATGAGTGTTTTACCAGAGCCTTTGGCCATCACTTTGTGTTTCTCAATCATTTAAGACATCAAGTGAGGGTTTCCTTCTCGTTTTTCTTGTTGTCTTCCCTTAGCTCCAACATTAAGGACCACATGAAGAACATTGTTAAAAATCTAGTTCTACACGAAGGTCTTCTTGTCTTAATTCATGATTATGTTAAAGCTTTGTCTACTCCATCCAATTTTATCCTTGTTTCGGAGGAGGATGAGACAAATGGAGATCGACAAAAACTACAAGGAGATGCAATGGTTAGCAAATAAAACATAAAGCATTCAAACACTTAAAATTAATCCATTATATTGAGATCTTGATGAAGTTGAAGATGTGCCTCCTTCTCCAACTTGTTTGGATTATCTCCAAGATAGGTTGTGGATTGATCTCCACACACAACAACATCGAGAAAATGGATAATTGCAAAGGGATGGAGGATATGGATACCTAAAATTGACTATAGTTGATGCACAAAGGATGATTTCAAAAGCTACACTAGAAGCATAAGATTGCATGAGATGAGATATGAAATGAAGGGGGGGAGACCCAAATTTATATATTTGAGAGAGGAGGAATGGACAATTGAGATTGATTTAAAATGGAAGGCCAAGATTGAAGGAAGTGGATGAAGTGGATTGAGAGGACATGGTATGGAGATCAAGAGATTTTCCATAAAAACATTTATTGTCTCCACGCTCCATAATGTACAAGAGGAAGATACTCTCAAGTACATTGGGAAGACAAAAAGGAATTAAAAATTCCTTGGGAGAGGACAAGGGAATTAAAAATTCCCAAACAATGAGGTGCATGGGAAATTGAAAAGGGAAAAGGAATTTAAAATTCCTTGGAAAGATGAGAATGCACGGGGAAGAAAGGAAATTTTAAATCCTTGAAATGAACAAAGTTGGTGCATTTAAAGTTGGGGATTAAGAGGGGGACAAGCCATTTATGGAAATTGGTTGACTTGTGGCTAATCATGAGGATTAGGCATGAGAAAATGATTAGAAAAAGTGATTAGGTGAGATAATGAGAGATTAGATGACAAGTGGGAAAGTTAGGAGGCTTTGACAAGAGGAGAGAGAATGAGTGGATGAATTAAAAATTAGGAAATAATGATAAGCGAGCTTCTAGAAGAATTAATTAGCTTAAGTGAGGATTAGAGGAAAGTGATTTGTAGGAATCACATGATCTAGTTAATTAATTAAAATTAATTAACTAAAGGGGACTTAGAGATATTAATTAAATTATATAACTTTAGAAGAATTGGAATAATTAATTATTTGGATTATAGTGACAGGATCAATTAAATTAAATTAAATTAATTCTAAGAATAATAAGGATAACATAATTAAATTAATTAACTATGCACTAAGGATAAATTAATTAAATACTACATAGTTAATTAATTTAATTAATTTTAGCCATCTACATTTTGCCCCTCTTTTACGCAGTGGCAAATTTGGTGGTGGGTAAAAGACAGAGACAGAATGCCCTAGTGTGAAGATGAAAGTGGTATATGCCCCCTTGAGAAGTTAACCATAAATTTTTAAAAAATTTTGGGGAAAATTATCGAAAAAGAAGAAATAAACGAGAACAGAAGAGAGGAAGAAAAGAAAAAAAATAAATAATGAGGAAAAGAAGAAAGGAGCGGGATAGAAGAAGGGCAAATAAATGAGGCCAAGGAGGGCCCAATATAAGCCACATGAGGCCCAAGGAAGGGCCATTGTCACATACACCTTTGGAGATTTGGAGATCATAGAGCCCTAGGAATGAGATGGCATGCATACCACACCATGAGCATCATGCAGAGAGGATCAGGCGATTCTAGCAATCGGTTGAGTACAACCCACTAGTATGTACCGCAAACCCACTTTGTCATTTAGTAGGTTAGGGTAATTAATCGGATCACTAATGAGGGAAAGAAGGGGTCAGGGCATAGATGTTGATCACTGTTTCATCGTCTGCATGGGGGATCGATGCCTCCATGGGCATTCAGTGCCTATGCAAACATTGAACTGGCTTAGATAGTCGATCCCTTGCCCATGTAGATGAATTATATTTGCATAGACGATGTTCTGCAGGGAAGGGGGGTCAGAGGGGGGCATAAACTGTCGATTGACATCTGCGCCTATGGCGCGACATCTCCACCAAAGGGGAATGATGTCTTCACCAAGGAGGTAGGAAAAGGGGAATGAAGGGTATGGGAAGGGATGAAAGGGGGTCAGGGGAGCATCCATGTGTCCCATGGATAGAATAGGGTATAAAATAGGGTAGAATAGGCTAGAATAAGAGGATTAATGAGGTGAATTTGCTGGATGCAGGAGAATGAGGGTCCTCTTACATCTCAGGAGCACTAGCCTCTGACCATGGCTCTCTATATACAACTCAGGAGTGACAAGTGAGAGATTTTGAGCATGACTAGACTAGGATTCATTAGGAGGTGGCCCTGGATCAGGGCACATACCACGATGATGACAATACTCGTTACCACGATGATGATAACACTCGTAGAGAGTTGGGACAATGAGACATGCACTTTCTACCTATCGACATGGGAGGTTAACATCACCTTACTAGATTTCTGTAGGATCTTGAAGATATCCATTAGAGGAGTCATTCTTGAGAATAGGTTGGATGGAGGTGACCACTACCTATGCATGGTTTGTGAGCATGATGAACTGCCCATGGGATCCAGATGTGGCTCAGGGAGTCCATGTGGATTTAGCAGATTCCTCAATTGCTTTTTTTCATCTACAGATTAATCAGTGGGTGCATGATTCCTGATCTGAGCGGCCATGGATTCTCTATCAGATTAGGTAGTTGTGTCTATTATCTTCTTGAGGAGTGCACGTCTTAGGAATGAGGAGCAGTGAGGCTGGGATAACTATCATGATATGCACATGTGTGTCTACCAGGGTTATAGGAACCTCGATACAGGTGTGACTCTTCTTCATATCTTGGAATGGGAGCACATCGCGGTCACTAAGCTAGTGGGAGTCCAAGGTCGATGATGGAGGTATATGTATATAGATCGCTATAGGGGATTGCTCCACTACACCAGGGTGGGAGTGCTATTGTTTTGGAGGAGGGTGATAGATGATCTCATGGTCTTCACATGGAGACCATTTATGGATAGTGAGAGGTGGTAGGAGGAATATCAACTTGCATGGGTTGAATTAGAGTGTTGTCTATTCGAGTGGATAGTGCATCTGATTAATTAATACATTTGTCACCACGTGATGAGATAGTTTGGGTAGATACCATATATTATCATCCATGAGCACACTCACCCATGAATAACATGTGAGACCACCACATGGAAGGAGATAGTGGGACCCTTTGAGGTCCGTCTTAGTTGGATAGGTCAGAGAGAGTGACATGGGATGAGTTCCTACAGATAGGGAGGACCTAGGATGTACCGAGGCTTATACATGCTAGTGGGAGGCCCATAGAATAGTTAGATTGAGCATTCCAAGTGTACTGGAGCAGGATGAGCTACTGCCTTCAGTGGATGAGGTAGTGGGAGGGGAGTAGGATGGAAAAACTGATAGGGAAGCAATGAGAGGAGGTGGTGGGTAGAGAGGAGGATAGAGACAAGTTCCACAGAGGAGGAGGAGGGGACAACAGGTGCCTAGAGTAGAGGTACCTTTATAGGTACAAGCCCTAATGGGACAAATTGGCGCAGTTCCAATGTAGGATTTGGGTGGAGAGGAAGGAGGAGAGGGGGAGAAGCCCATGGATATCCGAGATATACATGTCCAGGGATAGAGAGGTAGTGTACCCTAGGCAGAGCATGATAGGTTTATAGTCAAGAGGGATGTAGAGAGGGCTTGAGTGTGGAGTCTAGAGGACCAGCTTGTTGTGGAGAGGGCTAGGGCAGATAGTCTATAGATGGTGGTGGGTCGAGTGAGAAGGGAGGTAGATGACTTGAGGGAGGACCTTCAAACTACCTTGGTAGAGGGTGTTGATCTCAAGAGGCACATGGATGAGATGGAGAGACTACTGGAGGAGATGAGGAGTGGGGAGGCTATCTCATAGCTGAGGGGGGAGATAGACAAGATGGATGATAGGCTTGAGACCCTTCTAGTAAGGCTTAGCAGAGTAGAGGTGGATGTGATGAGACTGCAGGGTGAGAGATGTGTCAAGGCAATTGTTGATCCTAGGGAACTGGTGTAGGTAATTTTTGAGGTCATAGCCGTTCAGTAATGGTCTGAGTGATTGGCTCGGGAGGCTCAATACTACTGGGATATGTACCATGGGGTAGTGTTGATTGAGTAGAGAGAAACATCCTATACTGAGAGTGTCCTCTCACATAGGGGACAAACAGTCTAGGGGTTCAATGGGTATGTCGGTGCCTTAGCCGCCAGTAGTAGGTCCATTAGGAAGGGGAGGGGCAGGAGATAGGGAGAGAACATGTTAGTGCTATATGATGTACACGTGACATTATTTTTGACCCTTCAGGGATGTACCATTGTATTATGATCAGACACATTCATTTTTGAGATATATATATATATATATATATGAGATATGATTTTTGGTGGTGTATGCATGTGTATTTATTTATTATGGACTATCGATGAACTTTGATTATTATTTACATGTGATAGATGATGATTTATAATTTTATGATATGCATGCGATCTGACCTATTTGTGATGCAAGGTGGATGAATGACATGTATGCATATTTATGTGATGTTTCTAACATGTTTGTGGATACAAGATGAATGTTTATGATGCATGCCTATATGATATATAATTTTGATCTATCATGTTATGCTGATGCTTATCTTATGATATATAATTATGATCTGATGACCGTACAATGATGTATGTAATGAAAATGGATGTCCTATATGTATTAAATGCATGTGATATGTATGTGATGTGATGGATGTATTATGCAAATATGATATAATAAAATGATACTACATATGAACTTGCAAAAATGGAATTAATGTACCTAATAATGAAATGCACCTAAGAAATGATAAGTGAATAAATGCAGCTAAAATGATGGTTGATTGTAATGCAATGCAATGAATCTAAAATAAATGTGATTACTATGATGCAAATAAGATGTAATTAATAATATAATGCACTTAGATGAATGATTGAATGTAAATACAATGCCTTGCAATGAGAATCCTTATTCAGCCACTAGTATCACTTACACAACATAGTGAAAGTGTGTTGAATTTGTTCTCGACTAACTTACCAAAATGTGATTATTGTCAAATGGTTTATATCGAATAAAGTGATTATTAATGATTGTAGAAATAAAGGAGGCCAATTAATGGCTTACCTTACCATTTGTGTGAGATATGAACCTAAAATGAACATACAATTTGAGTGAAAATGGAACTATATGGTAATGAAAATGATAATGCAACTATATGCAACTGAAACAATTTTTTAAGAATGTGCCAACCATAATACAATGATACAAGAATAGATAGAAGTGATAGGAAAAAGTTAATAAATTGAGGTCTCCAAAATGTAAAATGATGGGGGAGATGAGATAAAATGCAAGTGATATTGATGGAATGGGGGGAATTTTGTTGTGTAAATGTGGAGAGAAAAGCTAGTTTTGATATTGCCAAGGATAGTCTACATCACTCATTATATGAATTAGGCTATTATGAGAATCCAAGGCATGGATTGACTCTTAGACAATAGGTATCCCTTGCACACAACTATGTAAACACCATAAAGATGTAGGTACAGGGTTGTAAGTTCATACAAGAGAGACCTTGAAACACGCCATACCATAAAAACATGCCCCAATATACACCAACCTAAGACATACCAAGATATAGAATGATCCTGGCAGTCATAGATAGGGGTAGTCATAGGACATAAAGATGCAAATCAAAGAAACAAACCAAATCATGCAAACAAAATGCACAAGGCCAACTAACATCTCCTGCCAAGAGTAGGACTTAGGACTATGTATAAACTGTCAGAAATGGGAAGGATGCATCCCAATGGGCAGGAGGTGATTTGGTGGGACTGAATAGGCAATAGAGCAGATGTGATATGCAAGTAAATGTGGATATGAAACTGACTACTTAGATTTGATTGGACTCATGTGGATGGATGTTTGGATGATGCGCAATTCAAGAAGAAGCTCAGCTTGATGGGATAAGCTCAAAGATAGGGGAAATCTCAGTGTGATAGGGTAAAAGATCAGTGTGATAGGATGATCCTTATTCATAGTTCAAACAAAGGCTCACCATATCATAAAGGTGGGGGATTTGTAGTGTCAGTGGATCGCTTTTCCTAATGAAGATATAATTAACCTTGATATCCACTGGTGAGGTGTTGGAAGGTTTATGTAGTGGCATATATTGAAGAATGAAGGAGACAACTAGCTATAAGCAAGTAGGGGGAGAGGGAATTCAAGACTTGGGATATGCTAATGTATTTCATAGTGTACAAGAAGGTGTTGGGTAAATGGAGTGGGTGGTCAAAATAGAGAATCATCTTGCACAGATTCCTTTATCTGGTAAGTAAAGTTATACAATCCTACCCATTTCAAGGCTAGGGGAGTATTGAGGATGTCAAAATATTTGATTTTTATTATGGAATATGGATGGTGGGTAGGTGGGAGGAACCTGGTATGCGATGATATAAAGCACAATTTTCTCGCGAACACTATGGAAAATTGCGAGACTGTTGGGAGGGGGGATGGAAATTCTTTTAAGTCTCATCCCTAAAAAGCCAGTTTGTCTGAGCAGATGATGGATCTAGCTTATTTATCTTGATGCCTAGAACTAGGTTTTTACCAAGGTACTTTCCCATAGCACCACAAAGTGGTTTTCATTGATGGACGAATTGATTTTTCTTTTCTTTCTCATTTTTTTTTGTATTTTCTTTATTTTTTTAGATTTTTTAAAATTGATGACCTATAAAGACTAGGCATAGAATATTTTAAAGTGCATGATTTTCATAGGCTCATCCAAGGGTTCTCCTTTGAGGGTAGCCAACTGATAGGCACTTGATCCATAATTTGGAGTGATCACATATGGTCCAAGCCAATTAGGCTCAAACTTGCCTTTCTTTTGATGTTCTTGTAGGTTTCTTTGATTTTCCATAAGCACAAGATCACCAATATCAAATTCTCAAGTTTAGACCTTCTTGTTATAGCTCAACCATAAATAGTTCTGACATACCCAGAGGTGGTTCAAGGCCTTGAGGCACCTTTTGTTTAGTAGTTCAAGATCTTGCAATCTGGCAACTCTATATTCTTCCTCAGGGAGAATATTCTGTAGTGATACCCTGAGTGATGGGATCTCGATCTCAAGGGGAAGGAGAACTTCATAACTGAAGACTAGGGAATATGGAGTGGTGTCTGTGGCTGTGCAAATGCTTATGGAGTAGACCCAGAGGCTGAGGTGGAGTTGAAAGTACCAATCATGACCAACTTCATTGACTATCTTTTTGAGGATTTTTATGAGGGTTTTATTTGAAGCCCCAGCTTCACAGTTACCTTGCGGGTAGTATGGAGTGGAAAAACGATGTTTAATGCCAAAATTTTGGCAAATTTCTTTGACATTCTGATTTTTGAAAGGTTTTCCATTTTCTATGATGATTACTTTAGGAATTCCATATCGACAGATGAGGTAATTTAGGATTAACTTAGAAATTTGTTTTCCAGTAGTGAAGGTGAGGGGTATGGCTTCCACCCACTTGGTGAAGTATTCAGTGGCAGCTATTATGAACTTGTGGCCATTGGATGAGGTGGGGTGGATTTTCCTTATGAGATCAAGATCCCATTGTGAGAAGGGCCATGGTGTGAAGAATGGCTGCAAATCCTGTGAAGGTGCATGAATTTGGTCATCATGCTTCTGACAAGGAACACATTTCTTCACATAATGGTATGCGTCTTCTTCCATTGTAGGCCAATAGTATCTTGTGAAAAAGAGATTCTTAGCCAATGCAAGGCCACTTGAGTATGCTCCAAAAATACATTCGTGCACTTCGCGTAGTGCCCATTCAACCTCCTCTTTGTCTAAACACCTTAGGAGGGATCTATCAAAATGCCTTCGAAAGAGGGTGTCATTGAGGATATTGTAGCAGGTGAAATGATAGATGAAGGTTTGTTGTTGGGTTTTAGTGAGGTGTGGGGGAATTATATTGTCTCAAAGGTAGGCAAAGGTTTCTTGATAGAAAGGGAAGTCAGAACCAATGAGGACACACACCATTCTAGATTTAGGGACATCATAGGCCAGAATTAGGAGTTACTCAACCAAAAACTCACACTTTTGACTATATGTTGGTGTTGTGAGTGTGAAGTAGGGTATCTGCAACTACAACACAAACACTCAATAGATTATTACAAGCTTGGTTAGCAAATTGAAATCAAATGAAAGATAAACCATAGCAAAGTGACCTATCGCCTCCTAAGAGATACGAGTGTGGATTTTCTCTCAGATCTAGATGAGCAATCCCAATGACTTGACTACACCAAGACAAAGGATTTAAAATGATATGATGTGCAAGCTAGATGAATGCATGATTAAGCTAGATTAATCCAAGAAGCTGATTATGCTAATGATATGCATGATTATGCTAAATGATAGATTCAAATAAGCTAGATGGGAGATTGAATATGCTATATGATTAAGCAATTATGCTAGAAGATGATCAAATTAAGCTAGATCTAAGATGCAATAAATGATAACAATGTTAAACTAGAATGCTAGAAATGATATGCCTATAATAATAATACTTGAGATCGGATTCTCTGTGCTCCAAAATAGGGGATATTTATAGGATTTCTAAGCCCAAGGGTGAGGTGGAAGGAATCAACGGTCAAGATTGAATCTGAAGATAGAATGGATAAGATGAGATGGATTGATAGAATTGATAAGATCTATTGGATAAAGAACTGACATTTTGTTGATATCCTATTGCAGGAAGATTTAGATGTGCTGATGTTGGCACAGTTGAGGGAGTAGCATAAGATTCGCTTTGGGTTGACAACATCTCGAGAGAGATGAGTCATTGATTTGACTTTTACACCCATGATGAGACATTGATGATTCCTGTGATAGATTTGGCCTTGGATAAGATGAGCTCCTGTGATCCTATCCAAGAATGAAATGCAAGGTAAATGCAAATGAAATGCAATGTGGTGACCGGACCAATCACTAGGTTATTTCTTTGTGTCATCATTGAGATTTTAAAATGTGGGAAGTGAGTGCAAACAACGATGGTATAATTGAACCATGATGACCTGAACACTACTTTCCTAGATTTTGATATTGCAAGTTAGCACAAGCATCGAGGTATAATTGAACCAAGATGACCTAAGTGTTGTTTTCGTAAAATAGGTAGTATTAACCATTTCTATATGCAAATCGGAAATTTCTTCGATGATACTCCAATGATCATGTCCTAAGACAAATTTGCACATATTAATGATTAATTTAAAGACTGCAGACAAGAAAAATATCATGTTCCTTCCTTGTTCCTCTAGTCAAAGACATCCTGGAGTCACTCAGAAATCATGATAAAAAAAATCAAGATTGATAAGTTGAACCAAAGTGTTAAAATCATTAGTCAAAAGATATCATCCATTCATATGTGTGTGATGTGCTTACACTAACATGTGATAGTTTGATGGTTGATAATTTGATCTTGTGCTCAATGTTGGATGTGTCTCAATTTCGTTTGGCAAGAGTTGTCTAACTATTGTTCTACCTATTGGATTAAGCTCAAAACGATGGAGAATTTTGCCCCCAACTAGGTGCAGGATTTTTCCCCAAGCTTAGAAACAAATTTATTAAGATATACCCAATGATCTAAATCATGGTGAGAAATCACCCGCGATACCCGCATATGTACAAAGGCTTATTTATGGCTATGAACAACGCTGATGGAAAAGAATGCAATCAGAAGGATGCATGAACTAATAGATGGAAGAGCTAGCTGATCGATAGCGCATGTTGCTAGGTTTTCACCATATGTTTTTATTGCACTTTTTCTCATATTTGATTTTTTCTCTATTTTTCGTTGTTTTTGTATTTTCTAATTTTCCACTGTTTTTTATTTTTTCGCTTTTCTACTATTTTTTATTTTTCTGCTTTTGCACTATTTTTGAATTTTTTATTTTTTTGCTTTTTTTTGGGGATTTTTCTGCTTGTCCACTGTTTTTTTGATTTTTCTGCTTTTTCACTGTTTTTTATTTTTCTATTTTTTAGACATAAAACTTCTTCAGATGCATTCTATTGATGGGTTCCTTGAGCTGATCCCCGTTTGGTGTTGATAGCTAATATGCTCTTGACCCAAATACTGTTGTGACCACAAATAGACTAGTTCTTTTCTCGAGCTGCCTGGTTGCATGGATTTTCCTTTAGTACTAGTTGTCCAACTTGAAAGTCTCTTGGTTTGACCTTGTGATTATAACTTTGACACATTCTTTGTTGATACACCTTTAAATGATTAAAGGCATTTTATCTTCATTCATGCATCAATTCTAACTCTTGCATTCTAGATACTTATTGTTCTTCATCTGGGATAAGGCCTTTTAATGATACTCATAGAGAAGGCATCTCTACTTCTATTGGCAGTATTGCTTCTGATCCATAGACAAGAGAAAAAGGTGTGGCGCCTGTTGGTGTGCGGATATTGGTACAGTAGGCCCATAGAGTAGGGTCTAATTAAATATGCCAATCTCTACTAGCATCATTCACTGTCTTTTTGAGGATTTTCAGAATAGTTTTGTTTAATTCTTCTGCTTGCCCATTCCCTTGTGGATAGTAGGGTGTGGAGAATTTGTGTTGGATCTTGAATTTCTCACATAGCTCTTGTACATCTTGGTTCTTGAATGGTCGCCTATTATCAGTGATAATGGTCATGGGTATGCCATAGCAACATATGATGTAGTTCAAGATAAATGTAGCAATTTTTTTCCTTGTGATATTTGTGAGAGGTTTTGTTGGGACTCATTAAATTTGAGTCGATTTTAGAGGCCCATTTCAAAATTTTGCTCTGTATTTCCAAATGATCATAAAATGAGTCAGTTTGAATGGCCTAGTAGAGAGAGAGTAAAATGGAGCCAGTTGATTTTCAAAGGGTAAGGCTTGGGAAATGTGTCCTACACCTTTCATTTGGTTAATGAAGTGTTGTGAAACTTTCAGAATTCAGTTTGGATCTATTTATTAGGTACCCATTTCGAGGGGTGAGCTGAAAGTGCATTTTAGGCACAAATGCAGATTTTATTGAGTAGCCTACTTTGAGTGCTTATATCTTTTGCCCTATTGATCATCATGATGAATTTAAAAATGGATTGAATTGTATGCATAAATGTGAGTCATCATGCAAATTTTCAAGTCTTTATGAATCCATTTTCTTAGTTTTCAAAGCTCAATCTGTTTGCAGTTTGTATGGTTTGACAAGTCCCTGTTTCAGCTGCTAATCGGAGCCTTGTTTTGCATAAGTGTAAAAGTTGCCTCAGTGAGTTTCATGTCAGAATGTTTGTTCCGAGATATTGTTGGTATAAATGACAAGCTATGCTTCCAGTTTCAAGCTCCTGCCAATCCGTTTAGTCAGTTTTCAAAAGGGTTTCTTGAGCCATTTGTTTCAGTGATCCGTACTTTCATTGTCGTATTAGTTAAAGTAGCCATTTTCATGAGCGCACCATTTGCACCTAGTCAAAATTTTGGTCAAACTAATTATTCTAAGTTTTGATATGTACTTCAAGGTACCTATGTCTCAGATTTGAGGGTCTATGGAGGTCATTTGATATTTTTAAGATAGGCATCATGAGTTGCCTGAGCATTGACTTCCTCAGGTCCGCAGTGTCGACAAACCCAGTTGGTCATTTTTGACAATTAATATCTCTTCACTCGGGATTCATCTTGAGAAACCACTTGGCAAATTTCATGCTTATATATCAGAGTACACGCCTATCAGATGGCGTGGTCCAGAAAGGTGTTTTGACCGATTTGAAAATTATGTCTTCGCGATTAAATGCAAAAATGTGGTGCATGCGCCTGAAAGTTACAAAACTTAGTTTGACGATCCGAAAATGGTGCCGATCAATTCCAGAGGTATGTTTAAGGTTCCTGAGGCATTTCTAAGGTCACTTGAATGAAAATGATTTTTTTTTAGTCAGATCCACTTTGGGTCTCGACCTGGCTCATGCCCGTGCATTAAATTTTGTGGTGAAATGTTCTTATTTCATGACATTTTAACCCCTAGAGATAATCAAGAAAGTGATTGATGCTATGGCTTACTCAAAGTTGAATGTTCTACATTGGCATGTTAGAGATTCCAATCTTTTATAAACTTATGCAATGGAAGGCGATTGTTTTGGAGTAGATGTTTGAAACATTGAAACAAGCAACAAATCACATTATGGCAGGTGTAAAACCAGCACTTCCCCTCCTTGCATGGCTGTTAAAAGATCATCGCGAAAGGCTTCCAAGCAAATGCATTTATAGCCACTAACTTCCTCCTGTGTGGCATGGTGAAAGTCTGAAGTTTAAACTTCAGCAAATAAAACTCCAGCCAATTGCAACTTCAGCAAATAAAACTCCAGCCAATTGCAACTTTAGCAAATAAAACTCTAGCCAATTGCAACAACAACATTAAAACTTCCAAGTAATGTAACAACAGGTGCATAGCCTACGTGATATGTGAAGGGGCATTTAAAAAAGGAAACTCTAGGCAAAATGAAATAGCAGCTCCTGGAGTGTGGCGTGGACAAAGGTCAAAGAAGTCTTTCAACAAATGCCTTTGGTAGGTGTAAGCCAAATTGCTGCAACTTTTATTAGCTCCTCCCTATGTGGTGTGTGGCTGTTGAAAAGCCATAGGGAAAATTAAAGCAAATGCAGTTGGTGCATGCTGAATCCTCCCTGCATGGAGTGAAAACCATAAAAAACTTTCAAAGCAATTGCAATTTGGCAGGTGTAAAGTGTGATATTCTAAAACTTCCAAGCAGTGCAAATTGACAGCCTCATAGCCTACGTGGTATGGGGTGTGGAGCAAATTCCACTTTGTATGGAGAGTGTTAGGTCTCGGAGACAACTGAGAGGGGCGGGGGGGGAGGTGAATTAGTTGTCAAATAAATTTAAACCAAAAATAATTTAACCAACTTAATGCTTAATACCGGTAAACCAGTTAAGTATGTTGGTGGATAGTTATAATAATTAATTGCTATACCGGTAAGGATTAGTGCATGAAACATAAACACAAAGTCATCCACAACACATAACACCAATATTTGTACGTGGAAACCCTGTAAGGGGAAAAACCATGGTGGGAAACCTTACCCACAATCAGATGATACTACTGCAGATAGTTAGTGTACATAAATGGGGTCTGCACATGCAGAAAGGCCAATAGCCTAGAGCTCATTGCTCAATCACAAAATGGGAGTCACACTGACTATAGTTGGATGGTTAAATCCAATAAGAATGTACTGCACAAAATAGCATCTTCATATGCTAGATTCAGTACCAGTGTAATGCTGATATGCTTCCACAAAAACCTAGCTTCACCTTCAAATGATGTCTGCATTTATAGCTCTGCTTAATCTCACATATACCTTCACATAATCCTTTTTTGCATTCCATACTTGATCTTACAAATAAGATCTTACATTTATACCATAACTTAAGACCAATTTTAGTAGGTCGGCTCTACAAGATATTACAATAAAAACATTTTACAAACAATATAATATCTGATGCAATAACTAATTGAACATGTCAGTTTAATGCATTTACAACAATAATTAATCATCTCCATAGTGTGCCATGTTGATCTGGAAAAGATAAACCTGCCGGTGTAACCCTAGACCTATTTGTCGGTAACAACAAATATGCAACTATGAATATACCAATGAACAAAACTCCAGGACAAGATGCCCAAACGATGTCTTTGACATAACCATGCATCTTCCATGCCCTTCCAAGTGTTGATGATCATTATATCTTGTCGGTGTACCAGATACCAGTAACTATGCAATAGTTACTTGCTTGCCGGTGAATGCTGCTAGATCTCCAAAGTGCTAGTGTTTTAGTAGGTGTTGACATCAATGACAAAACCATACCAAAATACCAACAATCTCCCCCTTTGACATTGATGGCAACACAAGATGGAAAAACCATCAAAGTGCCAAAACAGAAATGCCAAGTACCAAAAACCAATAATCTCCAAAAAGATTATAACTAGAAAGTAATAATCTCTCCTAAACAACAATCTCTCCCCCTGGGAGCAACATGTGTTTTCCTTGTGTTTCTCAAAGGTTTTCCATACCAATCTCTCCCCAAAAGATAATAAAGATAATGTGTTTTTCCATAGATATCTCTCCCACTTTGACATCAAATGACAAAGTTACAATAAAACCAAGTTCATATACAAAATACCAATCAATTCAATATAGCAACTACTCCCCCTGAGAAGTAGCTTCCTCATCAAAGACTGGAATAAATATTTCTCTGTTAATTCTACTGGTTGATGACAATCATCAACTGTCTAAGTCTCTACCGGTGGTGGTATGACTCCAAGTTGATCTCTAAGATATTCAAAAGTCTCCTTAGGCAAAGTTTTAGTGAAAATATTTGCAATCTTCTCTTTAGTATTCACATAAACCAGTTTTATCTCCTTTGCTTCAACTTTTTCCCTTAGAAAATTCAGTTTAATGGAAACATGTTTGGTTTTAGAATGTAATACCGGATTCTTAGATATATCAATTGTTGTAGTGTTATCACAATAGATAGTAAAAGGTTCCTTTCATTTTACCTTTATGTCTTTCAACATTTGCTTAATCCATAGTACCTATGTACAGTTAGTTGCTGCTGCAACATATTATGATTCTGTTGTTGATAAAGATGTACAACTTTGTTTCTTACTCAACCAAGAAACTAATCTGTTTCCAAGAAAGAATGCTCTGCCGGTGGTGCTTTTTCTATCATCCACATCTCCTGCCACATTTGCATATGTGTATGCAAATAATTCAAATTTTTCATCTCTAGGATACCATAATCCAAGATTTATAGTGCCTTGTAAGTATCGGAAAATCCTTTTTACTACTGATTAATGATTTTCTCTAGGATTACTTTGAAATCTTGAAACAATACATACTGCATTCATAATATCGGGTCTGGTTTGTGTCAAATATAGTAAACCTCCTATCATGTATTTGTATATAGTTGGATTAATAGGTGTAGGTTCATCCATTTGTGATAATTTGTCATTTGTTGTCATAGGTGTGCTTACCAGTTTAGAGTTTTCCATCCCAAATTTCTTTAGTAACTCTTTTAAGTATTTGGATTGACTCAAGAATATCCTTTTATCAGTGTGTGAAATCTGCAATCCTAAAAAGAATTTTATTTCTCCAATCATAGACATTTCAAATTCTTGTTGCATTTTAATAGAAAATTCCTTACATAATCCATCTTCTCCTCCAAAGATTATATCATCAACAAATACTTCTATAATCAAGATGTCATCATTAGTTACTTTATAATATAAATTATTGTCTACATTTCCTTTAGTAAAACCAATCTTTAAAAGATACTAATCCAATCTTGCATACCAAGCTCTTGGAGCTTGTTTTAGTCCATACAGAGCTTTTCTTAACCTGCAAACCATATCATTGTCATCTGTCAAAGAAAATCCATCAGGTTGTTCAATGTATACTTCCTCTTCAAGATCTCCGTTAAAAAATGCACAATTAATATCCATTTGATAAACTTTGTAGTTCTTGTGTGCTACAAAGGCCAAAAATAATTTGACTACCTCAATTCTAGCTATCGGTGCAAAGGTTCCATTGTAATCAATTCCTTCCTTCTGAGAATATCCCTTACATACTAGTCTTGCTTTATTTCTGACAACCTTACCATCTTCATTAAGTTTGTTTCTAAATACCCATTTGGTTCCAATTACATTTTTATCTTTAGGCCAGGGAACTAATGTCCAAGTGTTGTTTTTCTCAATTTGTTCTAATTATTCTTCCATAGCTTTAATAAAAAATTTATCATCACATGCCTCATTAACAGATGATGATTCAATTTGAGAAATAAGACATACCTCTTCATTTTCCAATCTTCCTCTTGTCATAACTCCTTTAAACTTGTTTCCATTTATCTGATCTTTAGAATGATTCAGTCTTACATACCAGGGTGTCTTGGTTTGTTGTTGTTCCTCAATTACTATGGAATCCTCAGATGATACCGGGGTAACTTGATCTTCATTCTGTATTGGTGGATTTAGAGTAGGTTCATTTGTCAAAATTTCTGTTGTCGGTTCATAGTCTATATACCTTGAAGTTCCTCTGAATTGTTCATCAATCTTTACATTTGTACTCTCAACAATTTTCTGTAATCTCTTGTTAAAACATCTATATGCCTTGCTCTTAGATGAATAATCAATAAATATTCCTTCATCACTTCTAGGATCAAATTTGCCAATATACTCATCTCTTCTGATATAACATTTACTTCCAAAAATTCTGAAATACTTAAGAGTAGGAGTATTACCAAACCATAGTTCATGAGGGGTCTTACCGGTTTCACCTTTTATGTGAACTTTGTTAAATGTATAGACCGTTGTCTCTCCAATAAACATGTGGTAGGTTTGTTTCTGATAGCATACTTCTTGTTGCATCCAAAATAGTTATGTTTTTCCTTTCAACAACTCCATTCTACTGTGGTGTCTAAGGTGTTGATAGCTGTCTTATGATTCCATTCACTTCACAGAATGTATTAAATTCCTTAGATGTAAATTCACCTCCTTGACCTGATCTTAAAAATTTGATTTTCTTACCGGTTTCATTTTCTACCATTGCTTTGAATAGTTTGAACTTTCCAAGTGCTTCTGATTTTTCTCTGAGAAAAGTAACCCAACACATTCTAGAATAGTCATCAATGATTAGCATGAAATATCTATCACCTTGTAAGCTTTTAGTTCTAGCTAGACCACATAAATCAGTGTGAATCAAATCAAGAGCATTATTTGATTTTCTCGAATACTTTTGAAACTAGCTTTAACTTGTTTTCCAAATTGGCATTCCTTAAATATTGCATTCCGAGGTTTGACAATTTTAGGTAAATCTCTAACTGCCTTAGTAGTACTGATCTTTACCATGCAATCAAAGTTTACATGATAGAGTCTCTTATGCCATAACCAAATTTCATCTATATGTGCAATTAAGCATGTCTTTTCATTGTTATTCAAATGAAAGATATTACCTCTAGTCTAATTACTAGTTGCAATTTCCAAACCAGTTCTATTCATGATTTTGCATTTTCCATTTTTAAATTGTAACTGAAATCCTTTCTCAACTAATTGACCAACACTCAAAAGATTATGCTTTAAACCTTCAACATAGTAGACATTGTCAGTGTTATGCTTACCATCAAGAGATATTGTACCCTTACCTTTGATTGAACAAGCTTTGTCATCTCCAAATCTCACTAAGCCTCCATTGTATTCTTGAAAGTTCAAGAATTTACCTTTGTCTCCTATCATATGATGTGAGCATCCTGAATCAATGATCCATTCATCCTTTACTTCAACTTTAGCTGCCAGGGCCTGTACTACCGGTTGAGCAGTAGGTATTGGTTGATCTTTTATTATAGCAACAAAAACCCATCCATTGTCTGTTGGATCCTCATAAGAATCACCAGTCACACCTTCATCAACAATGTAACAAGATTTGTATTTATTCCTCTTAAATCTGTATCTCTGATATTCAGGGTTAGGCTTGTATGTTCTTCTAGCTTCTTCTCTTAGTCTAGCATGTCTATCAGGGCATCTTGAAGCCATATGACCAATCTTATTGCAATTAAAACATTTAAAGGGTGCTTTACCTTCATACTTACTTCCAACTGGACCTTTAGGCATTTTCCCACCAAATAGTGCTTCAAGTTCTTCAAGTTCTTCATTTTCTTTCCTACTTTCTTCAAGTTCTCTTGCATAAAAGGCTTTCCAATTAGATTTATCAAATGATGGAGAAGATGATGTTGATGCTTTAAAGGCCAAATTTGTCTTTATAGTAGCAACAAGACCAAATTCTTCAATTTCAAAAGCTGAAAGTTTCCCAATCAATGTATCCCTAGTAATTGATGTATTAGGCATTGTTCTTAACTCATTTATAGGAGTGACTTTCATTTTATATGCTAGTGGCAATCCTCTTAAAACTTTTGAAACAATTTCATCCTCACTTAAGGTTCCTCCACAACATTTAATACCCAAAACAATTTCATTTACTCTTTCCATAAAAGAAAAAATCCTTTCATCTTCTTCCATTTTCAGATGTTCATACCTGACTCGGAAGATTTCAAGTTTTGCAATTTTGACTGTGGAATCTCCTTCATTCAGTGTTTCCAAATGATCCCAAATAGATTTAGTAGTAGACCTATCTGATAGTCCCATGATTTGTTGATCTAATAATGCGCTCAAAAGTGCTTCTCTTGCTTTGCAATCATTTTCCTCATCTTTTATCAAGTTAGCTGGACTAGGCTAACCTTGAACAACAACAGTATAGCCATTCTTTGTAACTTCCCAGATGTCTTTTCCAATGCAATTTAGATGTGTCTCCATTCTGATCTTCCATATGCCATAGTTGGTTTCATCAAGTTTAGGATTGTCCTTCTTGAAATAATTAGTAGACATTGGATCTCCTCATGTTGTTAAACTTCTGCAAAAGAGGACTAAGCTCTGATACCAATTGTTAGGTCCCAGAGACAACTGAGAGGGGGGGGTGAATTAGCTGTCAAATAAATTTAAACCAAAAACAATTTAACCAACTTAATGCTTAATACCGGTAAACCAGTTAAGTATGTCGGCAGACAGTTATAACAGTAAATTGCTATACCGGTAAGGATTAGTGCATGCAACATAAACACAAAGTCATCCACAACACATAACACCAATATTTGTACGTGGGAACCCTGTAAGGGGAAAAACCATGGTGGGAAACCTTACCCACAATCAGATGATACTACTACAGATAGTAAGTGTACATAAATGGGGTCTGCACTTGTAGAAAGGCCAACAACCTAGAGCTCATTGCTCAATCACAAAATGGGAGTCACACTGACTACAGTTGGATGGTTAAATCCAATAAGAATGTACTGCACAAAATAGCATCTTCATATGCTGGATTCAGTACTGGTGTAATGCTGATATGCTTCCACAAAAACCTAGCTTCACCTTCAAATGATGTCTGCGTGTATAGCTCTGCTTAATCTCGCATATACCTTCACACAATCCTTTTTCGCATTCCACACTTAATCATACAAATAAGATCTTACATTTATACCATAACCTAAGACCAATTTTAGTAGGTCAGCTCTACAAGATATTACAATAAAAACATTTTACAAACAATATAATATCCGATGCAATAACCGATTGAACATGTCAGCTTAATACATTTACAACAATAATTAATCATCTCCATAGCGTGCCATGTTGATCTGTAAAGATAAACCTACCGGTGTAACCCTAGACCTATTTGCTGGTAACAGCAAATATGCAACTATGAATATACCAATGAAAAAAACTCTAGGACAAGATGTCCAAACGATGTCTTAGACATAACCATGTGTCTTCCATGCCATTCCAAGTGTCGGTGATCATTATATCTTGCCGGTGTACCAGATACCAGTAACTGTGCAATAGTTACTTGCTTACTGGTGAATGCTGCTGGATCTCCAAAGTGCTAGTGTTTTAGTAGGTCTTGACATCAATGACAAAACCATACCAAAATACCAACAGAGAGTGGGGAGGGTTAAATTCAGAAAATCAAAGCAATGGCCAAAGGGCAACATTGAAATCCAAACAAATGTAATTCAACTGCTGGAGGGTAATTAAAATGAAGCTCTCAAGCAAACTCAATTCACAGGTGTTACAACCATTATCACATGTGTTCAGAAGAAAGGCAACCATTAAAACTCACGAAAAGCTTCCAGAATACACAGTGTCAGACAAAAGGCAATATCCCACATCTGCTGGGGAATGAAAAGTTTTGATATTTATAAGCAAGACTCCACACTACCATAGTGTCAAAGCCTTGGAGGCTTTTGATGGATGGTGCCAGTTGGGCGCCCAAGTGGACCTCATGCGTGTAGGTGCGCTTCTTGAGGGGACCAAGGAGGTAGAGTGGAAACCAAGTTGACCCCATGCAGACACGGATCTTGAGGCAGGTGAGTTTTGCAGAGAAAGGGCTACTTAACCAGTGAGCAAGTTGTAGAGGATCCGACAAAGTGCATTGTTTCGCGAAGCAGAGGTGCTCACCGGTTAAGCTTCACAAAATGGCGAAGTGTTAAAGAGCATGTAGGTTCCATGAAGATTGACAGTCAACATTGATTCGCAAGCCAAAGATGCTCGCTGGTTAAACCCTATGAAGTGGCGAAAAGCTCAGGAAAGGGCAAGTTAAAGATCGAGCATGTTCCAAGGAGATCGACAACGTGTGTGATTTCAGAGCCTAAAGATGCACGTTCCTTACCCATTGCAAAATAGAAAAAGCTGATGTGGCTATCGAGGTGGAGGTCCAGCTCACGGGTCCTGGTGATGTGGCAGATAGGTGGCAATGACGTGGCGATGAGCAAGCAGCCCAGTGGTAGTGATGAGGTGGACACGTGGTGGATTGATGAGGTGTCATCTGAGGTGCTACCTAGTGGACCCCATCAGCAAATCAGATGCTACCGCATGGTGGGGCATCAGGCCAAAAATAAAAGAAATTCAAAGTTAAAATCAAGTTAAATATATAGTTGAAAACTATATAAAAAATTGAAAAATTTAAATGATGCGCACCTAAAGTGGATTGATTCGCCCAGAGGTCCATTTTTGCCCAAAATATCAATTATTATATATCAATGGAAAGCTCTCGGGATAAGTAATCGAATCATGAAGTTAATTTTAACAAATTTGGGATATTTCGAGAGAAGTTTCCATGGGAAGGAAGGAGATATTTTTGCAGTTAAAGAAAAAGAAGACACATGGCATGTGCTGATGGATTCTGATCTTTTTCCCTCCTCTTCTTATTCCCAATTCTTCTCAATTGTAAAGGTTCCAGAAATTTGGAGAAAGACTCCAAATTTTCATGGTTTCCAATTTTGAGTATTCTTGAAGATTGTATATGGCAGGGCTTTTCTTTGAGTAATGGAGTTTAATTCTTGTTGTAGGTGTTCTTAGTTGCAGGTTCTTGTGTATGTAAGGCATACATAAATTCACACAAGATTGTCTCTAGATTTGTATTTCTATTTTATTCAAATCAGATCCTCAAGGAGGATGAAATTTGTTATCTCAAGGAGGTAGTTGTGATTGTTTGTAGGGATTCTTCAAGGAAGGATTTAAATTGTGTAATAAATCATGAATAATGGAATATAGTTTCAAGATTTAATGATTTTGTGAATGATCTTAGTAATACATTCATGCAAGGCATTAATGCAGGAATACTTAATAATGAAGATGGATTTGCAATAGAAGTTTTCATCTATAGTTTGATATGTGACTCTGTTGCCCTTAGATAAGGAACTGATCTTGCAATTGAAGGGATTCTCAAAAAATTTAAAACCCAACATCACAATATATTTCTTTGTTTTATGTTTTGTGGGAATGTTTCATCCATCTCATGGTTCAAACATTGTTGAGTTGCAAGTGTGGATCTAGCCCATCTGCAATAACCATAGAAAGGAAAAGGAATTTGTAGTATGCATACTTCATGTTTTGAAATGAGTTTCAGTCTTAAGTGATGGGAGAAGTGTGTATAATTCTAAAAATTAGTGACTGCATATGTTTTGAAAAGAATTTATGAAACAATAAGATGCATGGTCAAGATAATTGTTCAGTAGATGTTTTAAAATTGATGGATCTAGATGTAGTTCCTAGATCTAAAAATTCTCTATCAGATCTGAAAGAAATTGATAGGGAAATTGAAACATGTCTTAAAAGAATCCAAGAGAAGTTTGTCTGGTTTTTAAGAAGGAAATTAGGGAAAATAAAAGAAGAGTCATCATATGTTTTTTATGAAAGATTTATAGCCGCATTGAATGAGATTTCAGCTGATGCTAGACCCCATGAGTCTATTTTGATTGAGTTATTCTTAGAGCTTGATGAGCCTGACTCGGTTAATTGGTCTACAACCTTGAGAGAAGAGAGTGTTTCATGTATTAAAGAATGGATGGATGAAATTTAAATAATTAAATCTGAAAATGTACACAAGATTGAGGATAGTGAGGGAGATGAATCCGTGAGTGGATATGCTTCCTATGATGCTAAAGGTGACTCTTATTCTCAGCATGACAGTTTAGATGTGTATTCAGAGCAAGAAGAAACTTGTGAGAACATAAGTAATTGTTCAACTAATCATGAGCTCGTTGAGGTTTCAGATTTTAATGATATGGATCACCTTGTTGTTAAGTTCAATCCACCAAATATTTGCAATCAAAGTTATGAAACTATGTTGCAACATATAGCAACACTTTATGAGCAGCATGATAAAGGCTATGATGCGGATGCAAGTTGTTGTAATGATGAAATGAATGTGCATAAAGACCTAAGCGCTACTGATTTAATACCTTTATTAGATTGGGACAATGTTTACAACTCAAAGGATGAAGCCAAGGAAAATGAAAATGAAGAAGAAGGTTCACTAAGTAGTGAACAAATTTCAGAACTCTTAGCTACTGATCTTCAGAGGTATGCATCCAAAAATGTGTCCAATCTCTCACACCCAACCAATACCTGTTTAGATACTAATGATGTTTTTGAGGCTGTGAAGTATGATACTTATGCTATTGATTTTTTCCCTATATTTGATTTGAGTGATGAACAAGATGAAGATGCATATACGCTTGATAGGTGTGATAATGTAGATTCATATGTTGATATGAACTTAGATTTTGGTATGCATTGTATGGATCTTGCTGTTAAGGAGAATGACAAATTTGAAGTAGTTTTCTCAAATTTGCAAGTGGGAAATGAACCATTGATAAGTGATGATCATGTGTTTTTACTTGTGCAAGAGGCTGATAGAAATTGTGATCAACATGAAGATGAATTGCAATCATGTTATGAGGAAGTTTTCCTCTCTAGTTTGCAAGCCATCATTGTGGAAGAGTGTTCATCATTTCAAAAAACTAGCAATAGAGATCTGCCTGATGTTCTCAACTTTCAGAATAAGTTAGGCTACTTTTCATTTCAGCTGGGAAAGAATGGTAAAGAGTATGGCACTCTTATGTCACCTAGTGATCAACCCTTTCAACATTTGTTTGGTTTTCAAAGATTTTATGATTATGAACATGTTGTTGATTATGTTTTATGTGATCAGCTGATTAGAAATGGAAGTGTGATTGATTAGGCAGATGTGAATGAAACTTCCAGTTTACCTCCAGTTTGTGGAAATGAAAGTCATGTGTTTGATAGAGGTAAGAATTGATTTCAGTTTTAATGGCCCAGGGCCATTTATAAGTTGCATATTTTGTACAGTTGCTTTGCTTCAGTTGTGTGGTTTTCAATAAAGTGCCCTATTGTTTGGGTAGAATAAGGATCCCTTTGTTTTTGAGAAGAGAAGAGAAGAGATGTATTCTGTTTTTGGGTGGTCTTCTTAACCATAGATTCTGAATTCTTGTGTTGGTCTTGCAATCAACCATCCCTAGTCAGAGCCATTGTTGGGACTCATTAAATTTGAGTCGAGTTTAGAGGCCCATTTCAAAATTTTGCTCTGTATTTTCAAATGATTATAAAATGAGTCAGTTTGAATGGCCTAGTAGAGAGAGGGTAAAATGGAGCCAGTTGATTTTCAAAGGGTAAGGCTTGGGAAATGTGTCCTAGACCTTTCATTTCGTTAATGAAGTGTTGTGCAACTTTCAAAATTTAGTTTGGATCAATTTATCAGGTACCCATTTCGAGGGGTGAGTTGAAAGTGCATTTTAGGCACAAATGTAGATTTTATTGAGTAGCCTACTTTGAGTGCTTATATCTTTTGCCCTGTTGATCATCATGAAGAATTTAAAAATGGATTGAATTGCATGCATAAATGTGAGTCATCATGCAAATTTTCAAGTCTTTATGAATCCATTTTCTTAGTTTTCAAAGCTCAATCTGTTTGCAGTTTGTATGGTTTGACAAGTCCCTATTTCAGCTGCTAATCAGAGCCCTGTTTTGCGTAAGTGTAAAAGTTGCCTCAGTGAGTGTCATGTCAGAATGTTTATTTTGGGATATTGTTGGTATAAGTGACAAGTGATTTTTCCACTTTCAATCTCCTACCAATCCATTTAGTCAGTTTTCAAAAGGGTTTCTTGAGCCATTTGTTTCAGTGATCCGTACTTTCATTGTCGTATCAGTTAAAGTAGCCGTTTTCATGAGCGCACCATTTGCACCCAGTCAGACTTTTGGTCAAACTAAGTATTCTAAGTTTTGATATGTACTTCAAGGTACCTATGTCTCAAATTTGAGGGTCTACGGAGGTCATTTGATATTTTTAAGACAAGCATCATGAGTTGCCTAAGCATTGACTTCATCAGGTCCGGAGTGCTGACAAAGCCAGTTGGTCATTTTTGACAATTAATATCTCTTCACTCAGGATTTGTCTTGAGAAACCGCTTGGCAGAGTTCATGCTTGTATATCGGAGTACATGCCTGTCAGATGGCGTGGTCCACAAAGGTGTTTTGACCGGTTTGAAAATTACGTCTTCGCGGTTAAATGCGAAAATGTGGCGTAGGCGCCCGAAAGTTGCAAAACTTAGTTTGACGATCCGAAAATGGTGTCAATCAATTCTAGAGGTATTTTTAAAGTTCCTGAGGCATTTCTGAGGTCAGTTGAATGAAAACAATTTTTTTTTTAGTCAAACCCACTTTGGGGTCCGACCTGGCTCATGCCCGTGCATTAAATTTTCTGGCAAAATGTTCTTATTTCATGATATTTTAACCCCTAGAGATAATCAAGAAAGTGATTGATGCTATGGCTTACTCAAAGTTGAATGTTCTACATTGACATATTAGAGATTCCAATCTTTTATAAACTTATGCAATGGTTTTGGAGTAGATGTTTGAAACATTGAAACAAGTAGCAAATGGCATTATCGCAGGTGTAAAACCAGCACTTCCCCTCCTTGCATGGCTGTTAAAAGATCATCGTGAAAGGATTCTAAGCAAATGCATTTAGAGGCATTAACTTCCTCTTGTGTGGCATGGTGAAAGTCTGAAGTTTAAACTTCAATAAATAAAACTCCAGCCAATTGCAACAACAACATTAAAACTTCCAAGTAATGTAATAGCAGGTGCATAGCCTACATGATATGTGAAGGGGCATTTTAAAAAAGGAAACTTGAGGCAAAATGAAATAGCAGCTCCTGGAGTGTGGCGTGGACAAAGGTCAAATAAGTCTTTCAACAAATGCCTTTGGTAGGTGTAAGTCAAACTATTGCAACTTTTATTAGCTCCTCCCTGCGTGGTGTGTGGCTATTGAAAAGCCATAGGGAAAATTAAAGAAAATGCAGTTGGTGCATGCTGAATCCTCCCTGCGTGGAATGAAAACCATCAAAAACTTTCAAAGCAATTGCAATTTGGTAGGTGTAAAGTGTGATATCTAAAACTTCCAAGTAGTGCAAACTGGCAGCCTCATAGCCTGCATGGTATGGGGTGTGCAGAAAATTCCCCTTTGTGTGGAGAGTGGGGAGGGTTAAATTTAGAAAATCAAAGCAATGGCCAAAGGGCAGCGTTGAAATCCAAACAAATGTAATTTAGCTGGTGGAGGGTAATTAAAATGAAGCTCTCAAGCAAACTCAATTTGCAGGTGTTACAACCATCATCACATGTTTTCAGAAGAAAGGCAGCCATTAAAACTCAAGAAAAGCTTCTAGAATACACAGTGCCAGGCAAAAGGCAATATCCCACATTCACTGGGGAATGAAAAGTTTTGATATTTATAAGCAAGACTCCCCACTACCATAGTGTCAAAGCCTTGGAGGCTTTTGACAATGGTGCCAGTTGGGTGCCCAAGTGGACCCCATGCACGTGGGCGTGCTTCCTAAGGAGACCAAGGAGGCTAAGTGCCGACCAGGTGGACCCACGTAGGCATGGATCCTGAGGCAAGTGAGTTTTGCAGAGAAAGGGCTACTTAACCAGTGAGCAGGTTGCAAAGGATCTGACGAAGTGCGTTGTTTCGCGAAGCGGAGATGCTCGCCAGTTAAGCTTCACAAATTGGCGAAGTGGTAAAGAGCCTGTAGGTTTCATGAAGATCGACAGTCACTGTTGATTCACAAGCCAAAGATGCTTGCCGGTTAAACCCTGTGAAATGGTGAGTTAAAGATTGAGCATGTTACAAGGAGATCGACGATGCACGTGATTTTAGAGCTCGAAGATGCATGTTCCTTGCCCATTGTGAAACAATGAAATATGATGTGGCCGTCCAGGTGGAGGTCCATCTCACAGATCCCAGTGATGTGGCAGACAGGTGGCAATGACGTGGTGATGAGCAAGTAGCCCAATGGCAATGACGAGGTGGACATGTGGCAGATTGATTGGGTGTCATCCGAGGTGGTGCCTAGTGGACCCCATCAGCCAATCAGAGGCTACCATGTGGCAGGGCATCAAGCCAAAAATCAGAAAAAATCAAAGTAACAATCAAGTTAAATATATAGTTGAAAACTATATAAAAAATTGAAAAATTTAAATGATGCACACCTAAAGTGGATTAATTCGCCCAGAGGTCCATTTTTGCCCAAAATATTAAGTATTATATATCACCGAAAAGCTCTCTAGATAAGGAATCGAATCATGCAATTAATTATAAAAAAATTGGGATATTTCAAGAGCAGTTTTCATGGGAAGGAAGGAGATAATTTTGCAGTTAAGGAAAAAGAAGACACATGGTATGTGCTGATGGATTCTGATCTTTTTCCCTCCTCTTCTTATTCCCAATTCTTCTCAATTGTAAGGGTTCCAAAAATTTGGAGAAAGGCTCCATATTTTCATGGTTTCCAATTTTGAGTATTCTTGAAGATTGTACAGGGCAGGGCTTTTCTTTGAGTAATGGAGTTTAATTCTTGTTGTAGGTGTTCTTAGTTGCATGTTCTTGTGTATGTAAGGCATATATAAAATCACACAATATTGTCTCTATATTTGTATTTCCATTTTATTCAAATCAAATCCTCAAGGAGGATGAAACTTGTTATCTCAAGGAGGTAGTTGTGATTGTTTGTAGGGATTCTTCAAGGAAGGATTTAAATTCTGTAATAAATCATGAATAATGGAATATAGTTTCAAGATTTAATGATTTTGTGAATGATCTTAGTAATGCATTCATGCAAGGCATTAATATAGGAATACTTAATAATGAAGATGGATTTGCAATAGAAGTTTTCATCTATAGTTTGATATGTGACTCTATTGCCCTTGGATAAGGCATTGATCTTGCAACTGAAGGGATTCTCAAACAATTTAAAATCCAACATCAGAATATCTTTCTTTGTTTTATGTTTTGTGGGAATGTTTCATCCATCTCATGATTCAAACATTGTTGAGTTGCAAGTGTGGATCTAGCCCATCTGCAGTAACCTCCTTATTTTTGAGTTGTTTATGAGATCTATCTACTTTATTGATGTTGTCATATGTGGGTAATGAGTCTAAATTTTAAGTATCAAAGGTATACTTGCCTAGGTTTTCCAGAGCCTGAAGAGTAGAAGGATTCATAACCTTGTCATGTTGTCCAAGCCCTGAGGTTCTTCATAGATTGAATTGGCTACTTCATAGATCAATTGCAGGTGTACTTGAGTTAATCAGTTTTGATGAACAACAGGTTTTTCCTCAATCCATTTTGTGAAATATTTTGTAGCTACAAAGATGAATTTGTGACCATTAGATGAAGGAGGATGTATCTTTCCTACTAGAACAAGACCCCATCAGAAGAAAGGCTAAGAGGTTTCCAAAGCATGAAGTTCTTGTGCTGGTGCATGAATTAAATTTCTATGGATCTGACATTGTTTGCATGTTTTAGCTATCTAAAAAGAATCTCATTCCATAGTTGGCCAATAATAGCCCAAGCGTATGAGTTTTTTTGAAAGGGTAAGACCACTTCAATGAGTGCCACAAATTTTATTATGAAATTCATTTAAGGCCTTCTCAGATTCCTCTTGCTCGAGACATCTTATGAGAGTATCATATAGACCTTGTTTAAATTTTTTGGCATTCTACACTGTAATGAGAAATGATGGTGTTGTCATTGATGGCAACCTACTGGAATTCATCTGGTAAAGCCACCGACAGGCACCAACACCGGCATAGACATCTACATACACCAACAGATAGTTCACCAGCAGCAGCTACAATGCATATCGACACTCCAGCCGATAGGGAATAAATTATTGTATTTAATGTAATTATCATTTGTGAAGCCAACAAATCAATTTTTGCTAGTGGTCACCGACAAGTGAGCTCAATGGCTGGTAGAGTTAATGAAATTGCATAGGAAACGACTGATAAATGGGATATCTTTTTTGTAGAAAAAGAAAAACAAGAGGAATTGAACAGATCGAAGAAAACATTTAAGGTATATCAGAAGGACAAGGGCAAAGGGAATGGTAAAGTTGGTGGAATACCAAACATCAAAATAACTGACAACTTACCACCACCCTTGGATACTACACCGATACATACTGATGATACACCGGCTATTGATAGTATAGTTACACCACAAGATGACACTAACCCTGAATCAGAAATTCTATTCACCATGAATGTTGATACTCAAGAAGTGAACATTGTTGTAGACAAGGATAACACAGAGGTAAAGAATGATATTACCGATAGTGGAAACATTGTTGAGCAACTGACAAAGAATGTTGAGGTTGAAATGCAAATAGAGCAAATATAGTATACACTACCAATAGAGAAACCATTGGACACTGGATTGGATACTGGAATGAATATTGGTAGTATAGATGCTGGCACATAGAAACCAACAGAGAAACCGACAAAGGCACAGGTACATGCTGAGATAGTAAAACTGGTAATCATTGAGAGACCCAAACCATTACAGGTTGAAACACAAACTCAGACTAACCCACCAGAGGTTGATACAAACAAATTGGTAATAAATGTTGGAAGCACTGAGGTAATCAAGGTAGTTGGTTAGACATCTGATACTTCTTTAAGTGAATTCAGGCCTAACAATGTGATAGAAGTACTCCTGGACTCTATTAAGAAGATAACTGACTGTAATGCATTGGCTTATAAAGCAATTGATGATACCATACTTATTCTTAAGATGACTGCACCAAAATGTAATATAGATCATGTAAAGGATTCTTTAGGACAGTTGGACACATTGTCTAAATTTATTGCTGGAAATGTAATAACAATTGATAAGGTGAATGAGGATACACTCAAAGAGAAAATGGAAAAATAAAAGGAAAAATATACCAATTTTTAGGACCCAGAGGCAACTGAGAGGGGGAGGGGGGGGGTGAATCAGTTGTCTATTAATTTCAACTCAAATATAACATAACCAAACTTAGTGCATAATATCGGTAAACCAAACTTAATGCTGGTTGATAGTTTAGCAGTTAATAATAGTACCCGTAAAGTTTAATGCATGAAATAGAAAGACAAATAACATCCACAACACATAACATAGATATTTGTACGTGGAAACCGTATAAGGGGAAAAAACATGGTGGGAAACCTTACCCACAATCAGATGATACTACTGCATATAGTATGTGTGTACAAATGGGGTCCGCACATGCAGAAAGGCCAACTACCTAGAGCTCACTGCTCACTCACAAAATGGGAGTCACACTAACTACAATTGGATGGTTAAATTCAATGAAAATGTACTGCTTTAAATAGCATCTTCATATGTTGGATTCAGTGCCGGTTAAGCTCTGATTGTCTTATACATACCTTCCTTGAATCTTCAAATGATGTTTGCATGTATAGCTCTTCTTATATTTGCATATACCTTATTACAATACTCTACCACACCTTCTACATAATCTCACAAATGAGATCTTACATATATACCAAAACCTAAGACCAAATGTGTAGGTCGGCTCACTAAGAATATTACAATTAAATCAATTACAAATGAATCAATATGCGATGCATCATGTCGGATTAATGCATTTACAATAATAACGAATCAATAAATCATCTCCATAACATGTCGTACTGATCTGGAATAGATAATGCTTGCCGGTCCATAACCTAGACCTATTTGCCGGTAACAACAAATATGAAAACTTGATTAGACCAATAACCAAATCACCAAAACCAAGTGTCTAAACCATGTCTTTGACATAACCAAGTGATCTACAGATGATAATAGATCATCCTCAGTGCTGATGAACAATATAACCTGTCGATGAACCAGATACCGGTGACTGTGCATAAGTCACTGAACATCCCAATGAACATAACCAGAGATCTTCAGTGCTGATAAGTGTTGACAAGTGTTGAAATCAATGAAAAAACCAATGCAACACATCCATGATACCAACAATATCCCCCTTTGGCAATGATGGCAACACAAGATGGAAAAACCATCTAAGTGCCAAAGCAAAAATGCCAAAAACCAAAAACCAACAATCTCCCAAAGAGATCAATTACCAGAAATTAAAATACATAATATTTCTCCCCCTAGGAATAATCTCTCCCCAAAAGATAATGTGTTTTTCCATAGATATCTCTCCCCCTTTAACATCAAATGCCAAAGCAATACAAAACCAAATACAATCATTTCATAGAACTTATTACAAATACCAATTGTTATAACCAAATTTATACAACCTACTCCCCATGAGAAGTAGGTCTCCTTCATCAAAGCTAGAAAAGATTTCTCTGTTAATTCTGTTGGTCTGATTCCATGCTCCAACTGTCTAAATTTCTACCGGTGAGGGTATAACTCCAAATTGCTCTCTTAGACATTAAAGAGTTTCCTTAGGCAAAGGCTTAGTAAAGATATCTGCAATCTACTCTTTAGTATTCACATAAACCAATTTCACTTATTTTGCTTCAACATTCTCTTTCAAAAAATTTAATTTGATAGAAACATGTTTAGTTTTAGAGTGAAATACCAGATTCTTTGATATATCAATTGCTACCATATTATCACAGTAAATGATTATAGGTTCTTTGCATTTTACCTTTATGTCCTTCAACATTTGTTTAATCCATAATACCTGTGTACAATTAGTTGCTGCTGCAACATATTCTGATTCTACTATTGATAGTGATGTACAACTTTGTTTCTTGCTCAACCATGAAATTAGTCTGCTACCAAGAAAAAATGCTCCGTCGATGGTTCTTTTTCTGTCATCTACATCTCCTACCCAATTTGCATCTGTGTATGCACATAAATCAAAATTTTCATCTTTAGGATACCATAAACCAAGATTTGTTGTGCCTTGTAGGTACCAGAAAATCCTTTTTACTGTTGATTCATGATTTTCCTTAGGATTACTCTGAAATATTGAAACAATACATACTGCATTCATAATATTAGGTCTTGTTTGTGTCAAATACAGTAAACCTCCAATCATAGATTTATATCTTGTCAGATTAACATGTGTTGATTCATCCTTCAATGATAGTTTATTAGTTGTAGTCATAGGAGTACTTACTAGTTTAGAGTTTTCCTTACCAAATTTCTTTAGCAGTTCTTTCAAGTACTTTGATTGATTTATGAATATACCTTTATCAGTTTGTGAAATCTGCAATCCTAAAAAGAATTTTATCTCCCTAATCATAGGACATGGCATATTGTAAAAGGCTCATATATATGTATGAGATCTTATAGCTCATTTTCAAGTAGGAGAAGAAAACAATTTAGTTGTGAATTATATATAAGGTGATATAAGTGTCAGCAAAGGTTTTTGGTTATAGTATGAGCTTAAACCGGTACTGAATACAACAATTTTGGAATATAAGGAACTATACAAAGAAACATGCAAGCCACATCTGTTGACACGGGACATTGAAAACAAATAAGCAGAGTACAAAAGGAGATAGATGATATAGTTGATAACATTATTGGTTCATCCGAACCTATATTATTTATTGAGCAAGAAATAGCAGGATTTGATGAAAAGTTGGAGAAATTTGAGAAGGAAAAAGAAAGGATCAAAGCAAATGCCAGAGAACTTAAGTATAAACTTAGTCCTAAGTTGGTTAATCTTATCTCTCTGAGAAATGAGATATCTAAGGAATTAATTCAAGGAGAAAGATCATCAGAGGAGCATATGCATCATCTCACCGGCATGATCCAATGAATTGAGGCAACCATGAATGACAACAACAGATTCATGCAGAGTTTAAACTTGGTTTTGGCAGACATATTTCAGATTCTAACCAATCGGTTACAAACCTTAAGGTAAAATTTTGCACTCATTTGACAATTTTTGACAACCTTTGTCATTAATGTCAAAGGGGGAGTAGTAGATAGAAAAAAAAGGCTATTCAATGGAGATCACCTGCTCAGGGGGAGCACATCTTTTTGGACTTCACTTTTTGGTAACAGTTTTTGGATTTTTTCTCATGAGTGTGTCCATCAATGCCAAAGGGGGAGATTGTTGGCATTCTACACTCTAATGAGAAATGATGGTGTTGTCATTGATGGCAACCTACTGGCAACCTACTAGCATTCATCTAGTAAAGCCACCGGAAGGCATCGGCACCGGCATAGACATCTACATACACCAGCAGATAGTTCACCGATAGTGGCTACAATGCATATCGACACTCCAGCCGACAGGGAATAAATTATTGTATTTAATGTAATTATCTTTTTTAAAGACGACATGGCAAATCCTAAAAGACTCATATATATGTATGAGATCTTATAGGTCATTTTGAAGTAGGTGAAGAAAAGAGTTTAGTTGCGAATTATGTATAAGGTGATATAAGTGACAACAAAGGTTTTTGGTTATAGTATAAGCTTAAACCGATACTGAACCTGGCATAGTTGATGCTGATTTGAAGCAGTACATTGTATTGGATTTCATAATCCATTTCATAAGTCAATGATAATTCTATCTTGTAAATTGAGCAATGAGCTCTAGGCAGTTAGCCTTCCTGCATGTGCAGGCCCCTCATTGTAAGTAATATTTATTCATTGGCAAGTGAGTGAATATTGTGGCTCACAAATCCCACCAAGGTTTTTCCCACACCAAGTTTCCTCATTAAACATCTTGTGTTATGGTGTATTTTCTATGTTATCTTTATTGTTCATGTTTACTGCATTAATTCTTATTTACCAGTACACTGTTTTGGAATGCAAAATACTTAATAAGGTTAAATATTCTGTTAACCGGTTAGATACTGATTCACCCCCCTCTCAGTATATTTGGGACTATCATTAATCCTAACAAAAAAGGGTATTCACAACAAGAGTATAATGGGAAGATTGGTGAATAAAGTTTCTCTTTTAGTTCTTTGATCAGTCAGGAGGGTGGATATTATCTTTCAGGTATGTAAAAGTTTGGCGATAGAGAGAGGAATCATGCCCAGCAAGGTGACAAATAATTTGTGAATCGGGACAATTATGAGCAGGGTAAAATAACTCTTCAACCAAGAATTCATAACACTCTTAATTTTCTTGTGTCTGAAGTAGATAAGAAAGTGTTACCATGGCATCTGCTTCTTTGTTGTCATTCCTCAAAATCTATTCAAAAGTTATTTCGACAAAGTATTTGTTGACATCATCAAACATCTTCTTATAAGGAATTAGCTTTTCATCCTTTGTTTAATAATCATCATTGATTTGATTGATGATGAGCTGAGAGTCTCCAAAGACCTGTACCCATGTAATGTTCCACTCTATGGCCATCTTTATTCCTGTGACCAAAGATTCATATTTTGTTGTATCATTGGTGCATGGAAAGCTTAATTTGTAGGCCTTTGGAATTGTATGACCTTGTGGCATGATGAATAGAATGCCTGCTCCTCATCCATGCTGTGTATATGAACCATCATAGTACAATTCCCATGTCTTTGTGGTGACCGTTAGGATATCAGCATCTAGAAATTCAATATGTAAAGGACGATCATCTTGAAGTGGTGCCTCTACTAATTGGCCTGCAATGACTTGCCCCTCGATATATTTTCTGTCCACACACTCAATATCAAACTTGCTTAGGATCATGATCAATTTTTCTAATCTTCCTGTTAATGTCACCTTGCTAAGAATATACTACAATGGATCAATTTTAGCAATCAACTTGATAGAGTGAGATAGTAGATGGTGTCTCAATTTTTGAGAAGCAAACACTACCGCCAAGCATGCTTTTTCTATTGGTGAATAGTTGAGCTCGTATCTCACTAATATTATGCTGATGTAGTAGATAGCTCATTCTTATCCTTCATTATCCTATTGTGCAATCAAAACTCCTAATGATACTTATGTGGTTGATACATATAGTAACAATGGCTTTCCTTGAATTGGTGACATTAGGATGGGTGGTTGCATGAGATAATCCTTGAACTTGTTGAACGCATCCTCACATTGATAGTACCACTTGAAATTAACATTCTTGTGCAATAGATGAGTAAATAGTTGACATTTATTCGCTAGGTGAGCAACAAATCTTTTGATTGACTAAAGTCTTCCTTGGAGTGATCTCATTTGATTGATATTCCTGGGAGATGCCATTTCCATGATTTCTTTGACCTTAGCTGGATCTACTTTGATACCCCTAGCTGAAACAATGTATCCCAATAGCTTACCTGAAGTAACACCAAAGACACATTTCTTGGGATTGAGCCATAGCTTGTATTGTTCTAACTAGTCAAAGAACTTTTCCAGTATTCCTATATGTTCCTCTCTTTTTTGTATGATTTTGCCAGTATGTCATCCACATAGCCTTCCATGAATGCATGCATCAAGTCATGGAACATCATTGTCATGGCTCTCTGATATGTAGAACCTACATTCTTTAGTCCAAATGGCATGAAGTTCCAGTAGAAATTACCCCATGGACATGGGAAAGCTGTCTTTTCTTGATCTTTTGGAGCTATTTTAATCTGATTATATCCTAAGAAACCATCCATTAGAGAAAACATTGAATGACCAACAGTTAAATCCATAATGATGTCAATATTAGTCAAAGGAAAGTCATCCTTTGGACATGCATTATTAAGATCTCTGAACTCTGTGCATACTCTGATACTTTTACTTGGTTTGGAAATAAGAACTATGTTTGATACCCATTGAGGATATGCTACAAGTCTAATAAATCCTACGTCCAGTAATTTCTTCAATTATGCTTTGACAAGGAGAGCAATATGAGGATTCATCTTCCTTAATTTTTGTTTAACTAGTTTAGCTCTTGGACTAACATTTAAGTGACGCATAATAAGATTTGTATCCAACCCTGGCATGTTTTCATATGACCAAGTGAAATTGATTTGTCATCTTTTGAAGAATTCCAGATATTTCTGCTTTTCTTGTTCTGATAGGGAGGTTGCTGGATGTAGAATCTTTGGTTGCTCTATTGTCCCAATGTTAACTGCCTCTGTTGGTTCGATCAATATGGATGACCTTTCTTGATAGTACTTAGGTAAGGTGTCAAATATCCCATTTTCTGGTGCCTCGAGGAGGTTTTCACTGTTAGATGTGTCCTTTCTTTTTACTTTTTCTTGGTCTAATGTTGCCAATAAATGGTTTGCAATATTAGACTTGAAATTGTCTTCTTTATTTTCACTTTTGTGACTACAAGATTTGGCACCCACTTGAATGGAAGATGCGTTGTTGAAATCCCTAGTGAAAGTTGTTGCGGGTTCGATTGTATTAAGATATAAGGATATGGCATGGTCATTAAGAAAGGTGTCAATGATAGTATGTCTTTCATTTTCCTAGTCAATAAGTTCAGGATGGATTAGAGGTAAGGGGTCCTCAGGTTGAGATGCTTCAAAGGTATTAAGGGTCATGATAGAGATGTCAATTTTTTTGATATGCATTTCAATGTCTAGAATGACACTCTCGACAGAATGACCTCTCGTAAGTAGCTCCTGATTGTCCTCGATTAAGTCCAAGTCAACCAAATGTGATTCTAATTCAAGTGGGCTAGTTCCTAACATTTTTCCTACATACGTATAAACTACATCAACACGTACATCTTCTTCAAAGCAAGTTTCTTCAGCTGATTGTTTAGAATGATATGAATCTCATTCCCATTCATTAGAATATGTCTCACTTGCATCTTGCCATCTGCAGATTTGTTCATATAGCGTTTGATTTGTTTCTTCTATTTTTCTTGCTATATATTTTCTTCTCTCATATTCAACTTCCTCTGGGTTGATATTGAGTTCTATCAACCTTGCTATCAGCTCTCCTTGATTTGTACCAGCTTCTTGTCTATTTTGATTAGGAGTTAACTCTACTTGAGAAGTGCCTTTAGTTTGTTTTTCCTGTTGATTAGAATCTTTCTTCTTTTGAAATTTCATGTTTGTTTGTTCTCGTTGTTTGGTAGATGTTTCTTCCCTTTCAATTGCAAGTTGCTCTTATCTATTATCATGTTCATCATTTTGTTTCCTAGAAGATGCGTCCTTTGGTAGAGTAACTTGTCCATACCCTAAGCCTAATTTGTTTGTAGCTTGCTGAGTATGAGGTTGTATAGGTTCTGAGATACCTTTTTTTCTTTTTCCTATAGGACCCATTTCAGTGTATCCTATTTTTTGAAGGATGTTAAATCCTTTTCCATATTTTTCTATAGGTATTATGACATTGTTGATCTTTTGTCAAACTTTCTCATCCTTGTATAGCCATTGTAGCACATCTTTGTCCTCTCTTTCCTCTGATAAGATCCCAATACTAACAAATGATCCATCAAATATTGGAAGATGTTTCACAATTGGTTATTGTTTAGAGTTTGATGGATTTCCATAGGATTTAGGAGAAAGTGGTAATTGTGATAGTGAATATTCTTCGTTCCCTCAATCTCTTAGCTACATTTGTTTTTCCATACTTGACAAAATTGAGGCAAATGATTGTTCCTTGGATTGTGTGTTTGAAGATGATGCTTCCCTATTATGAGGAACAATAACCTCTTGAGCTGGTTTTAGATTACTATAGTACTAGAATGGATTTGAATATGTTGAGATTGTTATTTCTTGCCCATTGTATGGAAATTTCAGGCATTGATGATATGTTGATGGAATATCTTGTATGTCATGTATCCATGGTCTTCCCAAAAGTATGTTGCATGATAAATCCAAGTCTAGAACCTGGCATGTTGTGTCTTTCTCCAAAAGTCCTACTCTGATGGGTAATACCACAATTCCTTTGGAGGAACGCTCTTCTTCATCATATGCTTTGATTGTGATCTTTTTATGTGGATCAACTGCATCTTTAGAATAACCTAGAGCACAAGAAAGACTTAATGAACAAATATTTAGGCCAGCTCCCACATCTATTAGGACATGTTTAACATGCATCTTATGAATGAGGACTTCAATGTGCAAGGGAGCATTATGGGGATGTTACAAGGACATGTTGTCTTCTTCGATGAATGATAAGCAGTGAGGGGTTGTGAGGTGTCCCACCATGGTTTGGAATTGATCTACATCAAGGTCTTTGGACACTGTCGTATTGACTAATGCTCTTTCAAGAATTTGTTTGTGTGCAGGTGAAAGCCTTAAAATTTATAAGATGGATATTTGTGTGGGAGTTTTCTATAGTTGATCCACTAGACTGTCTTGTTTTGAAGTGGATGACGTGCTAGTTGTAGGACCCAATAAACAACTTTGGCTTTTCTTCTTGTGATAGCATGAGCAGGTTCTTGTTGTTGTTTCTCTTTAACCACAATCAGATTTACCACATTGTCATATGCATGAGCATAGTTCACCTTTGATTTACACTTCCCATTATGTGTTGTTGATGATTCACCCTTCTCATAGTTAGGAAGCAGAGTTATGAAAGTTGTATGAGATTCATTTGTCATATGTCCATCCACAATTATCACTCTATTACCAATTAAATCTTGGATTCCATGTTTCAACCGTTGACAATTATCCATTTGGTGTCCCTTGTTTGGATGAAAATCACAATAATGGTTGTCATTCCACCAAGAGGGTTTCACCTGAGGTTCAAAGTTTCTTCCTTCTAGCAAGGTAATCAACTTGTTTGCAAGAAGCATCTTTAATGATGACCCAAGTGGTTCACCAATGTTGGTAAATTTTCTACGAAAGAAATTGTTGAACGTTGATTTTTGGTGATTGTTGTTTTGTTGAGCCACTGCTAAGTGATTGTATAGATTAAAAATAAGTTGCTTTGGTTTCACATTATTATTATCCACTATCCCATCATTAACGATGTTTTGATTTCTATTCCAAAATTTGGGCTTATCATTGTTGTTGTTACTAGTATTGTTGTTAGGAGGATTAACTCCTTTGTATAGCTTCAACTCACCCTTCTTTACCATATCTTCGTCCATTCTGATTCCATTATCAATCATTTTTTTCAAATTTTTGATGACATTTCATTTTTAGATGATATCTCATTTGTTCGTTTAGATTATCGATGAATATGTCTATTTTCTCATATTCTAGCACCGTACAAGGATATCATGAAGCTAACCGTCTCCATCTCTATAGAAACGTCATGAAAGGTTCTCCACTCTTTTGTTTAGTATTACATAGATCTAGCATTGTGACCTCATGTTATATGTTGTAAGAGTATCGTGAAACAAACTTATCCACCAATTTTGCGAATGATCTAATTCAGGGTGGAAGTTTGGACAACCATTCCATAGCTAGTCCACTTAAGCTCCTTGGAAGTAACCTCATTAGGTATGTATCTTCATGTGCAAACTCCATAATCATCATGCAAAATTATCATATGTGATCTTGGGGATTAGTACTTCCATTATATTTATCATATCTAGGAGTTTCACAACCTATAGGATATGGTATCATCTTTAGATTTTTATCGAATGGGTAAGGATAGATTTCTTGAAGTGAATATCTTCTAACAGTTCCTCTCTGCATATCTTGAATCTATATTTGTGGAGTTTGTATTTGTTGTGTAAGAGTCATGAGAATATTATCAACATGATTTATCCTTTCATAACCATGAGTTTGCATTATAGTATGATCTTGATCTCTTCTTATATCATCTCGACTCTTTCTTGTGTCCTCATTAGATTTGACATTGTTGAGAATTCTACGTCTTCCTTTTAGGGACTGGAATTTTCCTCATTAGTTCTTGTGTTATCAGGAATTGATGTGTCACCCTTTTTGTGACTAGAAATCTCCTCATGTCATTCATTATCATGGAAAGGTTCACTTCTCCTTTGTCCTAAATTGCTCACATAAAAATATTGGGGGAGTGTAGCACCAGATTTTGCTAACATTAGGAAGTATTTTTGTTTTTCTCCCTCCAATATTTTCTCCATAAATTTATTGAATTTAGGATCTTGTTTGATTTCTCTGATATATTGATCTGTTATGTCCTCTTCTTGTATTTCGCTTTGGTATGCCATGTTCCTATGATCTTCAGCTATCTCAAATGTTTCCATTTTTCGTTTCTGTGATCTTGCGTCTCTGTGCTCTAGTTAAAATAGGCATACACGTGTGTTGAATATTGTGCAAATATTTGATTGTCTAAAAGGTGTTTCAATAAGTGAGCAACTGTCAATGTAGATATGATAGAGTGATGACACGAAAAGATAATTCAATTATTTGTAATTTTGTAAGCTTTTCGATCTTAAGTTGGAGTGCAATGATGATGATTTTGATAAGACCAAGTCCAATAGGAATGATATATCCTATGATATGGGATGAGGTTATCCTGATCAAACATTGTAGTTTCATGATAAAGGATGATAGATCCTGATGAGACTATGGTTTGAGTGATTAGTTTATCAAAGAAGGTGATAATGCACTTTGAGTTGTTAGATCTTGAACTTGTTGAAGATGAATACTTTAAAATATTGGGGTGTCTAGTTCTAGAATTCATTTTGATAGAAGATTACTTAACCAAGCGAACTAAGAAGACAACCTATGAACAGAAGGAAAGATACCTGGTGTATACACTCACTATAAATTGACCAAGCAAATAGGACATATCTGGAAAAGACATGCAATAAGACAGCTCTGGCCTAACAGAGACAAAACTTCGTATGACAGTTTAATAAGCTCCAGACGACAATTTAGACAGTCCCATATGACAAACTAGGAATCCTGTATGATAATTTAGAAGAAACCATACGACAAACCGATAACAAAGAACCTTTGATGATCTGACTTGTACAACAATTTAGAGAGAACATAATGATAAACTATCTTTCTTGTAAAACAAACTAGGAAACTCATATGACTTATGACAGAGCAGAGAATTTTTTGACTTTGATAGATTTTTGACCAACGATATTTGATGTTTTGATTATGTTTTCCATTTTTAGATGTTTCAATTTCAGTGCCAAGGATGAAAACACAACAAACACGCGATATGATAAGTGACCTCAAGCACATCATGCTAAATCCTAAGGAAGTTAGTTGAGGAGAAAACCTTTTCTTGCAAACTTAGGTACACACCCAATAGCTAATCAAAATATGGCTACTAAGTCTCACACAATGTATTCTCAATATAGTATTATCCGACTCAAGTGTCTTGGGAGAGTTACTATCTCTCTTGCACAAAGATTATCCCCCTTTAAGAGGTGAATCAGGTAGCTTCTATCTTAGGGTTCGTAGTAAGGATTTCCATTGGAATTACTCCTTGCAGTCGCATAAGCAAAATTTAGACACATAGCCCAACAAGGTACCAAAAGAAGAAGTAGTCACACAAGCGTGATTGAGCCCATGAAGCCCTACTAAATGTCTAATATGAGAGATCTCAAAAGAGAAAACTCAAATAATCCCATCCTCTAAGACTTTAATCTCGAGAGGCCTATTTCTTAGAGTGAGTCAGAAATCTTAGGTCTAGTTGTACTCACTTGGGTTGTTATCATAGGGTGATTACTTTTTCCCACTGTGACAAGCCCGATAAAGGTATTCAAATCTCAAACATAGAAGCGCTTCAAGGGTCAGGATTTTTGATTATCCATATGGACAAGAACATACTCTCCTACCTTTTAGACAACTTCTCAAGCATAGAAAACAAGATTGTTCATTTACCAATAGAAAATTAAGTGTGCCTAGAAAAATTTAAGAACAGATAAAATTTGGTTGATTTCCCTTAGGCAACTTGCAAAACCAAAACATTAGTAATCACAATTTTTTGAGTAATTGATTCTTTGGCCCGCTTAATCTTGGACAAATGTTCTGAAGAAATCCAGTTAGGCTGCTAGAAAACTCACAAACAAAACTAGGGTTAGCATTAGTAATATCCAAATTTAAGCATAAAAACCCTCAAATGAACTCTATTATGAAAAGACAAAAATAAAAAATCATACGAGTTTTCTCACCTGGCAGTACGAGTATTCCCACATACCCATTCAAGTGCCCAAAGAAACTTGTATGATACTACAAAGGTACTCGTACGAGATTCTAAAGATAGTACGACTAGAGATCTGTGAGATTGAAGATGCAAGAGGCCAAGAAATGAGATTTCCGACCCCATGGTGGGCATCAAAATGTCATGAGTGTGAAGTAGGGTACCTACAAATGCAACACAAACACTCAATAGATCATTACAAGCATGGTTAGCAAATTAAAATAAAATGAAAGATAAACCATGGCAAAGAGACCTATCACCTCCCAAGAGATGCGAGTGTAGATTTTCTCTTAGATCTAGATGAGCCATCCCAGTGACTTGACTACACCAAGATAGAGGATTCAAAATGATATGATGTGCAAGCTAGATGAATGCATGATTAAGCTAGATTGATCCAAGAAGCTGATTATGCCAATGATATGCATGATTATGCTAAATGACAGATTCAATTAAGCTAGATGGGAGATTGATTATGCTATATGATTAAGCAATTATGCTAGAAGATGATCAAATTAAGCTAGATCTAAGATGCAATAAATGATAGCAATGCTAAACTAGAATGCTAGAAATGATATTCCTATAGTAATAATACTTCAGATCAGATGCTTTGTGCTCCAAAATGGGGGATATTTATATGATTTCCAAGGCCAGGGGTGAGGTGGCAGGAATCAATGGTCAAGATGGAGTCTGAAGATATCAAGGGTCAAATTGGAGAAGGTTGGAGAAGAGGTTGGAGGGAGGGACACTTGTAATCTCTATGGTGACAAGTGTCAAGGAATCTTGGTCACAAGAGGGTAAGTGTCCAAGGGAAGAGACATGTGGCAAAACTACCATGTGTCTCAAGGGGAGAATATCCAACCCATAGGAGGCTAGGATAAGGATGTTAGGATGTGCAAGATAGGATATGATTAGTTAAACCCAGGATTAGGTGGAATGGGTTAGGTTAGGGGGTGTTTAGGTTAGGTGGTTAGAAGTTAGGAGGCATGTTGGGAATTTGAATTTAAAAATCAAAATAATAGGAAAAGACTAATTAGGGGATTAGAGAAAATGAATTAAAAGGGGGAGGATTAATTAATCAAAGGGGACTATTGAAATGAACTTAATGAATAAATCCTTAGATTTATTAATAAGCAGGTGAATAGGGAATTTAATCAAATTGCTAATGAACTCAATTAAATTGGGAAGGAGGATAAAATTAAATAATTGCTTATTTAATTAATTATCTTTAGATTATTTTTAGGTGTATACAGTCAGGATTTGGAGGAGGGAACTAATTGTAGCCATAGTATTAGTAGCACGATTGTTCATTCTAGGAATTTGATCAAACTAGATAAGAGTGTAATGCTGTTTAAGATCCTCAACCATGTTGTGATAGGGGAGAAAATTGTCATCTGTTGTTTGATACTCATCATTTACTGGTTTTATGACAAGTTGGGAGTTACTGTAAACCTGCAACTCAATTATCTTCCATTAGATGGCGAGGCGGAGCCCAATGATTTAAGGTTTCATATTCCATGATGTTGTTGGTACTTGTAAAGGAAATGTTGTATGACTTTGGGATGTAATCTCCTTGAGGTGTCACGAGAAAGATACTAGCCCCTGATCCATTTTGTGTACAAGAACTGTCAAAGTAAAACTGCCATTTTGAAGATGTGGTGACAGTCATAATGGTGTCATTAGGGAAATATGTTATAATAGGGTGACCACCTTGAAGAGGAGCATCATCCAATTGATTTGATATAACTTGTCCTTTTGATTGCTTTCTGATTTATGTACTCAATGTCGAATTCACTCAGAGGCATGACTCGTTCAACTATGCGACTTGTGAGAGCTACTTTGGATAGAAAATATTTAAGAGGATCAATCTTTGCTATTAGATTTGTTTTGTTGTTGAGCATATAATGTCACAGTTTCCGTGTGTTGAAGACCAATGCAAGACAAGCTCTTTCTATGGGGGTATAATTGAGGTCATACCCTACAAACATACAACTAATGTAGTAGATTGCATGCTATTTTTCTTGGTCGTCTATCTGTGCTAGTAATGCCCCCAAGGCCACTGTAGTTTCTGATGTATAAAAGAAGTGACTGTCCTAGAATAGGAGGCATCAAAACTAGAGGAGAAGCTAGATACTCTTTTATCTTATCAAAGACCTTTTGACAGAGACAAACCCAATTGAATTTGGTATTTTTCCTTAGGAGATGTGCAAATGGGTTACACATATCTGCCAGCTATGTAATGAACTTGTAGATAGACTAGAGTTTCTCTTGTAGGCTACACAACTATCTAAGTGTCTTAGGGGGAGAAATTTCCATTATAGCTTTCACTTTTGAGAGATCTACATCAATGCCTCTTCGAGAAACTATAAACCCTAGGATTTTTTCTAATGTAACTCCATAGACACATTTCTTAGAATTTAAATGCAACTTATATTTCTCAAGTCTCTCAAAGATCTATCTTAGAATTGGAATATGATCATCTCTTATTTTTGACTTACCTAAGAGATCATCTGCATAGGCTTCCATTATTTTATGCAAGAGGTCATGGAAGATTGTTGTCATTGCGTGTTGGTAGGTTTCTCTTGCATTCTTGAGACCAAAGGGCATGACTTGATATCAAAATATGCCCCAAGGTGTTGTGCATGTTGTCTTGTGTTGATCTTCTTTAACGATCTGTATCTAATTGTATCCAGAAAAACCATCCATTAGGGAAAGCATCTCATGTATGGCCGTGAGATCTACAATTATGTCTATATTAGGCAGTGGAAAGTCATCTTTTGGACATGCTTTATTTAGGTCTCTAAATTCAGTACAGATTATGATGCCCCCAACAAGCTTACCAATAGGTACAACATTTGAAACCCATTCAGGATAATCAATGGGTTTGATGAAGTTGACATCCAACATCTTTTGTAATTCTTCTTTGACTAGGAGAGCAATCTGAGGATGCATCTTGCATAGCTTCTGTTTGACTAGTTTGGCATCTAGACAAACAACAAGATTGTGTACTACCAAGTTAGGATCAAAGCCTAACATATCAGCATATGATCAAGAGAAATTGATTTTTGTTTCATCTAAAAAGCTCATGAAGTTCTATCTTTCTTGATTCATTGAAGAATTGGCTATGAGCACATTCTTCAGAGTGTCTTCTATACCCAATTGATTGTTTTTGTCTCCTCAATGAGTAAAGGTGATTTTTACTACTTTAGAGGAACCATTTAGGGAGGTCAAGTCCCTCATATTCTAGAACTTGTTCCAGGTTTTCACTAGAAGATGCATCCTTTATTTTTAGTTTTTCTATGTTCAAAGGTGCCTCGAAGAGTTTCTCACCAGGGGACTTATGATTTTTATTTTTGTTTTCATTTTTTCAACTAAGGGAGTTGACTTGGCTACCAAAGTAAGCTTCTGGATGAAATTCAATCCCATTGATAGATGTATAGTTCTCAAGGTCTTGCATGCTCAACAATGAAAAGAGGGCATCATCATCAGCACAAATGTCCAAGTTAGGTTTTCCTCATTGGCCCCAATCAATAAGTTTAGGGTACATGAGTTTAAGCTCAAATGGATTGGGAGGGGTGATGGGGGTGATAGTTTTTACATGGGCATCATGAAATATGTCGTTAAGGTATTCAAAAGAAATTTCATGGAATTCCTCTCCATTGGAATCTTTGAATTTAGTAGGAGGATCTTGCTAGGCACCAACGACAGTGATCTTAGGTATAGGAGAGAAACCCAAGCCTCTATTGTACTTATAGGAGATCAAAGAGATTGGTGCTTTTCTACCTTTTTCTTCTAGTCCAAGACCATGCCCTTTATAACCCATCTTGTCTACCATAGTGGATGCCTTTGGATACATCTGCTTTGGAATATCTGCTAGTTCTTCTTCTTCCTCTCGGTACAACCAAGAGGTGACATTAGTTTCCAAGATTTCTTCATCAAGTGGGCCCCACTAGTGAAAGTTGGTTTCCTTGCATTTTATAGTTGGTTTGTTTTGCTTCTTGATTTCTTTTGGCTTGCCATATGTCTTGGGAGAAGGTGGGAGTTGACCCACATAGAGGGCATTCTCCACAACCGTTATCAATGATTTTAACTTTGACCTTGGGTTGAGATGAAGTGGAGGTGATATTTGAGGGATCGGATGGGGGTGGTGGAGTAGGTAAATTGAGAGGATAGTGGTAGGGGTTCTTCCCTTCAAGAAGTTTGCAATATTGGAAGGGTTGTGGGTCAATGTGATTGGTGACCTCTCTACCATTAAATTGGAATTTAAGGCATTGGTGATAGGTGGATGGGACGTCTTGAATGGAATGGTTCCATGGATGATTGAGAAGGATGTTATATGGGAGGCCAAGGTCCAAGACTTGGAATGTTGTTTCCATAATAGCAGGGCCCACTTGAAGAGGCAGCATGATTGTACCTTTTGAAACCATTTCTGCCTCATCATAAGCTTTTATTGTGATCTTTCTAGATGGGTCAACCAAGTCTTCAATGATTCCCATTTATTTGATTAACTTATATGTGCATAGGTTTAAATCATATCCACCATCTATAAGGACACACTTAACTTTGTGTTTCTACACAATAACTTCAATGTGAAGGGGATTATTGTGAGATGGGTCATTGGCGAGTGCATCCTTGGATGTGAAAACAAGATGATGTTGCACAACAAGGTTGCCTATAAGGGCTTGGAATTGGGGTGCATTGATATTGTCAGGAATGCAGGAATCTAGGAGGGCTTGCTCAAGGATCTCTTTGTGGACAGGGGATGTCTTGAGGAGCTCAAGTATGGATATTTGTGCAAGAGTTTTCCTGAGATGATCAAGGACATCATATTGGTAGGTGGATGACATGGGAGGTTGTAGGGGAGGGGGAGGAGCTCCCTGGATGGTTACTCTTCCTCTATGGGTGGTCACATTGTAGTCATTCTGAACATTTGAGGGTGTAGCACCATGAATGACTATTTTGTCTTGACAGGACCAACTAGATTATTGTGAAGGAGGGACACCTTGTATGGTAACCCTGGGTCTATGAGGGGCAAGAGAGGGATCAACTCCTTGGATTGTGATGGTATTGACATGGGTATCAGTGGGTTCTATACAACCTACCAGGGAGTCAAAGCCAAAAATGTAGTTAGTGTAGTCATAATTAATGGTATGAGATGATGAGGCCTTTTCCTTACCATGTTTAGGGAGCGGGTCCTAGTACATCTTGAGTTTATCATTTGAGTTACTAGGTTTTGCAACATCAACTTCAATTTTACCTTTGTCAATAAGGTCTTGGATGTAATTTTTGAGCTTCATACACTCGTGTGTATCATGACCATTGATATAATGGTAGTCACAATATTCATTCTCATTGTAGCACCAAGGTTTAGGTTGATTGGGATAAAAAAGGCATGTTATCGAGAAGACAAAAGTGCTAGCCTTGACAAACTTTTGGAAAATTACCTCAATAGGCTCACCAAATGGAGTGTACTCATGTTGGCATTGGTCGTTGGAAAGGGGAGGTTGACCTTGGATGGAAGGATTGTTGTGGGTTTGAGATTAATTAGATTTATTGTGAGGATTGGATTGATTGTTGAAGAAATTATTGGTGGTGGTGGGTTTGGATGGGGCGGCGATAATTTGGATGCGCTTGGCATCAGTGACTCCATCATTGACCACGATCTTGATCTTAGACCAAAACTTAGGCTTTTAATTGCAAGATGAACCTTGGTTAGTTTTTTGGTAATGTTTTATTGTTCCTTCTTCCAAAATAAAATGTTCCAAGGCTAGACCTTTCTTGGATATTTCATCAAAGGTACTCAAGCATTGGCAAGTCAACTGTTTAGATAATTTTGGTACCAAGTTATGCTAGAATAACTCAACTTGATGAGGTTCTGGTATGTCCCACGAGAATTTCTTGATGAGATGTTGCAATCTTTGGAGGAAGTTGGTGAAAGTTTCTCTAAACCTTTGCTTTGAATTGCATAAGTCCATCATAGAAGCTTCATTTTCAATATTGTAGGCATAGTGAGACACAAATTTTTCTACTGAGTCTGAGAATAATTTAATGAAGCCATAGAGTAGGGCAGAAAACCAAGCAAGGGCATCTTGGCCAAGAATTTTTGGAAAAACCTTCTAAGGTATAGGTCACTATAGGAGACCACTTGACATAGGATGTGGAATTCATGGGCGTGGTCTCTAGGATCACCCTTTCCTTTATATTTTTCAAATTTATGTATTTCAAGCCTAGGTGGGTAGGGTACAACTAAAATAGATGGATCATAGGGACAAGGACATACTTCCTCAAATGTGTAGGGTATCTTGTTTGTCCCATTCTTAAAGTTCTTGAAAAGGTCCTTCATGTCTTGAATTTCTTTTATGAGGTCAGGTTGTTGATTAGGGACATTAGGGAGATAGTGACCTATGTTAGATCTTAGGATTTGATGAGAGGATGATGAAATACCACAACTACAATACCCTAAAAATGGTCACCTAAACCATGGGCCCCTAATCTTGACAACATCACCAAGGTCCTAACCAAAAGGCAATTAAATCAACCTTGAGCACCTAGTTAATTAATTCTTCAATCATTAATGTTACATGGCAATAAATCACTCAATATTAAATAAATATTTATTTAATTAATTAAATCATTCCAAGTAAATCATTTTGATCAATTATCCTATTTATTTAATTAAATATCCTAGCATATTTAATTAATAAATAAATTTACCATTTAATCTTAAAAAAATGAAATTAATTTACAAAAAGGAATTGATCACAAAAAGAGGAATTAATTTAAAAAAAGAGAATTAATTTACAAAAAGAGATTTATCACAAAAAGAGGAATTAATCTGCAAAAAGAAAGAATTAAACTGAGAGAAGAAATCAAACTTAAGATGTTTCTTTTTCTAAAATTGAGATAACTTGAGAAATCAGAAAAATAATTAAATTGAGTTAATCATTATCTCTAAAAATAAAACTAAAAGATTTTCTTGAGGAAAGTTCAGTTGCATTGAAAAAAGTTTTTTCTATATAAAAATCTTGAGAACATAAAAGAAATGTGCATGGAATCACCTGTTTTTATCTCAAGTTCATGGAATCAACTAAATTGATCTCCAATGCAAACTCAGACTTATAATCTGAATGCATTCAATCAAGCTATAATTGGAATCTATCTCAAGATTAACTTAATCTGATCTCTCAATTATTTCAATTAACCTGAATTGTGTTTTTTCTTGAGGAATCTCAACTACTCATTGTTAATCGATCTTGGCCATTGGTCTCTTTTTTGAGTCTCTATAAATTCAGCCTTCATCTTTCATTCAAAACACCCTAGAGATTTATTGTTATTGTGCAGTTTTTGGTCTGGAATCATTTAAGATATTGTGCTTTGAGATTATTGTATCTTAGTTTATCTTTCTGCATATTTAGTTTAATAGTTATTGCTTTCATTCATCTAGCTTAATCTTGTATTCATCTAGCTTAATCTTGTATCCATTTAGCTTATTCTTGTGCTCATATAGATTAAATCCTTCATCTTGGTGTAGTCTAGTCACTGGTATTGCTTAGACAAATCTAAGAGCAAGTCTATACTCGCATCTTTTAGAAGGCAATACGTTGATTTGTTATGGTTTTTTATATTCATGATTACATCTGTTTAAACATGCATGCAATGACTTAATTCAAGTGTTGTGTCTTATAACTTGCAGACTTATCCACTTTTCACACACATATTTTTGGCACCCACCATGGGCCAGAAGACTACATCTTTTGGCCTTGCAGATTAGCTTACTTTTATTTTTTAGATTTATTTTTTTGGATTTTTTCCATATAGTTACTACAAAACTCGTATGAGTTTTCATAGAGGCCCGAATGATAATCTGAAGATATCGTATGGTCTGTCGCGAATTATCATATGGCTGGGTGAGAATACTCGTATGATATTATGGTTTTTGGTATTAAAACAAACTGCATTTTTAGGGCTTTTCTTATTGGATTTTTTATGGTACTAATGCTAACCCTGGCTTGTTTTGTGTCTACCTAAGATATTTTGACAGCCTAACCATTTTTTGTAGAATGTTTGTCAAAGAACACGTCTGTCGCACAAAAACAATATGACCACTGATTTGTTGTTTTTGCAGGTTGCCTAAGGAGATTCAAGTGAACTTCATGTATTATTTAAATTCATTTTTTAGGCACTTAAATTGCTATCTGGTTAATGAACAAATATGTCTTTTGTGTTTTAAGAAAAATCTAAGAGGTAGGAGAGTATGAGAGAAAAATCTAGTGCGCCTGTCACAATGGGAAAAATTAATCACCTTGTGAGAATGACCCGAGTGAGTATAGCCGGACCTAAGTATTCCAACTCACTATAATAAAAAGGCCTTTAGTGATTAAAGTCTCAAAGTATGAGATTATTTGAGTTTTCTCTTTGAGATCTCTCATATCAAACATTTTGTAGGGCCTCGCGGTCTCAATTACATTTATGTGAGTATAACTTGTTTTGGTACCTTGTCGGGCTATAGGCCTCAATCATTCTTGTATGACTTCAAGGGGTAGTTTTGAACAAAATTCCTGACTAAGAACTATAAGATAGAGGCTACTTGATTCACCTTTGAAAGGGGGATAATCTTTGTGCAAGAGAGATAGTAACTCTCCAAAGATACTTACCATTTAGTTCTCCCATTAGCATTTGGAGTTGGCTAATACGGCATTGAGAATACATTGCATGAGACTCAGTGGTCGTATTCTGATTAGATATTGGGTGTGTACTTGAGTCTGCAAGCAAAGGTTTTCTTCTCTAAGCCAACTTCCATAGGGTTAGTGTGTTGTGTTTGAAGCCATTATACATCTTGCATGTTTACCGTGTTTTCATCCTTGAAACTAAAACTAAAATACTGAAACTAGAAAAAACAATCAACAACGTCAAAAACTCAGTGATCAAAATTCTATCCTTGTCAAAATCTGGTCTCTGTCAATGATAAAAACTCTATCCTAGTCAAAATCTCATCTTAGTTAGTGATCAAAACTCTATCCATGTCAGAAACTCGTCTCTATCTAGTTCTCTGTCATACGATTCTACTGAATTTTCATTTGTCTATATACCTATTGTCATACGAGTATTAATTGGTCATGTTAGTTTATCGTCTGGTCCTATCAAATTGTCGTCCTGGTCCTCAAAATTGTTGTCCTGGGCCTCTGAATTGTCATTCAATTCCTAGAGAATTGTCATCTGGCCTTAAGTATATTGTCATATGAATAATCATTATCCTCATCAGATTGTCATCTAGAGAACACTAAACTATCATGCAAGTATAGGTAACAGCTCATACGAGAAACTATCTGTGTCGTTTGGGGGCTACTAAATTATTGTCTAGGTCTGAAAAACTGTTGTACGAATTCCTGATTTTGTCAGTCTAGAAACTTGTTCGTCTACACACTTTTCCAGAACTGTCATATTTGCCTAATCAATCTATAGCGAGCGTAAATCTGGTCATCATAATTCTGAGCATAAACAATCTTGATAGTGTAGCCCTGCCGGTGTGTTGCATGATTTTGTCGATCATCTTTCAGCTAGTTCAATCAACTACTTATCAAACTAAATCAAACTAAGCTACTTAGATCACCTCTTATATAGGATATGTCATTCCTGAAACCAAACTATGTCTTAGTCACTTCTCTCAGATCACTACATTAAACAGACAACTAGCTTCAATTTGATCTTGACATCTGCATCATTCCTAGCTCTCAGTCACATCAATTATAAATGCTTGTTCAAAATAGAAGTTATCATAAGAAAGATTCCAAAGGTAAAGGACATTCCTTTTCATTATAAACTAATCCAGTCTTTGTAGAAGACCCTGTCTCTAACAAACCTTCATCGTCAAATATAACAATTTTTTATCAATCCTTATCTCCCAACATGTCTAGAGAAAGGTAAGAAAGAGAAGCTGCTAAACATGATACTTATGACAATAGAAACACCCATGATAATGATAGTGATTACTCATCTAGTGAGTGTGAAGCCTCTGAACCTACAAAAGTTGTTATAAATAGCTATCAAAAGGATAAAGATTTCCAAAAAATGATGAAGATTATCATGGGTAGAGAAAAAGAAGATTATTTTCTAGAGCTAGCAAAACAAGGCACTAAACTTCCTACTGATTATAACATTGAAACCCTTATCGATAAAGAGGAAGAGACACCAATAGCATTGGTAAACAAACAATTAGAAGTGTTATAGACTGAAATCAAAAAATCAAAAAATCAAAACAAAAAAAAGCAAAAGAGCAAAAAAGAAGAAAATCAAATGCCTTGGTGAAAACCTGGTAAACAGGCACCTTGGTAGTAAAAAAAAAAAAGAAAGGATCTTTGCCAAGAAGGTGAAAACCTGGTAAACAGACACCTCTTGTACTCAAACGCTTCATCTATCAATGCAAATTCAACATTTCCCATTTTCATCCCCACTTTCTTGCATCTTTTCTTTCGCTTGTACATATATTTTAGTCACTTTTGTGACATCCTGGTTCTTTTGGAACCCTCATGGCTTGAAACCAATCAATGTTATAGTCTTAGGGTAATCGACTGATCAATTTACATATCCTAAGAGGTATCAACCAAGTCATCTTTTTGTTGGTAGTACCAGGTCACCCACTCTGAGTCAGTCACCTATCTCCAAACTACTGAAAACAATCACTAAACTGTTTGAGATATGATTGAAATTTTCTATGTGTGTTGTCTTTTAAATTGGTTTTCGATTTTTATTCCCTCTGAGTAACTTGAGGAAGTCTATCTTGACTAAGAGGAGCAAGGATTGGGGGCATAATACTTTTCTTTAATTTTTTCTTGTAGGAATGATTTTGATGATTTGGAAACATCTAATTAGCTAGGTGTCTATGATAAGTGCCTTCACATTAAGGTGAAATCACCACACATACCTCAACTCTACTTATTTTTATGCTATAGGGAGGTTGAAGTCATTTCTTTGTTTGTTTTGAGGAAATTTTTTTAATATGCAAACCAAATGCATGTGTAATCTATTCAAGGATATGAATGATAAAAGGGTCATTGAGGACAAGATAATTAATATTGCATATGAAATGGAAGGAACTCTATTTTGCCTGTTGTGTTTGTAAAATGCTCAGTGATGAAAATTAAGCATACCAAATCTTGTGACTAAGTTTAAGTTCCATTCATTCTAAAATTTAATGCATTTCAAGTGATTTTGGCATGATAACAATGATCTCTTTATCTTTTGAATGAGAGTCTAAAGCAATTGTCATTTCTTAGATAAGTGGTTTATTTTTCATCATTGTTTCACCGATCGAGTACTTATGTATTGAGATGTTAGCTGCATACATGAGTATCCTATATAGATCCATACATTAAATTATATACTTATTTGAATTCATATTATTGCATGAAAAATAAACATTTGCATTACTAGTTACTCATTTTCATCATTTATTTGCATATGAAAAAGATAAAAAGAAACCATCCATATTCATCTCCATTACATTCATCAATACTGAAAAGATATGCATACATATAGAATAAAGAATATGGAAAGACATCTCATAATCACTCAACACAAGTATAATGAAATCAAATCAAGAGATTGTATATCTCATCATAATCTTAGTGTCTAAGAGTACAAATGATATCAACTGTCAAATACAATGTCTCATCATAGAAAGAATCGTATAGGCTACAAAAATGGGGTATATAACAAAATATAGGAGATATAACAAATCTATCTCTCTGCCTCTCCCTCATCACCAAGTGGAGGAGGTGGTTCCTATTGACCGACATCCTATCTGGGTTGCCTCGCTCCCTCAGATTGAGCCATAAACTAAGAATACAGAACAACCCATTGCGCTACTAGGACCGCTACACTATAAGCCATGATGTAATAAGCTGCATGACTCATTTGATGCAAAACCTCTCACTGAAGATCATCTCACTCTTCTCTCACCTCTGCAAGTTGTTGATCATGCCTAGCTCTAATCTCAATGAGCTATCAGTCATGCTCTGCTAGCTCCATTTGTGCCACTATCAACTGTGACTGCAAACCTGTCACCCTCGTCCTCAAAGACTGTACTATGTTTGGTACTGCCTGTTCTCTCCCAATATCCCCCTCTCCACCTCCCTGCTCATCTCTCTATTTCCTAACCTACCTAGGAGCTATTATCTCCTCCTCACCTCCAACCTCTGCTTCCCTAGAACTGCCAGCCTCAACCCCAATAGCTCCTAAGAATCCACCCTCCCCTCTTTGTCATTGTCGACCTCTCACTGCTGCCCTCCTACTACTAGCACCAGGATCACCTCCTGTCCATCTAGGTGCATCCACTCTCTATCCTTGTACCTTCCCTCATTCTTGTGTTGAAAATATTCAGGACTAACCAAGTTACTGAGAGGGGAGGGGTGAATCAGTAACTCTTAAAACTTTAAATTCATTTCTGCACTTGCATATATTAAACCATTCATTCATTTAATCTACTGTATGCATGAAAGTATAATCATTCACAACACTTAACACAAAGATTTGGTGACCCAGAAACCTTCCAAATAGAAAGTAAAACTGGGGTGGGGATGGTACCCACAAAACTTTGGTACTGCAGTAAAAGTTGGCCGGTTAAGGCTTACAATGATCACTTCTGATGATCTGCCCTGTTAGAAGCAAATTTGGACTGCTAGGTCCACCTTGTTAGAGGATTTACAAACATACAATGAAGTATGCACTCGGTCAAGAGATTTACAAAAGACTGTTAAGTCTACCTGGTAAAAGGATTTACAAACTGATTCAACTGTTAGGATGAAACAGTAGATCTTGACTTACAACTTTATTGCTGATAAGATCCTTTGAGTATTGATCTCCTTCTGAGATAGATATGTCGATTCTGCTCCTTTACTGACTCTGTGAAAAATGTTCTGGTCTGCTGCTGTAATGCAGTTTCTGCTCTGCTCTTTCTAATTTCGCATATACATACATCTTACATACATTCTACAGATGGTATAATACATCACATATATATACCATCTATAATTACATTTACATTTCATAAAGTCGGCCTCATACAAATTAATAACATAAACTCATTCTTAAGTCGGCCTTACATAGGTGAACAAAATATTACTGAGTCGGTAGATACTCGGTTCCACAAGCTGGCTCGGTGATCTTTTGATACACGGCGTCCACTACAGTACTCAGCATCGTCATGCTCTCGGTAAGAGTAGAAGCTCGGTTCATACTAGTCCCAAAGTGTAGCTTGGAACTCGGTAGCTGTGGTGACTCGGTAGATATAGTGTCACTCGATAACCACTGGTGACTCGGTGAGAACTGACTTCTCGGTAACTACTGTTTGTCTCATATGCTTGGTGACAGTCTTACTGCTCGGTTTGAACTGTTTAATCGGTGAGCTTTACTGAATGCTCGGTAGAGGCTGTGGACTGAGTGATGAGCTCGGTAAGCATTCAAAATCGAATAAGTGTTTTCACTAAGTGTTATTCACTAATGACAAATGTATCATTATTCCAACAATCTCCCCCTTTGGCATTAGTGACAAAAACACTTATGAGACAAAAATGAATCTGTCATGCTGACTTGATTCTTCAAAATTGATACCAATTGTAGATTGCTATATATACCTGTATATCTCACTGTACATAACTCACCCATAGAATATACATATGATTCTATACACTTATCTCTATACCAATTGTTATTTACATTCTCCCTTGATCATTCTCCCTTTGTCTCTAATATGTTCCATATTCTCGCCCTTTTTGACAATAATGCCAAAGAATAGATAACTCAAATAGAAATATTAAAGTGTGAGATAAACTCTGAGTGTACTTGTTTGATATGAGCCAAGGTCTTATCCCAATTTTCTTGCAAAATTGTGCAAATAGACAATGCAACTTGAACTTTGGCTGATAGTTCAATTACATGCTCTGCAACTGAAAAACTGTTATCATGGATCAATGTTTTGGAATGTGTAATGTGTTTCTGCATTGTATCCATGTTAGGGAGGATCATATTCTGAATATCTAATAATGTAGACCGGATCCTTGCATCTTCCCTGAGCAATTCTGATTGCTTATCTAATAGGAATCTGATGTTTGAATGGTGAGTTGAGCTTGAGCTGGGGTCAAGCTGCAACTGTTGTGCACTTACTTTTAGATCATCATCAATTTTCTTCAGTTGATCTCTGATTCCTTTTGTGAACTCGGTAACATCACATAACTTTGCACAAAATGAAGTTACATTATTAAAAGAATTTTCTAACTTGGCCAAAATAGTGGTCAATTCAACTTGTTTTATTGCTATCTGCTGAGCAATGTGCTCAAGCACCTTGTTATCAAATTTCTTCTTGGTTCTTTCTATCAGTTTCTCTTCTCCTGATGAGTCCTCATTGAATCTGTTCACAGCCTCTTTGAGTTGTAGCAAAATGTGTTGAGAGGGATCAACTTTTATACCTAAGGCATCTGTGAGAATGGTCTTTGCACCGTTTATGATGTTGAATTCCCTGTCTCTCTCACTTCTTAGTTGTTTTTGTTTTGCTTTCTGTTCTAACAACTGGCTGATCAATCTCATTTCATCAATTGATGCAGTATTGAGGTCTATTTGTGGAATGACAATCTCTTTATCCAGATCTATATCATCCTCTATAGCCTTGCCGGTAAGTAGAAGTTTTAAAGGTGTCTTTTGTATTACTTCTGTGCTTACTTCCTTACCCTTTGATGTAGTTACAATGGTTGATAAGGTTGGAGTAGCTGTTATAACTAGAATGGGATTTACTAGAGGAAGACTCATGGATGTACCGACTGTTCCCAAAATTGATGTACATGCAGGAGTGCTGATTGGTGTGATCATTTGTGCTAAAGAATGTGTCAAAACTTGAGAGGTTGCAAAACTTACTATACATGTTGCAGGAGAAGTTGTGATCTCAGTGACTGAAGAAGTCACTTGTTGCTCGGTAGAGGCAACACTCTGCATCCCGATAGATAATGACATGCTCTGCAGCTCGGTGGATGAGGTAGCTGTTGGGGTCTGGAGCTGAGAGGTGATTGGCAAGGATTGAGTAATAGATGTAGCTACTGTGCTCACAATCCTGCTGGCTGAAGCTGATGATGCAACGCCTTTCTGCGGTGAGTGAGGAAGAGATGCAATGACTTCTACTGCTACCTGTTCAGGATCATCTTCTTCATCACCTATTATCACTGTGTCTTCTTCATCACCTATTATTACCATGTCTTCTTCATCACCTATTATTACCGTGTCACCTTCTTCCTCAGCTGCTTCTTCTTCTTCCGTCTCCTCTTCATCCTCTTCATCATCTTTATCACCCTCAATTGTTACCGTGGGGTCAGATGGCATTGGTAGATTATATATCCTTTTCCACACAATTGTGGCATTATTTACTATTGCTTCTATCTGCTTGGAGAGAAATAAGAAGGTATGAAACCTAAGTGTCATTTGGTGTTCATTCTTCTTTAATGCCTCTTTTACTTCTTTATATGTCAGGTTCGGTAACAACTGTTTTAAGGTTTGTGCATAAATGTCTTTGACAGTTTGCACTACTGAAGTCCATCTTGGTCTAATCCTGACTAGAAGCTCATTTGGAATTTGAGAACTGATATCATCTGGGGTATATTTCCATTTACCCATTTTGTTTAGTAAAATCTCCTCGATCTGCATCTTTTCTGCATCTGATCTGCTTTCATACTTCAGTGCCTTGAAGTTAGACATGCCAGATCCTTGTTCCAACTGTTTCAATTTTTCTTCGAAGGTAGGAGGGGGTCTCCTGAATACAACTTCACTTTCTTTCTGCCCTTTCCTGGTTCTCCTTGTGAACACTGCAGTTCTAGGTTTGGGCTTGGTGATTACTACTTTGCCTTTCTTCTTTGGTGTTTCTGCTTCCTCTTCTGATTCCTCTTCTGTTTCTTTAGCTACCTTTCTCTTGGTACTGGTGATGGCCTTTGGAAGCTTGATTTCAAGCTCAATTCTGGCTTTGGCCTCATCATAAGTGCCAAATGCAGGGGTGTTGGGAATGGCTGGTTCATTTATCAGGGCTTCTATTATATCCCTTGCTTCATCTATGTTAATTTCATAGGGCAATGGTTTTACCCATGCCACTCGGGGTATGGCTGCCTGGATGTAAACTTTATCACAGTCTACCATGAAACATATATCATCCTTGTAATCTTTTACCAACTTAGGAGGAATCCTGAACCTGTTGTTCATTTTGTCCTTAAATTCTTCAAAATAATTATCCATTACTGTCTCAAAATTCTGACCTATTTCTGCTATAAACTCATTTATCTGATACAAAATTGGAGTATCCTTCCTCCATACTACTGTGCCTTTAGAAGGGAAAAAGTTTTGTACATAGAAAAATATACAAATCAACAAAGAACCAAATTTGCATGGATTATTCTTTGATGTCCTTATACTGTCCATGTTCTTGTTGAATTGTGTTAGTAAAACCTCTGCTAGGTCAAAATCCATGTTCTTCTTTACTACCTTGTAGGCAAGGTCTACTGCCTCACATGCCACACTATTTAGCCTACTGGAACTATACAGCTTATATGCAATGATAATAATACCAAATTTAAGTTCAACATCAGATACATTGTTAATTTTCAATCCTCTGCCATCCCACTCGGCAAGAGTTAACTCCTGCAGTTCGTCCCGACCTAGGGTTTTGGTGGATTTTGCTTTGTCTGACATCGGTAAACCTGTGATCCTATGAATCATCTTCTTTGTTATTAAGATAGGTTGATCTAACCATAGTTGCCCATCATGTACACGGCTCAATACATACCTAATCCATTTCACTTGAAAATTTCTTGGTAGGTGTGGGATATGGGTCAAACCTTTGATTTCCAAATGTCTATGCTTGGGTTTTAGGGTTTTGTCAACACATAGCTGACTTAGGGCATTGTCCATTTCTAAAGTCCCTAACTCCTAAATAGTGCATTTGAAATGAGTACAAATGTCATTGATAAGAAGTACCTTGGAAGGAATTCTGGACTGTGCTCCACTTGGGTCGAGTGATTCTGCGATCGCTGGAACGAGTTTGAAGTTCGGCGCTGTCCATTTAACTCCTTTCACTAACATATTGGAAGTCTTCTTCACCTTGCTCCTGCTGGTGGTGCTAGTGGAAGTCATTGCTGAATGGAACGAGTTCTTTTTAGATCCTTCGCTGCAAATTCGTCTTAAATCTCCTTAAGCACTTTGAAAACCTAAGCTCTTCGAATGCTGAATAACGCGGTGAAGAATGAAGTCGATTTTGCCCTTTTTATTAAAATTCTATCATTAATGCTTGATAAGTGGGTAGGTGAGATGACTTAATGACTTTAGCGATTGCTCGGTAAGACTGACCTAACTCGGTAAAGTCTGCAGTTTTACCATGCTCGGTAACATTCAACTCGGTAAGTGACTTTTCTGTATGTATCGGAAATACTGATTTCATCGATTGTGCTTTTGTATTTTTGGAACTGCTTATGGTAAGGCTTTGAAAATGCAGTTCCTTATCTTCTTTAATGGATCTAATTTGTAATGGTGGGGTCACCCAATTCTTGAGTGACAGGACCATTGCTTGAATTATCCTGCTCGGTAGATTTAGGAACCCACTGCTGTCTCATCTGTTTCCGAATGTTGTCAGCTTTAGCTTTCTTTTCATCTTCAACCTTCTTTGTGTTCATGCAGTTCTTGGCTATATGTCCGAGTTCAGTGCATGTATAACATCTTATGGTTGTATCTTTCTTCCTTAGATGATGCCTTGTACAATTCATCCCAATGTGTCCATATTCTCCACAATAATGACATCTGCACCAGGTATTGTAATCCCAACCAAATATTGCTTTGACAATTTGTTCTACTGGAGTGAATGTCTTTGTTCTACATTCTGATGCCTTGTGACCTTGTTTCTTGCATTTGTGACATTTGCCTTCAAATTTTGGTTTCTCCTTGCATTCACTAGCCTTGTGACCATGCTGATTACAGTTGTAGCATTTGCCTTTGAATCTTGTCTTTCCATTGCTCCAACATTTGTTTGATGTGTGACCTGTCTTACCACAGTAATTGCATGTAGGTCTTTGATTTCTTTGGCTACCTTGCTCGGAAGATTCACCTTCTTCATTGTAACCAAGACCAGCTTTACCTTTTTGTTTGTGAAGATTTTGCTCATTTAATTGATCCAAGTCTGTTTGAGTTTTCATCATCCTTTCATTTGCTTGCTTTCGAATATCTAGCTCATTTTTCAAACTTTCATTCTGTTCTTTGAGAATTCTGATCTCTTCATTTGCATTGGAGAGTTGCTCGGTGAGATCTTCATGCTGTACAATTTCATTGTTTCTTCCTTCTATTTCATTTTGCATTTTATTCCTTTGTTCCAAGATTTCACAAAATCTTGCAGACTGAATTTCCTGTTCTCTTCTTAGCATCCTTACTTCTTTTTGCAGTAATCCATTTTTTTCTAGGAGTTCTTTGATTGCATTGTTTGCTTCATCTACTTCATTTGAACTGCTTGTAGGAAAGAGATCTTCAATTTTTGTTTCAACATACTCATGATCATTTATTTCTTTTGCTAGTTCCTTTCTTCTTTTTAGGGATTGGGAAAGATGTTCTCTTGCTTCTTTGAGTTGTGTTATGGCCATTTCCAGATCTAGCTTTTCATTCTCAATAGCTTTGTCAAGTCTGAATATCTCCATTGTCTTGATCTTTTCTCAAGCTGTCAAACTTTTACTCTGAGAACCACAAAGCTCTGATACCAATTGTTGAAAATATTCAGGACTAACCAAGTTACTGAGAGGGGAGGGGTGAATCAGTAACTCTTAAAACTTTAAATTCATTTCTGCACTTGCATATATTAAACCATTCATTCATTTAATCTACTGTATGCATGAAAGTATAATCATTCACAACACTTAACACAAAGATTTGGTGACCCAGAAACCTTCCAAATAGAAAGTAAAACTGGGGTGGGGATGGTACCCACAAAACTTTGGTACTGCAGTAAAAGTTGGCCGGTTAAGGCTTACAATGATCACTTCTGATGATCTGCCCTGTTAGAAGCAAATTTGGACTGCTAGGTCCACCTTGTTAGAGGATTTACAAACATACAATGAAGTATGCACTCGGTCAAGAGATTTACAAAAGACTGTTAAGTCTACCCGGTAAAAGGATTTACAAACTGATTCAACTGTTAGGATGAAATAGTAGATCTTGACTTACAACTTTATTGCTGATAAGATCCTTTGAGTATTGATCTCCTTCTGAGATAGATATGTCGATTCTGCTCCTTTACTGACTCTGCAAAAAATGTTCTGGTCTGCTGCCGTAATGCAGTTTTTGCTCTGCTCTTTCTAATTTTGCATATACATACATCTTACATACATTCTATAGATGGTATAATACATCACATATATATACCATCCATAATTACATTTACATTTCATAAAGTCGGCCTCATACAAATTAATAACATAAACTCATTCTTAAGTCGGCCTTACATAGGTGAACAAAATATTACTGAGTCGGTAGATACTCGGTTCCACAAGCTAGCTCGGTGATCTTCTGATACACGGCGTCCACTATAGTACTCGGCATCGTCATGCTCTCGGTAAGAGTAGAAGCTCGGTTCATACTAGTCCCGAAGTGTAGCTTGGAACTCGGTAGCTGTGGTGACTCGGTAGATATAGTGTCACTCGGTAACCACTGGTGACTCGGTGAGAACTGACTTCTCGGTAACTGCTGTTTGTCTCATATGGTCGGTGACAGTCTTACTGCTCGGTTTGAACTGTTTAATCGGTGAGCTTTACTAAATGCTCGGTAGAGGCTGTGGACTAAGTGATGAGCTCTGTAAGCATTCAAAATCGAATAAGTGTTTTCACTAAGTGTTATTCACTAATGACAAATGTATCATTATTCCAACATCTTGTACCTGACCTAGTACTTGTGTCTATACTAGTGCATCCTCCTCAATCTCCTCTATAAGAAGCACATGTTCTCCCAGATCTGTAAATTGAGAAAGAGGATGTCTCTAAAACCAATCTCTATACTGGAGAAATACCCCCGCATTTGCCACAACCTTTAGGTAATCCCATCTCTACAGCTATAAACCCACTATCTCCTGCATGTTCAGTGCATATGACAATCTCGGTGCGCATCATTGTCTCTCCTCCTCCCCATATCTAGCATATATTGTGAACTCTTGGGATATACTCTGCGGCCTCCCATACTATCTCATCACCCTAGATACTACAAACCAATCAATAATAGACACCAATCTACCAATGAGAGGTCAAGTCATAAACATATCCTTCCTCTGTGCTCTCCAATCATCAAATAGCTCTAGACTCCTATACGATCTCCATACTACAACGATCAAATCATCCAATAGTCTCCTCCAATAGTCAGTCTTGCCTAGGTGGGGTTGTGTAATATAACCTGAGTAATAACATACAATAGGTTGGTGCACCTCTCTTGAATAATCTACAATAGGTCTGCATATTGGGATATGCTCCCATGCCCATATCTGTAAAACTAACACATCTACTACCATTCTCTTCCCCTCCTGATACACAATCTCATGCATCTCATGATACATATGAGCGAGTAAGCATTATCCCCACCCTAATCTAACTAGATGAGTCAATAACCTCTCAAGGATTTTTCCCCAACCACATAGAAATCCCTATTGTCCTCTATTAGGCATCACAAAACAACCGATCATACCAGCCAAAATGCAAGCCAGAGGGTACTGTGCACCATATCTGCCCATCAAATCATACCAAGTGATAGCACGATCAAGGATAGTCTCATCATGGAATATCCATCTCAAAGAAAAAATACCCGGTCGTGGAGTAGAATCATAATCCACCTTATCTCCAGCAAATGGAATCCTCAATATTCTATATATATCCTTTGGTGTGATGGTCATCTCTCCAACTGATAAATGAAAAGTGTTATGATCAAAATGAAAAAACTCAACTAAAGCAGTCAACATACCATGATTCAAATAGATATCAAGCATCTGTAACAAATATCCAAATCCACACAAACCAATATGACCTCTCTTTGCATCTGATAAATCAACACTAGCCTCATTGTCGATGGAAATGTGCATCGAAACTAAATATCTAAAAACTGAATCTGTAAAATCGAACATACAAATCATTAGTACGTGATCAAATTTGCGCTAAGAATGTGATAAACATGCTAAAGAATCCAAATATACAACATTTAAAATTAAAAATTGTTTTTTACACCTTAAAACTACTTGTTTTTTTTTATATGAGTTTCTACAAACAAGTAACAACACGTATGAACAAACACTACGAGCCGCACAAGTAAACATACCAATATGACAAATAATAACATGTCACATGACAAAATGGTCTCATAAGAGCACTATCATATGATTCATGGGTGACTACTAGATGATGAACCCTACAATCCCATAGGACGAAGCACAAAGTGACAAAAACTCATACAAGAAATGGTGATGACCCACACGATAAAATGACTCACCATGACTTTAAATGAAATTCAAAATACAAAATTCACAAAAAAATTCAAAATTTGAGAAATGCAAAGGCTAAAGATCAACCACTTATTGTTGGGGCATAGTTCCATGGTCAATTATGACATCTCTGGCACTCAAATCGATGCTCTTGAATCAGAATCGCCATTTTTCTTCGCAGGAGGTTTTTCAAATTTCAAACTTTGAGAGGTAAAAATGGATTGACGATGACACATTGAACCCCTTATATAGCCCAAACCCTAATTTTTAAACTTTCTCTAATGGACATAAAACTTGTACCCTAATCTAAATGGACTATGTTGAGTCCATTTTCAGGATCGAAATCAAAATCTAACGTCAATTCTCTAGTCAAAATTTCACAATGTTGACCACTTAGCAATTTCATCCTCAAGTCACTTTTTGAATCATTTTGCACTCAATTCAATTCTAAATCACAATTTAATTCTCAAATCATCTCTGATCTCAAAATTAATTCTTACATCAATCTTCATGCTCAAAATTATCATCGCAGAACCTTTTTATCTTCTCAAAATTGCCTAAAATCATTGTACCCTTGTTATCTTTTGATTTCCCTCTTGAGGGGGCATACTCATAACATCTTTTCAGTGATTATCATTATTCAAAAGTCAAGAAATTTTTCAAATCTTCATCTAAAGTCAAGAAGAAATCTTTTCAGTCAAATAAAATCAATTAAACCTTGGTACTAGGGGCATCTTAACTAAATCATGTTATATTAAGTTAATATTCTTCGATGACAAATAAAGGAATCTCTAGGGGCATAACAATTTTTTTCCTTATCTGAATTAATCTTCAAATTGATGTTCAGTTTCATCACATCAAATCAAGCTAGACATTCTCTCTTGCTAATCAATTCTTGTTCAATCAAGTTCGAAATCAATTTTATCACTTGCTAATCGATTCTTGTTCAATCAAGTTCGGAATTGGTTTTATCTCTTCCTCAATCAATTCTTGTTCAATCAAGTTTGGAATTGGTTTTATCTCTCTCTTAGTCGATTCTTGTTCAATCAAGTTCAGAATCAGTTTTGTTTCTTCACTCAATCTAGTTCAATCAAGTCCTAGATCAATGCTTGCTTCTTGATCAATCAAGTTCAAGAACGGTATCTCGCTCTTTGTCGATTCTTGTTCAATTAAGTTCGAATCGATATTGCTTTAATCAAATCTATTCACTTTCATCACTTCAAATCAAGCTGATCATCTTGCTCTTCATCAGTTTGTGATCCATCAAGTTCAGAATTGATATCTATTTGACATCAACTATTCTTTGAACCAAAATGCTGCTCGCACATTAATTCAAAGAGGGGCAAATGTAATACCCTAAAAATGGTCACCTAAACCATGGGCCCCTAATCTTGACAACATCACCAAGGTCCTAACCAAAAGGCAATTAAATCAACCTTGAGCACCTAATTAAATAATTCTTCATTCATTAATGTTACATGGCAATAAATCACTCAATACTAATTAAATATTTATTTAATTAATTAAATCATTCCAAGTAAATCATTTTGATCAATTATCCTATTTATTTAATTAAATATCCTAGCATATTTAATTAATAAATAAATTTAAAAGTTATGTTTGCCCTTACACAGGTGATGGAAAGGGGGAAGATGCAGAGGAGTTGTAGGAGAGGTTGCTTCCCAAATTTTGAATATGGCATTGGGCAGAAAAAGCTTGAAGATGCAGGCAGGGCATGACTACAGAGGTGTCAAGTTTCAAACTTTGAATTTGGCATTGGGCGGACAAAGCATTGAGATGCAGAAAGGACAAGACCTCAATAGGGTTTCACAAATAGAAATTGGTCAAGTCATTATAGCGGATATGGCCCTCGGCAACAACAAGCATCTAACTGGTTAAACAAGAATAGGAGGAAAAAATTTGGTTCTAAATTTGTCTTTGACATTTGTGATGGATCTCCTTGTTAGGTCCCAGAAAGGACAACTAAGAGGGAGGGGGGGTGAATCAGTTGTTAACCAGTTCTCAGTAATTTATAAACCAAATGCAAATTATTCCAACTTAAACTTAATGCCAGTAAACCAAAGTTAAGTGTTGGTAAAATAGTTTAATTGATATAGCAGTACCAGTATAACAATGCATGCAACAGAAACAAAAACAATATCCACTATACATAACATAAAGATTTTGATGTGGAAAATCGATAAGGGAAAAACCATGGTGGGAAACCTTACCCACAATCAGATGATACTACTGCAGATAGTATGTGTATACAAATGGGATCTGCACATGCAGAAAGGACAATTGCCTAGAGCTCACTACTCAATCACAAAATAGGAGTCACACTGACTACACAATTGGATGGTTAAATCCAATGATAATGTACTGCTCAAAATAGCATCTCCAATGCTCAATTCAGTACCGATTAAGCTTTGAACATGAGTGTCAAAACACCTTCATAACCTTCCTTCAACCTTCAAATAATGTCTATGTGATTTGCACAAGGATCTTCTTATTTTCGCTCTTCAATATCCACACTCACTCATGATTACGATCTTCAATAAGATCTTACAATCATATATACAAGACCTAAGACCAAATGAATAGGTTGGCTCACTAAAGATATTACATTTAAATCAATTACAAATGAGTTTAGATGCGATACAACATGTCGTATCAATACATTTACCATATTAACCAATCAATAAAACAATCTCCATGACATGTCATGCTGATCTGGAATACCAGTCCATAACCTAGACTTATTTACTGGTAAAGGCAAATCTATCAACCCAATTAAACCAATAAGCAAAACACCAAGACCAAACTTCCAATATATGTCCTCGACATAACCAAATGATCTCCAAGTTATCATTGCTTCCAATGAACCATATAACCTACTGGTGAACACATACCAGTGATTGTGCATAAGCCACTAACCATACCGGTGAACCATATTGTAAACCTCCAAAAGATAAGTGTTGACATCAATGAAAAAATCAATGCAACAAATGACAAAGTCATCCATAATACCAACAATCTCCCCCTTTGGCATTGATGGCAACACTAGATGGAAAAACATCTAAGTGCCAAAAATAGAATGCCAAAACTAGTAAACCAGTTAATCTCCCGAAGATAGATCAATACAAAGTTTTGTAATAGAAACAGAAACTAAAACTAAAATACATATATCCAAAGAGTATATCTCTCCCTCAATGAATAATCTCTCCCCAAATACAAAGTTTTTCCATAGATATCTCTTCCCCTTTGACATCAAATGCCAAAGTAGTTAAGAAACAAAACATAACATTTTGCCAACTACTCCCCCTAAGAAGTAGCTCTCCTCCATCAAAGCCGGAAAAAGATTTTTCTATTTAGTTCCTATCAGTTTGATGCCAATCTTCAACATCTAAGTCTCTGCCGGTGAGAAAATTACCCCAAGATGCTCTTTGAGATATTCAAATGTTTCCTTAGGCAAAGGCTTTGTAAAGATATCTGCAATTTTCTCTTTAGTATTCACATAAACTAATTTCACTTCATTTGCTTCAACATTCTCTTTTAGAAAACTATACTTGATGGAAACATGCTCTGTCTTAGAGTGAAATACCGGATTCTTTGATATATCAATTGCTGTTAAGTTATCACAATAAATGATTATTGGTTATTTGCATTTTACCTTTATATCCTTCAACATTTGCTTGATCCATAATACCTATTTACAATTAGTTGTTGCTGCAACATATTCTGATTCTGTTGTTGATAATGATGTACAAGTCTGCTTCTTCCTTATCCATGAAATCAATCTACTACCAAGAAAGAATGTACCGCTAGTGGTACTCTTTATGTCATATACATCTCTTGCCCAATTTGCATCAGTGTATGCACATAAATCAAAATTTTCATCTTTAGGATACCATAAACCAAGATTTGTCATGCCTTGTAGGTATTAGAAAATCCTTTTAACCGCTAATTCATGATTTTCTTTAGGATTGCTTTGAAATCTTGAAACAATACACACTACATTCATTATCAGGTCTTGTTTGTGTCAAATATAGTAAACCTCCAATCATAGATTTGTACCTTATCAGATTAATAGGAGTTGAATCATCCTTCAATGTCAATTATCAGTTGTAGTCATAGGAGTACTTACTAGTTTGGAATTCTCCATACCAAATTTCTTCAAAAGTTCCTTCAAGTACTTTGTTTGACATATGAATATATCGTTATCTGTTTGTGAAATCTGCAAACCTAGAAATTTTTTTATCTCTCCAATCATAGACATTTCAAATTCTTTTTGCATCTGGTTAGCAAAATCCTTACATAATCCATCTTCACCTCCAAAAATGATATCATCTACAAAGACTTCAATAACCAAAATATCATCATTGGTAACCTTGTAATACAAATTTCTATCAGCATTACCTTTTGTGTAACCAAGCTTCAAAATATATTTATACAATCTAGCATACCAAGCTTTGGGAGCTTGTTTCAATCCATATAAAGCTTTCCTTAACCTGCAAACCATATCCTTATTATTTGTTAAAGAAAATCCATCAGGTTGTTCGATGTAAACTTCCTCCTCTAGATCTCCATTCAAAAATACACATTTTATATCTATTTGATAAAATTTATAGTTCTTATAAGTTATAAATGGAAGAAATAGTCTAACTACCTCAATTCTGGCTACCAGTGCAAAGGTTTCATTATAATCAATTCCTTCAATCTTTGAATAACCTTTACAAACTAATCTTGCTTTGTTCCTGATTACTTCTCCATCTTCATTAATTTTATTCCTAAATACCCATTTAGTTCCAATTACATTTTTGTCTTTAGGCCAGGGAACCAATGTCCAAGTATTTTTCTTTTCAATTTGTTCTAATTCATCTTCCATTTCTTTTATCCAATGTTCATCCTTACATACTTCAATAACAGATGCTGGTTCAACTAGAGAAATTAAACATACCTCTTCATTTGCTAGTCTTCTTCTAGTCATAACACCTTGATTATTGTTTCCAATTATTTGATTCTCTGAATGATTCAATCTTACATACCTGGGTTTGTTCTGATTAACATTCATAGGCTGTTGTTCTTCAGTCACAGTTGAGTTTTCTGATGATGCCAGTGTGACTGGTTCTTCATTCTATATTGGTGCAATCTATGTCGGTTGATCTATGATCATTTCAACTGCTAGTTCCATAGATCTTGAATCTCCTCTAAAGTGTTCATTTATCTTCACATTAGTACTCTCAATGATTTTCTATAACCTTTTATTATAACATCTATATGCCTTGCTTTTAGATGAATAGCCAAGAAATATTCCTTCATCACTTCTAGGATCAAATTTGCCAATATACTCACCTCTTCTAATGTAACATTTTCTTCCAAATATTCTAAAGTACTTAGGAGTAGGAATATGACCAAACCATAGTTCATAAGGGGTCTTACCAGTTTCACTTTTGATGTGAACTCTGTTGAAAGTATAAATTGTTGTATTCACTGCTTCTCTCTAGTACACATGAGGTAGATTTGCTTCCATTAACATTGTTCTTGCTGAGTCTAGAATAGTTGTATTCTTCCTTTCCACAACTCCATTATGCTAGGGTGTCTGAGGTGCTGATAGTTGTCTTTTGATTCCATTCACTTCACATAATGCATTAAATTCTCTAGATGTAAATTCTCCTCCTTGATCTGATCTTAGACATTTGATTTTCTTGCTAGTTTCATTCTCTACCATCGCTTTGAATATCTTGAATCTTCCAAAAGCTTCTGATTTCTCCCTAAGAAAAGTAACCCAACACATTCTAGAATAATCATCAATTATTAGCATAAAGTATGTATCTCCTTATAGACTTCTTGTTCTTACTAAACCACACAAATCAGTATGAATTAAATCAAGAATATTATTTGATTTCTCAGTAATGCTCTTAAATGTTATTCTAACTTGCTTTTCCATTTGACATTCCTTACATACTAGATTATGAGGTTTCACAATCTTAGGTAAATCCCTTACTGCCTTAGTTGAACTGATCTTTACAATGCAATCAAAAATCACATGATAGAGTCTTTTATACCATAACCAACCTTCATCAATGTGTGCAATCAAACATGTCTTATCACTGGTATTCAAGTGAAAGATATTACCTTTAGTCTGATTACCGGTTGTAATCTCCAATCCAGTTCTGTTTATGATTTTGTATTTTCCATTCTTGAACTGTAACTGAAAACCTTTTTCAACTAGCTAACCAACACTCAAAAGATTATGCTTTAAACCTTCTACATAATAAACATTGTGAGTATTGTGCTTACCATCCAAAGATATAGTGCCTTTTCCTTTGATTAAATAAGCTTTATCATCTCCAAACCTTACTAGACCTCCATGAATTTCCTGAAAAGATAAGAATTTGCTTTTATCACCAGTCATATGATGCGAGCATCCACTATCTAAAATGCATTCATCCTTTTCTTCAATTTTAGCTGCCAGTGCCCGCTCTACCAGTTTGACAATAGGTGTCGGTTGATCTTCTTTTATTGCAACAAAATCCCATCCGCTATCTACTGTATCTTCATCTGAATCATCTGTAACACCTTCATCTGCATAGTAACATGACTTATCTCTATTTTTCTTGAATCTATATCTCTGGTATTCAGGGTTAGGCTTATATGATATTTTTGCTTCCTCCCTTAATCTTCCATGTCTATCAGGACATCTAGATGCCATATGACCAACTTTATTGCAATTAAAGTATTTGAAAGGTGCTTTACCTTCATACATACTTCCTGTTGGACCTTTAGGCATTTTCCTTGCAAATAGTGCTTCAAGTTCTTCAAGTTCTTCATTTTCTCTCCTCATATCTTCAAGTGCTTTTGCATAAAGTGATTTCCAATCAGTTTTGTCAGATGATGATGATGCTTGAAAGCTAAATCAGTCTTTACAGTAGCAACAAGACCAAATTCCTCAAGCTCAAATGCTGAAAGTCTTCCAACCAAAGTATCTCTAGAAATTGAAGTATTAGGCATTGTTCTCATTTCATTAATAGTAGTCACTTTCATTTTGTAAGCTGGTGGAAATGCTCTTAAAACTTTAGATACAATTTTATCTTCACTTAAGGATCCTCCACAACATTGTATTCCTAAAATAATTTCATTCTTTCCATAAATGCTGAAATTCTTTCATCTTCTTCCATTTTCAATTTTTCATACCTGACCTGATAACATTCCAATTTTGCAATCTTGACAGTGGTATCTCTTTCATTCAGTGTCTCCAGTTTATCCCAAATAGATTTAGTAGTAGATCGGTCTAATAATCCCATGATTTGATGGTCTGATAATATGCTCAGAAGTGCTTCTCTTTCTTTGCAATCATTGTCCATTTCCTTAGCCAATGATTGTCCATGTCCTTAGCCAATGTTGGTGGATGAGGTTGATTCTAAATAGGAGAAACATAGTCATTCTTTGTAACATCCCATATATCTCTTCCAATGGAATTCATATGTGTTTCCATTATTATCTTCTATATGTGATAGTTGGTTCCATCAAGATTTAGATTGTCCTTCCTGAAAACATTTGTTGCCATAGGATCTCCTCAAGCTGTTAGGCTTCTGCAAAAAGAGGACTATTCTCTGATACCAATTGTTAGGTCTCAAGAAGGACAACTGAGAGGGGGGGGGTGAATCAGTTGTTAACTAGTTCTCATTAATTTATAAACCAAGTGCAAATTATTCTAACTTAAACTTAATGCCGGTAAACAAAAGTTAAGTGTGTAAAATAGTTTAACAGACATAGCAGTATCAGTATAATAATGCATGAAACAGAAATGAAAACAATATCCACAACACATAACATAAAGATTTTGATGTGGAAACCCAGTAAGGGAAAACCATGGTGGAAAACCTTACCCACAATCAGATGATACTACTGCAGATAGTATGTTTTGGCATTGTGTTGTCATTGATGTCAACCGGTATGGGATGACCATCGGTAGAAGAGATGTATGTGCAATAGTGTTATGAAGAAGTACAAGATGTGATAGTGTGAGATTTTGCCAAGATCAAGGGCACAATGAAAAGTATGAAAATAGAGACAAAAGAATAACAAGAACAAACTGTATCTTCATCAATATGAAAATGATCAACTGGATTCACCAATACAATAAATATAGGCCTTCTTATATAGGCAAGGCCATATGGATGTATGAGCACACAATCATGACATGTGGCTCAATGAGAAACAAGGGTAGGTAAGAAATACTAGGGGTAGGTAGGAGAAATAATATAATATTCCACAAGAGGTGGATGACCCACCGAATATGGAGTGTAACAACAAAACAAGACCACAAAAGGTGGAATTTCTCCTACAAGCTCTATCCTTATGTGCACACTTCCCTAAGTGTCTAAAATCCAAACTATGAAGAAATGCATTATCCTAAGTTAACTTCAGTAAAGTGTAATAATATCCATAATGAATATTTATTTACACCAACACCCCCCCTTAAGTGAAACTTAGGGGAATGAAGACTCAAGTCAACAATGCAAGATGGGTCCCGGCTATTAGGCCATGATAGGTACCCATGTACAATATGCAAATGCAAGCAAAACCATGCAATACAATCTCTCACAAATGGAGAAAAGGAGAAAACCCAATGGGAAAAAACTCCCCCACAAAAGAGAGATGAAAGTACAAAAGACTCTCAAAGAAGAAGGACAAAACCTCAAAGAGGAAAAAGTCCCCCCATAAGAGAGGAAGGAGATGTCAACTGACCCCCCTTATGACACATCTTGCACCCCCAAGAGAGCTCACAACTGCTAGAACTTACTCTTAGTGAAAGGTTTGGTGAATATGTCTGCAACCTGCTCTGCTGTAGGACAATATTACAAATCAATGACCTACTCCTGAATGAGCTCTCGGATATAGTGCATATGAATCTTGATGTATTTGGTCCACTGGTGCTGGACCGGGTTCTTTGAGATAGCAATAGCACTCTGATTGTCGCAATGTAGAACTGTCGGTCTACTTCTTACTCTGCCAACAAATGGGGCCTGAACCAAGGTGAAAACTGTAACCGGAAGTAGACTTATGATCATCAAGATCGCCAGCCCAATCAGAGTCTGTGTAACCAGCCAAGCGAAGTCCTATGCCTGCTGCATAGTGAATCCCATAGTGATGTGTACCTTGGATGTAATGGAGGATGCGTTTGGAAACTTTCCAATGAAGCTCATGTGGTTCCTGCATGAAGCAGGAAACCATGCCAACTGCAAATGAAATATTAGGGCATGTATGGGTCTAGTATATGAGACTACCCACAAGTTGATGATACAAAGTGGTATCAACTGGTGGAGAAGAACACTGAGCCTCAAGCTTGACTTTGAAAAGAAAGGGAGTCGATGCAGGCTTACAATCAGCCATATGAAAGCATGCAAGTAGATCAAGAGCATACTTGGGCTACGATAGTGTAATCCTGGAAGGTGACTATGAAACCTCTATCCCTAGAAAGTAGTGCAAAAGACCCAAGTCAGTCATAGCAAATCTATCTTGCAAAGAAGATTTGACCCCGCTAATGATGGATGCGGTACTCCCTATAATGATCAAATCATCAACATAGAGCACAAGTATCAAGTGAGAGTCATCCTATCGCAAAATGTAGACATTTGGATCAAAATGACACCTGGTGAACCCTATGGAGAGAAGAAAGGAATCCATCTTGGTGTACCAAGCCCTGGGGGCCTGCTTAAGGCCATATAGAGATTTCCTTAGTCTGCAAATCAAGGAAGTATCCTAGATGAAACCCTATGGCTACTCCATATAAATCTCCTCATCAAGATCACTATGAAGAAAAACACTCTTCACATCCATTTGGTGTACAACCCAACCATGAACTGCAACAATAGCAAGTGTCAAGTGAATGGAGTTCATCTTGGCTATGGGCGCAAAGGTCTCAGTATAGTCAACACCTACTACCTGGGAGAAACCTTTCACAACAAGTCGAGCCTTGTACTTATCCACACTACCATTCGCTGCAACATTAGTCTGATAGATCCACTTACATCGAACCATCTTTCTCCCCTTAGGGAGATGGACTAAATCCCATGTGTTGTTCCTCATCAAGGAACTATACTCTTCCTCCATAGCTTGGTCCCACTCAGGAACCACTGATGCTTCCCAAAATGTCAGTGGATCAGAAGTAGTAGCAATGAATGCATGTGGAAGATCCTAATGTTGTGATCGAGTTCTCCGTGTATCTGAAGGATTCACAACAAGAGAACCCATGGACTCAAGTTTCTATTGATCCCAATGAGGTCTAGGTGGAGGTGGAGAACAAGGCTCCTCAACTGCAAGTGGACCCTGTGGAGGTGTAACCCTGCAAGTCGAAGTTGAAGGAGTCTCATCATTTGAATCACTAGCATCACTATCCACAATGGAGTAAGGTGGAGGAGGTAGAGAGGATAAGCTAGGAGAGCTTTCCTCAAAGTGAACACTCCTCTCAATGAACACCTCATGTGTCTCAGGATCCATCAATCTATATGCCTTAACACCCTCAGGATATCCAACAAATATGCAAGGCCGACCTTGAGGTTCCAATGCCTTGCATTTCTGTAGAGGTATGCGAGCCCATGCTGGACACCTAAAGACTCTGAAATGTCTCACAATCAGTTTCCTACTAGCCCAAGCCTCAAAAGGAGTAATACCTTGCAAAGCTTTGTGATGAACCCGATTCTGGATGTGTGTGGCACAACTGATAGCCTCGGCCCAAAAAGCGGGATCAAGAGAACGTGCATGAATCATACAACTAGCCATTTCTTTGAGAGTTCTATTCTTGCATTCTGCAACTCCATTCTGATGTGGAGTGTATTCTACAAAATGCTAAAGATCAATCCCCTCAAATGTACAAAAATCCTCAAGTCTCTTGTTCACATATTCCCTTCCATTATTTGTACAAATAATCTTCACCACTTTCCTGGAATGCTTCTCCACGTGAGTCTTGAAGTCCTAAAATCTGTCAAATACTTCACTCTTATGAATGAGAAAGTAAACCCAAGTGAAGCGAGAGTAGTCATCAATGAAGGTGAGGACATAGCGGGCCTTGCTAAATGAAGGTGTTGGAAATGGACTTGCTACATTGCTGTGAACAAGTTGAAGAACTTCCAAATCTCTCCAAGCTTTCCCCTTATCAAACTTTTCCTCGGGATGCTTACCCATGGAACAACCTGAATATACACCCTCTAAAAAACTGATTCGAGGTAGACCTGTGACCATGTCTTTAGTGCCGAGCTACTGAAGATAGTGGTAGTTGAGGTGACCAAACCACTCATGCCACAACTTACTTTCTGAATTTGAATGAGTAAGCAAGGCCCTAGAAGGTGAACTTGGCACAAAGTGGGAGAATGAATAAAGCCTTGAGTTGTCATTGACTTGTCCCACTACTACCAAGGCATCATCATCAAGTTCCTTTACCACAACTGAATCTGGTGTAAACTAAACCTTTTTCCCATTCCCATAGTGAGTGATTTGGTAGATAGAGAGAAGGTTGGTAGACAAGTTAGGAACATAGAGAACATTCTCAAATGTTCCATCATCCATGTCAACTGAACCTTTCCCTTCAACCTCTACTTGTGTATCATCACCTATGTAAATGTGAGGTACCTTAGATGGCTCCAATGAAGAAAACTACTCCTTTGTAGAACCCATGTGATATGAGGCACCTGAGTCAAGTATCCACTACTGTGAAGAACCTATTGTAGCCACAAATGCTTGCCCTTTTCCCTTAGACTGCGAGGAAGAGGAAGGAGATGAATCCTTCTTTGTGTAGGCAGATGACAAGTTGATGTTGTTTTTCTTAAGAAGATTAGTTAACTCATCAACTTGCTTGGTGTGGCATCGATGCTCATCATGACCATACTTCTTGCAATATGCACAAGTTGGTTTATCCTTCTTAGGTGGTGTCCCCTTCTTGGAAGAGGATGAAAAATCGCCTTGTGATGGAGAGGATGATTGTCCTTTTTCCTGTTGTGGCTTTAACATAGAGCTTCTTCTTCTTCTTCTTGGAATCTTTGCCTTGACTTCCTTGATTCCCTTGATTAGCCACCAAAGCTTGGGACTTTGAAGACTTGAGAAGCCCCATGTTCAACAACTTAGATTGTTCCAATATCAACATTTTTGTGAAAGCATCAAATGAAGGCATAACATAGGAACTCCCCACTGTCAAACGATGAGTTTGGAAGCTAGACACAAATGTTGCATATTCTGGTGCAAGCTTGTCCAATAAATTAAATATCAACTAAGCATCCTTATTGTCAATTCCACAATCCTTAAGCTTTGCTCTTAGCTCATTTTCTTTGGTGACATAATCTTGGATTGTATCAAAACTTTTGGGATCCAAGTTGGTGAGCTCATTGTCAATCTTATAACCTTTGATTTCATCAACTTGACCATACAATTTCTAAAACATATCCCAAGAATCTTTGATTGTAGTACACTTCTCAATATGAAAGATGAGGTCATCTGATACATACTTGTGTAAAGTTCCAAGAGCCATGCAATTCTTAGTAAGCCATTCTAACTAAGCATTAGGATCAGCCTTAGGATTAGGTGGTGCTGCTATTGTTCCATCTATGTAATGCGTGAGACCTTTTTCCATTAATTTGCTCAATACTTTAATTTTCCATGATGCATAATTATGTGGAGTTAAAGGTGGAAATTTATGAGGACTCATTGCAACAAAAATGAAAGAGCACAAGGAAAGAGAGGCACAATCACACAAGACACCCCCCCAAATTCACTCAATCAAAGAACCCCCCAAAAGTGATGTTTTGGCACTTTATACTTAGTTCGTGTACAATGGGCCACTTGCAAAAAATGACAAAGTGGACTTCTAATTTCAAATTTTCAATTGCCTCAATAGGGCCAAAAGAGACTCAAACTAATAGTGCAATAGATCTAAACTAAGATCCAAGCAATTTACAAGTACCAAATAGGCCAAATAAGACCAATATCTGAAAGTACAATTTCTACTTAAAATCTCTAAAATCTGATCATAGATGGAAGTAGATGAAAAAACATGCACTTTAAAAAAAATGCCACCTAAAAAGGAGGTCATATGAGCTCAAACGAGGCCTTTGAAGTTGCAGAATTGAGGATTGGACAGGTACAGCTGAGAGAGTCTGAAAATTCCGAAAACCCTGTGCACCAAAACCAAAAAAAATTGCACCCAAAAAGGAGAAAAATTGAGCAAGTTATGGGCCTCCAAAGTTGACCCAAAAATCCAAACTACTCAACGGAGAGGGGTCTAAAAATTTCCAAAGAAAATGCTGACTAGGTGCCGACTGGGTGCTAACTATGCACTGTTGACTGGGCAGAAGCTAACTGGGCAGAAGGTAATGATCCCAAAAATAATTTTCAAATTTTTTTTATTTTATTTTTTTTCAAAAAAAATTTCAAACTGGAAAATAATTTTCAGAAAAAAAAATAATTTTTTTTTTTTTTGTTGAAAAAAATCAGAAAATTCCATACTGTACTGCCCGAATTGCGCAGAAAATTTCCTCCACATCCAAAAATCAATTTTCACCAAAATAGGTCGAATTTATACTTGATTTTTATGGAAACAGCCTCCCGGACGCAATGGTGAGGTCGAAAATGCTCCAAGATGCCTCCAAAAAGTGCAATTCCTCAGATCCGAAAATAGAAGCCTTCCACGATGTCTCCAAAAATCAATCAATGAAGCCCCAATGGCTCTGATACCATGTGAGATTTTGCCAAGATCAAGGGCACAATGAAATGTATAAAAATAGAGACAAAATAATGACAAGAAAAAACTGTATTCTCATCAATATGAAAATGATCAACTGGATTCACCAATACAATGAATATAGGTCTTCTTATATAGGCAAGACCATATGGATGTACGAGCACACAATCATGATATGTGGCTCAATGAGAAACAAGGGTAGGTAAGAAATACTAGGGGTAGATAGGAGAAATAATATAATATCCACAAGAGGTGGAGGACCCACCGAATGTGGAGTGTAACAACAAAACAAGACCACAAAAGGTGGAATTTCTCCTACAAGCTCTATCCCTATGTGCACACTTCCCTAAGTGTCTCAAATCCAAACTACAAAGAAATGCATTATCCTAAGTTAACTTAAGTAAAGTGTAATAATATCCATAATGAACATTTATTTACACCAACAGATAGCTTGGATATCACCTTGTGTTACTGAACATCGGTAAAGGTAAGGAAGATGACCTCAGAGGTCATCAGTACATAAGTTATCTCCTAACTTGTGTGATGAGATGGAGAAGTATTTTGAGGGGTTTCTTATGATGAAAAGGCATAATTTTATCTGAAACACTTCAACACTGGAAGAGAAGAATGAACTAGTATGTTGTGAGGTTGCAGAACAACATGACTCCCACTGGTTGAAGATGCAGTCATCACAATAAGAGTCAAAGGAAGTTTGAAGTGTTTGTCACCTTGACAAACTGGTAGAGGTAGAAACAACATCGATCAGGAAGAAAGGTTGAGTAGGTGTAAACATAGGAATCTGACCTCACTGGAAGAAGATAGGAGTCTTGTGAAGGTTGATGACATGGTGTCATCATGAGTGGTGACTAGTATATGAGTCCATCGGTTATATAAGCAAGGTGAAGTTGCAAAAGATTTCTTGTTTGTGGGAATGAGCATACTTTGGATTTACCAGTCTATAGATTGGTTTGTGTGTTCCATCGACATGTCAAGATGAGAGCAGATATGATAAGGTAACCGGTAGAATGGTTGAAACCAAAAGAAGTAAGGAATCAGTAAGGTGGTTGGTCGGTGATCCTACTTGGACCAACTTGAAGTGCCAAGCTAGCAAATAGTCGACATGGAGTCAACATGAAAAACTCGCGTTTGGATAAAGATAGAATGTACAATGACAAGGCTGTTGTAGGGCTGGTCAGCTTTAATGAAAAGTCACCCAAATCATGGGACATGTCACAGAGCTATTGCAGGGGTTTGAGGCTTGAGGTTTGGAAGACAACTATGAGTCAGCTAAGAGAGATTGAGAAGATTGAGTCGACGAAGGAAACAACATGACAGATCTTTCGTGATTGACCAAGGGATTAGCTATAAGGGTAAAAAGCAAGTCGCCAGAAAGGAAAGGCATGATCCAGGAGATGTGACCATGGTGGAGTTGTGCATTCAGATGTTAGAAAGATCAGATTGTGCAAGATCAGATTGGATTTGGTTTGCCTCAAGAATGGTGAGGAAACCCTAACCACCTAGTTTTTGAATTGGTTTTTGGAGGGACAACTAGTCTATAAGTATACAATAGAAGAGGAAGAATGGGGCCGTTGAAGAGGAGAATATTGTTTTGTTGCAAGGTGGAAGACTTCGGTAAATAAGAACAAGATCAGTCAAAAGCTCAATGAGCATCGAAGAAGAGAGGGAGAGTGAACCTAGTTGAATCTTTCAACCGGTTGGAGAGAAGAACCAGTAGTTCTTATACTAGCAGAGTGTGATATCGGTGATGTGCAGAAAGTGAGGTGTAGATTCAGTAGAGAAGAAACAAGTGTAGAGTAGGAAGAAGAGTGAGTCGGTAAAGGAGAGAAGGTACTTCACCGATATAGTAAGACACTTGATAAGTTTGCAAGATTCACTTGTAACATGATAACAACTTATGTATTTGAAGTTTACTTTGTGAACATTGAGTTGTAGCTCAGTGTAGGGGTTGGTGCTCCTTTGGGTTGTAGCTCCTTGGGTTGGTTCCCTAAAGTCAGGGGTTGGTGCCCTAAACTTTGTAACTATTTTTTATTGTGGGGTTGGATTAAAGCAGTAGACTCCAACAACATTGCTTACCGAGGTTTTTCCCATATTGGGTTTTCGTCATATATACTGGTGTTATGTGATATTCTCCTTTGAGTATGTTTTGCATTTAAGTTAGTCTCCTATATAATCAATAAGTCTACATTAAGTTAGACCCTTCAACCATTGTGCTCATAAAGGAGAGCTAAAGGGAAAAGTTTTGAGAACCACTAATTCATCCCCTCCCCCTCTTAGTGGTACATTGTGTCTAACAATTGGTATCAGAGCCTAGGTTCCAAGTTAGAAGAGTGTTCTCCATCTTGGGTAGATTCCGGCCTGAGGACATAATGGTTTGTTTTGTATCTATCTCTACTCTAGTATTTGATGGCTCAAATTTTTCTATTTGGAGTCGTAGAATGGAAGTTTTCCTATCCTCTTTAGGATTTTATGTATGGATGTCAGTAGTAGATGGTCTCCCTAGAAAGGCTAGTCTTCCTACTATATTTGTAGAAGAAAGAAGAAAATAGTGCAATGAAGAAGCCATGAAGGCTATTTTTTAGTGGACTCACCAGTGATGTCTCTTGACAGGTGGAGAGGTGTAAAACAACAAAGAGCTTATGGGAAAGATTGAAGAAGCTCTATGGAAATGAACCCTCAATAGTATATCCTGCATTTGAAGGAAATATGAGAAATACATCTCATATTTATCTGGACGGGAAGATAGATCTTCCAGTAGCCACTGCAGTGAAGAAGAAGGAGCTCAACTTCTTGTGGCCCAAGAATCTGAAAGTGGTTGGGAAATCACCTCTCCTCAACAAGATGTGTTGAGCAGTGATGATGATGAAGAGGAAGACATGGCAGATAGTTCTAGCTAGCAATACCCCTCTGATGATGAAGAAGTAGGAGAAGTTGACCTTGAAGGAGAGCTTGTAAATACACTTGAAGAACTCAAAAGAGTTAAAAGAGAATACAAGCTATTCAAGAATGCTTCTATTGTGTAACAAAACTGGTTAGTCAAATGCCTTGAAGAATCAGAGAAATGTATCTCAGAGTTGAAGACTCAGGCAAAAGGCACCAAGAAATACCAATGTGAAGATCTAGCCTCTCAACTAGAGATAAAGGACAAAAAAATTCAATGGCTGCTTAAAGAAAACAAAGGCCAGAGCTCTCCAGTTAGGTGTGATCCTCTAAAATAAATTGACTTGATCACAACCAGTGTGGACTTGTAGAAAAAAGTTAAGATCAATGTTGCAAGAAGGCATTTTCATATAGATCCCACGGGTAAGGGAAAGATGGGAGAGGAAAACCTCATTGGAAGCAGGAAGATGAAGAAGTAGCAAAGGAGACCCTCCACTAGAAGAGGGTAAAGAAATGCTACCACCCATAGGGGGAAGCATGTGTGGGAGAAGAAGAAGAGATTAGATGAGAGAGGTGCTCCGAATGGACAACCAAGGGTCCATTCCCAAAAAGGAAAAGATGGGGATGCAAAACTGGCAAGATCCTCTCATTCATGACAGAACAAATATGTAAGTTATATGTCATCTTTTACTGATTATTGTTTTACATGTAATGATTATGGTCATAAAGAAAGGGAGTGTAGGATGAGATCTAGAAAGGATAATGTAGGATTTCATAGAAATCATGCTTACGGGAAGGATGTATCCAGAAGTAGATACATGCATGTCCTTTCTCCCGGTTATGCAAAGATTGTGTGTCATAACTACAATGGATCTGGCCATAGAGAGGTTGAGTTCAGGAAGAGGAACCCACAATCAAATGGAGGCCAACAAAATGACCATGCTTTGTAGAAAAGTGATAACAGAGCATATAGAAAGCAATGAACTGCATGGAACAAGATGAGTGGTGTTCTTGCTCCAGCAAGGTATCCAAGGAGACATGACAAGAAGAAGAAGAAGAAGAGCGAACTAGTACACTAGAAGGTTCCTTTGTCAGGAGGTTAGTATGGATGTTGTGTGCTACTATAGCACTATTTCCAGTTGTAATGCAGAGACCAAAAAAGAAAGGGCCCATCAGCAAAAGAAGGAAAACCCTACTCCCAAATCTGAAAGTGAGAAGAAGAATGAGATTAAGCAGGTATGGAGGAAGAGGACCATGGACTGGCACTGTGCATTCAATGCATGGGTGATATCTCCTAAGGCCTAAAGGAGATGCGAGATATTAGGGGGAGTAACACATCGAATTTATCATTCACCCCCTCAGTAATGAAGGCAACATGGAAAACCATGTAGTTGCTGGCATAAAGGAAGAAGATGACAAGAGTGTGTAGGTGGTTCCTTGACTACACACCTACAGATTAGTGATGGATCACTACTATATGAATCAATGAATAAAGGTTAACAATTGGTATTAGGTGTTAACCAGTATGTGCAAGATGTTACCAACATGAATACAAAATAGGTTATGTAAGACAATGAAGTTGGAAATCATCACAATAACCCCAGTAGCAGGGAATGTTGAGTTTATGTCTCAGGAGGTATTGGAAATGCCCTGAATGACATGTGTATGCCCTATGGTTGATCATGGAGGCTTGCATGCTTTTGGGCTAACCATTTTTTATTATGTACATGATGATAACATTTTCTGGCATTGTGTAGGTCCAGGATCATGTCATAAGATGTGGTGGATACAATGTAGTTGAAGGATCATTTGATGATCACACATACATAGCTCAACTGGTATATGGTGAAGAATGGAGTTCTAATATTGTACCTAACTAGAGATGAGGACCTTAGATGTATGACTCATGGGGAGTTCAAGTGCTCATCATGAATAGTCTCATAATGAAGAGCTGGAAGGATACTGACTGCCTAGACTGCAGGAGATGGAAATTGCTGAGGTGTTGAAGGTTGACTAGAATGTGAGTAGTATTCACTAACACATCAAGCATTGGTATCAGTATTTCTCCAAATTGAGTTCCAATAGCATCAGACTTGCATACTCAACTGGTGTCAGTTGATGGTTATGTTCCCCACCTCAAGTGTTGTGACTTGAGAAGATGTAACAACCGGTGATAAGATAACAAGTGGCATCAAAGGAAGTGTTACATCCATTGAAGACAAAGGGGGAGAAAGTATTCTATTAGTGACCGGTACATACAAAGAGAAATAATATCCTGACAATGCCCTTTTTCATTGTGTCAAAGGGGGAGAAGAATTTTGTAGTATGTCAGATACTACATGTGTTGACAACAATGCTAAAGGGGGAGATTGTTGGCATTGTGTTGTCATTGATGTCAACCTGTATGGGATGACCCCTGGTAGAAGAGATGTATGTGCAACAGTGTTATGAAGATGTACAGGATGTGATAGCTTGGATATCACCTTGTTTTACTAAACACCAGTAAAGGTAAGGAAGATGACCTTAGAGGCCATCACTACACAAGTTAGCGCTTGACTTGTGTGATGAGATGCAGAAGTGTGTTGAGCAGTTGGTTGTCATGAAAAGGAAGAATGTTATCTAAAACACTTCAGCACTAGAAGAGAAGAATGAACCAGTATGTTGTGAGGTTTCAGAACAGCAAGACTCCCACTAGTTGAAGATGCAGTCATCATGAGAATAGTCAGAGGAAGTTTGAAGTGTTTGTCACCTTGACAAACCAGTAGAGGTAGAAACAACATCGATCAGGAAGAAAGGATGAGTAGGTGTAAACATAGGAATTTGACCTCACTGGAAGAAGATAGGAGTCTTGTGAAGGTTGTTGACATGAAGTCATCATGATTGGTGACTGGTATATGAGTCCATCAGTTATATAAGAAAGGTGAAGTTGTAGAAGATTTCTCATTTGTGGGAATGAGCATACTTTGGATTTACCAGTCTGGAGACCGGTTTGTGTGTTCCATCGACATGTCAAGATGAGAGCAGATATGATAAGGTAACTGGTAGAATAGTTGAAACCAAAAGAAGTAAGGAATTGGTAGGTGGTCAGTCAGTGATCCTACTTGGACTGACTTGAAGTGCCAAGCTGGTAGATTGTTGACATGGAGTCAACATGGAAAACCCGCATTTGGATAAAGATATAATGTACAATGACAGGGTTGTTGCAGGGTTGGTCAGCTTTAATGAAAAGTCACCCAAATCATGGAACATGTCATAGAGCTATTACAGGGGTTTGAGGCTCAAGGTCTAGAAGACAACTATGATTCGGATAAGAGATATTGAGAAGATCGAGGTGATGAAGGAAACAGCATGATAGATCTTTCATGATTAATAGAGGGATTGGCTATGAGGGTGAAAAGCAAGTCGCTAGAAAGGAAAGGCGTGATCTAGGAGATGCAACCATGGTGGATTTGTGCATTCAGATGTCAAAAAGATCAGATCATGCAAGATCTGATTGAATTTGGTTTGCCTCGATAATGGTGAGGAAACCCTAACCACCTAGTTTTTGAATTGGTTTTTGGAGGGAAAACCAGTCTATAAGTATACAATAGAAGAGGAAGAATGGGGCCGCTGAAGAGGAGAATATTGTGTTGTTGTGAAGTGGAAGACTTTTGCAAATAAGAACAAGATCATCAAAGTGCTGAATGAGCATCGAAGAAGAGAGTGGGAGGGAGAGTGAACCTGGTTGAATCTTTCAACTAGTTGGAGAGAAGAACCGATAGTTCTTATACCAGTAGAGTGTGATATCGGTGATGTGCAAAAAGTGAGATGTAGATTCAGCAGAGAAGTAGTAGGTGTAGAGCAGGAAGAAGAGTGAGTTGGTAAAGGAGAGAAGGTACTTCACTGACAGAGTAAGACACTTGATAAGTTTTAAAGATTCACTTGTAACATGATAACAACTTATGTATTTGAAGTTTACATTGTAAACACTGAGTTGTAGCTCGATGCAGGGGTTGGTGCTCCTTTGGGTTGTAGCCCATAAATCTGATAGAGGTTGTAGCTCCTTGGGTTGGTGCCCTAAAGTTAGGATTTGGTGATCCTTGGGTTGGTGCCCTAAACTTTGTAACTATTTTTTATTGTGGGTTTGGATTGAAGCAATAGACTCTAGCAACATTGCTCATTGAGGTTTTTCCCATATTGGGTTTTCCTCGTATATACTGGTGTTATGTGATATTCTCCTGTGAGTATGTTTTGCATTTAAGTTAGTCTCCTGTATAATCATTAAGTCTTCATTAAGTTAGACCCTTCAGCCATTGTGCTCATAAAGGAGAGCTGAAGGGAAAAGTTTTGAGAACCACTGATTCACCTCCTCCCCCTCTCAATGGTACATTGTGTCTCATGGCCAAACAATGTCTCTATTAAATTCCCTAAATATTTGACCACCCCAAATAATATATTCATTCATAATAGATTTCCGGAAGGAGAAGCTTCCAAGGAAATATGAACCAACATCGCCCCCTTCATACCAAATAAAGATAACAAAGTTTGGAGAAAGGAGCCGCAAAATAAGAAAATCAGGTCTAACGAGGAGGTGCTGAAAGCTAAAGAAGACAGGCCCCAGGATCACCCGGTAGAGAAAGAGCCTAACGGGGGTTTTATTACCAGCAGTCATAGCATTGAACTACCAGATGAGTTACTTTCCTCTCATATCAAGTTTTTAAAGGAGATCGCACTCATAGGTAAATTTTGAGATCTAAATTTACAACTTTATGATATTATGGAATGGGCAAATAAAATGGATAGGGGTTAAAACTATTTCATTTTTAGATTCATATTCAAGCTATCGAATTTTTTTATTTGATTCAAAAGCTAATAAAGATTAAGTACATAAGCACATGGGATCATTTTATATGGGCTCAGGCCTATTTATTTTGCCTTGGGTTCCTAATTTTAAGTCGGATCCAAATTTATGTCAATTCATGCCTTTCTGGATTTCATTTCCATACTTACCCCTTGATTACTGAGACCCCGATATTATTGAAAATATATCCAACAAGGTGGGAATTTTTATAAAGCATGACTTGATCCCATTCGAGGTTATCCACTTGCAAGTCACAGTGTGCCTCCTTCTTAACCTCTCAAAGTCTTTTTCCTATTTAATCTCTATTAAGAGCAAGTGGGGTACTTGGGATCAGAAAATAGAAATTCAAAATGCTATCTATATAGATCAACACCAAAATGTTCTAGACCACTACAACACACAGTGTCAGGGTTCTTCTCAACAAAGGATTTTTTTGTGTAAGGATCACACTTCATATCCTCTTCAATGCTCTCTACATTTGTCAGAAAATAGAGGTATTATTTATGAGGAGGGGTTGGGTGTTTAGTTTTCAATGCAACTGCTCAAGGTGCAGGATGGGATGACTTCCAATGTCTCTTCCTAGTCAGCATGTAAAAATGCCCACTTAGATGATTCACTTGGTTTTCCTTATCAAAAAATCCTTAATGATATAAATATTAAGACTATTTATAAAGCATTGCTAGATGCATTTCTTAAGGCATTTCTTCCATCTAATTTGAGAAGGCACAAGTGTTTAGAGTTTAATAGCAGTTGGTTTTTTGAAAAGACTATCAATGCTACTTTCTCATTGAATGGAACATTTAGGCTTAAGTTTGGTCAGCATAAATCTATCAGTATCTCACATAAAGGGCTCCGATCTTATTTCAAAAGGGAAAGCATTGTCCAAAATCTAATCTTCTAGAATGATTTAGTGGATCTTACCCATATAGAGTCAATCTCTCCTTCTTTGCATTTGACTAAATGTACTAAAAAAATAGAAGAAGAACTTCAAAGAATGGTTGATGAGCTATTTTTAAGTGTAACCTCAAAACGGTTCGATGAAATTGCACATGAGGAGATATTGGGAAAGTATGCTAAATGTATGCAACCAATACGGTATGATAATAAATTGGGTCCTTGTATGAATGGAAAAATTGACAATAGGTCTCATTTAACTAAACTTGAGGACTAGGAGATAATTTCACAACCTCATTTTGATGAGTGGTTTGGGAGACATAAGAATCATGTTTTTGCACCTGATCATATTTTGCCAATTGATCATACCAATATGAAGAAAATGCAATCCTGTGTTCCATTTCATCCTAGTCTAGATGAGGATGATATCTGTCATCAATTTTCACCAGATGTGTTTCCTAGAATACTGACATCTATAGATCAGGAAAGGGCTATAGCAGAAGAAGAACAATTAGACTAGTTCCCTTGTAACTCGTCCTTGAAGGAAGATCTTTATAAAGAAACCTTTGATTTTTCTCAAACCCTTTCCATCTCCCAAACACCTACTCTAAGTAAATCAGATTTGAGAACTCCTAAAAAAAGAGGGAGAATGTCAAAAATGGTTAAAGAAAAAGAAGAAATTGATGTCGTTATTCAAACAACCCTTGATAAAAAAAATTTAGCTTCCAAAAGAGTTACGAGGAGAACTAAATGCAGTTCTCCTCAGTAGGTATGAAGGTCTTATCTTGGAATGTCAGGGGTATAAATGCCCCTGACAAAAGGAATAGAATCAAGTCATAGCTTGATTCTTCTCAAGAAGATATTGTGCTACTTCAAGAAACTAAATTATCAGACAACTCCCTACCCTTCATAGTTTCCTCAAGGCTGAAGATATTCCGATTGGTTCCAACAACTAGAAAAATGTCACTAGAACTAGAGACATAATAGTCAAAGGAGTGAAATGGAAGGTGGGAAGAGTAATTTCATTAAATTCTGGGAAGACACTTGGTTGTTAGACTCTTCCTTTAGTGACAATCCTGATTGGGGTAAGTTTTAGGATCAATGTAAGGAAAAATTTGGTACTACTATGGCTAACTACTAGAATTTAGGTCAGTGAAAGGACTTATCCTCTTTTGATCCTTCCCTTGAGCATCTGAACAAAATTATGAATTCTATGGTGGTGGTTGATGATGAGGACCAGCTTATCTAGAAACTTACTACTAATGGTAAATTTTCTGTCTCCTCTCTTTATTTTCAGCAATATTCTAGTCAGGAGAGTCCTTGTTGGGCTAAGGCTTGGGTGAAAGGACTTATTCCCAAAATTAATATTTTTTTTTTGGACTGTTCTTCAAAATAAGATTTTGACGACTGACAATATTAAAACTAGAGGTTTCTATTTGCCTAGTATTTGTCATCTTTGTATGCAGAATGAGGAAACCATTAATCACATGTTTATCCATTGTCCCTTCTCTACGAATATTTGGGCTAGATGTTTGGACAAATTCAATGTCAGATGGGTCTTCCCTTAAGTTGTCCAAGATGTTTTCAATTCCTCATTCCACCCATGAAAGAACAATTCAGTTAATCTGTTATGGAGATTTGCTTTACCCCATAATTGTTGGGGAATCTGGAAAGAAAGAAATGATAGAGTGTTCAGAGATAAAGTATCAAAATCTTAAATTATTTATGAGAATATCAAAAGACAGGAGAACCTCTACATCACTGGTGGAATAATGAACCCCAAAGATCAAGGTGAAGACCAAGGGAAAGAGCAAGGGGACTATTGTGGACTTTGACCTTTTGGACTCTAAGGATGAGTCTTTTGATGATAAATTCATAAAAATCAAGAAGAGAAAGGGAATGGGTAAGCAAACCCAAAGGACCAAGAAGATCAGTAAGGGGATAAACAAGGTGAAGAGGAAGATTCTTATTTCTTCTAATGAGGATTCTGAGGTTGAAAAAACTGACAATAATAAGGGTAAGGAGGAAGATGAAATGCTAGATGGTGATCATGGGGAGAACCTGAACACACAGAGAATGCAGAATGAGGGTTAGAAGAACAATATGGGCAATCAAAATGTTTGTCATGGTGCCATTGGTAATGACAACATCAAGGGTTTTTGTGAGGTCATTAGCAAAATGATGAAAGAGATTGGTGACTTGAAGACTGACCTCAACATGATCAAAAAGGCTACTATGGTGAGAAGCCTCTCTCTGAGAATGTTAAAGAATTAATGGTGGCTATTAACAAGGCTAAAGAAATTGAGGCTATGGTTAGTAAAATTCTAGAAATGGAAAAGAATGTGAAGGAGTTGGAAGGGATCAGAGATGATAAGGGTCTGGAAACTAACCTAAACAATCTAATCAATAGAGTGGATAGGATGGAGCTTAATGTGAAGAGGATTGGTGAGCAAAACTTCCAGATCCTTAAGGCCACTGTTGACCATGTTAATATCCTAATTAACAAATTTGAACATATTAAAGGCAAGGAGGATGATAAGGATTAGACTGAGAAGAAGGGTCATGAAAAAATAACAAGGGCCAACACTCTGAAGCAAGTTGATATCAAGGAAAAAGATCTGGAAGAAATGAAAAATTCTATGATCAATATGAAGCAGATGGTGGTTCATGTGGAAGAACTCATGAGAAAGATTTAGCTATCCTTGTGTTGTCTCGGTGTTGTCTTTGTACTTTCCTTTGGCTGTCTAGTGCTGATCTCTTTATCTTGTGCTCTCTTTTTGTTTTGACTAGGATCTATTCTATGTTTGGGTGACCAGGTACTAATGTTTCATGCCTTTTTTATGCTTTATCTTTCTCTTGCTATGTAACAAGGTTGCAGGTTCCTTTCAAAAACCTATTTTTAATTAATCAAAATAATAGCCAAATGGCCTAATTGGAAGTCAGCACACAGTCAAAGTATAGGTGCTTCAGGAGGTCTTGTGGTTCTTTGGAATCCAAAGTCAATCATTGCTCAGATCGTAAAACAAGGAACCAATTGGTAGCATATTAGCATAAAGAATTACGAAATATCTATTAACTTGATAAATGTCTATGGTCCAACCTCTACTCAAGAGAAGAAGAATTTATGGTCATCTCTCACTCGAATCACCCATCAAGTTGCAGGGAAAAATGTCATTTGGGGGGGGGGGGGATTTTAATGTATTTACCTCTCTAGATGAGAAAAAGGGGGTATTTCTCCACCCATAAAGATGATTGAGGATTTCAAAGAATTTATAAATGATAATGACTTATTTGATAGTCCTCCACATAATGAATTTTTCACTTGGACCAATAGGAGAGTCAGTTTCTTACAAATTGTGGAGAGATTAGATAGATTTATTTTCTTTTAAGAATGAAGGACTCAAAATTATTCTTTACAGGTTCAGATTTTACCCTTAACAGGCTCATACCACTTTCCAATCCTTGTGAGCATTGAAAAAAAGACAGCCACTTTAAATCATAATATTAGACCCTCCTTCAAATTTGAAAGGATGTGGTTCCAACATCCTCATTTTCATGCTCTAGTTTGGCAATGGTGGGTGAGTGCCCCCATGGTGAGGGGTACCAAAATGTTTAAATTCCACAAAAAAATGTAGTATGTTAAAACCCAAATTAAAACATGGAATAAGGGTGTCTTCAAAAATATATTTGCACAAAAATAACTTGTTGAAAATCAATTGCATTTGGTTAATAAACAGATTATCTCTAATGGAATGGACTCAAAATTGTTTGCTAAGGAGAATCTGTGAGGCCTCACCTCGACTCAGTCTGACATTCAGTGGATTTTATATTTAGACTATTATGGATACTTTATTTTGATACTTTTTGAGACTTAGAACTTATATGATTTCAGGATTTGGATAAAATTGCTATGATTTGGTGATTTACTTATATGCTTTATGAGATAGAACACTACATGATTGTTAGATAGGATGATATTGCAATGATAGATGTCGTTATTGAATTTGTAGGACTTTACTCTGAATATAGAACTATGATGTATGTTTAGTTTATGTGAATTGGGATGAAATTGCTTATGTGAATTTGCTGGATAAAAGATGTATTCAATCTGTGTAGATGAAAATTGTATGCAAGTAATGATGTGTATTGTTATATTATTGAATTATATCATATATGGATATTTGGAAGTACTAATGTGTAAATTGAGATGCGCAGGAAATTTACCATGTGACCATGGAAAATTACGGAGAATCAAACCTAGACTTATGTATGTTCGTAAGCCAGGGTTTGTCTATTTGGAGAGACAACGCCCCATTTGTGTTGTATTTTATTCGTAACAGTATACGCTGCATGAGTGTTAAGTGTTATTTAAATTTATTGTGTAAAAACCACAAGAGACAATTTCATGTTTTATTTTTGTAAAAGTGTTTTATTTGTGTCACTTGACACGCGTGGATTTAAATTTAAATGTTTTATTTTGTCTCTTGGTGGGAAAGTGTTTAATTATAGTTCTTCTTAAATAAAATAATGTGTTGTCATAAATACTTTGGGAATATAATATTTGGGGTGGTCAACTTATGTTTGACCCGAAAATAAACTTCAGAGGGGTTTAAAATGGGTTAAATGAACACCTAGGGGTAGTTTAATAGGGTTTCCTAAAGCCCATAATGTATACCTAGGGGTTAGGGGTAATTTTAGGCAAGATTCTACTTTATAATGATCTTTTTAATGCTTTAAAAATTGGTTTTTTTGAGTTGTGCGAAAATTGAAAATTTAGAAGTTAAATCTAATTTAGATTTTTCTTATTCAAATGGGAGTCTTTTTGCATTTTTGCTTTCTTTCCCTTTTAGTTTTAGAAACTTGTGAGAAGTGAGAGTGTGAGCTTCTTAAGCAAGATTTTGAGATTTTGAGGGTAATCACCCACTCTCCATTTTTGGAGACAAGAGAAATTTTGAAAAGAAAATAATGTTATGGAATAGAAAAAATTGATTAAGGGTAGAAGGAAAAAGATTCGTGGATTGGGCAGCTCTTCATCAAATATCATAATACCTTTGGGCAGATTAAGGTTGGTTTCAGTTATTCATTATTATGTCTTCTTCTTGCTTATGTCTGAAAGTTTGTTGGTGTAAGAAATCTGTGTTCTTGAACGTTTTTGTTGAAAAATCTTTTGGTATTTTTGCATTATGATTTGTGTTGTGTTTTGGGAGTTTCCTCAAGACCTCTTACTCTTGGAAGAGAAGAGGATCTTGTGGGTGGTAGTAGTGACAACCCTCGAGTGAGAGACTCTCTTTTGAGAGCGATCACAAGGGATCTTTGTGTGACCCTTGCTGCATGGCCTGTTTGTGCAATGGGGGTCATAAGGAGGGATATAAGGCTAGAATGCCTTTGGGGGGCATAAGGAATAAGGGGTTGAGATTCTTGATATATTTATTGTGCCATGAGGTGGCTTCTTGTTTATTTCATACTTGCAGTTCTCCTCAAGGTATTGGTCCACTACCACCCTTGAAAAGATCATCACCAAAGTGTGGTGCTGTGAAGCCAAGTTGGGAGTGTGTCTGATAATCTGTATGCATTGCCTTCTATGTGTTTACCTATATGTTACCCGTCTAGGAATTGGTTCTCTAAGCTCGGGGGTGGCTACCAGTTAGCCTAGGCTGGGAGGTGAGCACTCCGTGGTCATATTTGTGTTTTCTATTATGCAGGAAAGTCAGGAGAAAGAGAATAGGAACCATGAAAAGACACAGAAGATTAATGTTGAAGATACTTAAATCCATTTGCAAACATTTGTTTTAATTTGATTCAGAAGTATGCCCTCATTCATAGAAATGAGAGGCAAGTTGTAATTCTTGATAATAGACTTGAGTTTTATTGTTGTAGCTAAGCAAAGAAACATCCTATAAATATGCAGAATATCTTAGAGTTGGAAAAGCTTGTTTTATTTCTACTTCTGATTTTCTTTAGAAAAAGAAAAGCGACTTTGAGTTGCATGTAAAAACTTCTTTTGTATTATGGAAAAATTAGTTCAAATAAATTTTATCTATATTCTACTAGTTGAAAAGTATGAGTTATTTTGCTGAAGAATTCTAAGTATTAAAAAAAAAAAAAAGAGTGTTTTAAGTAATTGTTTTATTAGTGGAAAAATCAATGAATGTGTTTTATTCAGAATAGTATGATTTATTTTAAGAAAAAAAAAAAAGTGTTAGAATAAAAGTTTAGCAAAAGATCTACTTCTATTTCTTTTATCAGCAATTAAAATAAATAAATAAAAGAGCCTAAGTTTTATATATATATATATATATATATATATATATATATATATATATATATATATATATATATATATATATATATATATATATATACTTAAATGTTTATTTGTGCACATGTAATTTTGGATCTACATAATGTGTTTCCCATTGTTATTTTGTTTAAAATTTTGTATGTAAATCTTATTAAAAAAATATATATATATTTTTTTATATATATTCACCCTTAAAACTTTTATATATATAAACTTATATAAATATAAATATATATATATAAATATATATATACATATATATATTTATATATATTATATATATTTTAAAAAAAAAAAAATTAAAAAAAAAAAGGAAATTTGGGTTCCATGCGGGCCCCACTATGTGTACGCACACTGAGGGCCGCGCGGCGCCCACTGTGTGAACACACAGTGCGGGCCGCTCGGCTCCCACTGTGTGGACACACAGTGGACAGCCGCGGCCGCCACTGTGTGGCCACATAGTGGTGTGAGCCGCTAGCGGCGCCCACTATGTGGACACACAGTGGTGCCGCAGCGCCCACTGTGCGCCCACACAGTGGCACCTCGGCCCTCCTTGTCGCCTTCTTTGAACCTGCATTGAAAATGGCCGCCGCCTTGGGGTTTCGGCCCTGTAAAAAAATACTCAGTGATAAACAAAAAATGGATTAAACCCTAGCCCGGGTAGGGCTAGGGTAAATGAAATAAAATATTATGATAGTTTTCAGAGTTATTAAAATGTGTAAAAAAAAAAAATATAAAACCCTAATTAGGGTTGGGAAGCAAATTAACTATTATCTTGGGGAGATAATTCTAAATGGATTAAAAATAATGTAAAATTATATATATATATATATATATATATATATTTTTATATATTTAAATATAAATATATATATATATATATATAAATATATATATTCTGATTATAAATTGGAGTAAGTTTTTTAATTAAGTTTTAAATATTTAAATGTTTTCCTTTATAGAGTTTTAAACATTTAAATACCTCCGTAGGATTACTCATAAGAAGTAAAAAGGGAAGTGAAATATATAAATTATAAGAAGTAAGCCTAGCCTTTATAATTTTAAATGTATTTAACGTAATTAATACTTAATTTTGTCTCGGGTAATTTAATTAGAGTGTTTAAATTTTAAATTGGGTGTTTAGACTATGTGTCTTATTGGGAATTGAATTAAATTTCCTCTCCTATTTTCTTTAACGTGATGAATTTAATAAACCTAATGACTAGGCATCTCGTGGAGATAAAATTAAACCAGATAGCTCTCTGCAAATAAAATTAAACAAAATTTCGATGCTTGGTTCTTTTCAGAATTAGCTCGAGTATAATTATGGAAGTTTCAATAACGCTTGTCGTGTGAGCGAACTTGTTAATTAAATAGTATTTTTTTTAAAAAAAATCGTTCCATTTTTGTCCTAAATTTTGGGCATGACATTTTGGTATTAGAGCAAGGTTTCCACACTAGGAACCTTACTCACTTACGTTTCGCCTTAGAAAATTTAAAATTATTATTTTAAATTGATTTTTGAATTTAATTGAATTTATTCTAAAAGAAATAAATTAATTGTTTTGCCTTATTTCCTCTTAGGATGCCTCCGATGACGCGACAAGCTCGCAAGCGCGGATGGGGTCCTAGATGTGTGCGCATAGCACGCGATGAGGTAGAGAGGGAGGCATCGGTTCCAGAGGAGAACCCAGAAGCACCTCCCGAACAGCTAAATGAACCTAACCAAGACCTCTTAGCAGCCATTCAGAATCTTATTGGCATTGTTCAGGAGAGGATCCCAGCAGAGAACCCTCAGGTTAGGAGTCATGACTCTGGGAGTCATAGATCTGTTGATAGAGAATGAAGCAGGAGCCCAACTCTGATTCCTGTAGAGAGTCAGGGTGGTAATGAGCCAGTGTTAGTGCATATGCCAGGACCACCTCCAGTGGTGGAACCAGTTTATTTTGAGAGAGGTCGTCGAGATCCAGGGGATCTCATCAGGGAGGTCATGCGCCTCCAACCACCATCCTTCGGAGGTTCTACAGATGGAGTAGAGGCCGAGGCATGGCTTTTGAGTCTTGAGAGGTGCTTTGCGTTGCGTTCTTATGAGAGCAACTTGAAAGCACATGTTGCAGTTCATCTTCTGAGAGGGATAGCCTCCACCTGGTGGAGACAGGAAGAGTACAAATGCGGATTAGTTCCTGATACACTCACTTGGGAGATATTCACAGAAAGGTTCCGTGAGAGGTACCTATCAGAACACCTCAGGCAGCGTCGTATAGATGAATTTCATGATCTCCAACAAAAAGGCTTGTCAGTAACCCAGTATGAGAGTAAATTCTTTGAGTTGCTACCTTATGTAGATTATCTTAAGGATGAGAAACTTCTTGTAAACCGCTTCATCAGGGGATTAAATGCCGGTATAGCCGGGCTTGTTAGGATGTCCACCCCAGAGAGCCTTCGGGTTACTATAGAGAAGGCACTGATTGCCGAGGAAATTCAGGTTAGACCACAAGACAATAGGGATCAGTTTCAGAACCGAAATCCCGCACCTCAGACTTATGGATTCCAGAAACCACATTGGAAAGGGAACAACCAAAATTCTCAGGGGTTCTCCAAACCCCCTCCTCCACAACAGACACCACAGAACCAGAGGCAGAAGCCTCCACAGTATCAGCAAGGCTCCAAGCCCAAACAGTGGCAGACTCAAGGACAGAAACGTGATTAGAGAGCATAGGGGTAGTACACACAGCCGACGGGGACTCAGCAGTCCTCCAGGGGTGGGTACAATAGATCCAGTAGGATAGGAGGTCAGGCATTCTCTAGGCCTCAGGGTGCCCAGTTCCAGGCATGAGGTGTTTTCTTTACGTGTGGAGCCATGGGGCATATGGTGAGGGATTGCCCTCAGGGACATGTAGCAGGGAGTCAGCGGATGGCCGCTTCAGAGCCGACAGTTGGTGATATGGGTAGGTCCCATAGAGTATTCGCAGTAGTTGACAACCACTAGGTTGAGCATCAGGCCATGGTTATCGAATCTACAGGTATAATCAAAGGTAACAATGTATCTATTTTGTTTGATTCAGGAGCTACCGACTCCTTTATATCTCCATTGGTTGTGGAGCATTGCGGGCTAGTGGCAACTAGACAGGGTGTCAGTTGGGAAGTGGAATTAGCTTCAGGGGCTAGAGTGTCAGTGGAATCAGAGGTTAGGGCATGTCAGCTGCAGATTGGCAAGTCCACCACTTTAGTAAACCCTAGAGTGACTCCACTTGGATCTTACGGAATCGTACTTGGCATGGATTGGCTTTATGCCCACAGAGCCAAGATGGATTGCCACCTGAAAAAGATTGAGTGTGAAGATGATCATGGTTCTCCCATAGTTATCACCGGGATTCAGAGGCCCGTGTCTCTTCGTATGATCTCCGTAATGCAACTTAAGCGGAGCATGTGGAAGGGATGTCAGCTTTTTGCTATCACTATCAATGATAGTGGAGAAGGGGAGGAAAAAGAAACATCGCTCAATGACCATCCTATCCTTAAGGGATATTCAAATGTATTTCCTTTAGAGTTATCGAGAATGCCTCCCCGCAGAGAGATTGATTTTCATATAGACCTAGTACCAGAAGCCGGGCCAGTTTCTAAAGCACCTTATAGAATGACCACAAATGATCTTAATGAACTTAAAATTCAACTCGAGGAACTTCTTGAGAAGGGTCATATCCATCCTAGCATATCCCCATGGGGTGCACCAGTCATCTTCGTTAAGAAGAAGGATGGATCTCTCTGATTGTGTATGGATTATCGGCAGCTAAATAAAGTAACCATCAAGAACCGATATCCTTTACCCAGAATTGATGATTTATTTGACCAGCTTTAGGGTGCCAAAGTCTTTTCCAAAATAGATATGAAGTCAGGATACCATCAGTTGAGTATAGTGGAAAGTGATATCCACAAGACCACATTTCACACTAGATATGGTCACTATGAGTTTACCGTAGTCCCCTTCAGACTTACGAATGCCCCAGCAGTTTTTATGAGCCTCATGAATGGGGTGTTCCATACCTTTCTGGACTGTTTTGTTATTGTGTTCCTTGATGATATACTGATATATTCTCAGAATGAGAAGGAGCATGAGGAGCACCTGAAATAGGTATTGCAGTGTTTGCGGGATAACCAGTTGTTTGGCAGCCTATCAAAGTGTGCTTTCTTTCGGTCGGAGGTCAAGTACCTTGGGCACGTTATTTCCGGTGATGGGATCTCAATTGACCCATCAAAGATTAGGGCTATTATGGATTGGCCAGCGCCTACCAGTGTGACAGAGGTTAGGAGTTTCATGGGTTTAGCAGGGTATTACCTACATTTTGTCGAGGGTTTCTCCAGAGTCGCACACCCTATTACTTCTCTTCAGCGTAAAGGGAGGAAATTTGACTGGACAGAGAAGTGCGAGAAGGCCTTTCAGGAACTCAAGAAGGCACTTACTAGCGCTCCTATCCTTGTTGTACTAGATCCTTCAGCTAACTTCATGGTTTGTACAGATGCTTCCCTAGAGGGTTTAGGGGCAGTTCTTATGCAGGATGGTAGGGCCATAGCTTTCGAGTCTAGGAAACTTAAGACTCATGAACTTAATTATCCCACTCACGACCTTGAGATCGCAGCAGTAGTGCATGCACTTGTGAGGTGGAGACACTTCCTTTTAGGACATCACTTCAAGTTGCATTCAGATCATCAGAGTCTTCAGTACATCTTTACTCAGCCGAACCTTAATGCACTTCAGAGGAGATGGCTAGAGTTCTTGTGCGAATATGATTTTGATGTTCACTACATCAAAGGAAAGGAAAATATAGCTGCAGATGCCTTGAGTAGGAGACGTCACGAGGTTTACACCATATCCATGGGCACGGACTTGAGAGACCGTATACTTCAGCACTTGCCATAGGATGGATGGTATGCAGAGGTTTGTCAGGCAGTACGTTCTCAGATTACTCTAGAAGGGAAATATGTGGATTATTCTTTAGAGTCCGATGGACTGTTACGCCACAGAGGGCACATTTATGTACCTTCCTCCAGAGGATTGCGAGAGTTCATTGTCACGGAAGCTCATAGAGCTCCTTATGCAGCGCATCCCGGGGTTAAGAAGTTGCATGCTGACTTGAGGCAGTTGTATCATTGGCCAGGAATGCGGCAACTCATTGCTGAGATAGTAGCTCGATGTCTCGAGTGTCAAAGGGTAAAGGTGGGGCACCGCCATCCAGGTGGGTTGCTTCAGTCTCATGCTATACCAGAGTGGAAGTGGGATACTATAGCCATGGATTTCATCATTGGTCTCCCTATGTCTTCTTGCTGCCATGATGCTATCTTGCTGACAGTTGACAAGTTGACCAAGGTAGCTCACTTTTCACCAGTTCGTACTACATTCACAGCTCCAGCAGTAGCACAGGTGTTCTTGTGAGACATTGTTAGACTACATGGCGTACCCCACAAGATTATTTCTGACAGGGAATCTCTTTTCACTTCTTCCTTTTGGAAGTCATTACAGGCAGCTCTGGGCACTAAGCTCAATTTCAGTACAGCCTATCACCCGGAGACAGATGGTCAGATAGAGAGGGTCAATCAGGTTTTAGAGGATATGCTTCGTATGTACATCATGGATCATCCGACCCCGTGGGAGGAGTATCTTCCCTTAGTGAAGTTTTCCTATAACAATGGGCATCACACTTCTTTGGGGATGCCACCCTATCAGGCATTATATGGCAGGCCTTGCAGGACGCCCTTGAGTTGGGATCGCATAGAGGATAGAGTTGCTATTGGTCCTGAGTTAGTTCAGGATATGGAACAACAGGTGGATTTGATTAGGCAGCATCTTAGAGAGGCTCAGGATAGACAGAAGAAATATGCTGATGCAAAGAGGATAGATCATAGCTACTTGGTTGGAGACAAATTTTTCTTGAGAGTGCGACTGCATAAGAGTCCAATCCGTTACGGAAAGAGTTCTAAGCTCGCACCTCACTTTGTAGAACCTTTCGAAATTTTGGAGAGGATAGGCCCAGTTGCCTACCGTTTAGCTTTGCCACCTAGCCTGTCATGCATCCACGATGTGTTTCATGTTTCAGTTTTGAGAAAGTATATCTATGATGAATCTCACATTTTAGATTGGGATGCCTTGCAGGTGGAGTCAGATGAGCAGCTAGCTTTGGAGCCCATTCGCATTTTGGCATGCCGGACATTGGCCCTTCAAGGTCGAGAGCTAGACCAGGTTAGGGTCCAGTGGGATTGTTATGATGATGTTACAGCTTAATGGGAGGACGCAACACGTACGAGATCAAAGTACCCCCACCTCTTTGATGAACTCCAGGAGGAAGTTCATGCCTAGAGGGGGAGGATGTGAGGCCTCACCTCGACTCAGTCTGACATTCAGTGGATTTTATATTTAGACTATTATGGATACTTTATTTTGATGCTTTTTGAGACTTAGAACTTATATGATTTCAGGATTTGGATAACATTGCTATGATATGGTGATTTACTTATATGCTTTATGAGATAGAACACTACATGATTGTTAGATAGGATGATATTGGAATGATAGATGTCGTTATTGAATTTGCAGGACTTTACTGTGAATATAGAACTATGATGTATGTTTAGTTTATGTGAATTGGGATGAAATTGCTTATGTGAATTTGCTGGATAAAAGATGTATTCAATCTGTGCAGATGAAAATTGTATGCAAGTAATGATGTGTATTGTTATATTATTGAATTATATCATATATGGATATTTGGAAGTACTAATGTGTAAATTGAAATGCGTAGGAAATTTACCATGTGACCATGGAAATTTACGGAGAATCAAACCTAGACTTATGTATGTTCGTAAGCCAGGGTTTGTCTATTTGGAGAGACAACACCCCATTTGTGTTGTGTTTTATTCTTAACAGTATATGCTGCATGAGTGTTAAGTGTTATTTAAATTTATTGTGTAAAAACCACAAGAGACAATTTCATGTTTTATTTTTGTAAAAGTGTTTTATTTGTGTCACTTGACACATGTGTGGATTTAAATTTAAATGTTTTATTTTGTCTCTTGGTGGGAAAGTGTTTAATTATAGTTCTTCTTAAATAAAATAATGTGTTTTCATAAATACTTTGGGAATATAATATTTGGGGTGGTCAACTTATGTTTGACCCGAAAATAAACTTCAGAGGGGTTTAAAATGGGTTAAATGAACACCTAGGGGTAGTTTAATAGGGTTTCCTAAAGCCCATAATGTATACCTAGGGGTTAGGGGTAATTTTAGGCAAGATTCTACTTTATAATGATCTTTTTAACGCTTTAAAAATTGGTTTTTTTGAGTTGTGCGAAAATTGAAAATTTAGAAGTTAAATCTAATTTAGATTTTTCTTATTCGAATGGGAGTCTTTTTGCATTTTTACTTTCTTTCCCTTTTAGTTTTAGAAACTTGTGAGAAGTGAGAGAGTGAGCTTCTTAAGCAAGATTTTGAGATTTTGAGGGTAATCACCCACTCTCCATTTTTGGAGACAAGAGAAATTTTGAAAAGAAAATAATGTTATGGAATAGAAAAAATTGATTAAGGGTAGAAGGAAAAAGATTCGTGGATTGGGCAGCTCTTCATCAAATATCATAATACCTTTGGGCAGATTAAGGTTGGTTTCAGTTATTCATTATTATGTCTTCTTCTTGCTTATGTCTGGAAGTTTGTTGGTGTAAGAAATCTGTGTTCTTGAACGTTTTTGTTGAAAAATCTTTTGGTATTTTTGCATTATGATTTGTGTTGTGTTTTGGGAGTTTCCTCAAGACCTCTTACTCTTGGGAGAGAAGAGGATCTTGTGGGTGGTAGCAGTGACAACCCTCGAGTGAGAGACTCTCTTTTGAGAGCGATCACAAGGGATCTTTGTGTGACCCTTGCTGCATGGCCTGTTTGTGCAATGGGGGTCATAAGGAGGGATATAAGGCTAGAATGCCTTTGGGGGGCATAAGGAATAAGGGGTTGAGATTCTTGATATATTTATTGTGCCATGAGGTGGCTTCTTGTTTATTTCATACTTGCAGTTCTCCTCAAGGTATTGGTCCACTACCACCCTTGAAAAGATCATCACCAAAGTGTGGTGCTGTGAAGCCAAGTTGGGAGTGTGTCTGATAATCTGTATGCATTGTCTTCTATGTGTTTGCCTGTATGTTACCCCTCTAGGAATTGGTTCTCTGAGCTCAGGGTTGGCTACCAAGCCTAGGCTGGGAGGTGAGCACTCTGTGGTCATATTTGTGTTTTCTATTATGCAGGAAAGTCAGGAGAAAGAGAATAGGAACCATGAAAAGACACATAAGATTAATGTTGAAGATACTTAAATCCATTTGCAAACATTTGTTTTAATTTGATTCAGAAGTATGCCCTCATTCATAGAAATGAGAGGCAAGTTGTAATTCTTGATAATAGACTTGAGTTTTATTGTTGTAGCTAAGCAAAGAAACATCCTATAAATATGCAGAATATCTTAGAGTTGTAAAAGCTTGTTTTATTTCTACTTCTGATTTTCTTTAGAAAAAGAAAAGCCACTTTGAGTTGCATGTAAAAGCTTCTTTTGTATTATGGAAAAATTAGTTCAAATAAATTTTATCTATATTCTACTTGTTGAAAAGTGTGAGTTATTTTGCTGAAGAATTCTAAGTGTTTAAAAAAAAAAAAAAGAGTGTTTTAAGTAATTGTTTTATTAGTGGAAAAATCAATGAATGTGTTTTATTCAAAATAGTATGATGTATTTTAAGAAAAAAAAAAAAGTGTTAGAATAAAAGTTTAGCAAAAGATCTACTTCTATTTCTTTTATCAGCAATTAGAATAAATAAATAAAAGAGCCTAAGTTATATATCAATTATATATATATATATATATATATATATATATATATATATATATATATATATATATATATATATATATATATATATATACTTAAATGTTTATTTGTGCACATGTAATTTTGGATCTACATAATGTGTTTCCCATTGTTATTTTGTTTCAAATTTTGTATGTAAATCTTATTAAATATATATATATATATATATATATATATATATATTCACCCTTAAAACTTTTATATGTATAAACTTATATAAATATAAATATATATATATATAAATATATATATACATATATTTATATATATTATATATTTTTTGAAAAAAAATAAATTAAAAAAAAAAAGGAAATTTGGGTTCCATGCGGGCCCCACTGTGTGTATGCACAGTGAGGGCCGCACGGCGCCCACTGTGTGAACACACAGTGCGGGCCGCTCGGCTCCCACTGTGTGGACACACAGTGGATGGCTACGGCCTTCACTGTGTGGCCACACAGTGGTGTGAGCCGCTAGCGGCGCCCACTATGTGGACACACAGTGTTGCCGTAGTGCCCACTGTGCACCCACACAGTGGCACCTCAGCCCTCCTTGTCGCCTTCTTCGAACCTACATTGAAAATGGCCGCCGCCTTGGGGTTTCGGCCCTGTAAAAAAAATACTCAGTGATAAACAAAAAATGGAGTAAACCCTAGCCGGGGTAGGGCTAGGGTAAATGAAATAAAATATTATGATAGTTTTCAGAGTTATTAAAATGTGTAAAAAAAAAAAATATAAAACCCTAATTAGGGTTGGGAAGCAGATTAACTATTATCTTGGGGAGATAATTCTAAATGGATTAAAAATAATGTAAAATTATATATATATATATATATATATATTTAAATATAAATATATATATATATAAATATATATATTCTGATTATAAATTGGAGTAAGTTTTTTAATTAAGTTTTAAATATTTAAATGTTTTTCTTTATAGAGTTTTAAACATTTAAATACCTCTGTAGGATTACTCATAAGAAGTAAAAAGGGAAGTGAAATATATAAATTATAAGAAGTAAGCCTAGCCTTTATAATTTTAAATGTATTTAACGTAATTAATACTTAATTTTGTCTCGGGTAATTTAATTAGAGTGTTTAAATTTTAAATTGGGTGTTTAGACTATGTGTCTTATTGGGAATTGAATTAAATTTCCTCTCCTATTTTCTTTAACGTGATGGATTTAATAAACCTAATGACTAGGCATCTCGTGGAGATAAAATTAAACCAAATAGCTCTCCGCAAATAAAATTAAACAAAATTTCGATGCTTGGTTCTTTTCAGAATTAGCTCGAGTATAATTATGGAAGTTTCAATAACGCTTGTCGTGTGAGCGAACTTGTTAATTAAATAGTATTTTTTTTAAAAAAAATCGTTCCGTTTTTGTCCTAAATTTTGGGCATGACATTTTGGTATCAGAGCAAGGTTTCCACACTAGCAACCTTACTCACTTACGTTTTGCCTTAGAAAATTTAAATTTATTATGTTAAATTGATTTTTGAATTTAATTGAATTTATTCTAAAAGAAATAAATTAATTGTTTTGCCTTATTTCCTCTTAGGATGCCTCCGATGACGCGACAAGCTCGCAAGCGCGGGCGGGGTCCTAGATGTGTGCGCATAGCACGCAATGAGGTAGAGAGGGAGGCATCGGTTCCAGAGGAGAACCCAGAAGCACCTCCCGAACAGCCAAATGAACCTAACCAAGACCTCTTAGCAGCCATTCAGAATCTTATTGGCATTGTTCAGGAGAGGATCCCAGCAGAGAACCCTCAAGTTAGGAGTCATGACTCTGGGAGTCATAGATCTGTTGATAGAGAATGAAGCAGGAGCCCAGCTCCGATTCCTGTAGAGAGTCAGGGTGGTAATGAGCCAGAGTTAGTGCATATGCCAGGACCACCTCCAGCGGTGGAACCAGTTTATTTTGAGAGAGGTCGTCGAGATCCAGGGGATCTCATCAGGGAGGTCATGCGCCTCCAACCACCATCCTTTGGAGGTTCTACAGATGGAGTAGAGGCCGAGGCATGGCTTTTGAGTCTTGAGAGGTGCTTTGCGTTGCGTTCTTATGAGAGCAACTTGAAAGCACGTGTTGCAGTTCATCTTCTAAGAGGGATAGCCTCCACCTGGTGGAGACAGGAAGAGTACAAATGCGGATTAGTTCCTGATACACTCACTTGGGAGATATTTACAGAAAGGTTCCATGAGAGGTACTTATCAGAACACTTCAGGCAGCATTGTATAGATAAATTTCACGATCTCCAACAAAAAGGCTTGTCAGTAAATCAGTATGAGAGTAAATTCTTTGAGTTGTTGCCTTATGTAGATTATCTTAAGGATGAGAAACTTCTTGTAAACCACTTCATCAGGGGATTAAATGCCGGTATAGCCGGGCCTGTTAGGATGTCTGCCCCAGAGAGCCTTCGGGTTGCTGTAGAGAAGGCATGTGTGCTTGAAAGTGAGATTAGGGCATGTTTGCTTAGTGTCACTTTTTCTCCCACACAAGTTCTTCTTAAATAAAATAATGTGTTGTCATAAATACTTTGGGAATATAATATTTGGGGTGGTCAACTTATGTTTGACCCGAAAATAAACTTCAGAGGGGTTTAAAATGGGTTAAATGAACACCTAGGGGTAGTTTAATAGGGTTTCCTAAAGCTCATAAGGTATACCTAGGGGTTAGGGGTAATTTTAGGCAAGATTCTACTTTATAATGATCTTTTTAATGCTTTAAAAATTGGTTTTTTTGAGTTGTGCAAAAATTGAAAATTTAGAAGTTAAATCTAATTTAGATTTTTCTTATTCGAATGGGAGCCTTTTTGCATTTTTGCTTTCTTTCCCTTTTAGTTTTAGAAACTTGTGAGAAGTGAGAGAGTGAGCTTCTTAAGCAAGATTTTGAGATTTTGAGGGTAATCACCCACTCTCCATTTTTGGAGACAAGAGAAATTTTGAAAAGAAAATAATGTTATGGAATAGAAAAAATTGATTAAGGGTAGAAGGAAAAAGATTCGTGGATTGGGCAGCTCTTCATCAAATATCATAATACCTTTGGGCAGATTAAGGTTGGTTTCAGTTATTCATTATTATGTCTTCTTCTTGCTTATGTCTGGAAGTTTGTTGGTGTAAGAAATTTGTGTTCTTGAACGTTTTTGTTGAAAAATCTTTTGGTATTTTTGCATTATGATTTGTGTTGTGTTTTGGGAGTTTCCTCAAGACCTCTTACTCTTGGGAGATAAGAGGATCTTGTGGGTGGTAGCAGTGACAACCCTCGAGTGAGAGACTCTCTTTTGAGAGCGATCACAAGGGATCTTTGTGTGACCCTTGCTGCATGGCCTGTTTGTGCAATGGGGGTCATAAGGAGGGATATAAGGCCAGAATGCCTTTGGGGGGCATAAGGAATAAGGGGTTGAGATTCTTGATATATTTATTGTGCCATGAGGTGGCTTCTTTTTTATTTCATACTTGCAGGTCTCCTCTCAGGGTATTGGTCCACTACCACCCTTTAAAAGATCATCACCAAAGTGTGGTGCTGTGAAGCCAAGTTGGGAGTGTGTCTGATAATCTGTATGCATTGCCTTCTATGTGTTTGCTTGTATGTTACCCATCTAGGAATTGGTTCTCTAAGCTCGGGGGTGGCTACCAGTTAGCCTAGGCTGGGAGGTGAGCACTCTGTGGTCATATTTGTGTTTTCTATTATGCAGGAAAGTCAGGAGAAAGAGAATAGGAACCATGAAAAGACACAGAAGATTAATGTTGAAGATACTTAAATCCATTTGCAAACATTTGTTTTAATTTGATTCAGAAGTATGCCCTCATTCATAGAATTGAGAGGCAAGTTGTAATTCTTGATAATAGACTTGAGTTTTATTGTTGTAGCTAAGCAAAGAAACATCCTGTAAATATGCAGAATATCTTAGAGTTGTAGATGCTTGTTTTATTTCTACTTCTGATTTTCTTTAGAAAAAGAAAAGCCACTTTGAGTTGCATGTAAAAGCTTCTTTTGTATTATGGAAAAATTAGTTCAAATAAATTTTATCTATATTCTACTTGTTGAAAAGTATGAGTTATTTTGCTGAAGAATTCTAAGTATTAAAAAAAAAAAAGAGAGTGTTTTAAGTAATTGTTTTATTAGTGGAAAAATCAATGAATGTGTTTTATTCAGAATAGTATGATGTATTTTAAGAAAAAAAAAAAAGTGTTAGAATAAAAGTTTAGCAAAAGATCTACTTCTATTTCTTTTATCAGCAATTAGAATAAATAAATAAAAGAGCCTAAGTTATATATCAATTATATATATATATATACTATGTAAATCTTATTAAAAATATATATATATATATATATATTTTTATATATATTCACCCATAAACTTTTATATATATAAAATTATTTAAATATAAATATATATATATATAAATATATATATACATATATATATATATATATTTATATATATTATATATATATTTTTTTAAAATAAATTTAAAAAAAAAGGAAATTTGGGTTCCACGTGGGCCCCACTGTGTGTACGCACAGTGAGGGCCGCGCGGCGCCCACTATGTGAACACACAGTGCGGGCCGCACGGCTCCCACTATGTGGACACACAGTGGATGGCCGCGGCCGCCACTGTGTGGCCACACAGTGGTGTGAGCCGCTAGCAGTGCCCACTGTGCACTCACATAGTGGCTCCTCGGCCCTCCCTGTCGCCTTCTTCGAACCTGCATTGAAAATGGTTGCCGCCTTGGGGTTTCGGCCCTGTAAAAAAAAAACTCAATGGTAAACAAAAAATGGATTAAACCCTAGCCCGGGTAGGGCTAGGGTAAATGAAATAAAATATTATGATAGTTTTCAGAGTTATTAAAATGTGTAAAAAAAAAAAATATAAAACCCTAATTAGGGTTGGGAAGCAGATTAACTATTATCTTGGGGAGATAATTCTAAATGGATTAAAAATAATGTAAAATTATATATATATATTCTGGTTATAAATTGGAGTAAGTTTTTTAATTAAGTTTTAAATATTTAAATGTTTTTCTTTATAGAGTTTTAAACATTTAAATACCTCCGTAGGATTACTCATAAGAAGTAAAAAGGGAAGTGAAATATATAAATTATAAGAAGTAAGCCTAGCCTTTATAATTTTAAATGTATTTAACGTAATTAATACTTAATTTTGTCTTGGGTAATTTAATTAGAGTGTTTAAATTTTAAATTGGGTGTTTAGACTATGTGTCTTATTGGGAATTGAATTAAATTTCCTCTCCTATTTTCTTTAACGTAATGGATTTAATAAACCTAATGACTAGGCATCTCGTGGAGATAAAATTAAACCAGATAGCTCTCCACAAATAAAATTAAACAAAATTTTGATGCTTGGCTCTTTTCAGAATTAGCTCGAGTATAATTATGGAAGTTTCAATAACGCTTGTCGTGTGAGCGAACTTGTTAATTAAATAGTATTTTTAAAAAAAAAAATCGTTCCGTTTTTGTCCTAAATTTTGGGCATGACAGAATCAGGCTCAGATGGAATGGGAAGAACTCTGTAAGAGAGAGGAGGAATATTGGAGACAGAAATCTCATGAGCTTTGGTTAAGGGAAGGGGATAAAAACACCAAATTCTTTCAGATGTTAGCCAAGAAGAAGAGGGTAGCCTCTACTATATTTTCTATTAAGGAGGCATCCTCGAGTAAACTCCTTTGTGATGCTCAATAAATTCATGATTAAGGAGTTAATTATTTTAAGAACCTACTCCCCCCCCCTTCTTCTAATATTAGACTTGATGTGCAAGAACATGAGATTATGGAAGCTATTCCCCATATCATTTTCCCCCTGGATAACCAACAGCTATTGGCCCCTTTTATAATTGAAGAGATAAAAAAAGTAGTTTTTTCTTTTCTGCCAGACAAGGCTTCGGGTCCAGATGGTTTTACGGCTCTTTTCTTCCAAAAACACTTAGATGTTTTGGGCTCAGAATTGCTGGTAGTAATGGAGGAGTCAAGAAAAATCTCATCCATTCTTTGAAACTTAAACACTACAAATATTGCTCTTATTCTGAAAACCAAAGAACCAACAACTTTTGCGGATTTTAGGCCCATTTCGTTATGTAACACAATATGTGAGATCATTACCAAAGCCATTTATCTGAGATTGCAGAATTTGATAATCAAAATCATATTCCTAGAACAAGGTGGCTTCGTTATAGGAAGAGAAACCATGGAAGTTGTCTTGGTTGCTCATGAAGTGTTGTACTCCATTCAGTCCAACAACACATCTGCTTTTGTAGTCAAATTGGATATGATGAAAGCTTATGACAAACTTAATTGGTCTTTTTTGTTTAAAGTCTTGAGAAAATTTGGATTTGCTGAAAAATTGTGTAAATGGATTAGGGATTGCATTTTAGGAGCTCATTTCTCAATGTTAATTAATGGAGTTCCTACTGGTTTTTCCATTGCCTCGCAAGGTGTGAGACAAGGTGACCCCCTATCCCTATCTCTATTTATAATTATGGCATAAGATTTTAGCATAATTATTAAGTCTAAGCATGATCAAGAGCTCTGGAGGGGTGCACATATTGAAGGTACATCTGTGTTAGTTGCACACTTTATTTGCTGATGACACACTGCTATTCGGTAAAGCAAATTTTTAGGAGGCAAAGCAAATCAAGGAAAATTTGGACCTCTATATGGCAGTTTCAGGTCAAAGAGTTAATGCCCAAAAATCTAAAATATGTATTTTTAATACAAATGATATAGTCACAAGGAATATTGTGGATTCTTTGGGTTGTTCTCCAAAATGTCTTCCTTCCACATATCTTGGCATTCTATTTTTTGTTGGTACCAATAAGCCATCTTATTGGAAAACTATTATAGATAGAATTAAGAATGCCATATCCACATGGAAGGCCCGTTGGTTGTCTTTATCAGGGAGATTACTCCTAATAAAATCTATCTTATTTGCCATTCCCAATTATTTCATTTATGTCCTCAAAATCCCTTGTTGGAGTCATACAACAGATTGAAAAACTTATTAGAGGTTTCTTATGGAGGGATAATATGTCAGAAGAAAAGAAGATTCCACTGATTTCAATTCAAGAAATGACTTGTGATAAGAGGGGAGGGCATGTTGGTCTACATGATCTATCTAAAAGGAACATCGCCTTTGGAGGTAAACTTGTGTGGCAAATGGTCTCCAAACTAGGAACCAAGTGGTGCAGAATCATGCAAGAAAAATACTTGGACTCCTTAAATCCTTCTCGAGTCATTACAACCCTTGATCCCCCAAAAGGGTCAGATGTTTGGAACTTCATGATGTCTTGTAGGCAAATTATTACAAGATATGTTTCCTACGAAGTCCATAATGGTGAGAGAATTCAATTTTGGGAGGATTCCTGGATTGGCTTGCCTCCCTTAAAATTTTCAGAACTCTTTTTGGATGCCATTCCAACTATAAAAAAATGTTGGGGTTCACTTTTGATAGATTATGTTAGTGGGGTGGAAATATTTTCTAGGAAAGCTATCTGGAAAGATCCTCTTGATCTTTCAATTAGAGATGATCAAAGGTAAAGTCTTCAGGAAATGTTATCTTCAAGAAGACTGTATATTTCAAATCATGATGAAAAACTATTATGGGCGCTAGCTTAGGATGGCAAATATTCAGTCAGAGATGGTTATGTGGCTACTTGGCATATGGAAAATCAGCAAGTGAAGAGTCGAGCTTATTCATTTTGCTGGAATAGTATTGTACTTCCTAAAGAAGGATGTTTTGCTTGTATAGAATTAAGAAAAAGGATATTAACAAGTGATAAGTTGGAAAAATTACACATTACTAACTCTTTCTCTTGTGTCCTATGCAAAGCTGAAACTAAAACTATGGATCATTTACTTCTTGTTAGGTCCCAGAGACAGCTGAGAGGGGGGGGGGGGGGTGAATCAGTTGTCAAATAAATTTAAAACAAAAACAACTTAACCAACTAACTGCTTAATACTAGTGAACCAGTCTTTTATACTGGTGGACAGTTTTATCAGATAATTGCAATATCGGTAAAAATTAATGCATGAAACAAAAGGATAGAGTCATCCACAACACTTAACACCAATATTTGTACATGGAAACCCTGTAAGGGGAAAAACCATGGTGGAAAACCTTACCCACAATCAGATGATACTACTACAGATAGTAAGTGTATACAAATGGGGTCTACACATGCAGAAAGGCCAAGCGCCTAGAGCTCACTGCTCAATCACAAAATAGGAGTCACGCTGACTACAATTGGATGGTTAAATCCAATAAGAATGTACTGCTCAAAATAGCATCTTCATATGTTGGATTCAGTACCGATGTAGTTTTGATATGCTTTCACAAAACCTTGCTTAACCTTAAAATGATGTCTCTATGTATAGCTCTTCTTAATCTCGCATATACCTTCACACAATTCTTCTTCGCATTCTACATCCAATCTTACAAATAAGATCTTACATTTATATTATAACCTAGGACCAATTTTAGTAGGTCGGCTCTAAAAGATATTACAATAAAATCAATTTACAATTAAATTAATGCCCGATGCAATAACTGATTCAACATGTCAGCTTAATGCATTTACAACAATAATAAATCATCTCCATAGTGTGCCATGCTGATCTAGAAAAGATAAGCCTGTCGGTGTATAACCTGGACCTATTTGTCGGTAATAGCAAATATGCAAATATGAATATACCAATATTCAAATCTCCAAGACAAGGTGTCAAAACAATGTCTTCAACATAACCAAGTGTTTTCCATGCCATTCCAAGTTCCAGTGATCATTATATCATGCCGATGAACCAGATACCGGTAACTATGCATGAGTCGTTTGCTCGCCGGTGAATGTTGTTGATTTTCCAAAGTACCGGAGTTGATAAATGTTAGTAGGTGTTGACATCAATGATAAAACCTTACCAAAATACCAACAATCTCCCCCTTTGGCATTGATGGAAACACAAGATGGAAAAACCATCAAAGTGCCAAACAGAAATGCCAAATACCAAAATACCAACAATTACCAAAATATAAGTAATCTCTCCCAAAGTAACAATCTCTCCCCCTCAGAGTGACCTATGTTTCCTTTTATTTTTCGATACCAATCTCTCCCCCTTTGACATTAAATGCCAAAGTTACTACAAAACCAAGTTCATTACAAAATACCAATCAATTTAGTATACCAACTACTCCCTTGGAGAAGTAGCTTCCTCATCAAAGCCGGAGTAAAATATTTCTCTGTTAATTCTATCGGTTGATGACAAACATTAATTCTCTAAGTATCTACCAGTGGGGGAATGACCCCAAGTTGATCTCTAAGATATTCAAAAGTGTCCTTAGGTAGAGGTTTAGTGAAAATATCTACAATATGCTCTTTTGTATTCACATAAACCAGTTTTATTTCTTTTGCTTCAATATTCTCCCTTAGAAAATTCAGTTTGATAGAAGCATGTTTAGTTTTAGAATGTAGTACTAGATTCTTAGATATATCAATTATTGCACTATTATCACAATAGATAGTTATAGGTTCCTTGCATTTTACCTTTATGTCTTTCAACATTTGTTTAAGCCATAGTACCTGTGTACAATTAGTTGCTGCTGCAACATATTCTGATTTTGTTGTTGATAAGGATGTACAACTTTGTTTCTTACTCAACCAAGAAACTAGTCTATTTCCAAGAAAAAATGCTCCTCCAATGGTGCTCTTTCTATCATCCACATCTCTTGCCCAATTTGCATCTATGTATGCACATATTTCAAAGTTTTCATCTCTAGGATACCATAATCCAAGATTTGTAGTGCCTTGTAAGTACCAAAAAATCCTTTTTACTGTTGATTCATGATTTTCTCTAGGATTACTTTGAAATCTTGAAACAATACATATTGCATTCATGATATCAGGTCTAGTCTATGTTAAATACAGTAAACCTCCTATCATATATTTGTACCTAGTTGGATTAATAGGTGTAGATTCATCCCTTAGTGATAGTTTGTCATTTGTAGTCATAGGTGTGCTTACCAGTTTAGAGTTCTCCATCCCAAATTTCTTTAGTAACTCCTTTAAGTACTTGGATTGACTCAAGAATATACCTTTATCAGTTTGTGAAATCTGTAATCCTAAAAAGAATCTTATTTCACCAATCATAGACATTTCAAATTCTTGTTGCATTTAAATAGAAAAGTCTTTACATAATCCATCTTCTCCAAAGATTATATCATCAACAAATTCTTGTTGCATACCAAGCTCTTGGAGCTTGTTTAAATCCTTACAAAGCTTTCCTTAGATTGCAAACCATATCTTTGTTATCTGTCAAAGAAAATCCATCAGGTTGTTCAATGTAAACTTATTCTTCAAGATCTCCATTCAGAAATGCACATTTAATATCCATTTGATATACTTTATAGTTCTTATGTGCTGCAAAAGCCAAAAATAATCCGACTGCCTCAATTCTAGCTACCGGTGCAAAGGTTTCATTATAATCAATTTCTTCTTTCTGAGAATATCCCTTACACACTAGTCTTGCTTTATTTTTGATAACCTTACCATCTTCATTAAGTTTGTTTCTGAATACCCATTTGGTTCCAATTACATTTTTATCTTCAGGTCGGGGAACTAATGTCCAAGTGTTATTCTTCTCAATTTGTTCTAATTCTTCTTCCATAGCTTTAGTCCAATATTTATCTTCACATGCCTCATTAACAGATGATGGTTCAATTAAAGAAATAAGACATACCTCTTCATTTGCCAATCTTCCTCTTGTCATAACTCCTTTATACTTGTTTCCAATTATCTGATCTTCAGAATGATTCAATCTTACATACCAGGGTGTCTTTGTTTGTTGTTGTTCCTCAGTCACAGTGGAATTTTTCAGATGATATTGGTGTAACTGGATCTTCATTCTATACGTGTGGATTCAGTGTAGGTTCATTTGTTAGAATTTTTGTTGCTGGTTCATAGTCTACATACCTTGAAGTTCCTCTAAATTGTTCATCAATCTTCACATTTGTACTCTCAACAATTTTCTGTAATCTTTTGTTAAAACATCTATATGCTTTAGTTTTAGATGAATAACCAAGAAATATTCCTTCATCACTTCTAGGATCAAATTTTCCAATATACTCATCTCTTCTAATATAGCATTTACTTCCAAATATTCTGAAATATTTAAGATTAGGAATAATACCAAACCATAGTTCATGAGGGGTCTTACCAGTTTCACCTTTGATGTGAACTTTGTTGAATGTATATACTATTGTACTCATCACCTCTCTCCAATATACATGTGGTAGATTTGCTTCTGATAACATACTTCTAGCTGCATCCAAGATAGTTCTGTTTTTCCTTTCAACAACTCCATTTTGTTGTGGTGTCAGAGGTGCTGATAGCTATCTTCTGATTCCATTCACTTCACAGAATGCATTAAATTCCTTAGATGTAAATTCTCCTCCTTGAGTTGATCTTAGACATTTGATTTTCTTACCAGTTTCATTTTCTACCATTGCTTTGAACAGTTTGAACTTCCCAAGTGCTTCTGATTTTTATCTGAGAAAAGTAACCCAACACATTCTAGAATAGTCATCTATGATTAGCATGAAGTATCTATCACCTTGTAAGCTTTTAGTTCTAGCTGGACCACATAAATCAATGTGAATTAAGTCAAGAGCATTGTTGGATTTTTCTAGAATACTTTTGAAGGTGGCTCTAACTTGTTTTCCAAATTGACATTCCTTACATACTATATTGTGAGGTTTGACAATTTTAGGTAAATCTCTAACTGCCTTAGTAGTACTGATTTTCACTATGCAATCAAAGGTTACATGACAGAGTCTCTTATGCCATAGCCAACTTTCATCAATATGTGCAATCAAGCATGTCTTTTCACTATTATTCAAATGAAATATATTACCTCTAGTTTGATTATCGGTTGCAATTTCTAAACCAGTTCTATTCATGATTTTGCATTTTCCATTTTTGAATTGTAACTGAAATCCTTTCTCAACTAATTGACCAACACTCAAAAGATTATGCTTTAAACCTCCAACATAGTAAACATTATCGGTATTATGCTTACCATCAAGAGATATTGTACCTTTACCTTTGATCAGACAAGCTTTATCATCTACAAATCTCACTAGACCTCCATTATATTCTTGAAAGTTCAAGAATTTACCTTTATCACCTATCATATGATGTGAGCATCCCGAATCAATGATCCATTCATCCTTTACTTCAACTTTAGCTACCAAGGCTTGCTCTACCGGTTGTATGGTAGGTGCTGGTTGGTCTTCTATTATAAAAACAAAAACCCATCCATTGTCTGTCGGAACCTCATCGGAATCATTAGTCACTCCATCAACAAGATAACAAGATTTGTCTTTATTCTTCTTAAATCTGTATCTCTGATATTCAAGGTTAGGCTTGTATGTTTTTCTAGCTTCTTCTCTTAGTCTAGCATGTCTATTAGGGCATCTTGAAGCCATATGACCAATCTTATTATAGTTAAAACATTTAAAGGGTGCTTTACCTTCATACTTACTTCCAATTGGACCTTTAGGCATTTTCCTTGCAAATAGTGCATCAAGTTCTTCAAGTTCTTCATTTTCTTTCCTGCTTTCTTCAAGTTCTCTTGCATAAAAGGCTTTCCAATCAGATTTTTCAAATGATGATGCAGATGATGTTGATGCTTTAAAGGCTAAATCTGTCTTTATAGTAGCAACAAGACCAAATTCCTCAATTTCAAAGGTTGAAAGTTTTCCAATCAATGTATCTCTAGTTACTGATGTATTAGGCATTGTTCTTAACTCATTTATAGCAGTGACTTTCATTTTATATGTTGGTTGCAATCCCCTTAAAACTTATGAAACAATTTCATCCTCAGTTAAGGTCCCTCCACAACATTTAGTACCCAAAACAATTTCATTAACCCTTTCCATAAAAGCAGAAATCCTTTCATCTTCTTCCATTTTAAGATTTTCATACTTGACCCGGAAGCTTTCAAGCTTTACAATTTTGACTGTGGAATCTCCTTCATTCAGTGGTTCCAAATGATCCCAAATAGCTTTAGCAGTTGATCTATCTAATAATTCCATGATTTGTTGATCTGTTAATGCGCTCAAAAGTGCTTCTCTTCCTTTGCAATCATTTTCTTCATCTTTAGTCAAGTTAGGTGGATTAGGTTGGCTTTGAGTAGGAGTAGTATAGCCATTCTTTGTAACATCCCAGATGCCCTTTCCAATGCAATTTAAATGTGTCTCTATTCTGATCTTCCATATGCCATAGTTGGTTCCATCAAGTTTAGGACTATCCTTCCTGAAATAGTTAGTAGACATTGGATCTCCTCAAGCTATTAAACTTCTACAAAAGAGGACTAGGCTCTAATACCAATTGTTAGGTCCTTGAGACAATTGAGAGGGGGGCTAAATCAGTTGTCAAATAAATTCAAAACAAAAAACAACTTAACCAACTTACTGCTTAATACCAGTGAACGAGTCTTTTATACGAGTGGATAGTTTTATTAGATAATTGCAATACCGGTAAAGATTAATGCATGAAACAAAAGGATAGAGTCATCCACAACACTTAACACCAATATTTGTACATGGAAACCCTGTAAGGGGAAAAATAATTAGATGATACTATTGCAGATAGTAAGTGTATACAAATGGGGTCTGCACATCCAGAAAGGCCAAACGCCTATAGCTCACTGCTCAACCACAAAATAGGAGTCACACTGACTACAATTGGATGGTTAAATCCAATAAGAATGTACTACTCAAAATAGCATCTTCATATGCTAGATTCAGTACCAGCATAGTTCTGATATGCTTTCATAAAAACCTTGCTTCACCTTCAAATGATGTCTGCATGTCTAGCTCTGCTTATTCTTGCATATACCTTCACACAATTCTTCTTTGCATTCCACATCCGATCTTACAAATAAGATCTTACATTTATATTATAACCTAGGACCAATTTCAGTAGGTCGGCTCTAAAAGATATTACAATAAAATCAATTTACAATTAAATTAATGCCCGATGCAATAACCGATTCAACATGTCCGCTTAATGCATTTACAACAACAATAAATCATCTCCATAGCGTGTCATGTTGATCTGGAAAAGATAAGCCTGCTGGTGTATAACCTAGACCTATTTGCCGGTAACGGCAAATATGCAAATATGAATATACCAATATTCAAATCTCCAAGGAAAGGTATCCAAATGATGTCATCAACATAACCAAGTGTTTTCCATGCCATTCCATGTGCCGGTGAACCAGATACCAGTGACTATGCATGAGTCATTTGCTTGCTAGTGAATGTTGTTGATTCTCCAAAGTGCCAGAGTTGATAAGTGTTAGTAGGTGTTGACATCAATGACAAAACCATACCAAAATACCAACACTTCTTAGGTGCCCTTTTTCTCAACAATGTTGGCTCCATGTCTTGGAGAAATTAAATATATCTATGCCACTTCCCTATACTTTATGAGAACTTTTTCAATCAGGGCCTACTCTGTTGACAAAATCTTTGTTGGCTAGCATCTGGAAATGTATTCCGACAACTGTCATTTGGTCAATTTAGTGGGAAATAAATAAAATAATTTTATACAAATGGAATCCCCAATTCATTTGGTTTTAGAAGGAATTGAGAAATATGCTTCAAATTAGGTTAATGCTCATATCAAGAATATAAGTAGCAATTTTAATTTTTCATCTTGGGATGGTTGCGTTAGCAAAATTTGGAAAGATATTACTATCCCCTCTTTTTGTGCCACATTTGGTAGGGAAATTTAGTCAATCAACATAAGCTTAACTAAATGGCAACCTCCTTTGGTTGGCTTTGTCAAGTTAAATTTTGATGGTTCATCTAGGGGAAATCCTAGTGATTTAGGAATTGGGGTTTATATTAGAGATCATTTAGGCTTTCTTTTGGTAGCTAAGTCCTCTTCCATTCCTCCTGGAACTAATTTGTAGCAGAAGCTCTTTCTTTACTATATGGACTGACATTGGAAAAAAAATTAGATTTCACAAGTTGCATGTTGAAGGAGATTCCTTTATAATAGTGAAAGCTTGCATTTCTAGATGTTCGTTTAACTAGGAAATTTCCTACATTTTAAAGCAAGCATGGTCATTAATAGACTCATTTGAGGAATGTTACATTTATCACATATTCAGAGAAGGTAATAGAGTGGCAGATGTTCTAGCCAATTTGGTTTATGATAAGCTAGTAGTGGATTTTGCATCTCCAAATTTCAAGTTAGAAAAATTTCCTCAACTTGCAAGCATTATCAATGAGGAAAGGAAAAATATTTAAATAGTTAACACATCACCCTACCATCAACCTCTTGCTTGAATGATTTTACTCTGGCTTTGTTGAGCGAGCATTTAATGAAGTTTTCCATACATGTAGCAAGTGGATTATAAGTATGGCATAATCGATTTTTCCTATGCAATTCCATGTTGGAAGTACGATGGTGGTTTCCCTTTGAATTTCATGAGATCTAAATCATCTCCATATTTAATTTCACACATGCACCATCCTCAGTCACCCTGTAGAATAATTAATAATCTCAGTATTAAGCATATTGCCCTTTCCTGCTATTTATTTCACAACAAATGAAGATATGAAATGATTTTGGTAGAGTATGAGAATTTCAAGACAGACAGTACTTTTACTGGGTTTCACTCATAACTGGCATATGCTTGCTTCTATAGTCTACCCTATTTTATTGCATTATGGACTACTCCCCAAGAAATTACAGAGTTCCTATGTTAATTTTTGATTGGGAAAATCCATTCAAGGACCATATTATTGAAGATCAGTTGGGTATTGTTTTCAACACCTCCTGTCAACACTGCATACGAAGCATCAAGCAGATTATTGGGGAAGAAATTTTGTATCCGTAGGAGAAAAGGTTTCTCTTTCCTTCACAACTGTGTTCTATATTTCTCTCTAATATAGTGGATTTGTTGCAGTCTTGGGTTCCCTTGAAAAATATCATTCATAAAATGATTCGAGCAAATTACTTGAATGATAATCAACTCTTCGATTGCATCCGTCAGTACAATTTGTGGAATGGTTAGGCAAGAGTGGGTGGACTTTTCTCCAAGCAGCTTCTACTCACACATGAGGAATATCCTAAAATATTTGATAGCATAAATAGTCTCTTTCCTTGCAAAATGTGAGACCCTTCCAAATTGTTGCCTGCAATGCTGGGAGAAGCTTAAACCCATAATTAAAAAGCAGAATTTTCTCTAAAATGCATGACATCCTTGCAATTTTAGGTTGTGATCATGGACAAACAAAGTCATCTGTTATTTTTTTGGTAATGCCAGTGGGTGATGAAATTTCTATGCAGGTGAGCAGTATTTCTCCTCCTCCTCATCTCTCCTTTGATCAAATCAATGAAATCCATGGTTCACCGATTGAAGATCTGATATTGGCCTTCGCTACACTCAATATCGGTGATGGATTTTTGTTGAGATTACAAGGATTGGAGAAATAATCCCTGACACTCACCTCAGGTCTAGGGACCAGCTCATCTTTGCTAGTTATGGGCTCTTAGTGTTTGCAGCATATGGAGATGTAACTTTGAAGATCTATTTTGGATTGGGGCCTTCTAATTCAACTCATTAAGTCATTGTAGTACTGGTATGGGAGTCATTTTGTATTTCAACTCTTTATAACTGGTTTTGTGAGAACTTCTATAAATTATTAAATTAGTTTGTATACTAATTCTTCCCGAAATAACATATCCAATTACATCTGCATTCTAGTATTTTAAGCTTCAATAACATAACTGGTTTTTGTTTACTTTTTTTTTTTTTTCTGTGGTATGATACTCCCATCTACTATCTAGTATCATCAGTGTTCTGGTTCCACATCATCACTAGTAGCAGGTGCTAGTTTTTTTGGTATCGGGTATCAGTTTTGGTGGGTGATTATGTTGTACCGGTAAAGGAGTCTATGCGGTAACCAGTTTAGTTTTGGTGGCAGTGATAATTTTGTACTGGTATTATAGTTCCAGAATAATTTGATCAGTTGTGTTTCTCTTTCTATGCTTTACAAATACTCAAATATGCTCTCTGGTCACTAGTGATGGTAGGTCTACAATGCTTAGGTATCCCCTCACAACTTTATCAAGATCATTGATAACTGGTTGTCAAGGCTGATTCTAGGATTTCTCTTAGTTTATCCTGTTCCACTATTCTCTTCTATAGCCTTTATGAGGTTTGTAGGGGTTCCTTATAGCTCCATTTTTTCTTTCTCTTTTGTATATGAGCATGGATATAGGGTTTTCTTCTTGGTTCTTTCCCTATTGAGCTCTTGAATCAGTTTTCTTATATATATATATATATATATATATATATATATATATATATATATATATATATATATATATATATTTTCTCTTCTATAGCCTTTATGAGGTTTGTAGGGGTTCCTTATAGCTCTGTTTTTTCTTTCTCTTTTGTATATGAGCAAGGATATAGGGTTTTCTTCTTGGTTCTTTCCCTATTGAGCTCTTGAATCAGTTTTCTTATATATATATATATATGGCTTGCCACTTTCACCAAAAAAATAAAATAAAATTAATGAATAAATTTATCATTTAATCATAAAAAAGGAATTAATTTACAAAAAGGAATTAATCACAAAAAGAGGAATTAATTTACAAAAAGAGATTTACCACAAAAGGAGGAATTAATCTGCAAAAAGAAAGAGTTAAATTGAAAACACAAGATAAGAATTAAATTGAGAGAAGATATCAAACTTAAGATGTTTCTTTTTCTAAAATTGAGATAACTTGAGAAATCAGAAAAGAAATTAAATTGAATTAATCATTTTCTCTAAAAATAAAAATCAAAGCTTTTCTTGAGGAAAGAGGTTCAATTGCATTGAAAAAGGCTTTTTCTAAATAAAAATCATGAGAAAATTAAAGAAATGTGCATGGAACCACCTATTTTTATCTCAAGTGCATGGAATCAACTAAATTTATCTCTAATACAAATTCGGATTTATAATCCGAATGCATTCAATCAAGCTATAATTGGAATCTATCTCAAGATTAACTTAATCTAATCTCTCAATTATTTCAATTAACCTAAATTATGCTTTTTCTTGAGGAATCTCAACTGCTCATTGTTAATCGACCTTGACCATTGGTCTCTCTTTTGAGTCTCTATAAATTCAGCCTTCATCTCTCATTCAAAACAACTTGGAGATTTATTGTTATTATGCAGTTTTTGCTCTGGAGTCATTGAAGATATTGTGCTTTGAGATTATTGCATCTTAGTTTATCTTTTTGTATATTTAGCTTAATCATCATTGCTTTCATTCATCTAGCTTAATCTTGCATTCATCTATCTTAATCTTGCATCCATTTAGCTTATTCTTGTGCTCATATAGACTAAATCCTTCATCTTGGTGTAGTCTAGTCATTGGTATTGCTTAGACAAATCTGAGAGCAATTCTATACTCGCATCTTTTAGAAGGAAATAAGTCAATTTGTTATGGCTTTTTATATTCATAATTATATCTGTCTAACCATGCATGCAATGACTTAATTGAAGTGTTGTGTCTTAAAACTTGTAGACTTATCCACTTTTCACACACACAATGGCCACCACTAATGTATTGATATGAAGAATAGAGGGGTTGGGAAATATTTGGAGCTTGCAATCCTAAAATTATGCTAATAGGTGGAAAACTTGTATTAATATAATTGAGGGAATTATAGAGAGGGGTGGTCCACTTAGGAGGTTGGGACATGGTTGGATTGGACGTAATTTGAGGCACAAAGATTGAAGGTACATAAACTATTGGTGCGAATGTCATGGGTGGTGGATGGAGGATGGTGTCAAATAAAATTTGATCTATGAGGTCACCTTTCGAAGATCTATCAAGGATAGACCAGTGAAATCCTGGGGGAAGTCGTGCCCCTTGGGTGATGAGATGAGCCACAAGCCCATTAGCATTATGTTTGAAAAATTTCTCCATCATGTCTTGATTATAAGGATCAGAGAGAAAAGATTGGACATGTGGAGAAAGGTCAATTTTATCAACAAGTTGCTCCTCTTCAGGTTGAGGATCTTGAGTGAAGGGATCTCTAAACTCAGGCATATTATCGATGTTGCCATGAGCAACAATCTTCACCTTTTGTGAGTGAGTTAAGACCATGCATTGGTAACCTTCTAGAAGAGATGTTCGTGAGAGGACTTAGTAAGTTTTGATTCAATGGGAATGGATTTGGATGGTCCTTGGATAAGGACTTGATGGATTTGATTAAGATTACATCTTAGTCCTTGGATTAGGATTTGGGGTGAGGGATGTTGGCTTAATGATGATGATATAGTTGTAATAGTTTGATTGATGACTTTATTTTTGCTGTCATTGATGAAAACCATGTTTTGTTTAGCCATCTAGGTCATCCAGACCAGCCAGTATAGCCTAACTGGTAGTGGAATCAATTAGACAACAAAACTACTAAGTTGTTGTCAATCGGTAAACAGGAACAAAGCAATGATCAAGTGACTGGTACAGATGATTTGTCAAGAGTTAGACATTATGGTTTAATAGGAGTGTTGGAGACAGGAACATGCACCTATGTTCCAAACCAAATCAACAAATTCATTGTATTGAGCGAGATGATGGATTTTCCAGTCACAGTCAGGAAGAACAGAGAACCAGTATAGAAGAGTTAGTTTGATCAATAACTGGTAGACTTATTGTTATATTTTTAAGTTATGAATTATTTAGTCAACAAGAGAAAAGTGTAATGAGTGGGAAAATGTAAAAAGTAACTAGATTCAATGACCTTAGGGAGTTGTTCCAAGGTTCTTAACCAACCTAACAAAGTTATTTATAAGGAGATGTAAGTTGTATGATTTTATGTATCAAGAGTGAGAATTTGATCATGCGGTTGAAGGAGAAGTTAGGTTTTGATGTTTAGTCGGTGATAGGAGCTGAGAAGAAGAGGATCTAATAAGGCACAAAGGTGCTAAATTTAGATCAATTGAACTTGTTGTATTCCTAACAGTTGCAGCAAGAAAATCCTCTAACAAGGTCACTCCTAACAGGGTGCAATAGGATCCTAGAAGGTCCGAAGGTGAAATCCTCTAACTAGGTGACACATTAGCTTGTGTTTGTAAATCCCAATAATGTGGGTAGCTCCTAACAGGGATGGGTCCTAACAGGCCTTATTATATAGCTCTTAACTGGGCTAAAACACTCTTAACCAAGTGTGCCCCTTAACAGGGTGGTTGTATGACCTTAACCGGCTAGATCTCTATATTGTAGTTAGAAGATTCTTTTGGGTACTAATTCCCACCATGGTTTTTCCTAGTTGGGTTTCCATGTGAAAAATCATTGGGTTATGGTTTGCGTGCTTTGTTGGATGTTTGCTTATGTGGTTATATTTCTTGCATGCTTATTGATTTTCAAGTTGGTGAAAGTAGTTATCAGATTTATTAAGTTTTTGCTTGCACTAATTCACCCCCCCTCTCAGTGCCTTATAATTTTATCAGAGGGATTGATGATGTTAACCACAAGCTAGGGGACAACCAAGGTAGGTAAAATTTAGACCTTATGATATTGATCAAGTCCTCTTCTACTTAGGGTAGACTAACATCCCTAAGAAAAATAAGACAAAGGATAAGGGTTTGGATCAACCCACAATGATTAGGCAAAGGTACTTGGGGGAGATTCTTTCCCAATCACAAAAACCAATTGATTGATTGATTGATTAAGGATGAAGGTCTAAATCAAACTTTGATAAGGAATTAACCTTAGGATGGGATTTATTGATTAGATTTCTATTTGATTGATTGGATGATATTTGGATGATAGGATTTGATTGATTGGATTAAGGTTTGGTTGAAGTTAGACTGTTTGATTGAGGGTGCTAAGCCCTTAGAAATAGAATGGTGAAAAAGATCATGAAGGATAATGATGATTATGGAAGAAAGATGACAAGGTTACTCTAGGTAGAAGATGACTCAATATGTGATTGGTTGAGAAGGAAAATAAGGCAAGTTGATATGATCACCCCTATTGATTGATTGTGAAAGGCCCAACCTCTGCTAGAAAGCACATTCTCTTAAGGACTCCTCATCAAACTCATTGTTGGGACCACAAAGATAATCATGGAAGTGATGCAAGAAGGTCCTATGCTTCAACAAAACTTTTTGATTGATATACAAGAACTTGTTACACTTGAGGATTTGTTTCAAATTAGGCTTCTTCTTCTTGATGATGGTAGATTGACTTTTTAGGATATTTAATTGACATGGGTGATAGTCCTAAAAATGAGGGTGCACTATATTTTCATGCCCTATTTAATTTTTTGATCATTAAAAATTATTTTGTTTTTTGTTCTTGCTTTTAGAGTTTAGGGTTTTAGGGTTTATGCATTTTGATTAAATTTTATCAAAAACCCTAAGCTTGTTATAATTCGGTGTTACCTTTTCCACTTAAAGCCAAGGGTCGGTTACCATTGGCAGGGCCATTGTTTTTCCTAGGCATTAAGTTGTGTTTGGCTGGTCCCTTTATTGTTTTTCCTAAGTTGCACACAGAAATACCTTAGGCAGATCCCGTTTAATATTTTCTGCTAGCGCCTAAATTTTCCTAAGTCTAAAGTCTTATATATTTCGTTAGTGACCTTATGTTAAATCGCAAGAAGATCCTATGGTTCATGCAACCCCATGATCGAAAGTGCAAGGAAGATAAGGACCACGACATCATGAGATGATGCCATGTGCCCTCGGTGGAGAAGGGTGAGCCGATGGTTTGACTTTTCAAATCTCTGATGTTACCAGTTTCCAGTGGGTAAAATCTGAGCTACTAAAGGTGCATGTTCCTGCACAAGGTAAAATTGAATGGTGATGTTTTAATCCTAATCCAAGAAGTGCTCGAGAGTTAGCATCCATTGTTAAGTGATCGCTACAACCTACAGGTAAAGTGTGAACAGATCTAATGACCCTCGTAACCCCATGAAGGAAGATGCAAGAGGGTTAAGGACTGCAACATCACAAGATGATGCCATGTATCCAAAGGAGGCCAAGAAAAGCTGATGGTGGGGTCACTGAATGAGGAGAAGTAAGTGGTAAGTTGGCTATGCCATGTCATGCTTAGGGTGGACCTACTTGCCACATGTGATGGTCAATTTCAGATTGACTAAAGATGACCATGTGATGTGCCATTATGAAAGATGAATGATGATTCAGTTTTAAACTTTTTTCAAATGCAAGTTAGAGCCATTTTTTCACTCGCGCGAGAAATAATGGCAGATGAGACAATGGTATTTCATTCCAAAAAATAATAAAATCACTCTCAAAGAAATTTTTAATTCATAAAGTGATTTATAGCAATTCATAAGACAACCTTGGAGCTGAAGAAGATTGAGACAGGTTTCTTATCTTGCAACATGGGATTGCTATTCTCCTTGTATTTACAAAGAAGTTGTTAAAAAACCCCTTCTTTGTTCCCTAAATAATTGAAGTGTGAATTATGTGAGTAATTATAGGAAAAATCTCACAAATTATTCTAGGGTTCAGAATTTGATAAGAATTCACATATTTTTGTGTTGTTCTTGAGGTTTTGTTTGTCGAATCCTAGTTTCATTTTTCCTCTTGTGGTTAAGTGATAGAACCCTAGTTTGGTAAGATGGCTCCCTCATGAAAACATTTAGGGAAGACTAAATATTTGAAGAGAAATCTTTTTGATGATTTTATCGATCAATTAAAGCCCTCGACTAATGACAAGTACCAAGGGCAGAAATTTGTTCATGGTAAAACCCTAGGACAAGGGTTGACTAATAAAGCATACCACTTGGCGGATGCTAGGGTACAAATGATTGGAATAGATATGTTCAAATTATGGTATGGATAGAGGAATTTACAATCCTCATTTTCAAGTGTTTGGCAATATGATGGGTAAATTAGTGGTGCCGAATGTATTCATGGATGTCGACCTGCTCAAAGTTGTTGCAAATAGATATGACCCTGTTTTGAGGGTTGTAAGGGGAAATGAAGGAGAGATTCTGCTAACAATCAGGAGAGAGGAATTCCAGGAGTTCTTTGACTTATATGAACCAACTACTAACCTGGTACAAGTAGATTTAAATGAATTGAAGGCAGAGTATTATAGAATGAAAGGTTTCATTAGAACTCACTTTCTTCCAATTCATTTGGCAAAAGTAGGACAAACAACTTATTATATTGGCCCTAGTTCAGAGGAGTCTTTTCCCATTGGTGCTTTTGCTCCCTATTTCCAGGCTATCTTTTTCTCTCTATGTTAGGTTTTGGGTTTCAATCTAATAATAGTTATGCCACCTGATTTCATGTATATGGCTATGCAAATTCAACATCCAAATTATATAGTGTTTTTTTACTTCGCCCATACCTTGAAGAAAAGATTCATGAGGGGTTGTAGGACGTTAAGAATAAAGTATCTGGCACTCATTTCTACTGGTATTCCTTGCTCATGCACATGTTCTTGTATTAGAATGTAGATTAATTTGAAGGCACTATGAGCCTCAGAAGAACAATTGACAATAATGAAATTACAGTGCAACTTTAGAGCATGGATCTATCTTGGGATAGACATGAGGCTAGCTTTATAAGGTTTGATAATAACTTTTCTTCTAGGTCAAGGAAAAGATTGATAGTGAACCCACCAAGAATTCTCACAGAGTTTGCATGATTTTTTAGGGCCTAAGGAGAGGTTGCCACTTCTGAAGATTGAGCACAAGTGGGGTGATTTCATCCCTTATCCTATTAGCAATGTTATTAGAATTTATGGTTTCTCTAGTGAGCCACACGTATTACCATTTAGTGTTCCTCTGAGAATGGGTTTTGCTGAAGTAATGTGGAAGATAGGGTGCATCCATGATAAGGAATTAAAGGGAAGAAGAAAAGGACAAATTTTCCTTGATTATACTATCATCCCATATTTTGTGATTTTAAAAGGAGTATATGAGCATTTCGACATGTTCTTTGCACCATATCATATAGGGGTTAGCACAACTAGACATAGTGACGCGAAGGGGTTTTACAACATATTCAGGGAAAGAATAAAATGAGGCCTATTGCCTCATGAGCATAATTTCCCTGAGGATATAATTAGAAATGAGTTTGATTTCATGACTTAGGATTGGAGGAAAGATAAATGGATAGATTTTAGGAAGTTATGGGCTATAATTTAGAAAATGAATCCAAGCTATGATCCAACAAAATATTTCACTCCATTTTATGCTAAAGTTGATTTTGTTATGAACAATTTTGATGAATTGATTCATGCATTGAAGGAGAAGAGGGCCAAACTTGAAGAGGTTCATGGCCGACAAGTTGAAAGAAGAGATGTACATTGTCCAACGCCCATCACATTGCAGGAATTAGTTTTGATTTATAAAATGAGGATGCAATAGTTAGGCTCACGACCTCCTCTAGCTCAAAGAAAAGATGACCTAATAGAAGAGAGACTTGTTTATGACCCCTCTCAAAAGAGGGCAAGAGAAGAAACAAGTCATGAAGAAGAGAGAAACAACGACAATAGAAAATTAGTGAGGTGGAAAGTTAAAAGGATAATGAAGACAGAGCCTTCCCCAAAGGTGCAAGTTAATCATTTTACAGGATTCAAGATCATTGATCTTGAAGATTCAGATATAATTCCTTCACCACCACATGTTCTCTATTCACCTTTAAGGCAGGTTGAAGAACAAATAGAGGAAGATACTTTAATAGTAACGAGTGTAGAGATGTAAATTGGTATTCCTATTGTGCCTCCTAGTTTGGAGTTGGACCTCACCCCTTTGGATATTCAAGGTAGAGATTTCAGGGATGCAAGGAAGGAGACATGTGATAAATTTCTTGAGAATGATGCTTTTGTAAGAAGCCAATTTTTTTTGCAATTAGTGTGGAAAGTGAAAATAGAAGAATTTAAGAAGAGAAGTTCCGAGAGAAAAGCTCAAAGGCCAAACAGGTCTGAACATGTAAATCAAAAAGAAGTTAAGAATGAGATGATGGAAGAGTTTAGAAAAATTACTATAGATGAGGGCAGGAAGATTGTAAATCAGGCTGGAGTCTTGATTTTACCAGAATGGGATATAGAAGATGCAGTAGCCTTTGATGCAATTATGAAATCAAAGGACCAAAAATTAGGTGCAGAAGAAGCAAGGTTGGCATTAAAAGGATCAGATTTTGTAGATGATTATGTAACCTTGGCAATATGGACCTTAGAAGGACCTAGAAAGCCTAACATTTGTGACATAAATCCTAGCTTAAGGGGAGCCCTTATTATAAAAAGAGCATCCAACACATCAAGTGTGGAAGCAACAAAGTTGAATGTTGATGTCGCCAAATTGGCTCATGAAACTTCAAAGAGAGAAGCCTTGGAAAAGACAGAGGTAATGAGAAAATTTGACAAGCTTTTCATTGATTACAATGCAGTTCAATAGAGGTGTGTAGAGTTGCAAACCAAAGTGAAACTTCTTGATAAAGGATAAATAAGAGTCTTCTCTTCTACACTTATAGGGGCATCAACACCATCAACATCCAGGTCATCACCTGTTACCCATGAAGAAGAAGCAGTTCAACCTGGAAGCAATGTTGATGTCCCCAATATATCATTGGTGTCATATGATGGTGATGAGCCTGAACCCACTAGATCTACTGATCCAACTCAATCCCAGCTCTTGGAGAAGATTATTGAATTAGAAAATAAGTTGAAGGAATTAGGAGATTAGTTAGCTTGGAAACAAAAAGAGATAGTTAGCTCAGTGCTAACTCATTTAAATGAAAAGGTTGGTAGTAGACTTAATAGCATTTGTGCTTTGTATTTTTTATTATTTAATGCTATTCATAAATTTGATAAGGATAAGGAGATGGCAATTCCCTTGTTCATAAAATGGTTGCAAAGGGGAAAAAAACTTAGAATAATGTCTATGGCCTCCAAATATCATACTGAGAGGCCACCTACACTCTAGCCAACTTATTTGTTGGTAAAGTCAATGCAAGAGGCTCAAATTTTAACATTAAATATTGAAAGAAAGCTAAGGGAGGTGATGAGAAATTTTAGTGAGTTGAGTGAAACACTTCTGCCAGACATTGAGGATGAAAATGGGCAGTTAAGCCTTTACAATTCTAGAAAGAGGAGGCAGGGAGAGTCATTAACACCCAAGTAGAGTTGATTTGTGAAGGGTTGAACATTGATATGTTGGAGGATAACATGGACAAAATAATTGCTACAGGAACATTTTTTGAATCTTTTGAAAGAGAGGCAAATCAAGTAGCCATTAAATACACTCCATAGAGAGCTAAAGTTGATGAACTCATGAGTTATGAATGGGCATCTGATGAAGAGTGCAATGGATGGAGTAACACATATTTGAATGATGAATAAGAATTGTAAACAATTTGGTCTAACTATTTTTGTCTTCTAGTGGTGGATATCTTTTTGAACTGGAACAAGAACAAGGGCAGTAAAATGCATCATGAATATCAGAGAAGTGGCCGCACATTTTGATATTGGTTATAACTTTTCTTGAATGGAATATCGTTGGAACAAAATTCAAGTATGTTTAATCATCTTGATGATATGTGTCTCTTGGCCTGAAACTTGTTTTCTCCCTTGTTTTCTATAAAAGAGAAATCAGGACCATGTGAAAGGGTTCCAAAATCTCTAAATAGGGTCTTTTTGTGTAGGTTCGGTTTGTAGGATTAGGTTCAAGTTTCTGAGAAGCCATGGGTAATTAGCAGAGAATTCTAATGTCATTTTGTAGAGCAAAATAGAAGATAGTTATCAGTTTTGAATTTCAATTGGGTTTTCCAAAAACGAAATGTATTTGGTTATTTGATAGAAGATAGCTTTTGAAATTAATACAGATATAATTTTAAATCCTTACTCTCCTGTGTATGATTTTATTTTCTCTTAGGTAAATGGGATCAAGGGTTTCCTTTATTCATTGTATTGGGTAAGAGATTGCAGATGAAAGGATATTGTAATGCAGTATGTTTTTAGATCTAATCAACTATTAGATAAATATCCTTCAAGTCTAGGTCATATTTCAGAAACTCAGAGCCCAATGGAATAAGACACTGGTATATGCTAGCAGGTGTCATTAGTTTATCAATTTTTCATTTGTTTTACTTATAGTTTGTCATAAATCATTAAAACCAAGACATATTTCCAAGTTTTTCATGTATGTTTGAGTTGTCCTACTATCTCATTCTCCAAATAAGGTCGATGATCACTGAAGAATTTGCCATTCTTGAGAATTCTCCCTATTGTTGAGCCCGTATATGAGATTATCTGCTTTGTTTTAGCATAATTGGTGCATGTGGCACAAAGATCATAAATTTGCTGAGGGATTACCCTCTCGGGTCTTGCAGAGCCCAAAGCGCAGAAAGATTTGCAAATCCTTGTTGCAGTTGGTCCAAGTCTGAAGGATGTTGATAGTTGGAAGTGGCTTTCCATAGGTATTTTGAGGAATAAATATGGTTTCTACCTTGTTGCAGTGTAAACCCATTTCTGGGAACCAATAGTGGGCATGAAGGAAATTGTGGACTTTTGATGGAAAGTAGGTCAAAGTGGGAAGGTGTTTGAAAGAATGAAAAAAATGTTTGTGAAATGGGTGATTGTCAACTACTCTTGGCAAGAACACATCAAGAAAAGTATACACATTGGCCAAGTGCAACGGTTGATAACAGGCGTGAAAGTGATGGAGGAGCCTAAATTAGCCCAAATAGATTTTACTGGTTTTGAACAAAATGAAGACATGCTTTAAGACATACAACCTAAGGCTATAATATGGAAACCATTTGATGGGGGCCTTGCGACAATAAAATACCTCCAACAAGCGAACATATAAAGACTTTGGTAGCATATGCTCCACTCCACAACACTCACTTCTCAAGCTTACCAAATTCTCTTACCCCAAAGACCTAAGGATCTATTATATGGGGAATTCTTGTCTCATCTTGATGTGGTACATGTGGGGTATCTATGGGGTATGATCCGCACTCCCTAAAGCATCAAACATGGGATTTGGGCTACTAAAAAAAAGGATGTTATTATAATTTCTAAGGGATCACAAATCCAATGATGGATTCTTGAAGAAAGACACTTAAGGATTTAACTGAGCTTATTTGTGTAAAAGGAGCCTCCACATATGCCGAATTCACTCAACACTTCAGCTACTTGACCGACATATTTATATAGAGGCTCGAAAAACCAGATCGAGATCGTACCGAGAGAGTCGATGTCCCCATTGTGTCCCAATTTAAAGTACCCTTGTGGGGTGATGAAATACCCAATCAAGAATTTCCCTCACTACAAAAATAAAAGGCATGTGTTGTTGATCACTTTTTCTCTTACACCCAAGATCCGTGAAGGCAAGGGGAGAGGATATTCGAGTACAATGGTAGGTCCACCCTAGAGATGTTCAAGTGTACAAAAAACATAATACATTTTTTCTTTCTAGTCCTAAATGCAAAGGTTATCTAATAAAAAAATGAAAGAAAAGGAACTACAACTAGTGGAAAAGATAATCTTTGACAAGCAAGGCTGGACAAAAATAGTTAGTAGTCTCAAAATCAACCTTGGACAAACGTGAAAATCTTGCAAACACTCAAATTAGGATTAGTAAGAAAAAATTTATAATTAAAATTAATTAACTAAAGGAGACTTAGAGGAATTAATTAAATTAGATGACTTTAGAAGAATGAGAATAATTAATTTATTTGATAAATTAATTATTTGGACTATAGTGACAAGATCAATTAAATTTAATTTAATAAATAATGAGAAGAATAAGGATAGCATAATTAAATTAATTAACTATGTAGTAAGGATAAATTAATTAAATATTTACTTTAATTAATTTTAGACATCTAAAACAAAATCTATTGGTTCTAAGGAGGAGGATTGGGATATTGAGATAGAGGAGGAAGATTATGTTCCCCTAAGAAGACTAAAAAATCTCCTAAACCCACCAATAAATTTCTCTCTAGGGGGAAGGTAAGGGAAAGGGGAAGGATAATTTTTCTTCCCCCATGACCGGGTCAAAAGAAATGAAGAACATGAGGATTTCTTCATCCCCTCCCCCTGATGATGACATAAGCTACTAAAGCCATGGAGAGGAACAAAAGTCCTAGGATGTGTAAGGGGAAAGTTGCAAAGATGGGAGATCCTCCCTATGGGGAGGGAAATAATAATTCTATCTTATCTCTTGATTTGAGTGGCTCTATTTCTCCTCACCCTACCACTCATGTTTAATATAGATCGTCATCCCCATTGGACTTAAATGTTGATTCCCATCACTTGAAACCTGAATGAGAGAAACTATCCAATGTTATGGGTATGGAGAAAGTGCTATTGATTTCTTCAGTCTTTTCAAATGCGTCTTCCATAAGATTAAATAATTATAGTTTAAATAGAGGGAAGCTAGAAGTAAATTAGAGGTAATGGAGGCATCTGGAACTAGTAATAGTAGGGACTCTTTTATTCAAGTAACATGGACCAAAGAAAAAAATTTGATGGCAAAGTGTCTAAAAAAGACTGTTGAGGCCATTAAGAATTTGAAGAAGGATTGCAAAAAGGAAGTCTTTGGTTTTGAGGAAAAGTTGAATAAAATTAAGGGTTCTCTACACACTATCATGAATCTGAGTTGTTGTAACCCTAAAAATTTCAAATTTTAGAGTTCCAGATTTATACCAAATAGAAGATTTCTATGCTCAATCATGTGTAACATCTATAATCAAGTAAGTTCATTCAATTCTAATTTGCAAAGACCAGGTCTAATGTATCCATCAAGAGGTCAGCTCGAGGTATGTATATGTTTCACAAATTCTAGAATCAAGCTAGGTATACCTTTTCGAACCATAATTATTTTTCATCTCAACACTTTAGGTCAAATTAACTACTCCTTTGTATTTCATGTATATCTCAAGACCTACGTTTTGAATTTTAGATTCATATGAGATTATTTGATATGTTTTCTAAAGGAAAATCTAAATTAAGAGCTTTTTCAGTGGATGTTAGTAAATCATTTTGCAGGAGCATAACTGAAGAATAGGTTGCTGCGTCAAAAGAGGGAAAGCCTTTATCCCACATTGTTTGTGGGATAGGCTCTTTTACCACTTAAATCCAAAATGGCCCGTATGATAACTGTCGAAAGACAAATGGCTTTTAGCATGAAGAAGGCTGAACCCAGTGGACCCTACGCATGTGGATGCGCATCTTACAACAACCAAAGTTTTTTGACAAATTGGCAAGGATGGAGGCTAAAGATTGAGCAAGTCAGGTAGATCTAACAGTCCAGTGAAAAGATCCAATGGTGGTCTCTACATCGCAATGAGGAATAGCTTAGCGGTTAATCCTCATGACTTGGCGACTAAGCATGTGTGGAAAAGGGGAGGTTAACAAGTATTCAAGTTTGAGATTAATCCAACGGTGGTCGCTATATCGCAATAGGAAGTTGCAAAACCTATATCCCTCATGACATAGCGACTGCCAAGGTGGTAGATGAGGTGTCATCCCAGTGGATTTGCAAGCAAATCAGGATGTGCCACATGGCAGAGCGCAGAGGAAGAACCCAGGTCAAAGTGGTGGGTAGGTGGATCCATGGGTGAACCAAAGAGTGACATGCGGAATAGATGGATAAAGAGAAGAGAGATCCACTCAGGGAAGGTTAAAGGTCGACCAGATAAGGAAGATCAGACGGTCGGCTGGGTCGATCTGACGATGGTCGCTATACTACGATTGAAAGATGTGCGATGTTTATTCACTGTGACATGGCGACCGAGTGGTGGGGCTCGCTAAGGAAGCAATTCAGGTGAGATGAAACTACTATTAGGTGACAAGGGAGAGCTTCATTCCGGCGGTGAGTCCGGCCATGCTAAGGTGGTAGGATAGGGACCCCAAAGCCAATCTAGAGGTGATACATGGTGGGCCCGATAGATGAGGTGGGTGGCCCAAGTGTGATAACAACCATACAAGTTGAAATTGATCCAATAGCTATCGCTATTCCGCTATGGAAGGTTGCATGATCAATATCTATCACAAATCAGTGACAAAGATGAACCAAAGTGAAACGGTGGGTCCGGTCAAAATGAGTTAGCAACTAAAGTGGTAGTCAGGTGGCATGTCATCAAATCCATAAAGTGACTTATCAAAAAAACCTAGGCTACAATGGATCTCTAAAAGGACTCACCGAAACAACAGTTTCATTGACATGAAGTTCATTGAAGAAATCAGAAGTAGTCCCATCAAAAATAAAAGGTATCAATGAAACTACATAATCGATAAGACATGAGAACAACTCACCGAGGGAGGAAGTTTGGCTGAAAGAATAATAAAAGGGAACTATTTCTTATCGTATCATACTGCCTTATGTATTATTTGAATGTGCGTTAAAGATGAAATTTATGTATATCTGTCCTAAATAAGTGCTTTGAATATATATTTTAGGATAAAGCATTATTTTATATAAATGGATGTTATGTTCACAAAATTATTTTCTTAAAGATGGAAATACTTTGATTTAAATGAATTATTTTAAACAAGTATAAGGAAATAATGATTATTGACTTTTCAAACTAAAAGCTAAGGTGGAATATGTTTTAAATTTTAAATCAAGGAATTTGATTGGCTTATCTTGTGTGTAGGAGATAATGAGAAGATGATTTATATTTGCTAAAAAAATTTGTCAAGGAAGAGAATATAAGACACATGATTGGAGTGTCATTTAGTATTGTTAAGGATTCTCATTTGTAATTATTTATTAAACCATAGGGTGTGTCCTTTGGAAGGAAACTTTCTATGACTCTCTTCTGTGTATGAGAGGGTGTGTCCTTTCATATATGTCTTTTGATTCACATACTTATAGGGAGTCATTTTTGTATGTAATGGAGAAGGATCCATAAGAACAAGATACTACTGTAAGGATTGAATATCATTTTGTATTAGAGAAGTCTATACGAAGAAGAAGTATCATTTTGTGCAAGCAATCTATAATAGAGTATCTACAAGTGCAGCTTATGTATGCAATTATTTCCTGAAGATTAATATACAAGGTTTGTTGTTTCTTTTTCCAAATATTGTGTACACTTTTGTGTTGATGATTATCTTTGTCCTCTTGATAAATCTATTTATAGATTTGCTATGATGTGAATCACATGCCATCTCATTAAGTGAAAGATTGAGTTCTTATTGTTTGTGTAACACATACTGAACCTTCATAGTTGATGAGAAATTCTCTCTTGAGTTGATAAGATATTTTGTCCACAAAGTGTCATATATATCCCTGGATAGAGGCACTGGTCTGTTATTGATCTTTTAAGGTTTTGATCTATATGCATTCAAGGTCCTTGATAGAGAAATATTCTTCCCAAATCCTATATGAACTGATCTATGCTGATTTCATTCAAGTCCTGAAAGCAATTTCATTTTCAATATACATTGACAATCATTTATTTTCAAAGCATTCGTTTAAAGCACATAATAAAGCATAGTTGAAGAACAATAATTTGCCAATTGTGTAACCTTGCTAAAAGGTTTAAATCCATTATAAATAACCTCTTTTATGCTTGAGAGGAAGAGGCACACCCACCTAGGTTCAGTGGAGGCTTAAGTGTAGAGGGATTTGGTCTTTGACCATTCCTATTCATTGGCCAAGGCTGATTGGACTACTTGAGGATTTGGCAAGTCTTTTGGTTTTCTAATCTGTGGTTTTGGGAACCAACAAATTGGTGACTCTGCTAAGGAGTTGTACAAAAAGTATTCAGAATTTCTGGTGAGCTTGTTTCAGATTCTGCTGGAGGAAAAAGCCTGAAAAGTAAATTAAAGTATTATTCCTCTTAGGAGGTGGCGACTCTACCTAATAAGAATTTTTATTTCAATTGGCGACTCTACTAGGGGAAGAGACCTAGAGGGAGATGAAAAATTTCCTTTTTGAAAATATTTCAAGGAAAGCCTTTTATTCTAGATGGCATCAGGCCATTGGATCTTAGTGGCTTTCAATGTATTCCAAACAAGTTGTTCCCTGAGCTTTCACAACTTGTACCAAATTTCCATGGGGAATATGATGAATCAACAATTGATCATTTGGATGTATTTTATACATTTGTAAAGGATTATGAGGTTTATGCAGAAGATTATGTGATGAAATTATTTGTTAGGACTTTGAAGGACAATGCAAGAGAAGCTTATGAATCACTCCCTACACATAGCATCTCATCATGGAGGGAGTTGGAGCAATGGTTCCTTGATGTTTTTTATGATGCAAGAGAAGAGGGAAGTATGAGCTATGAGCTAGAGGAGGACCAATAATACATAATAGAAGCAGCAGTCTGTATGTCTCCTTTGGATGAATTTCTTGACATATAAAAATTGGAAGATGAATCTACAACACATTTATTTATGAGGATGTTCAATATATACACAAAAATACCTTCAAACATCAAGACCCCATTTTCAAGAAAAATGCATGAGTTGGGGATTTATCATGATCCTCGGGTAAGGCTTCTACTTGAGATTTAATATGAAAACATGGTAGAGGAAGAATCTGATGATAAAGAAGAAATTATGGATTTAAGTAGGGAAGAATCCATATGTGTAGGTATAGACACAAATAATAAAGAGGAAACATTCCTCGGTCCAGAAGAAATTTCATATTTGTTAGATAAAGAATATGAAAGATATGTTCAAAAGAATGATCCAATTTTTTTTTAGAATAAACAAAATAATGGATTCGGCCACATTTAGGGTCTATTTGATGAAAAAAATGATGATTCCTAGGAAAATAATACATTAGGGGAATACATACACATTGAGGAGTGTAATAGGAAATGTGTCCTTGAAAATCCTTTTGAAATTTTTTTAAATCCTCAATATCATGAAACTCCACATGAAAGTGAGGAAATGATTTTTTGTGAATGATTTTTTAGTCCCTCTTGTGAAATTATTGACTATCCAAGAAGTAAAGGCAAAATGGACTTACATTCAGTATACAGACATGAAGAAACTTCAACAAATAGCAATTATGAAGATATTGTTCCTATCAATGAGCCAGATAGCAAATATCAGGAGAACACTTTCAATAAAGGTATGCAATATGATAATTTTTTGTGTAATGAATCAGAAGAGGGTTTGCAGAAAAATATGCATACATATTATATGTTTTCAAGCCCATTGTTTAAAAGATATAAGGAAAATATACCCCTGAATAGTTTTTTAGAAAAATCATATAGCAAAACATTGGGAAAAGATGTTACATACAGAGAAAAGAATGAAATATTTTTACATGACTTTTATGAAAGTGATATATGTTTGGAAACCTTATCTAAAAAGAAAGAAAAAAGTATTTCCAAAGATGATAAAAAATTTTCAAGACCACTATGTAATAAAATTATGGGAGATAAAAAAATAATATGTGGTAATATGATTAAAGAGGATAAGGTACTCCTACAAAGTATTCCTAGAAATGATATATGCCCAAAGTTGATATACAGAGAAAATAAAATGTGTAGGGAACATGGGGATGTAATGGTAATTGAAAAAATACAATGTGGCACAAAAGGTAATAATGAAAATATGGGGGAGCTCAATTTGTATATTATGATCTGAGAGATAAATATCTCAAAAGGTTATGTTAAATATTTATCAACTATTTTTCACCCAAGGAATATTATGCAGTCTAAAAATGAGTTATACAGTGAAAGAGGTATTCAAAATTATGATCACACTCAAGTAAAGATTACATGTAATAACGATGATTTGACTTTTTCAAAAGAGGAGGTATGTGATAAAATATTAAGGCTTCCAAAGGAATGTAAAGTTAAAAGCCAGTATAAGTACATGATTAAAAATCATAAAGAAAATAGATATGAATGTAATCATTTATATTCAAACAAAGTGATATTTCCGAGATATTTATGTGAGAAATACTACGATAAAATTAATATAATAAAATGTAAAGATAGTAAGGTAAGTAAGAGTAATGACATCTTCAAGAGGTGCATGTTATTACAAGAGAAAAATCAGGTATTAGACAAAGGAAAGGGAATATTGTTATTTTTGGGGGAGCCTCGGGCCACCCAATTTTATTCAAAGGAGAACCTACAGAAGGGGTGTTATCTAATGCTATGATTTTCCAGAGATAACTAAGATCTCACTATGCTCACATGGAGCACACGTCCCTAGAAAGAGCCACTGTTGGAACCCTAAAATTTTCAAATTTTAGAGTTCCACATTTATGCCAAAAAGCAGATTTCTATGCTCAATCATGTGTAACATCTATAATCAAGTAATTTTGTTCAATTCTAATTTATAGAGACCAAGTCCGATGCATCCATCAAGAGGTCAGATCGAGGTATGTATATGTTTCACAAATCCTGGAATCAAGCCAGCTATACCTTTCCGAACCATAATTCTTTTTCATCTCAAAACTTCAGGTCAAATTAACTATTCCTTTGTATTTCATGTATATCTCAAGACCTACGTTTTGAATTTTGGATTCATATGAGATTATTTGATATGTTTTCTAAAGGAAAATCTAAATTCAGAGCTTTTTCAGTTGAATGTCAGTAAATCATTTTGCGGGAGCATAACTGAAGAACATGGAGCTGCATTAGAAGAGGGAAAGCCTTTATCCCACATTGTTTGTGGGATAGGCTCTTTTAACACTTAAATCCAAAATAGCTCGCATGATAACTGTCGAAAGACAAATGACTTTTGGCGTGAAGAAGGCTGAACCTAGTGGACCCCATGCATGCGGATGCACATCTTGCGGAAACCAAAGTTTTATGACAGATTGGCGAGGATGGAGGCTAAAGATCAAGCAAGTTAGGTAGATATGATAGTTAGGTGAAAAGATCCAATGGTTCTCACTATACCCCAATGAGAAACAGGTCACCGGTTAATCCTCACGACTTGGCGACTCAGAACGTGTGGAAAAGGGGAGGTTAACGAGCATGCAAGTTTGAGATTGATCCAACGATGGTCGCTATACCACGATAGGAAGTTGCACAACCTATATCCCTCGCAACATAGCGACTGCCAAGGTGGCAGATGAGGTGTTGTCCCAGTGGATTTGCAAGTGAATCAAGATGTGCCACATGGCAGAGCGCAGAGGAAGAAGCCAAGTCCAAGTGGTGGGTAGGTGGATCCACGGGTGAACCAAAGAGTGACATGTGACACATATGGATAAAGAGAAGAGAGATCTGCTCAGGCAAGGTTAAAGGCCAAGTAGATAAGGAAGATCAGATAATCAGCCCGATCGATCTGACGGTGGTCGCTATACCACAATCAGAAGATGTACAATGTTTATTCACCGCGACATGGTGATCAAGTGGTGGGGCCTACTAAGTAAGCAATTTGGGTGAGATGAAACTTTTTCTAGGAGACAAGGGAGAGCTTCATTTTGGTGGTGAGTCTGGTCATGCTAAGGTGGGAGGACAGTGACTCCAGAGTCAATCCAGAGGTGACACGTGGTGGGCCCGTCAAATGAGGTGGGCAGCCCAGGTGTGATAACAACCATGCAAGTTGAAAGAGATCCAACAACTATCACTATTCCATTATGGAAAGTTGCATGATCAATATCTATCATGGATCAACAACAAAGATGAACCAAAGTTAAATAGTGGGTTCGGTCAAAATGAGTTAACAGTTGAAGTGGTAGTTAGGTTGCATGTCATCAAATCCATAAAGTGACTTATCGAACAAACCTAGGCTACAATGGATCTCTAAAAGTACTCGCCAAAAGCAGCAATTTCATTGACATGAAGTTCATTGAAGAAATTAGAAGCGGTACCATCAAAAATAAAAGGTATCGATGAAACTATAGAATCAATAAGATATGAGAATAGCTTGCCGAGGGAGGAAGTTTGGCCGAAAGAATAATAAAAGGGAAGTATTTCTTATCGTATCATACTTCCTTATGTATTATTTGAATGTGTGTTAAAGATGAAATTTATGTATATCTATCCTAAATAAGTACTTTGAATATATATTTTAGGATAAAGCATTATTTTACATAAATGGATGTTATGTTCGCAAAATTATTTTCTTAAAGATGGAAATACTTTGATTTAAATGAATTATTTTAAACAAGTATAAGGAAATAATGATTATTGACTTTTCAAACTAAAAGCTAAGGTGGAATATGTTTTAAATTTTAAATCAAGGAATTTGATTGGCTTATCTTGTGTGCAAGAGATAACGAGAAGATGATGGATATTTGCTAAAGAATTTTGTCAAGGCAGATAATATAAGACACATGTTTGGAGTGTTATTTAGTATTGTTAAGGATTCTCATTTGTAATTATTTATTAAACCAAAGGGTGTGTCCTTTCATATATATCTTTTGATTCACATACTTATAGGGAGTCATTTTTGTATGTAATGGAGGAAGAGCCATAAGAATAAGATACTGTTGTAAGGATTGAATATCATTTTGTATTGGAGATGTCTATAGGAAGAAGAAGTATCATTTTGTACAAGCAATCTATAATGGAGTATCTACAAGTGCAGCTTATGTATGCAATTATTTCCTGAAGATTAATATACAAGGTTCGTTGTTTCTTTTTTAAATATTGTGTACACTTTTGTGTTGATGATTATCTTTGTCCTCTTGATAAATCTATTTATAGATTTTCTATGATGTGAATCACATGTCTTTGCATTAAGTGAAAGATTGAGTTCTTATTGTTTGTGTAACCCATACTGAACCTTCATAGTTGATGAGAAATTGTCTCTTGAGTTGATAAGATGTTTTGTCCGCAAAGTGTCATATATATCCCTAGATTGATGCACTAGTCTGTTATTGATCTTTTAAGGTTTTGATCTGTATGCATTCAAGGTCCTTGATAGAGAAACATTCTTCCCAAATCCTATATGAACTGATCTATGCTGATTTCATTCAAGTCCTGAAAGCAATCTCATTTTCAATATACATTCACAATCATTTATTTTCGAAGCATTCATTTAAAGCACATAATAAAGCATAGTTTTAGAACAATAACTTTCTAGTTGTGTAACCTTTCTACAAGGTTTAAATCCACTATAAATAACCTCTTTTGTGCTTTAGAGGAAGAGGCACACCCACCTAGGTTCATTTGAGCCTTAAGTGTAGAGGGATTTGGTCTTTGACCATCCCTGTTCGTTGGCCAAGGCTGATTGGACTACTTGAGGATTTGGCAAATCTTTTGGTTTTCCAATCTATGGTTTTGGGAACCAACATGAGCCACAAAGTTGTAAAAGCCATTATTGAAAGCATGAATACTATGGCACTCAACTTGGAGAATGTGAATTAGGGTATTTAGGTGGTGGAGCTAGATGCAAATAAAGATAAAGGTAAAGAAGATTTATCAAGGCCTAGCAAGAGAACGAGGGAAAATTTGAAGAGAAAGGTTTAAAAGCCTCCACAATACCTTCAGGACCTTAAGAAGGTGACATTGAATATGATTTAGCTTGAGGTGGAGGTTAAAGATACTCTAAAGAATCTGGTTTAGTCTCTTATGCTATCTTTCGTGTTTTTTGTTGTCTTTTGGCTACTAGTTTTATGGTCATATTTTGGTAGCTTTTCAGATATGTGTTTGTACTATTCAATTTTAATCTTGGTTTAAGACTAGATGTTAAAGGGTTTTGGGTACCTTCAAAACCTATTTTTATTATAATAAAAAATATTGAATCACTTAAATGCAGACATGTGACAAACTAACACAAACACCGTTGTGTTGAAACAAAAGGTATCTTACTTAAGAAAATATATGCAAATGCAATGCAAAGCAAAAAAGGAAATAGTAAAAAAACAAAATGCAAATTAAAAGGAAGTTAAACTAAAAAACCAATAGGCATAATACTTCTTTAAGTTCATGCTTTTGATTGGTTCAAATAGTGAATCACCTTCCATTGTTTCCAAATTATATGTGCCATTGCCAATGAATTTTGTAACAACATAAGGACCCAACCATTTTGGTTCAAACTTGCCTAGTCATTCTTATTTGATTTTCCTTTAGAACTAGGCCTCCTACCTGAAAGAACCTTTATGTGACTCTCTTTTTATAGCTTCTTCTCAACTTGTTCTAATATCCTTAAAAATGGTTAAGTGTACTTTGTCTCTTTTCATCAATCATATCTAGTTCTTGCAACATGGCCACTATATAATCTTCTTTAGATATAATATGTTTCAAAGATACATGTAGGGATGGCATCTCTTCTTCAATAGGCAAAATTTATTCAAAATAAAAGACCAAAGAGTATGGGGTAGCATCTGTGGTTGTATAAACACCTATTCTGTAAGACCAAAGAGTAGGATTCAATTGGAGATACTAATATTGTCCAACTTCATTTACAACTTTCATAAGGATTTTTAGGATCATCTTGTTAGTTGCTTCGGCTTGGCCATTACTCTATGGTTAGTAAGGATTAGCAAAGCAATGTTGAATATGGAATCACTCACAAAGCTCCTGAATTTACTAATTCTAAAAAGGAAATCCATTATTTGTTATTATACACATTGGAATTCCATATCAACAAATGATATAGTTGAGGAGAAATTTTGATATTTGTTTACTGGTTATGTATGTAAGGGGAATCACCTATACCCATTTAGTGAAATATTCTATGTCTATCAGAATGAATTTATGCCCATTAGAAGAGGTAAGGTTGATCTTCCCTAGAAGGTCAAGTCCCCACTATGAAAAGGGCCATGGTGACGTGATAGGCTAGAGATCCTAAGCAAGTGTGTTGATGAGATCCCTATGTATCTGGCATTGTGTAGACTTCTACACATACTTGTATGCATCTTTTTCTATGGTTGGCCAACAATATCTCGTGTACAGTCATTTCTTTTCTAGGCTAGGGCCATTAGAATGGGCACCACAAATTCCATCATGTACTTCTTTTAAGGCCAACTATGCCTCTTCAGAGTTGATGCATTGAAGGTATGTTCGATCTAAGCTTTTCTGATATAAGGTGTTTGCAATGATTACATACCTAAATGCTTGGCAGATTAGTGTCTTGCATTGATTGTAGGAGAGGTCAAGAGATATGTATTGATCATAAAGATAGGCATGTATTTCCTTGTACCATGGTGAGTTTGGACCAACTATCATGCATACACATTCTGAATTAGGGATCTCATACACTAGTTTCATTAATTGTTCAACTAGGAATTAAAATTTTGCTATATTACTCTGCATATCGAGAAGAGACCCCATAGTTACCATGACATCTACTTCTTTGTTCTAAATTTGAGTAATGTGTTCAAAGACAATGTTATTAATTTTTTTTTGCAATCATCCCCCATCCTCTTATATGGCATCAACTTGTCACTTTAGTGGTGTAGTCATCATTGACCTAGTTGGCTATAAGTTGTAAGTCACCATATACATGTAAATTTGTGATTTAACACTGCATCGTGTGGTGTGGAGTCCTATAATGAGGTCATCATTTTCTGCCATGTTATTTGTGTTAGACAGGTCAATTAACCGGAAGACAACTAAGAGGGGGGAGGGTGGGGGTGAATTAGTTGTCACATATTACCAGAATAATAAGCAATTTACAAATTTAATCCCGGAACCCAAAACATTCATACCAAAATGCTTAAACCAAATACCAGGATAGAAGTTAAACTAATTAAGAATAAACTATAATCATAGAATAAGAGCCATCCACATGACACCAAGATTTATACGTGGAAAACCTGGTAAAGGGAAAAACCATGATGGGAAGCCTACCCACAGTCAAATAATACTTCTGCAGTAAGTATGTGAATTACAATTGAGGGGCCTTCACTTGTAGGAAGGCCAACAGCCTAGAGCACACTACTCATCACAAAAGGAGCCTCACTGACTACATAAAAATCCAGACTACAATCTGGAGAAGTGTTGAACTGCAAAAGATTGCATCTCCTATGCCTGAGTACAGTTCTAGTTAAGCTCAATACTGAAGGACTAAATCCTCTTACATAAACCCAATTCGATCTCCAATGATGGACCAAATCCTCTACCTAAATGATATTACATTATTCGCACATTACATTCCTTGACCATGACCTCTAACATAACCATGATGATCTACAATGAGATCTTACATCTATATATACAGACCCTCGACCATAAAAAATTAATAAACTAATTACACAATTACAAACCATGTTGGCCTCAGACCAAACAAATAATATCCAACACATAAGACATCCCAAAAATACATCAAGAGGTCCAATCCACATGTTACAATAAAGTCGATCCATAACCTAGATCAACCGGGACCCAATATAGGTCCACATGCTACAACAATGATCTCCATCTACCAAGTCTCGAACATGATCACCAACAACATCTTAAAACTCCACCAAAAGCTACACCAACACCACTTATGCAATTCATCAAAGATCTTCATCAAAAGCTCTACTAGTGAAACCCTCACCAGAACTAGAAACTAAGCTTCCAAGCAAGCGGGATAGCATCCGATCACCAGGCCAAAACCAACTGACTGAATATGACCATGAGTATCATGAACAAGCCAATTCCATCACCAAACTATACAGGAGCCTACTCGATCATGCCAAATTGAAATCAACAAGAAACCACTCAACCTACTGGGACCAGAACGGTGTCAGTAAAGCATCCAAATAGCTTGTGTTGGCATCAATGACAAAACATCAATGAAACACATAATAAATTCCACCAAATGGCCAACAATACCCCCCTTTGGCATTGATGGTAACACTAGATGTAAAAAACATCTAAGTACCAAGAAATGTCAAACAAGTGTCCCCCAATGGAAGACAACCAACAATCTCCCGCATATAGCTCTGAATGTCAATATCTCTCCCTTTTACTTTTCTTATTCACATCTCTCCCCATTTGAATTTTTCTTTTTATTTCTTTGTCTTTTTTTTTACATCAATATCACTCCCCCTTTGACATCAGTGCCAAAAATTTGACAAAAAAAATCAAAGAAAAAACATAAACCACTAAATCACAAAGCTGACTACTCCCCTTGAGCAGTAGAATCCCACATCAATGTTGGAATGAATGGTATCTTTGATAGTGCATGCCAAACTAATGCCAAACCACATCAATCAAGTCTCTACCGGAGGGGCAAAAACTCCCAATCTGTCTCTCAGGTACTCAAATGATTCCTTGGGAAAAGGTTTAGTGAAAATATCTCCAATCTGCTCTTCAGTGTTCACATAAACTAGTCTAACTTCATTTGCTTCCACGTTTTCTTTCAAAAAGTTGTTGTTGATAGATATGTGCTTTGTTTTAGAATGAAATACCAGATTCTTTGATAGATCAATAGCAATGGAGTTATCATAGTGAATAACTACCGGTGTATCACAATCCACCTTTTTATCCTTCAACATTTGTGTCATCCATAAGACATGTGTACAATTAGTAGCAACAACAACATAATCAGCTTGAGTAGTAGATAAAGAAGTACATGACTGTTTCTTGCTGATCCATGAAACCAACTTCTTTCCAAGAAAGAAATCTCCACCAGAAGTGCTTTTCCAGTCATCAATATCTCCAGCCCAATCAACATCTGTATATGCATATTAAGTAAAGTTATCATCCTTAGGGTACCACAAGCCATATTTTGATGTACCTTGTAAGTATCTAAAAATCCTTTTCATCACAATCTCATGATTTTCTCTAGGATCACTTTGAAATCTTGAAACAATACAAACAACATTCATAATGTCAGGCCTAGCTTGAGTCAAATAAAGAAGACCTCCAATCATAGATTTTTATCTTGTAGGATTTACTGGTGTAGAAACATCTTTTCTTGTCAGTTTCTCACTTGTAACCATAGGAGTACTTACCGGTTTAAAATCTCCCAACTGAATTTCTTCAACATTTCCTTAGCATATTTAGTTTGACAGATGAAAATACCTTTGTCAGTCTGAGTAATCTGTGAACCTAAGAAAAATTTCATCTCACCAATCATAGACGTCTCAAATTCTTTCTCCATATTCTTAGAAAATTTTATGTATAACTTATCTACACCTCCAAAAATAATGTCATCAATAAATAGTTCAATAATCAATATTTCATCATCAGTGATCTTATAGTATAAATTACTATTAGCACTGCCCTTAGTCAAACCAAGCTTCAAAATATATTTATCCAACCTTGCATACCAAGCTCTAGGTGCTTGTTTCAATCCATATAAAGCTTTCCTTAACCTGCAAACCATATCTATATCATCTGATAGTGAAAAACCATCAAGTTTCTCAATATAAACTTTCTCATCAAGATCCCCATTCAAAAATGCACATTTAACATCCATTTGATAAACCTTGTAGTTTTTATAAGCAGCCTAAGCAAGAAATAATCTTACAACTTCAATCCTAGCTACAGGTGCAAAATTCTCTCCATAATCAATTCCTTCTTTCTGAAATATCCTTTACAAACCAATCTATCCTTATTCCTTACAACTTGACCATCCTTACTCAATTTATTCCTAAAACCCCATTTAGTTCCAATAACATTTATTTTTTTAGGTCGGGGAACCAAGGTTCATGTGTTATTTTTCTCAATCTAATCCAATTCTTCTTCCATAGCTTTCAACCAATATTTATCTTTACATGCCTTAATTACTGATAGTGGTTCAACTTGTGAAATTAAACATACCTCATTAGTTGCCAATCTTCTTCTTGTCATCACTCCATTGCTCTTATCCCTAATGATTTGATCTTCTGAATGATTCGATCTCACATACCTAGGAGTCTTCTAACTTTTTGTTCCTCTTCCCCATTCTTCAGTTATTGTAGAATTATCTGATACTATCAGAGTAACTGGTTCAACACTTTGTTCTGGTAAAGGTGCTACCAGTTCAGATATAATCATTTCTACTATCGGTTCCTTCTCATAAACTCTGATTTGACTTCTGTTTAGCTCATCTAGTATGACATTAGCACTCTCCACAATTCTTTGCAATCTCTTGTTATAACATATATATGTTTTGTTTTCATTAGAATAACCAATAAATATGCCTTCATCACATCTAGGATCAAATTTCCCAATGATATCATCTCTCCTGATATAACATTTAATACCAAAAAATCCAAAATACTTAACTGTAGGTGTATTGCCAAACCATAATTCGTAAGGTGTCTTATCGGTTTCTCCTTTGATATGTACTTTATTGAATGTATAAACTATTGTGCTCACTGCTTCTCTCCAGTAGATATGAGGTAGACTAGCTTCCATCATCATTGTTCTAGTAGCATCCAAGACAGTTTTGTTCTTCCTTTCCACAACTCCATTCTACTAAAGTGTCCAGGGAGTAGAAAATTGTCTTCTTTTACCATGCTTCTCACAAAAGTTATTAAACTCACCAGATGTGAATTCTCCACCATGATCAAACCTCAAACATTTAATCTTCAATCCTATCTCAGTTTCCACTTTAGCCTTAAAGATTTTAAATTTTTCAAATGCTTGATATTTTAGTTTTAGAAAAGTAACCCACATCATTCTAGAATAATCATCAATGATTAGCATGAAATATCTATCACCTTGAAAACTTTTAACTCTAGCAGGGCCACACAAATCAGTATGAATAAGATCAAGAACATCATTTGATTCATCTTGTATACTCCTAAAAGAGGTTCTGACCTATTTACCCATTTGACATTCTTTACATACCGGATTATAGGGATTCATAATCTTAGGTATATCCCTAACTGCAGTTGAACTGATCTTCACAATGCAATCAAAATTGACATGACATAGCCTTTTATGCCATGGCCAACTCTCATCAATCTGTGTAATAAAAAAATTCTTCTCACTGGAGTTCAAATGAAATATATTACCTTTTGTCTGTGTACCGGTTGTAATCTCCAAACTAGATCTATTAATGATTTTGCATTTTCCATCCTTGAACTATAATTGAAATCCCTTATCTACCAATTTCCCTACACTCAAAATATTATGCCTTAAACCTTCAACATAATAAACATTGCCAGTATTGTTCTTACCATCTATGATATAGTTCCTTTTCCTTTGATCATACATGCTTTGTCATCTCTAAATCTAACTAGATCACCATCAAATTCTTGCAAAGATAGAAACTTCCCTTTATCGCCAGTCATATGATGTGAACAACCATTGCCAATTACCCATTCATCCTTGTCTTCAATTTTAGCAGCAAGTACCTTCTCTTCAGGTACATTCTCTTCTAGTGCCAGATCATCTTCTTTGATAGCCAGGAACACCCATTCCTTCCCATTGCCGAAACCACTAGCAGAGTCTTCTGCCAGTTCATCATCAGAGTCAGTAATGCCTTCTTCATCCACTATGTAGCATGATTTGTCTTTGTTTTTCTTGTATTTATACTTGTTCTAATATCCAGAGTTAGGCTTAAATGATCTTCTAACTTTTTCTTCAAATCTTGAATTCCTTTCAAGACATCTAGATGCAAAATGACCAATCTTATTACATGCAAAACATTTAAAAGGTGCTTTTCCTTTATACTTACTTCCTATCAGTCCTTTAGGTACTCTTCTAGTAAATAGTGCTTCAAGTTTCTTAAACTCATAATATTCTCTCTTCATATCTTCCAATTCCTTTGTATATAAATATTTCCAGTCTTTCTTACCGGATGTAGATGTAGATGCATGACAAGCAGGTTCAAACTTCACAACTCCAGAAGGTCCAAATTCTTCAAGCTCAAAAGAAGATAGTTTCCCAACCAAAGTATCTCTATTGATAGATGTATTAGATATTGTTCTCAACTCATTAATAGCAGTAGCCTTCATTTTGTAAGTCGGTGGTAGGGCTCTCAGAATTTTAGAAACAATTTCATCTTTGCTCAGAATTCCACTACAATATTGAATTCCCATAACAATCTCATTTACCCTTTCCATGAATGCAGTAATCCTTTCATCTTCTTCCATCTTCAAGTTTTCATATCTCACCCGGTAACCATCAATTTTAGCAATCTTCATTGTAGGGTCACCTTCATTAAGAGTCTCCAACTTATCCCATATAGCCTTTCGAGATGATTTGTCAGTTAATCCCATTTTTTGTTGATAAAAAAGTGCACACAAGAGGGCTTCTCTTGCTCTATAATCATTCTCAAGCTCCTTGTCCAAGTTTTCCAGAGGAGGATTGCCAAATCTCAAATTATAAGGTGTGACACCCTTCTGTGTGATCTCCCAAATCTCCTTGCCAAGACATCTTAAATGAGTCTCCATCTGAATCTTCCATATTGTGTAATTTATTCCATCAATCCTCAGAATATCCCTTCGAAAGCTAGCTCCAGAAGAATGCTGGTATTATGGATGTGTTGCATTAGCTTTGTCATTGATGTCAACACTTATCCTTTTTTAGATCTTTGGTTATGTTGAATTGGCAAATTGTGTTCACCAGCAAAGTTCAGTGACTTATGCACAGTCGCCGATATATTGTTCACCGACAGGTTATATCGTTCACCGACAGGTTATATTGTTCACCGACATTGAGGATGACTTGTTATCATCTGGAGATCACTTGGTTATGTCAAAGACATGGTTTGCATACTTGTTTTTTGTATTTTAGTTAATGGTCTAATTGGGTTGACATATTTTCTATTATTGATAAATTGGTCTAGGTTATGGATCGGTATGCATTATCTATTCCAGATCAGCACACACACGTTATGGAGATGATTTATTGATTGGATATTATTGTAAATATATTGAGCCAACATGATGCATCACATCTTAACTTGTTTGTAATTGATTTTATTGTAATATTAGTAGGGAGCCGACCTACACATTTGGTCTTAGGTTTTGGTATATATGTAAGATCTTAATTGATAAGATATGTAAGGTTATGGTATTGTAACATGGTATGTGCGAATATTGAAGATCATATGAGCAGACCATAGAGAAGGTTCAAGGAAGGTTTTAAGGTGATTAATATATCTTAACCGGTACTGAATCCAGCATTGGAGATGCTATTTTGAGCAATACATTATTCTAGGATTTAACTATCATACTGTAGTCATTACGACTCCCATTTGAGTAGTGTGCTCTAGGCGGTTGGCCTTTCTGCATGTGCATACCCCATTTGTATACACATACTATCTGTAGTAGTATCATCTAATTGTGGATAAGGTTTTCCATCGTGGTTTTTCCCCTTACAGGGTTTCCACGTTAAAATACTCATGTTATGTGTTGTGGATGTTGTTTATGTTTTTGTTTCATGCATTAAGTTTCCCCAGTATTGGTATTAATCATTAATCTGTCAACCGACATTAAGTTTGGTTTACCAGTATTAAGTATCAACTTTGATTAAGTTGTATTTGGGTTGAAATTCATAGTCAACTGATTCACCCCCCCCTCAATTGCCTTCTAGGTCCTAACAATTGGTATTAGAGCTTAGTCCTCTTTTTGCAAAAACCTAACAGCTTGAGGAGATCCTATGGCAACAAACATTTTCAGAAATGACAATCTGAAACTTGATGGAGCCAACTATGGTATATGGAAGATCAGAATGGAGACACATCTAAATTGCATTGGAAGAGACATATGGGAAGTTACAAAGAATTTCTATGTTGGTCCTACATCGAATCAACCTAATCCACCAACATTGGGTAAAGATCAAGAAAATGATTGCAAAGCAAGAGAAGCACTTTTAACTCAATAAAATCAATAAAATGTGTAGGTTAGCTCCCTAAGAATATTACAATAAAATCAATTACAAACAAGTTAAGATGTGATGCATCATGTCGGCTCAATACATTTACAACAATATCCAATTAATAAATGATCTCCATAACGTGTCATGCTGACCTAGAATACATAATGCATACCGGTCCATAACCTAGACCAATTTGTCAGTAACAACAAATATGTCAACCCAATTAGACCATTAACCAAAATACCAGAACCAAGTATCCAAACCATGTCTTTGACATAACCAAGTGATCTCTAGATGATAACAAGTCATCCTCAGTGCCGGTGAACAATATAACCTGTCAGTGAATGATATAACCTGTCATTGAACAATATACCAATGACTGTGCATAAGTCACTGAACTTTACCGATGAACACAATGTGTCGGTATAACATAACCAAATATCTCCAGAAGGATAAGTATTGACATCAATGACAAAACTAATGCAACACATCCATAATACCAACAATCTCCCCCTTTGGCATTGATGGGAACACAAGATGAAAAAACATCTAAGTGCCAAAATAGAATGCCAAAAACCAAAAACCAACAATCTCCAGAATAGATCAATACCAGAAATATATCTCTCCCTCAATGAATCTCTCCCCCAATGATAATGTTTCCTAAATACAAAGTTTTTCCATAGATATCTCTCCCCCTTTGACATCAAATGCCAAAGAAATACAAATATCAGAACATGATGAGCAAGGTACAAGATGAAATCAATAAACTTGCAGACAATTTTGTTAACTCACCTGATACTTAATTAGTTTTTGAGCAAAGGATAACAAGTTTTGAGGAAGAATTACTTAAGTTAGAAAGAGAAAAGGGGAGAATACTAAAAAAAGGCAAAGCATTTGAGACTAAGACTGTGTCCAAGATTGGACTATCTAGCATAATTACAGAAGGAAATATCTGAGGCACTAGTATAGGGATAGAGAACACCGACAGAGCATATGTAGCACCTCACCGGTACAGTTCAAAGAACAGAGACAGCAATAAAGGACAGCAAGAAGTTTGTGGAAAGTATAAACTTGATTTTGGGAGATCTTTTTCAAATTGTAACCACCCAGTTACAAGGTTGAGTAAGACTACAACTCTACTAACATCTTGGCAACCTTTGTCATTGATGCCAAAGGGGGAGTAGTAGTATGAGAAAATAACCGGCAGAAGACTTATCTGCTCAGGGGGAGCTCTTATATTTTTGGAAACATTTTTTTGGATTACAAGTTTTGGATACACTTTTGAATTTTCTCATGAGTGTTGCCATCAATGCCAAAGGGGGAGATTGTTGGCATATGCACACTCTAATGAGACATTGTAGGTGGTTGAAGGTTTTTTCATTGATGGCAGCCTTACAATCCTATGGCACTGACAGAAAAAGGAAGCATACCAGCACAGAGGCCGACATGATTTTTATTATATTATATTTTGTTTATTATTGTAAAATCTTTGTAAGCCAACTTGGCATCATTGTAAAATGACTCTTATATAAGAGAGATCATTATAGAACATTTGTAAGTAAGTGAGAAGATTATATTTAGGTGAAATAAGACAGACCTATTATGTGAATTATAGGTTAAGGGTTTATGTAAGAAGCAAAGTAGAAACTGGTACTGGATTTGGCATTATAGATGCTATTATGAAGCAGTACAAGATACTGGATTTATATAATCCATCATCGTAGGTCAGTGAGACTTCCCATTGAGTAGTGAGCTTTAGGCAGTTGGCCTTCCTGCATGTGCAGGCCCCTCTTGTAGTAGTAATATTCTCTTATTGGCCAGTAAGTGAATATTGTAGGTCACAAATCCCACTGAGGCTTTTCCCACACCGGGTTTCCTCATTAAATCATTATGTTATGGTGTGTTTTTTATGTGGTTGCTTTTAATTATGTTTATTGCATTATTTCTTGCATACTGGTACACTGTTATAATATGTTCTACATGTTTTAAGTTAAGAAATTCAATTCAATGGTTAGATACTGATTCACCCCCCCCTCTCAGTATCTATGGGAATCCTAACATATGTAAGATCTCAATTGATGAGTTATGTAAGGAGATGGTATATGGTATGTAAGGTTATGGTATTATAACATGGTATGTATGAATATTGAAGATCATATGAGCAGATCATAGAGAAGGTTCAAGGAAGGTTTGAAGGTGATTATCAGAGCTTAACCGGTACTGAATCCAGCATTGGAGATTCTATTTTCAGGAGTAAATTATTCTAGGATTTAACTACCCTACTGTAGTCATTACGACTCCCATTTGAGCATTGTGCTTTAGGTGGTTGGCCTTTCTGCATGTGCAGACCCCATTTGTATACACATACCATCTGCAGTAGTATCATCTGATTGTGGGTAAGGTTTCCCACCATGGTTTTTCCCCTTACAGGGTTTCCATGTTAAAATCTCTATGTTATGTGTTGTGGATGTTGTTTCTCTTTCTGTTTCATGCATTAAGTTTCACCGATATTGATATTAACTGTTAATCTGTCAACCGACATTAAGTTTGGTTTACTAGTATTAAGTATCAAGTTTGATTAAGTTGTATTTGGATTTATTAATAAATGTTCATATTTAATTCTGGTCACAATTATTTATTTCTTGGAAAGGAGGGATTATTTTGAAATATAAAATTAACATTTGAGGGAGTTGCTCCTCTTTGAAAGCAGAGGAAAATCATCCTTCTCCGTGATGGTTTATCCAATGTTGCAATTTTTTGTTGCTGTCCATTGGGCAAATTGGTAAAGAAAGCACAGTGACAAATTCATTTGCTTTACTCGTCTTTAGTTTTGCTTGTCCCCACGGCTTTGTTTTATGATAGAGGTGAGCACTCATGTTAGAAAGTTCTTGTTGAACTTGAACCTTTGAATCATTTTGGTTCAAGGTTCAAGGTTCATCATGCGTTAGTCCTGTCTTGCTTGTTCCCTACTTTAAGACCATTGAGGCTGTTGTGTATTACAATTGTTTTCTTTCTTGTTGAACCTGAATCGTTGAACCTTTTCAAACTCAAAGTTCAAGGTTCAAGGTTCACAGTTCACCAGGTTTAGTGAGGTTCACCAGGTTCAAACAGTTCAGTAGGTTCATTCAATTCAATCATGTTCAAAGGTTTATTTCAAAGGTTCAGTTCAAAGATCAACTTCAACAAGGTACAATTGGTTCAGGCAGGCTCATATCTACAAATTGTGGCTATTCATGTGAAGATCTTTTGTTACAGCATGTGAAGAAACGTTGCGTTTCCACATCCTTTTATAAGAAGCAATGATAAATTATTGTAATCTTCAATGAGGAAATTAAAGTAATATGGTTTCAATTCTGAATGAATAATTGTTAATGGAAACCATTGAAGAACACTTGATAAATGTTGGAGTTTGGACAGCAAGTTTGATTGTTCTGATAGTTTTATATACCTCCACTCAGACATCAATAACTTTTGCCTCGGACATAATTTGCTTGATTACTCTAGTCAAGTTGTGCTAAATTAGGAATGCAACAACATATCCAAAAATTGGCAAGATCCAACGCTGGGGTAAAAAGTTATGCCCCCTGCAGCGAGACCCAATTTGACTGTCATAAAAACATCCGCCCAACATCAAATTTTAATTATTATTTTGGACTAATGTTTTCATATCCCACCTATCCAAATATGCCAAAATGACATTTATAAACTATTGAATGTAAAGTTTATAAAGACTTAATTTTATAAAGAGGATGGGTGGAGAAAGTAAAAAGGAAAGGTAATGTAAAAAACGGTGGAACCGGTTACATTTCAAGAATCAATTATAGAAGGAACAGAGGTTATGACAAAATGATTTATGGGAGAAATAGATTGGGGGGATGGGGCCAAGGAAAAAAAGGAGAGATTGTCTATAGGATTGAATGGTCTTTGAGCCATTTTTTTGGTATTTGTAAAAAGAAGAGAACTTATGTTAAATCTTTGAGTTTAAGTATGTTTTCTTTGATTGGAGATGATCTTTGAGTTGTCCCAATCATTTTAGATACTGTCCTGTTCATTTGAAATGCGTATGTGTTTGTCAAAATCTTTGAATTTTAATTACTCATATATCCGAAATGAAATGTCAATCTTTCTTTTGTTTCCTTGAAGTTGGAAGATTAGACAACTTGCCTTTGTGCCTTTCATTTAGTTTTCTTTAAACCCATTAAATCTGCAATCACATTCATCTCATGTTAATGGATGAATGTTAGTTTACCTTCTTTGTCTTCAGGTTAAAGGCATAGCAAGTTATTTGATTCTTTGCAAATCATTCGAAGGTAGCTGCGCCTTGGAAAATAAGCAGAGAGCACTTGTATATAATTGTGGCAAGTGACTCAACTGTTGTATTGCAAGTTTGTCTTTCAGCCTTGGGTGTTTAGGAGTCATTTTGTGTAGGCGTTTTGAGAAGACAAATATATTCACTAATAGGATTGAAATTCATAGTCAACTGATTCACCCCCCCTCTTACTTGCCTTCCGGGTCCTAACAAAGAACTGGATGAACTTGAACTATTAGTCGCCATAGGATCTTCCTCAAGCGGTTAATCTTTCTACAGAGAGGACCAAAGCTCTGATACCAATTGTTAGATAGTTCAAATAACCGGAAGATAACTGAGAGGGGGTGGGGGGTGAATCAGTTGTCATAGATTACCAAAACAATTAACAATTTAAAAGTTTAATACTGGAACCCAAAACATTACTACTGGAATGCTTAAACCAAATACAAGAATAGAAGTTAACCTAATTAAGCATAAACTATAATCACAGAATAAGAGCCATCCACATGACACCAAGATTTATATGTGGAAAACTCGGTAAAGGGAAAAACCACGATGGGAAGCCTACCCACAGTCAGATAATACTTTTGTAGTGCCCCTACCCTAGTCAGCTTTGTAAAACTAGTTTGACCTTGGTTGACTTTTTATGTGGCATTCTTGGATGGTTGATTTATCGTGATGTAATGTTGTAGTGAGATATTATGATTATTGTGCATACCTGTTAATGTGCTTTCACATCAATTCTTATGTAATTTTAATTGTTTCCCCGATTCTTGTTATTGATCTCGAGCTAACACCTTCATTAAATATATGTGTGTGTGTGTGTGTGTGTGTGTGTGTGTGTGTGCTTGTGTGACTCTTGGTTGCAAGAGATTGTAGGCACAATACCGCCGTGGTGCGAGGTTCATCTTCACCTGGATTCGTAGGGTTGAGTATACCTCTTTCGCCCTTAAAATTTGGGTTAGGTGGTCATAAGACCCTCATTTTACCCTAGTCATGCTCAAGTGAGCATCACTTGTGGTTCGTCAGTTTCCCTTTTTATTTGGGTTTGCGAGTCATGTATTTGGTTGGCTTTCTTGGTTTGCGTGCCTTGTGTGTGGTAAAAATTAGTATTTTGTCCTAAGCATTTAATTTGATTTAATGTGTTCATTTATGTATTAGTAATTGAGGAATTTAAATAAATAGGTTCTTTTATGTGATTAATCATTAATTAAAAAGCTCGCTCTATATATGTTGTAGCAAGTTTAATTTAATGGTTAATTTAAAATCGTGAATTTATTTAGTTTATGCATTTTGAAAAGGGAAGATTTAAAGTTATTAAAATAAAAATAATTTAATCCCTTTTTGCTTTTTGAAATAGAAAGGTTAATTTTAATTATTTAAGAAAATCAATTTTAATTAGAAAAGCAAGTTTAATTTATATATATATTTGATAGAGTGTGAAAGATTGATTTTGGGAATTTAATTTAATTAAAATATTTTACCCTCATCAAAATTCCGAAATATAAATTTTAGCTTTGTTAATATTGAGAAAATTTAAAATTAAATAAGAGAGAAGCATTTTAATTTTAATTAGAAAAGCAAGTTAGATTATTTGAGTAGCTGAAAAGAATGATTTTTCATTTCTTTTATTTAAAAAGTGTTTAAATTCGAAATTAAGAGATTAGATCAAATTTTATTCCATTTAACCTAGGTTGGAAAATATTTTTGGGGTTGTTGATTTTTTGGGGGAAAAATATTTTTGAATGGAGGAAATTGGGGATTTTGAAGAAAATGAAGGATTTATAAAGCTGCAGGTTGGGCTCTTCTTCAAAATCTTGCCAGGAATGCTAAAAGAGGTAGGATTCATGTTTACCTTTTTATTTTGTTGTTAAAATAAAAACAAAATTGTGTTTGGTTGTTCTTCATGAAATTCTGGTTTAAAAATCCATGAATATTCTCAGATTTAAGTTGTAGTTTTGAGAATATTGGTTGTTTTGGGTCAGGATTGTTTAAATGGAGTGGATAAATGGGAGTAAATGCATCTTAGGTAGCCAAATATGTTTTGTAGCTGAGCAAAGCTTGCCTACTTAAAGTTATTGGGTATTTGGAAAAATCATGATCTTGCTAGGAAAATTTCCCATATTGTTGTTTTTGGAACATTCTGGAAAATACATTTTAGTCTTTGTAAGGGACTCTGAATGAAAGAAATTGGGGTTTTAGTCTATTTTTATTTTATTTTATTTCTTGGGGTTATGGATTTGATTTAAAAATCAATGATAAAATAAATAAAAAATTGAAATTTAGATTTTAATTTGGGGGTAGGGTTTGGCGAGCGGAGGAGCCCAGGCTCGACTCACGTCGCCTCCCTTTCCCCTCCTCCTCACAAGGGGCTGCAGGGAGCGGTGGCTGCAGTGAGCGGTGCCCGTAGTGGCCGCAAGGAGCTGCGGGGAGCTTCCCACCTCTCCCGTGATGGGAGGTGGGCCCCGCAGTGGTCTCCCCATTAATTTTATTTAAAGTTTTTTTTTTTAAAAATAAAACTTATTTTATGCAAAGTTTATTTAAATAGTTTTTTATATTTATTTAGTATTAAATATTATTAATATATATTTTATTAATGAGGATTAATAAATACATATTAATTAATATTTAATTCAAAATCTATGAATTATTAAATTATTATTAATATATATTTTATTAATGAGATTAATATATATATATATATATATATATATTAAATAATATTTAATTGAAATCATGTAATATTAAATTATTAATTGTTTATATTTTATTATCTAGGGGTTAATAAATATATAATGATTAATATTTAATTTGGGTATTTGTTTTAATGAGGGAATACTTTTTGGGAATAGATAGAATAATATTTTTATTGGGAATTTTTGAAATAAAATATATTTATTATTTTGGTGATGTTTAAAATAATATATTAACCAAGAATATATTATTTTTGGATTTGAATGTTATAGGTCATCTAGGAAATTTACAAGTGGAATACTAAAGTATATGAGTAATTGGAAAATGAAATGTTTATCATTGGATCTTTTTTTGAAAACTTAAATGATATGCTAATAGAATTAACGATAATTTAATAATGTATCGATTGGAAATTTGGTAAGTTAATGATACCTTCATTTGATAAAATAAATGGGGAAGTTATATTCTTCCTTGGTATTGTGAAATAGACAAATGGTAATATTGCAAGTATAGTATTGTATCCACCTTGTAATGGTGATTTTTCTATTAATGTATTGTTGAAAACTTAGATCATTTAGAAAACTTGATCAACCTTTATTGTTTAAACCAATAGAAAAAAAAGGTTGCCTCTATCGGTTAATGCCTATGCAAGTTTAATTTTTGTATTCACTTTTGTTTAAAGTAACGGCAAGACTTGATATGTTTGTTTGGACCCTATCATCTAATTGATTTGTGGTTGGCCATAGTTGGTCAGGCCCCTAGTTAGAGTACCTTCAGATAAGGGACCTTTGTAATTGCTTTTTATATGTTCAGTTGGATCCGTTTCTATGTAGGGACCATTTATGTTTTTACTGACCAATGTGGTCATTTGTATATTGGTTATGTTCGCCTAAATGGCAGGATTGTAAATGATGTGAACCTTATGTACCTTTAACTTATTTAATTACTAGAGGTGTCTTGCCATTGAGCAAACCCAGAGATGTAGCCCTCTAGGGGTGAACTCTGAGATCATTTTGGTGTTATGTGATGCTTTTTTTCTTATGTTTCATGGTTAGTGCTAGCATGTATGGATGGCATTTTGATAGAATGTATAAGTGGATTGGATGAGATTTATCATAATGCATGTATGCAGTTGTCTCTTAAATGCAATAAATTGGATCATGGAGGAATGTGTTCTATTAATTTTAATGAAAATAAGTATGCATGTAAAGACCCCATCAGTTATGATGAAATTATAGTGCATTTTGGAACAAGATGCATGGCATGGGTTTAATGTATAATTGAACGTAATGAATGGATAACAATTATTGGAAGAACTCATCATATTACCTAAATTGTAATTCTAATGGATGAACTTCATTTGGTTACCTACATTTTAAACCTTGATAAATGAACTCCATCATAATAGCTAAATTTTAACTAAAATGGATGAACTCATTTAGTTATTTACATGTTAATCTTAATAAATGAATTTTATCATATTAGCTATATTTTAACTGTAATGGAAGATCTCATCGTGTTACCTAATTAAACTCTAATGGATGAACTTTATTAAGTTATCTATATTTTAACCCTAATGGATGAACTTCAATATGTTATTTACATTTTAACCTTAATAAATGAACTTCATCATATTAGCTTAAATGGATGAACTTATTTGGTTATTTACATTTTAACCTTAATAAATGAACTTCATCATATTAGCTATATTCTAACTATGATGGAAAAACTCAATTGGTTATTTACATGTTAACCTTAATAAATGAACTTCATCATATTAGCTATTTTGTATCTAAAATGGATGGACTCATCAAGTTAACTATATTTTAACCTTAATGGATGAATCCATATGTTATCTATGTTTTCACTTCTATGGGTAAATTTCCTCATGTTAGACTCATCTTCAACCATAATGGATGAGCGCATCCTATTATCTATTATTTTAATTCACTGAACACATTATATCCATGTTTTGAGTAATAACATGTAATTAAGATAACATGCTTAATTGGATCAAATGTCACGAGTTGAGTTAGGTGTTAAGTTACGTAATCACATTGGGAAAGTCCTTAGGTTTGTTTAGTCTTCCATCATGTTATTGAAGCTTTAGATAACTCAATGTATCTTAATGTTGTGTATTATTAAAAAAAAAATTTGCACTCCATTTGTGTGTTTTAGCTTTATCCCTTTGGGGTTTCCTGGCGGGGCATTACAACTTTTGCAATAAGTATGTGAATTACAATTGAGGGGCCTGCACTTGTAGGAAGGCCAATAGCCTAGAGCACACTGCTCATCATAAAAGGAGCCTCACTAACTACCTAAAAATCCAGACTACAATCCGAAGAAGTGTTGAACTGCAAACGATAGCATCTCTTATGCCTGAGTACAGTTCTAGTTAAGATCAATACCAGAGGACTAAATCCTCTTACATAAACCCAATTTGATCTCCAATGATGGACCAAATCCTCTACCTGAATGAAATTACATTATTCGCACATTACATTCCTTGACCATGACCTCTAACATAACCATGATGATCTATAATGAGGTCTTACATCTTTATATACAAACCGTTGACCATAAACAATTAGGTCATCCACCAGATAGTAAACCAATTACATAATTACAAACCATGTGAGCCTTAGACCAAATAAATAATATCCAAGACATAAGACATCTTGAAAATACATCGAGAGGTCCAATCCATACATTACATTAAAGCCAGTCCATAACCTAGATCAACTAGGACCCAATATAGGTCCACATGCTACAACAATGATATCCATCCGCCAAGTCTCAAACATGATCACCAACAACATCTTGAAACTTCACTAGCAGATGCACCAACACCGCTTATGTAATTCATCAAAGATCTTCATCAAAAACTCTGTCGATGAAACCCTCGACAAAACCAAAAACTAAGCTTCTAATAAAGCAGGCTAGCATCCGATCACCAAACCAAAACCAACTGATGGAATATGAGCATGAGTATCATGAATAAGCCATTTCTATCACCAAACTATACTGGAGCCTACCGAATCATGTTGGATCAAAATCAACCAGAAACCACTCAACCTATCGAGACCAGAAGCATGTCGGTAAAGCATCCAAACAACTAGTGTTGGCATCAATGACAAAACATCAATGCAACACATAATCAATTCCACCAAATGGCCAACAATTTGTGCATGGGAAATTGATTCTGTATGACTTATGAATACATATTTACATTTTGTCGCACCTGGTGGACACTTGTCCCTTTTGTATTTAACATCTTTTGTTGCAGATTTTGTGTTTTGAAGTTGCAGATCTAACATTTCCGACAAGCTTTTGATATTTTCGCGTCTGCGTGCTTTCGGATCGCATTTTTGGTTTTTTGTCGCATTTGTGACATCTAGAATCATGTCTGCACCCTCGACAGTACTTTTTTTTTTTTTTTGCAGATTCTGGGAAATGCGTCTGTGTTCCCTAGTCGCATCTGTGAAGTCTTTAGGTGCGTCTCCGTCCAGGAGCCACGTCTGTGTCAGATCTAAGTGCGTCTATGAAGTTATATAGCGTTTGTGTTTTTTATAACCGCATCTGTGTGAGGTTGTTACATTTTGGGTTCCTTTGATTCGGTTTTTTGTCATTTGAGTTTTCAGATCTGGTTTATTTTGAGCTAACATCTTCAGATCTAGCTAACGAAATTGGTGCAGCTTGTTTTGAAAGCAAAATCATTTTATTGAAGGCCCCTATTTTACAAAGACTTTTGGATCTAAAATATACCTAACTTGTGCGCTTGCAGGAAGGGGTGATCATTTGAAACAATCCAAACTACTAATAGATCTTTGTTGCAAGACCTTGGCAAGGGTTTTTGATTTTTATTGTGTGCCTTATTTTCATAGACTAGCAAACACTTCAATTGGTGCACTAAAAGAACCATTTTCTTTTGTGTCTTGAGCAATAGGCTCTTTTTGTTTAATCTCTAGAGGGCCTATCTCCCCGTGTGGTCATTAGGACTACTAGTGAGGAGAGAATGACCCAAGTGGTAGCAAGGAAAACCCACCTCTTCTGATCCACTATACACAAATATATTCATGGTGAAAACTATGGATAACGTGTGTTGATTAGTTCATACCGACACTATGTCTCCCCATAAACCTGTTTGATCAAATTTATTTGATCATTTGTAGGGCGTAACCCCTACTGGCTAGGAGCCTTCTATATTTACAGAGCTAAAAGTGCCACATGTATGGCCACACGAACAGATGCCCTTACTAGCACCTTTTTTTTTTAGAAGCCAAAATCCTTCTAGTTGTTGGGGCAAGAGGTTGGACCTCTGGTAGCGGCCCACACACATACGGTTCTTAGTAGAGATACAAAGTTCACCACAAGGAGTTTTCATGGGGACTGATGCTTGGCTGCCCTGGGAAGTGAGTGCCAAGGGTGGAGCCAGTGGGGTCAAGCATCTAATTATCCGTTCTGAATAGCGTAGCCTGGGGGGAAACTCCATGTGGGATTAACAACTATTGTCTTGGCTAGTCATAAGAATTGTGCTTGACGTATTTTAAAAAATCAAACATTCAAGACCAAACACCAAAACATTGTGTCTTTTGTGTCTTCAATTGTATGCAAAACAATTTTACATCAAACAACACACTTTTCTTTGAGTCATTTTGAGTCTAAACACTTGCAAACATTGAGTCCTCATTAACACTGTGTTCTCTTGTCACGAAAAATAGTCAAACATTCAGATTTGGTCACAACAAAACAACTTCATAGAATGGAAAAATTGCACAAAGTTTGCAGAAACACATCTATGTCTGACAAAACCACGTCTGTGTCATCTAAACGCATCTATGAAGGGAAAAAATGCATCTGTGTCTTTTGAGCAACATTGCATTTACAACATCTTGGAAATGCATCTGTGTCTGACAGAACCATGTCTGTTTCATTTAAGTGCATCTATGTGTAATAGAATAGTGTTTGTGTCCTTTAAGCATGTCTGTGAAGTATACAAGCATGTCTGTGTTCAGGATTGAAAACTTTCATAATTCAGCAAACAAGGAACAGTCAGTTTCAGACTTATTGAGCTTCCTAGGTATCTCTCTGGGTTTTCATCTAGAATTAAACCTATCTTTAGGTCTCAAATAGTCCATCATTGCTTTACACCTTACATTACATCCACATTTGTCTAAACTTGAGTCAAAAGGTCACTTGCTTGTCCTCATCATACTTTGTCAACACATTACATACAACAACATTTTGCTAAGTGGTCCCTCATCAAGGTCTATCACCTTTGGGTCTCATTTGGTCTTACTTAGAGTCAAGGTCAACTTACCTCATCAAGAGAAACTATCGTATCTTTGGAAGCCACACCTACTCTACTACATACATACTTGGTCTTACACTTTGGATATTGTAAGTAAACCTCAAATTCATTTACATTCCATCCAACTCTTGGTCTTCCATACTCTTTCCATTTTCATCTAGTCTCATGCATCTTGGTCAAGACCTAGTTCATGGTTGAAACCCATTCCCAAAAATATAGGAGAGAAGCTAAAGAGGCTCAAGAGTCCGCAAACATGAGTTTCTATGAGTTTGACAATGATATCTTTTTCAATTCTGATCATACTACATTACTTGACATGGATGCCTATAGAAACATTCTAAATGTTGAGCAAATGGACACTACAAACAACAATGATAAACACAATGAAAATATGGACAACTTTTCAGTACATTCAGCAGAAGTGGAAGACACCATTATGGATCCCCATTTCAATAGATTGGTTGAGGAAATAATGAAGAGAGATAGACAATATTTCTTACAAGTGATGGCACATAGTGGAGCCAAGATCCCTCATGATTTTGACATGTCTCAAATAATGGAAAATTGACCTTTGCAACAATCTCACTCCAACATGGATCAAAGGAGGCCTAATAGTGGAGGCAATAGAGGACCACATACGGTGCCTGAATCACCATCATATTTGTCTCAAAAACCTGAGGTCCCATACACACATGGTCAAGCATATGATACTCATCTTCATAGACCATTATGGAAGTCTTATGTAGAAAAATATGCTCAATCACATACCAATTCTAAGGATCAACCACCAAAGCAATTGGATATTCAAAGGCATGCTCAAAATTTGGATGCAAGGAAACCCGACATCAAATTTGGGGGCAACACACTAAAACAAACTCATGACATGCCTATAGAGTATGGTATACATGGCCAAAGAAGATATTACATTCCTCATCATGACTCTATACCAAGTGGTTCATATACGCAACATCATTATAGACCTCCTCCATATGAGCATGTGTATGATCAATACCATCCATATATGCAACATGCTCCTCCACCTAGTGGTTCAGGCATGGGGTACGGTCCAAGAAGTCGATCTCCACCTAAGAACAATTTATAGCAGCAAATCAAGGACTTACAAAAGAAAACGGAGGACATAAATGCATCGAAGCCAACTTACACAATGAGAGACATATGTCCCTATCCATTTGACAAAAGCATTCCAATGCCTCCATTTCCTACACACTTTGTGACACCTAAGTTTGATAAGTATAGAGGAAAAGGGATCCTAAGGCACATATAAGACAGTTTTTCACAGCTTGCATTGAAGTAGCAGCAGAAGAGACATATTTGATGAGATTATTCCCACAAAGCTTAGGAGATCAAGCTATGGAATGGTTCTCCCAACTTCCACCTAGAATTAAATCATGGGGTGACTTAGCAGAGGTTTTTATCCAAAATTTCTCATACAACATAGAGACAAACATATCAGTCACCACTTTGTGCAACACCAAGCAAAAGGATGGAGAATCTTTTTCATCATTTTTACAAAGATGAGGAATCTAGCCAGCAGATGCTCTTGTGAGATTCCACAAAAACAAATGGTGGAGATGTTCACCCAAAATGTTAACAAAGACATTGGTTATGACCTAAGAAAATCTTGTTTGTCCACCTTCAAAGACATCATTGAAAAAGGCTTAGCAACAGAGAAGGTCCTAATTGAACAAGGAGTCATTAAGATATTCAAAGAAAACAAAGATGACTTTAAAGGAAAAGATAAGCCAAGATTTTGGAATAAAAACAAGAACATAGTCAATGATGGTGTTGTTGATGCCAATACAGTGCGACCCAAAATCATTTTTTCTGGATCAAGCTCTACAAACAATTAGGTGAATACTCAAACAACTTCCAAGTCATGAAGGAAGTACACTCCATTGGGAGAACCACTTGAGTTCGTTTTCAAAAAGCTAGTGGCAAATAAGATAATCACAATTCTAGATTTTCCTCCATATGAGCCAAAGGTTAAACCAAATTGGTGGAATGATGATGAGTATTGTGAATTTTATAAGAGCAAGGATCATAAGATAGGTAATTATCATTGACTAAAGAACATCATACAAGATCTCATTGATAGAGGTGACATTGAGATTGAAGGACACTCATCAAATCAAGAACATGAAATGTTTAAGGAACCATTCCCAAAGCATGACAAGGGAAAAGCTATAGCCATAGATGACCAAACCAACTATACCAGAGCATCCTATAACTATGATTCAACTATCAATCACATTTCGATGGACAATTATGTCTCTACCATTATCATCAAGGACAAAACGCCTGAGAATTCTACCCAAAGACCCAAGATTGTCCTAAAAGGCATTGGATCTTCTTCCGAACCTACCTCTGAATGTAATGTTACAACTCATTGAGGCAAATTCACTTTGCAAGGTGCTCCAGCTAAAAACACTACTTCCTCATCAACGAAGCCTGAGTATGACCTTATAGAATAGTTGGGGAAGACACCTGCACTTATTTCCATTCTTGAGATTTTATGCATATCCCCTGCACATAAAGCCATTCTTGACAAAATCTTGAGAGACACTGTTGTCCCTACTGATCTGAACGTGGACCAGTTTCAAGCCATGGTGGGATACCTTTCCATTCCACACTCCCTTACATTCACAGAAGCTGATGATGCCTCTGTAAGTCAGCCACATAATGCACCATTACACATTGAAGCCTTCATACACAAACATCAAATAAAATGAGTCCTGATAATGGAGGAGCAGGTCTAAACATTTGTACATTGAGCACTATTAAACAATTGGGATATTCTCATAAAGCTGTGAATTCTACAAACAAAATTACCATCAAGGCATATGATGATGAAGAGAATTCATCTAAAGGCACAGTCACCTTGCCTCTCAGAGTTGGGCCAATTACAAAAGATGTGGTTTGTCAAGTCCTAGACCTGGATCTCACATACAATATATTACTAGGACATCCTTGGATTCATGAAATGAGGGCAGTCCCATCTACATATCACCAATGCATTAAGTTTCCTCACAATGGAGTTGAGATAACAGTTAATGGTGATCCTAATCCATTCATATACTACAATAACTTGAGACCAAAAACTGAGATGATCATTCCAAGTAATAGGGAAGTTGTCCCTTCTTCTGCGTACATTGATCCTGAATCATTAAAACCTTCAACCTCAAATTAAGGTGAGCTTAAAGGGAAATTTCAGGACAAGGGCATGGGTGAATACACTTTGAATCAAATCATGTGCTTACAACAAGTTATGAGTTCACCAAAAGAATATGGAAGACCACATCCTAATAAGTAGGTATCTATCATTATACTCAAATGGGACCCTACTATCTTTCAAAGAAGGGGTGAAGTGGAAGAAGAAGACTTATGCAAAATGCTTTACAAGGACCCTGAAAATGGTACACAAGATCACATTAACATACCATGTGAAAAATATGGCAAAGGGTTCAAGATCCTACAAAAATTTGGGTATGATGGCAAAAGCCCTCTTGGCTTAAGAAAGGAAGGCATCATTGAAATTTTACAACCTGAATTGACATTCAAAAGGGAGTGCTCAAAAGGACTTGGTTTCATGACTTCCAAGATCCACACTCAAAAGATAGGAGAAGCATTAGAAATCAAAGCTGCCAAAATTGAACAAGAAAATCACTATTCCACAGACTCCAATGAATGGGAATGGGGTTCAGACAAATCTGCCAGTAACTATGAGCTCACTGAGACATTCAGAGAACCAGGTGAACCCACAAAAGAAGAGGAATTTTATAGAAAATTCAAAGTTGGTCAAGAAACAACCCCAGAGGATCCCATACAGTCCTTACCTCTAGGTTCTAGGTTGAAATCACATAGAATGAGAACACCTGTCCCAGAATGTGCTACTAGTGATGATAATTTGGATTCATTCATGATCGAGGCAAATGAGGAGAGTGCCAATGATGACCGCGATAACTACCTTGACATACTTGAGTATAACTTCATTTTCACTCTTAGCCCTGCTAACTTTGAAGACATCAAAGGCCTTCCCCTTGTTCACCACCAACTTATTGACTGGGACCATGAAGGACCTGCATAGTTTGACACATTCCAAAATGATGAAGCTTTTATTGATTATCTAGGCATACGAGATGATCTTCCCCCTAGGGACCATAAAGCAGGATACACTATAGAACTCAACAGCGTGGCATATTTTGGTGAGGGTGTCAGGCCTTCTAGTCGCAAATACATACAAATAAAAACAAATCAAGGGTCTTATGGTGAAAACCATGTTGTGGCACTGTCTGACCCCAAAAAAGTAAAAATAAAGGATGTATCTGAGGGCAAAAACCTCTCTGAGGCACTCGAAGATGGAAGGCTTGACATTTTTCTAGCATCATATGAGGAAAGGTCATCCATGTTGGTAGAGGAGACCATCAAAACAAACATTGGTACAGAAGAAAGTCCACATAACATATTCCTAGCACAGTCTTTGACAAAGACAAAAAGATCAAAGTTCATAAGTTTCTAAACAGAATGACAAATCAATTTTGCATGGTCATACACTGATATGCCTGGATTGGATCCAGATTTGGTAATACATCATTTGACAGTTAAACCAAGGGAAAAACCAATGAAACAAAAATTAAGAAAGATGCATCCACAAGTGGCATTATTAGTCAAGGCAGAGCTTGAAAAATTATTGGATGTCAGATTCATATGCCCAGTTGATTATCCTAAATGGATCTCCAACTTAGTGCCTGTCAGTCAACCAGATCGTAGCATCAGGATATGTACATACTTCAGAGACATCAACAAAGCTTGTCCTAAGGATGACTTCCCATTACCAAACATATATTTGATTGTAGATCTCACAGCAGGTCATGAAATGTTATCTTTGATGGATGGATTCTCTGGTTATAATCAAATAAAAATTGCATATCAGGCCCTTTGGGTTAAAAAATGCAAGTGCTACATATCAAAGAGCCATGACTACTATCTTTCATGATCTCATGCACGTTACTATGGAAGATTATGTTGACAACCTCTTGGGAAAATCAGTAGATAGAGATACACATTTGGACATACTTTCAATCGTCTTTGATCAGTTGGAAAAATACAAAGTAAGATTAAACCCCAAGAAATGTGTCTTTGGAGTAACCTCTGGGAAGCTCCTAGGATTCATTGTATCAAAAAGAGGAATCGAAGCCAATCCAGCAAAAGTCAAGGCCATCCTAGAGATGCAACCGCCATGAAACATCAGTCAACTTTGATCTTTGCAAGGGAGACTCTAGTCCATACGAAGATTCATAGCACAACTTGTAGATAAGTGTAATCCTTTTCAGCACTTGCTACATAAAAACATCAAATTCAAATGGGATGATAACTATCAATAGGATTTCTAGATACTCAAAGATTATCTTTTGAATCTGCCAGTTTTGATGCCACCAGTTCCAGATCAACCTCGATTACTATACATATCAGCTACTTCAACATCACTGGGGGCACTCTTAGCACAACAGGTTGTTGAGGGCAAAGAAAAGGCAGTCTACTACATCAGTTGCAACTTGGTGGGATATGAGCTAAATTACACACAAATTGAGCGTGCATGTCTTGTTGTGCTCTTTGCTTCGCGTAAATTATGACATTACATGCTAACTCATAAAACTAAGTTGGTTGCAAGGATAGATCCATTGAAATACCTTCTGAATAAAGAAACACTTACTGGGCGACTAGCCAAATGGGTGATGCTCTTGATTGAATTTGACATCGAATATGTGGATAGAAAAGCAATAAAAGGACAAGCTATCACAGACCAGTTAGCAGATGCTCCCATGTTAGATGATGTTCCTCTAATTTCAGAATTTCCAGATGAATCAATTTTAATAGTGTCACATGCAAAGCCCTAGCAACTATACTTTGACGGCTCATACACATAGAATGGGGTAGGAGCTGGCATCCTCTTCATAACTCCTCAAGGGGATTCTATACCAAAATCATATTGATTATCATTTCCCTGCACTAGTAACATAGCAGAATATGAGGCATTAACAACTGGATTATGGATTGCAGTTCAGTGGAAGATCCAGGAACTTTGTGTTTTTGGGGACTCTCAACTTGTAATTTGTCAAGCAATTAATGACTACCAAACAAAGGACAAGAAACTAATGCCCTATAAAAGAATGGTGGATGACTCGAAACAACATTTCATGAAGATAGACTTTGAGCAGATACCAAGAGAGCAGAATAGAGTCGTGGATGCCATGGCTACAATTGCTTCACTAATTGATCTACAACAAAATGAGACCCGCTATGAGTTCTTGGTGGATAACCTTTTGGTTCCCTCATATGAAATCACTCCTACTAAGATGATATATGTCATCGGTCCTAAGTCCCAGTTATATGGTTCCATTTTAACATACCTTTGTGACAATACCCTTCCTCTTGACCTATCCAATAACCAACATTGCACTGCCATTCGCCAATCTTCTTGATATGTCATTCTAGCTGATATCATATACCGTTGAGGTCTAGATGGCACTCTTCTTAGATTTTTAGAAAGAGATGAAGCTTAGATTGCGTTACATGAGGTACATGAAGGGATATGTGGTCCACATTCTAGTGGTCCTACCTTAGCCAAGAAACTCATCAGGACTAGATATTACTGGCCCAATATGGAAAAAGACTCATATTAGTTTGTCAAGAAATGTAAGCAGTGTCAAATTCATGGAGACCTCATTCATGCACCAGCACAAGAACTTCAACCAATTGCGACTCCTTGGCCCTTTTGTCAATGGGGACTCGATCTCATAGGTAAGATTCACCCTCCTTCCAATGGTCATAAATTCATTATCACTGCCATAGAATATTTTACAAAATGGATCAAAGTCGTGCCTCTCATGCAAGTAACTGGAAAACAAATTGCTACATTCATTCTCAACTATATCATTTGTCGATACGGTATTCCTATTTCTATCATCACCGATAACGGGTGTTCCTTCAAAAATTAGGATGTTCATGAACTCTGTGACCGCTTCCATATTACCTATCATTTTTCCACACCTTATTACCCCCAAGGTAATGGTCAAGCTAAGGCATCTAATAAAACAATCCTTAAAATCCTAAAAAAGACAGTTGACGACGCTAGCTGTAATTGGCATATCCAACTTAATCCCGCACTTTGGGCTTACCACACAAGCGTCCGAACACCTATAGGAGCTACACCCTATTCACTTGTCTACGACACTAAATTTATCTTACCTATTGAGGTTGATTTACCCTCTTTACGAGTCTCTTTGCAAAACATTATCAATGATGAAGACTATAGGGTCTCTCGCTTTAAAGAACTTGAACTATTGGATGAATGAAGACAAACTGCTTTTAATCATCTCAAGGCTTATCAACAACGAATGAGTCACAGCTACAATCATTAAGTCAAGCCTCGCACATTTGAGGTAGGCGACTTAGTTCTCAGAGAAAATTCTAAAAATCAGCAAGACAAAGAGAAGAAGTGTAAGTTCGAACCAAACTGGCTTGGTCCTTACATCATCACAGTAGCATATGGATCTGGTGCATATCAGCTCTCAACCATAGAGGGTGAACCCTTGGATGATCCTATCAACAAAATGCACCTTCCTAGGTTTTACACATAGCTCTTCAGAGTATCCCAATTCAAAAATACAAAAAAAATAAAAAAAATTAAAAATACAAAAAAAATCATAAAACATAAAAATTATTACTTGGTGAAAACTTGGCAAACAGGTGCCTTGTGACAACAAAAAAAGAAAAAAAAATCAAAAAAGTAAAGAAAAAACATTTCATCCAATGGTGAAAACCACTTCGGTGGTGCCCTAGGCAAGTACCATGGTGAAAACTAGGTCACCAGCGCCATGTGTAGAGACATTTCTCCTCCCTCCATCAGGATTCACTTTCATCCTTTCACTTTGCACACACTCACAGTCTATCCATTCATAATAAACTTACCCATTCACATCATGGCTTGTTATTGATCTACCTAGGATTACTTAGCCATTCATAATAAACCTTCATTTTCACCCTTCCCATCCATAATAAATCAGCTCTTATCTGTGGCTAAGGCAAATCCTATGTCTAGTGATGGGTGTGGAACTGAGAGCATCACACATTTTGAGGAGTACAATTTCTTCCAATTTTCTTCATTCTATTCGCGCACAATCTGCAATAAGGAATCATGTGCATCACACATCCGCAATAAGGTTTTGTCTTCTCCGTAATAAAGTATCAGTTGCATGGAGTCAGTCAGTTTTAGATGAGACACAACAACAACAATGGACTTTCAACAAATCAAATCTTTCAACAGACTTAGACAACATTATGGTTCAGTGCTATCTATCTGTTTGTGAAAGTAAACATTGTGACCACAATCAAATAGACTTATACAAGTGACAAGAGACACTAAACTTGAGGACTACAGTGGATGTTGGTGTCGAGTCTTGGTTTTATTTTGATTTTATCTTTTGGTGACATGTCTTTTAGCTTTTCTAGGATGTCTCTGACTAGAGATTCTATCTCCAGGATGTCTTTGACTAGAAAGGCGAGGATGGGGTATCGTCACCTATTTTTCTTTATTTTCTGTGGATTGTCTCTTAGTAATGCTATGACTTGTCCAAGGATATGAGGACACTGTGAGTCTAGTATGAACTGGGGCATTCCTTGTTTGAGACTATCTTATCTCCATGCAAATGGGTACAATGACTTTCTAGGTCAAACATATGCCTCGATTGTCATAACCCATTTTGCCATAATAAAGCTCAATGATGATAACGCACAAGAAGCTCTTTCACTTTCATATCTTCTATCTTTCATCCCCCTTTCTTGATTGACTTCTATCATCCTTCCCAAGTCCATGTAGCCCATTATCACATGATTGAGTATAATGACATGCCAAAAATATTTTCACCTCATGTAGTTGCACCTACATTACCACATGCTAGCATATCTCATCATCTCCATACATATAGATATCACAATTACAATTGCATCACATCCTGCACACAACACATGTTAGCACATTTTACATTTTCATCATGTAAATAATTATTTGCATTATCATATTCATATGCATTTCATACATTCACATTTACATCATGCATAACATATTAAAAACATAAAAAATAAAAAATATTGCATTTCATTATGTGCATGTTTGCATCCATAACATAAACATCACATAGATACATGCATCATATAGAAGCATCACATAGGTACACATGCATATAGCTACCGCAAGGATGAATCATCTCATATATATATAATCATAAGTGTCATGATACAATGATGTCAAAATCATATGGCTACAATCACCCAAAGGTGTCTACATCATAATATAAAATGGTACAAAATTGATACATAGGGAGCCCTCTAAGGCTATGATGAACTCCCTCCCTCGGAGCTACCTGGCCTCGACTAAGTCTGAGCCCTGGAAGGACCTGCCCCAGGATCATCTCTCCTGTCCTCTCTATCTGGTGGTGGTGGAGGACCCATGAACCCACCACTAGATGCCTATCACCTGTGACTCCCTCCAGTGGTCGTCGTTGTCCGTGATGGTCTGCGGAAGCTCCTAGCTTGCTGCTCTAGAGGCACTGGCCCATAGTATAGGTCTTTCCAATAACCTATCTCCTCCCCTGCTCATAGAACATAGGCGTATCTAGCCCCTGTGTCCTCTGTCACCTACCTCCCAACCCTTAGTGTTGTCTCAACCTCAGTGTAGCGCTGGATAGCCTGATCTCACTCCTGCTTAGTATCCCTCAGCTATCTCTTGAGCCCAGCTATCTCCCTCTCCAGATCCTGGATCTCATCTACCTATCCTTGGTAGAACTCCTTCAGCTCAAATAGCTCATCCTCCTCCTCCGCGGCCCCTTGTACCTGTGGCTCTACCTATCCCTGCCCCTGTAATAGTGGTTGTACTTGTGCTTGTACCTATGGCTGCTCATGTGGCTGCCCCTATCCCCATCCCTATACCTATCCCTGCACCTGTCTGGGACCCTGTGCTACTAGCACCTATAATGGCAAACCACCTCAACCCCTCACCACCTGAGCCTATCTCTCCTCTCCACCCTCTCTTCATGGAGCCACCCTCCTCTCTCCTACTGCACCCTACCTCCTCCGTCGGCCTCTACCCCCACCATCTCCATCATCATCATCCTCATCCCCTTTGCCATCTCCATCTATCAACTCTCCTAAATCTGTCAGGCATGGAAATGGATGCTCTGCCCAATATGCAATATACTCTGCATCCATCCCTACATCCTTAATCTTAGGCCACATATCCCATGGCATGGGCACCATCTCTACTAGCTACATCACGGCCTGATCATATGATAACAGTGGCCCAAAGTGTGTCTGGTCTCGCACTATCTACGCATACATACCAGAACCCCGTGGTATTTGCTGGATCCTGCCAAATTGCCTGCATACCCTGTCTACCAATTGCCTCTCTAGTACATAGGGCATCTACCCAATTAGATATCTTCTCCTGAAGGTGTATGGCAGATCCACTGAGTCATCCTCCCACTACTTACACTCTTGGTTTGACCTCCATATCACAGTATCAACCTCATCAAGGACTCGACACTAGTTCTCCAACCCGCCAATCCATGGTTGTGATGTAATCATATCATACAAGTGCACAAAGCTGCATCTGTGACCCCTGCCTATGAAATGTATTGGTCATGTCACCGGCAGATGCTCATATGCCCACACCTATAGCAATGTAACTCCGTAGCCCAATCCTACAAATCCATGGTAGATGAACTGATGGAGCTCATAATATAAATGTGCCAGCACGCACGGTCCCCAGGCATATCTGGTATGTTGTGTCACCAGTGTCTCCAAGTGCTCCCCCAACCCACAACCAACCCTCGAGTTGCCCTATCTGGACATAGGAACCCGCTGATCACTCCTCCTAGCACCACTGGTAGCACCAATCCTGTCATTGTCATGGTATCCCAGGCGACATGTCCTGCCCTCATCTCCAGTCCCGGATCCTGAAACACTCATCTCAATGCCTCCCTGTCTCCATCTCGATCATAGGGAATCAACTCCCCATCAATCTATATCCTTAGAATCCTATATACATCCTCTAAGGTGACTATCATCTCACCCATTGGCAAATAGAATGTGCATGTCTCAGAATGCCATCTCTCAGCAAGTGCAGTCAGCAAACCCATGTTCACCCAAAACTCAGGCACATACAAAATGAATCACTGACCCATAACCTCAATTGCAGCTCTATCCTCAAATGTCAGCTCTGGTCGTAACCTCTGAGTCGATGGGAATCTCTCCCGTGACTCCAGCATAGGTAGGTACTCCTGTAGTCAAGCAAATCAACTGTGTCAGTTAAAGTGGTATTCACTGTTCATCACAAAATGCTGCTTCCTATCCTAGTGCTTATATCTATCATATGATACTCTATCCTAGTGGTACTCACTGTTCATCACAAAGTGCCTTGATCTATTCTAGTCTTCCCTAGAGGACCTGGTTGAGTGTATCCTCTAAGCAGCTTATCCAATCGACAACGTATGTTCATCACAGAATTGTCAATTTGCCTTAGAAGACATAAATGCACATTTTTGATACAAACATGCCTTCATGACATGAACATGCTTACATATTGCACAAACGTGCCTACTCTGCACAGACGTGCCTGAAATACACAGATTTGCCTATCCTCTGCACAAATGCACCTGCTCTACACAGACATGCCCACATAGCATAAACATGCCTGCACAACACAGACGCGCTCGCATTTAGCACAGATGCTTTTTTCAGCACAAACGTGCCTAGCACAAACACAGATGCACCTAGCCAACATAGACACGCCTGGCACCAACGCAGATGCACCTCAGTGTTTTTTGACATTACCTAAAAGTGCATTTATTGCACTACCTAAGATGCATTAATGACAACATTTATTGCGACAAAGCACAAGGAGGTTTTGTGGTACTCACCAGCTCTCCTGCATCTGCTGGCCTCTAAAATCGGTGAACGCGATTGAATCTATGCACCAATGCCATCACTGCTGATTGCTGCTGCTCAATTCTCTCTCTGCACTCTGATCTCTTGGATGTGTGGATGACAATGAGGATGTGTTCCCTCGTGGTCTATTTTATAGATTGCCCTAGCGCTAGCCCTAGCCCTAGCCCTAGCCCTAAGTTTCCTGAGTTAGTCTTCATTATCCCATGACTCTGTCACCTTATCCTATCTTGTCAGTCCATTCTAGCCTTTGTCTCTATATCGAGAGATTGTCAGCAATCTTTTCTAGACATTTTCATCCAATCTCTCGATGGGGCATATCATTCCCATCTTGGGGCAACTTTGTATCAGTTCATATTATCTTCTTTGAAACAACGCAACAAGCTGCATTGTCTCAAAGAGGGGAAAAATGTAGACACCTAAAATTGTCATGTCTAATTAAATAAATATTTTTATTTATTTAGTTATCTAAGCCTAATTCTTCTATTAATTAAATAAATCTTTATTTATTTAATTAATTCATTTATCCTCTTCTAGCCTTATTTCTCATTTAAATAAATACTTTTATTTATTTAAATAATCATTTTCCTAAATTAAATAAACACTTTATTTATTTAATTGATCCCACTTCTTTATTAATTAAATAAATCTTTATTTATTTAATTAATTCATTAACCTTTTCTACCTATGACACATGTCATTCATCTCTTAATTCCTACACTACCTACCCTCTCATTATTTTATTATTTCTTCTACCTACCCTCTAATCATAGCCGACCATTTATCTTTTACACCTCTCAATCTTATCCCTCCATTTCTTATAGTGTCTTCTATATAAGGAGATGCTTCCTTCATTATCAACTATGCATCCTAACTACTTGATCAATTGACTAGACTACGCCTTTGCACTTTCATATGCGATCCTACTTGCAACCACATTTCTATTCTTTGTTGAGCTCTTGTGCACATAAAATCTGAGAGCAAATATATCAAGCAATATCAATGGAGATAGGAAGAATGGAGATCCAAACCCTATTGGACATGTGATGGTATAATCTTTGTGATTTCATTTGATTTGCATTGTCTTAGGTAATCTTCATATGTTATGGTGGATCTTTGTTGTTGTTAGGCTAGGGTTTTTGTGGTTGAATTCATTTAGTCTTTCAATATTATTGTTGTTATCCATTTTCACCGTATACAGGCATCAATGACAAAACATCAATGCAACACATAATCAATTCCACCAAATGGCCAACAATTTGTGCATGGGAAATTGATTATGTATGACTTTGGAATATAATCACCTTGAGGTGTTACAAAGAGAATGTCTACCCCTACTTCATGGTTGATAGAGGACCCACAAAAGTATAACTGCCAATTGGTTGAGGCTACCAAAATAAACACTGACTCATCAGGAAAATCTATGACTAAGGGATGATTATCTTGAATAGAAGCGTTAGCCAATTGGTCTGCTATAATTTTCCCCTTAATGTATTTTTGGTCTACATATTCAATGTCAAATTCAGTAAGGATCATGACCCATTTATCCAACCTTCATGTCAATTAAACTTTACTTAAAAGGTACTTGATGATGAAAAAAGGGTAGACAACTAAGAGGGAGGGGGGGCGGGGGGCGGGAGTGAATCGGTTGTCACCAAAACTTGCAGCAACCTACTTTAATCTCAAATCTAATAAATAACAGTGGAAGCATAAATAAACAACACAACATGAACACAGATAACACCATGATTTTTGACATGGAAAACCCAGTCAAGGGAAAAACCATAGTAGGAACCTACCCACAATATGATAATACCCTGTTAGAAGTATATGAAGTATTACAATAGGGAATGCACATGCATTCAAGCATAGTACCTAGAGCTCACTTCTCAAAAACAACAAAGGGAAAAAAAGTCTAGGAAGGCTCAGTGTCTAACAAACAGATTTAGATCACTTCCAAAAAATCATGAACTGAGAAATAGCATCCTCAATGCTTGGTTACAATTTTAGTTAAGCACATAACTTTCATCCTCTTTTCACACTTATCTACTTCTGAATGATTAATACATTATCCACACACTACTGTACTCTCACAATGATTATTACATTTATTTATACATGACATCAACCTCATATCAATATCATGAAGGTCATCTCAACATATATCACCTAATTACAAAAATATAACCATACACGCTAAAATATTACATCTAGATCAAAAAAATGTTGGCTAAGACATAGCATGGATCTAAATGACCACCTCAAATATGAAACACCTCTAAGAATTAAGTCTTGAATATCCACAAAATTATATACGCATCATGTTGAGCAAGAACATGAAGAACACCAATAGACCAAAGAAAATCATAAAAACACACTCACCAATCAATGCAGACCACCAACATGAATAGCACATGATCTAGAAAAATCCACAAGCATCATGAATTACCATAGCAACATCCACACCTACTTAAATTACAAGAATCTTCATTATCATCATACTTGATCTCAAGAACATTAATTGAACTAACTATTTTTCCTCAAAGATTCACTTCCATGCATCCAAATCATGGACCACTTGAATTGAGGACATACATCAATGTCTCAAACATTCCTCCAAATCCATAGATCAATATATTGCAATACAGAGCAATACAGATCAAAATACTAAACTCTGGCAATACTGAACAATAGAAAGACTGACCACAACATAGATACTCATAAATCAATCAAATATTCATGCAAACCCCTAAAAATCATACTGAATCAGCTAGACATAATTATCTATAAACCCTTTAATTTGCAAACACTAATCATCAACTTACAAAATAAACTGACTAACTAAACACTACTGCAACATTATCATAGACAAATAAATATGTTGACATCAATGACAACACATCTCTCAGATATTTGCAACATACTCCAAACTTACAACAATCTCCCTCTTTGGCATTGATGGAAACATATGATGTGAAAAACAATCAATGTAAAAGAAATCAATAGTTCTCTCAAATAACTCTCTCCCACTATACAAATATTTTCTCCCCCTGAAATCATGACATAGTTTTTCACATGAATCTCTCCTCCTTTGACATCAATGACAAAAAAACATATTTGCATCATAAAAACTCAAAGCTAACTCACTGACTACTCCCCTAAGTAGCAACCTCCACTCATCAATCCAAATCACAAGATATGACAGTGAAATGCACCAGATTGATGCATACTAATACATCTTAGTTTTGATCAAGAGGGGAAATCATCCCTAAATTCTCTTTGAGATACTCAAAAGTAACCTTAGGCAAAGGTTTTATGAAAATATTTGCAATCTATTCCTTTATAGACACATATTCCAACTTGATTTATTAGAAATGTTAATTGCACTTGAATTGTCACAATAAATTGCAATAGGCTTATCATACACAACTTTGATATCTTTCAACATCTACTTCATCCATATTACCTGAGTACAATTCTTAGCAGTAGCAATATATTTTGACTCTACAATGGATAAAGAAATGGAATTCTACTTCTTACTCAACCATGAAACCAATCTCTTACCCAAGAAAAATGCACCACCACTAGAACTCTTCCATTCATCAACATCTCCTACCCAATCAACATTAGTAAAGGAACTCAAAGAAAAATCATCATCCTTAGGGTACCATAAACCAAAATCAATAGTTCCTTTTAGATATCTTAAAATTCTTTTAACAACAACATGAGATTCCTTATGATCAACTTGAAATATAGCAACAAGACAAACAAAATTCATGATATCAGGTCTAGTCTAAGTTAAATAAAGTAATCCACCAATCATAGATCTGTATCTAGTGTGATTTTCTTTAGGAGAATCATCATCCTTATTCAACTTGCATCTGGTCACCATAGGGGTTCAAACTAGCTTTTTATCCTCTAGACCAAACTTATTCAATAGTTCCTTCACATACTTTGACTAAGATATGAAGATACCTTTATCTGACTGAGTAATTTGCAATGCCAAAAAGAATTTCATCTCATGAATCATAGAGAACTCAAACTCATTCTACATCTCATCAGCAAACTTCTTACATAAACTATCAGTACCTCCAAAAATATTGTCATCAACAAAAACTTCAATAATCAAAATGTTGTCATGATCAATCTTGAAATATAGATTACTATCAGTGGTACCTTTTTTAAATCCAAGCTTCAACTTATACTTATCAATTCTAGCATACCAAGATTGTGGCGCTTTCTTCAATCCATACGATTCTTTTCTCAATCGAAAAACCATATCTCATTGATATGTCACTTAAAATCCATCTAGTTGCTCAATGCACACCTCTTCTTCTAATTCACCATTAAGAAATGTTGACTTGACATCCATCTGATATACCCTGAAATCTTTGTAAGCAACATAAGAAAGACATAATCTTACAGCTTTAATCCTTGTCACTGGAGCAAAAGTCTCCTTCAAATCAATTCCTTCCATCTGTGAATATCCTTTACAAACAAGTCTTGTTTTTTTCCTAACAACTTCACCTTCCTCATTCAATTTATTTAAGAAGACCCATTTTGTTCCAATTACATTTTTATCTTTAGGTCTGAGTACCAGAATCCATGTATTATTGTTTTCGATCTAATTCAATTCCTCTTCCATAGCTTTTCCCCAATGTTCATCTTTACATGCTTCACTCACATCTTTAGGTTCAAATATTTAAAATCAAACAATACTCAACCTGATCTCCTACAATTCTTCTCCTAGTTTGTGTTGGCAATTGACACTCAATTGGTTGGTTTCAATATGTTGTCATTGATGGCAACATGGCAACTTGTTTCGACTTCATATTTTGGTATAGTTGTATACTGACAGGCACTTCATAGACACTTCACCGACACAAGCACCAATAGGTTGGATAGATTTCTATGATTACCGACAATGCAGGCCGACATGGTTTAGAATCAGGTTATCGGTATTGGATGCTGACATCTTTTGGATCCGACATCGACAATTGTTTTTGATATTCATGTATTTATGTTATATAACCGACATGCATATTCATATTGTAATTATCTTTGTAAGCCGACATAAGGCATGATGATTTGTAAAGGGCATATAGGTCATTTGATTAGATCAATTTGTAATATGGATTGATAGGAGAATATGATAATGTTATGTAATGCAAAATATATGAGAGAGATTGTTAGTCTCAAATTCTGATTCCCTCTTATCCCCTTTAATAAAATGAATAACTCTGTCTGCAAATGAAGAGATCAAGGAAAAAGGAATCTTAGAGTAACATATGACAAGGTTTCGAGAACCTTCTACACTTTGAACTTATCCAAATTTCAGGCGGGTATACCTTTTGTGAATAATTTCACACTTTTAACGAGATCCACAGTAAAACAATGTCCAAAAACTAGTGGATTTTATTGCCTCAACATAAACTGAAATAATAAAGGAAAACTTATGCTCATTTTTAGTATTGATCCTCAAGAGACGTAGAAAGAAAACTACAATTGATACCAGTGCCTTATCCAAGCTACAGAGTCATCTAAATCAAGCAAGGATTTCACAATTAAACATCCCCATACATCTCATCACTTCGGCTTCTATTAACCCCATACATGCCTGACATACATAAGAGTTCTTTCTTGTTAAACTAAATAGTGTTTATCAAATTCAAAGCTTCAAACAGAGTAACCTACTGACAGAGATATTTCATGCATATTTAATTCCTCTCCTGAAGAGAAAAGCTAAGAAACATATCCATAAAGATTGCATTACAATCCATTTTCAGTTAAATAACCCTAGATTACTCAAATGAAACCAGTAAATTACTGAAAGCACACCAGAAGATAACATAGGTTTAGGCTCAAAAGTTTCTGATCTATATATTGATATTCATTTTGAAAAAATCTTACATAACTCAAAGTATTCTTTGTAATAACTAGAAAAACCCAGATATATTTTTGCAGAGTTTCTTTACAAAATTCTTGTGATCCCTCTTTACACTAGTCCTCATATCCATTTATAACATTATGGATGCATACAAGATTTAGACATCCTTAAAAAAGTTTGTTACAAACTGTGATACTCTCCAAGAAACAGTTAAAAGTCTTTTTCAATATCAATAGCCTCTTTTGTCTTTTTGTTCTCTTGCAACCTCTTCTACCTGCTCTGGAGAATCTTCCTTTTGTCTGACATATTTTCTCTTCCACTCCTAGAACACATCATCACTTGGCCAAGCAAAGCTAACAATCTTCTATTTCATTCCTTCTAGCCTTCTCCAAATGGCCCTTAACTACCCAATTTCTATTTCTATGAAACCATAGTGTGATTTCACTTTTTCAATTTCTTCAACTGTTTGGACAAATAGGGATGTGTCATCGGTGTTAATAATTTCATTAACCCTTAAGGACAATTTGTGGTCCAGCTCTTCTAGCTAGGTCTTCTCCTCTTTCAACTAAATTGGACCAACAAATCCCCCTGGAAACAATTCAAATTTGTTATCTGAATATTCTTTTCTATATATTTGGGATTTTCTTTTTACACCTGCCCTTTCCTCTGAGAGTATATTCATCTCTTTTATGAACTCACTAGTGGACCTTAGATTGTCATTCTCCTCTGCATCTGCATGGGATGAGCACATGAGCTCTAACTCCTTATCTCTAGGCATCCACTTATTAAGGATTGGTTCCAAAATGGCTTCATCCTCTTTGAATTTGATCAGAACATCCAGAATCCTCTTCATATTAATGTATACAGTGGTGGCCTTGATTGAATCAGCAAACTACAAAATTGTGGCTTTTACCTTTTCTTCATACTTCTTTGCAAATAAGGCTTGATCTTGTTTCAACTTTTCCAACTCATATTGGACAGTCTCAGCTAACTGGAAACCAAAAGGTATAGGAGAAGGGGGATATTCTATAATGGGGCTAGTAGGTGGAGGTCTTGTTGAAGAGGAAGCTATCATGAGTGTAGAGGATTCACCTCGATGGTGCTGACCTGCCAACTGACTCTGAAGTCTAGTAATAATGTTGTCCCTATTGGTTATTCCTTCTTTGGCCTCATTGTAAGCCTTTAAGATGGTCTCCAATTTCAATTGGAGATTAGCTCTTTCTTTTGTCTCTTTCTCTGCTACTGCCACACTGAACTTTGCAGTTTCCAAAACTATGCTTGCAGCTTCCACTACCCCTGTATCTTGGACTCTCTTAACAATCATGCCTCCTAAGAGACTAGAATCTAATGCACTTTTCCTCCTTTTGTTCTCATCCTTCTTCACTGACCACATTACTAGAGCATCATTATCCTTGTTGAAGGTCACTCCTTCCATTGGATTTGTTTCCTTCCTCACTGCTTCAAGAACTAGAGAATCAAATATATCCCATTCAGGAAGGATTAACACACCAGCATTAGACACCATTTCTCTTCCTTTCTCTAGAGTAATAGTCTTAAACTCTTCCATCATTTCTTGCTTTATTTCTTCTTCCACCTGAGCTACATCTCTGAGAGGTTGTTCACTCTTCCTTTTCTCACATCTAACCTTGAATTGTTCCATGTTTTGCTTCCACATAAATTGCATGAAAGCCCTTGTTGTAACAAAATTACCGTCAGCCAGGAATTCTTCATTGTCTTGTTTAATAGTAAGGTCCAATTCTTGGCCCTTTAGCTCACCATCAGTCAAATTCATTTTAGCACTAGGTGGCTCTTCCGTCATCCCTTCTTCGGTCTCATCATAGGTGTATGCAATCTGACCAAGACTTCCTAACTATAATTGTAGACACCTAAAAATGGTCAATGCTTGTGGAGTCTTACTTTAACATTTGCGCATTGCCTTATTTTAAGGTTTTTGTCTCGCATTAACATTTCTCCTATGTCACGTACTTGGTTTTTATCATTTGCAAGCATCAAGTCCTTCTTCTCCATTCTTCATCTGTCTCACTTTCAAATTTGGTCTTGTTGACAACAATATTTGTCATGATTTTGGTCAATCTTATCCTGTCGCATCAATGTGCGTGTTCATTTGTCATCATTTTGGACATCGTCAATCCTAACGAGGGTTTTTGCGATCGATTTGTCATCGATCGTTATCATTTTCAATCTTGTCATTTTGCGATCAATTTGTCATCGATCGTCATCCTTCTCAATCGTGTTAATTTGGATCAAGTTGTCATTATTCCTCGTAAATTGGTGCATTTATCAATCAAAATTGTTTGTCAGCATTGGTCATTTATCAATTCAAAATCATGATCGAATCAACATCAAATCGATCTTACATCAAGACCTAATTGTCGTCTTTGCATTTCTAATTCATCTTCTAAGGTTTTATGATTTATTCATTTAATCTTGATTGTCATTCTCCCCTTTAGGTTAAATAATTTATTTATTTATCCTAAGTCTTCTTGTCACAATTAAATATTTATTTAATTGGCTAATTAATTCCTCCTACTTTTGTAAATTAATTAATGAATGGGAAATTATTAATTAATTTTACATAATTTTCATCAATTTCCTAATTTCCAAGTCATCATTTCTAACTTAATTTTCTAAATTCTCCTAAATTCCTAAATGTCTATTTCTATTTCAAAATCTTGTCATAAATCCTTGCATAGCAATTTGTCATAAATTGTCATAAATCCTTGCATAGCAATTTGTCATACACATGTCATAATTTTGCTATTCTTGATTAGAATTTCCATTCGAATCACTTTCATGATAATCTTGTCTTTTCTCCAATTTATCTATAAATTGGATGAATTTCTTCAATCAAAGGCCCTGATCCCCAATCTAATCACATTATGGAACTAATCACTTTGTCGAATCAATCACGCTTTGAGTACTCTTGCGCTAATTGTCAATCTTGCTTTCACATTAGGTTTGTGCACTTGAAGGTGAGATCCACAAACAAAAGCTATTTGAAGAAGAACGAAGGACAATGGAGCCACATGAAGGAGATATTCAGATCTGCATTTGGTTTGCTTAGCTTTTAATCTTGAATGTTTTTCTTTCATGTCTTTATTGAGTGTGTTTAGGATTGATCATTGCATTTGAGCTTTCGTGATTGAGCTATGACTAATATTGATATTTTCTTTGATGATTTCTGATTTCCTATGCTACATTAATTGGTGAACCTGATGTGAACTAACCCCCTAACCATGCTTTTGAGTGCCTTTGAGTTGATTTGTAGGTCAAAAACCCAAGAAACAGGGTAGTGCAATGTTTTCTGGGAACTTCTGCGCCTGTGTCAAGCATTCTGCGCCTATGTCAGATATTCTAGGCCTATGTGAAGGACATTCTGCGCTTGTGTTAGACATTTTGTGCCTATGTCAGACATTCTGCACCTGTGTAGGGCAAGAAACGGAGGTAAAAGATAGTGTTTTTCACTTGTAAATTGTTTTCTTTTGCATTCTATTTTTGCTTTTTTGGTTTTTTTGGTACTGATTCTCTGTGTAGAACCTTGGCATACACATGACAAAGACAACAAATGAAACTACTAACACATTTTATGTAGGTTCGATAGTCAAAGACTAAACATATCAAACTTCTGACTTGGGTTTTTGCAGGTTGCCTTATACTACAACTAAACTTTGTGTTTGAAATTAATGTTTAGGCACCTAGTATGATTTCTAAATAGGATGGAATGAATGTATGTTTTCTTTGATTGTTGAGTTTGACATTGAAGTAGGAGAGTATGCTCTCATCCTTCTTAGGTTGATCAAAAATCCAGATCTTTGATACCATGCTCATGTTTTTGATTGTGTGTCACCTTTAGAGGGCCTGCCTTCCCGACCATTTGCTTTTGCAAGAAAGTCACAATCGTGAGAAGGGAATGACCCAAAGTGAGTATGGCTAGAGTACCTTGGCATTCTAACTCACTATAAATAAATACCTGATGAGTGAAAGCTTTGAAGGAAGGGTTATGTGGGAATTGTAGTTACTTGGGAAGTGATGAACCTTGGACTCTTTCTCATATCAACATCTAAGTAGGACCTCACAGTCTAAATCATGCTTGCGCGACTACATTTGTTTGGTATCTTGGTGGGTTTAATGTCTCAATCATGCTTGTGTGACACCAAGGAGTAACACTTAACAGAAATCCTTACTAAACACCTTGTATTTAGAGGCCAAAAATCCTTCTAGTTGCTTGAGAAGGACAAGTTCGGATACTTGGAAGAGATAATAAGTTTGCCATGGGGAGATTTCCATGGGGGCTGATGCTTGGCTGCCCTAAGAAGTGAGTGCCATGGAGGGGAGCCCGTGGGGTCAAGCATCTATGTATTCTCCTTGAATCCCATAATGAGTCTACCTCTCAAGTACCTACTGTCCTTGCCTACCATAAGAAATGTGTCAATGAGCATGATTGTATTGAGTCTAAGTCGAAATATTTTGTCTTCTTTGCTTGTCAAAAGTTGAATTGCATATCATTTCAAAAACAAGACAAATTGATTCAAAACAAGACTAAACACAAGAGTACATTCATTCAACAAAGTTCAAAACACCTTCAAACATGGTTGTCAAACATTTTTCAAAGTCTTGTCTCAACATTCATGTCACTTAGATTTAGGTTCATCCTAGGTTTGCATTTTGCAAATTCATTGTCAATTACCAAGATTAGGTTTCACCTAGGTCATACTCCTTTGCATATCAATAAGGGTCATCCATTTGCATGTGTCCTCTTGCATTAGAGTAATACCATTTCATAATTCAACCTTAGGTTTTGTCTTAGGTTGACATTGTCATACGTTTGCATTTGCATCCTTGTCCTCATAACATTAGGTCACATTTGCATACCCTAGGTCTCTTCATTAAGCTTAGGTCATTATCATATCATATTAGGGTCATTTGCATAGTAATTGTCCCTTTGCATATAGTGTCAAAACTAGGTGTTGTCATACTTGAGAAAATCAAAACTTTGGATAATACCCTAAGTTGTTGTTAGGAAGTCTAGACCTTATCAAACTTTTGTCTTTTTGTCATCAATATCATTTTTGTCAAACCTAGCTTAGTATCCAAGCATATAGGTGAGACATTGTCAATTTTTCCTATTGTCATTTGGTCCTTTGTCCTTTAAGGTCTTGGCTTCATTTCAACTCCCTAAGGTCTCTTTTAGATTTGCATTCCAAAAAGTTTTTCAAAATCTTGAAAAACAACCAAAAACATAGGTTGCATTCTTGCCATAGATTGCATTCTCATTTATTTAGTTTGCATTTAGTTGCATATCATATATTATCCTTGAAAAATTCCAAAAATATTGCATTTGCCTAGTGACATGTCTATGGAAACAAGGTTTCAAGCACCAATGATGCAATAAAGTTTGACATATCAACCAACAATGCAATCACAATTATATCCAACCCAACAACAAGGCAATATTGATCAAACTTTTTATGATGAAACAAGTCTCCAAATACAAAAACTAGAGGAGAAACTAGCTCAAGAAGAGGAGATATTGGAACAAAGAGTGAAAAACATTGAGAAGAATAGATCACAAATTTCCAAAATGTTTCAAAAATTTCCATGTCAAAATCCAAAGATTGAGCCAATTGATGTAAGATCTCTTATTGAATGATCAGACATACCAGCTCTCCTCTCCCAAATAGAGATGATGAAACAATTTCAAGAAAGGAGACAACATCAATTTCAAAATTATGTTTCTCCACAACAAGAACAAGAAGGTGTTTACTATCAATCAAATTTTCAACCAATACAACCAATGGTTCAACCAATTTTTCAACATATACAGCCAATACAACCAATGGTCCAATTTCAACAATATGTCCAACCAAGTATACAATGTCCACAAATAGTTCAACCAATGGTGGATATCAATGTCAACAACCACAACCAAACATTCAAAAACAAAGTTTGCAACACACACCAACCCAAGTTTCAAACATGTCAAAACAATTGAACCAAGTCCAATATCAAAACATGACATTAGATCAAAACCAACTCCTTGCCAAACAAGTTCAAATTCCAAATACAACTATGTCAAAACCTTGAAAGAAAGGTGGCTTTACTGCAAGGCTCTTAAGGAACCTACCAAGTGAGTTCTTTGAAGAAGATCAAGATAATACACTTATGTCTAGTAATGCCTCATCTCCCCACAAAGAAATTGACTCTCCAGTGGCATCTATCCCTACACCTTTAGAAGTTTCACAAGAACCTTCCATATTGTCCTCATCAAACAATACACCCAAGGATGCAATTATCCAAGAGCTATCCATAATTGATTGCCAAGATAATCCAATTCATGATGCACATCCTTGTCATGTTTTAGAAATACAAGACCCAATGCCACCATGCACTTTATTTCCATTACCTATTTTAGAGGACCCCATTCGAAGTCCCTCTTCCTCATGTTCAAGCATTGATTCCTTGCCAGAATCCATCACAAATGTTCAAAGTGCATTTCCTTCATTCCAAAACATTGATTCCTTGTCAGAATCCTCCATGCATATCCAAAGTCCAACCTCATTTCAAGAGGATAATTTAGAGCATGAAGAAATGAGTCCTAAAGAATATCAAGATCAACATCCCGAAACCTTATCATCCCATCCAATTGTTGACCAGGATCTCATCTTCCTAAAAACTCATGATGATTCCCCTATTCTTGTCCATCCTATCCAAAGTCCTATTGACACTCCATTCCCTGGGCAAGATCAAGATATCCCAGTTCATCCAATCCCAACCGATCCGCTTCCATTTCATGAAAAAAATGTCCTTTCAAATCCCATTGGCATTCCACTTCCTAAGAAAGATAAAGATATCCTTTCCATCCTTTCCGACGATCCCATTGAAAGTCAAGAGCAAAGCACCTTTAAAGAGGATTGCAATGATCTTCCTCCTTGTCAAGATCAAATTATTCCTTCAGATCCTCCACAAGATCCACTTGTTCCTCCATCTCCTTGTCTTAATGCTCCATATACACTCCAAGATCGTATTCTTTTGATGTTCCCATTATTTCTCCCATTCCATCTCTTGAAGAGCCTATCATTGAACCATGTCCACTACACAATCCTAGCCCCCCTCATGATCCTAATCCCCCTCATGATTCTAAAGTGTCAGTGCAAGATGTTCATGAACCCTCGACATGCATAATGGGTTCTTCCACTTTGGTGCAATCCGATCCACTTCAAGATCTCATTATTTCTCTCATATCATATCCACCTCATAATGGACTTGTTTCTTCTTCCCAAAGAAAAGAGTATCCTACAAGTCAAGATATTCATAAAGGCAAAGGAGTAGATCTTCATAAGCAAGAATCCCTTCATGTTAAAGAAAATATTAAGGGTCATGGCCTTAGTGAAATTCCTCAAGACGTGGGTACCCCTACTAAATCCAACATCCCTTCAAAATCCAAACATATCCCTTTCCCATCATACTTTCGATCCATCTTAGGTACTTATATTCCTTCATCCTCTATGCAAGGTCAAAAAAGGCACAAATCCTTGAGTAAATTTCATCCATCTAAAAGAAGTCCATTTCATTCATATCCATCCATGTATTCCTTTCCCCCTACAAGCAATTTGGATGCCAAGTGTAAACGTCATAAGTCTAGCAATCCACATGTATTCAAGGATCAACATGTCAAAACAAAGAACAATATGATCTATAAAGAAAAGGAAAAATCCATAAGGTCACAAAGGCCCATTGCTCAAAAAAAAAAGTTAAAATCTATATGGGTTCCTAAATCCCTTATGCAAGCAATGCACACCAAAGAATAACAAAAGCATGAAAAATCAAAAACCATGTGGATCCCTAAGCAGCTTCTTGAAGCACAAAAAGAAGCATCCAACTTGGCATCCAAAATTGCTATTCCTCCATCCAAACTGTCCAAGTCTATTCCTCCATCCGTTTTGGGCCCTTATGTCCCAAAATCTATAGCCTTTCCTTCGTCAAAATCTCAATATCCAAAATACATCTTTCCTCCATCAGTCCATCACCCCTCAAGGTGTGTGCCAATGTTGATCTTGCCAACATTTCTATCCACTAAAGCCCAATTCTTCCAATACCCTATCCATTATCCAATGCATATTTTCCATCCTTCCATCCCTCTGGTCCAATCCTTTGCATAAATCCTTGGCTTAGTTTCATCTTATTTTCCATGTCCTTATCCTACCAACATATTTGAGCATACTTTTATAGGTCATGGTCCATTTTTTTTTCAAGGCTACTATCCAGAAAAAAAAGATGCTTGAGTCCTTCTTCCATCCCCTATCATGTGTCTATCTTCTATTGAAAAAGTCAAAAAAGTAAAAAAAAGTGAAAAAAAAAAAAAGACAAAAGAAAAAAAAAAAAGTAAAGCAAAAATAATTCGTCCACTGGTGAAAACCTGGCAAACAGGCGCCTTGGGCAAGTACCATGATGAAAACCTGGCAAATAGGCGTCATGCATAATTTATGAACTTCTTGCACACCACACTTGGGGGCAGGTTTTATCCTATCATATCCTTTTGTCCTTCATTGTTCCATTATCCTATCGAACCCATGTCATACTCCTTCATATCCTATTGCCCTTCATTATCCTATCATACCATGTCATACTCCTTCATGTCCTATTACCCTTCCTTGTCCTATCATCCCTCATGTCCATTTCCTCTTTCCACCTTTGATCTTGACAAGGCTGACGATCGTCATGAGCATCATGCATCTTGTTTGTAGCTTTCAGTCTATCATAGCTTTTGGTATTTATCCATTTGCTTATTATAACCTTTCATCCATATTCCCTATCTTATTGCAACTTTCTACCACTATCCCTTAGCCTACCCCAACTTTCAGTCCATGTCCATTATCCATTCTTGGTCTTGCTTATCCTATCCATATCTTATCACTATCCATACACTCTTTTTCATTCCTTGACATTGATCTGACATAAAGACGCAAAATTTAAACATGGTTTCAAAAAATCTCTTGACATGTCCCTCATGCCATGTTCCTGCTTTACATTGTCATATCTAGTCTCTTGTCCCATCACGCAATAGCCCTTGAAAATTGCATCCGTATTGTCTCCATGATAAAAGCCCTTTGTCTTCCCTCTATCCACCAACATTTCAGCAAGATTGTTTATCCACCTGTCATATTCCTTGCCTTGCTAGACACTGGGGGCAAAATTAAAAAAAATTGAAAAATGTCTTGAAATAAATCATAAAAAATTGAAAAATGTCTTGAAATAAATCATAAAAAATTGAAAAATGTCCTGAAATAATCCAAAAAAATTGAAAAATGTCCTGAAATAATCATAAAAAAAAAATTGAAAAATGTCCTGAAATCATCCAAAAAATTGAAAAATGTCCTGAAATAATCCAAAAAATTGAAAAATGTCCTGAAATAATCCAAAAAAAATTGAAAAATGTCCTGAAAAAATCATAAAAATCAAATAAAGTCCTAAAAAAAATCTTTAAAAATCAAATAAAGTCCTAAAAAAATATTTAAAAATCAAAATAATGTCCTGAAAAAATCTTTAAAAATCAAATAATGTCCTGAAATAAATCCCTAAAAAGTCAAATAAAGTCTTGAAAAAAATGAACACAAAAAAATTGTAAAAACTCAAAAAAGCATAACAAAATATATCCTCTTGGTGCATAAGACAGATCACTGAGTATACATCCAACGACACGCAATCAAACATTGTGCTTTAATGAAATCATGTGTAAATAGATGAACTTTTTCAATCAAACCAGACATTCAAACTGATCACAATTGTCTTCTCAATCGAACATCAACATCAGTATCATTCGTCCTTGGCACACTATCATGGGTCTTATATAGGGTGTGGTATACTCGAAACCAGACTGTGTCCTGTCTTAGATGGGGTACTGCATGTCCTGAAACCAGACAGCATGATCATCCTATCAACACTTTCAACTTTTGACAATGAAGATCAAGATATTTGTTCGACTTGTTGGAATTAGTGAGTCTTATCTTTTTATTGATTTATCTTCGATCATGTTCCTATGTTGCTTGATGATGTCACTGAGTGATTTAGAGTGACTGGGATGGTTCATGGTCCCTTTCTTTTTTTGTTGTGATTGTTGTTTGTCTACAATGTGTCTGTCTTTTGCAAAAAGGGTTGCATTTAGCTCTAGCCTTCAATGCCATGATGCTACACATCCATTTTGCTACATTAAAATAAAGGTTCTCACCTACAAAGTGCATTACTGAAAGCAAGTTTTTCTTCATCTCTAACTGTCCTTAGTCTCATTTCTTCTTACTAACATTTCTTCCGTCAATTCGGATAGTCAGTTCGGTCTAGTGCTCCGATTTCCCCAAACACATATGCTACATCTTGCATTCATTGGTTAGTACATTTGCATTATATCAAATATCACATCGAGCCTCACATCAAGCATTTTATCCATTTCATATTATAAATACATCAAAAACACATAAAAATATATCCATACATGTTCCACAATGGTACATCAATAGTGCATAAGTCATCCATACATGGAAAATAACATAAGTCATAACACATTGCATCCCATCATATCGATGCATATCATATCATATATCCAACTAATATCGGAGTACAAAATTGGACTGTCTATCCTAAGTATGGCCCGCAGGCTGACTACAAAATGTCAAACTACATATTGTCCACTGTCCGTCATACGGAGCATGTGCCTCTATCACTGGGTGCTCCCTCTATCCTCCTCATCCTTACCATGACTCATGGATGATGTCCCTCCTGGTCCTGGCTGTGGTGGTCTCATAGGTCCACTCACCCCCATGCTACTCACTGACCTCCGAGAGCGTGCCTTGCTCTCTGTCCTCGATCATGCCGGATATGAAGCTGCTCTCTTCTCTGGTGGAATTGCACTCTCATATAGTGTCCTCCAATGGCATATCTCCTCTTTGGTCTCTACCAACATCTGTGCCATCTCCCGTGCACTGGCGTCCCTAATCGACCCAATATACTCAGTGACTCTCTGTTCTTCTCGCTATGCCTGAGCTATTGCTGCATCTCAAGCCGCTGTGACTCTGGCTATCTTCACTCTAAACTGATCCTGCTCTGTCCTCAAGATGGCATTCTATCTCTCTAAAGTCGCATTCATCCTCTAGTGTCACAGTTGCCTCTCCAGTCGCCAGATGGAAGGAGGAGGTCTCCGAATGCCATCGCTCTACTAATGCGGTAAGCAGCCCTATGTTTGCCCTAATCTCGGGCATATATGTGATATAGTATATCCCAAGTCTTGCTAATGTATCTTTGTCCATGCTCCTGAGTCTATGTCATCGCATGAAGTAGTCCGGTCGGTTCTCCCATGTGATCAATGGATACTGTCGACTCTACATCACAATTGGGGCATATTTTGTCAGTTTTAGGGTTTGCTCCTACGGGTTGCATTTCCTCATTTTTATCCACAAATCAGGGTGTTTCTAAGCTATTCTAACCTATCCTACCCTTATCCCCCCTTTTTAGATCATTTGCATGTTGTTTTTGACCAAAAATTAGGGTTGCCAGATCACAATTGTGCCTGTGTTGTGTATCTTGTGCCTGTGTCCCCTTACACAAGCGCAGAAGACCCTACACAAGTGCAGGATTCGACCTACACAAGCGCAGGAGTCCCTTTCTGCATTCCCTGTGGGCCCCGCAATGTCCCGCAAGCAAGTCAAATTCATCAAATTGACAATATGGGTTTTTGAGATACATACCGCTGCTCCCACGTCATCTATACGTGCATACACGTTCTTCGAGGTGATCTACCGTTGGAATGTTCATCATCCTTCTGCAAGTGTCCTTTTCCAGAGCAACAAATCCTCTTCTTCAGCTAGTGCAAATGAGCAAATTTCACTCTCTTTGCCTCATTTATAGATCTTTGTCAGTGCATAGATGGACGTGCACTCTCTCCATCTCATGTTGGTCGTAGTCTTTTGCGTCTTTAATTGCTTGTCCTTCATGCATCTGATCTCTGATTGTCAGTCCATTTGGTCCTATCATTTTTATCGATCAATTGGCCTCTTTTCTGGATGTTTCCGGCCAATTCCTCGAGGGGGCATGCATATGTCATTGTCATTGTCTGGGGCATTTTCATTATTGTTCTTTGAAACAATGCTTAAAATTGCATTGTCTCAAAGAGGGGCAAAATGTAGACACCTAAAAATGGTCAATGCTTGCGGAGTCTTACTTTAACATTTGCGCATTGCCTTATTTTAGGGTTTTTGCGTCACATTAACATTTATCCTATGTCACGCACTTGGTTTTTATCATTTGCGAGCATCGAGTCCTTCTTCTGCATTCTTCATCTATCTCGCTTTCGAATTTGGTCTTGTCGACAATAATATTTGTCATGATTTTGGTCAATCTTATCCTGTCGCATCAATGTGCATGTTAATTTGTCATCATTTTGGGCATTGTCAATCCTAATTAGGGTTTTTGCGATCGATTTGTCATCGATCATTATCATTTTCAATCTTGTCATTTTGCGATCAATTTGTCATCGATCGTCATCCTTCTCAATCGTGTTAATTTGGATCAATTTGTCATTATTCCTCGTAAATTGGTGCATTTATCAATCAAAATTGTTTGTCAGCATTGGTCATTTATCAATTCAAAATCATGATCGAATCGACATCAAATCGATCTTACATCAAGACCTAATTGTCGTCTTTGCATTTCTAATTCATCTTCTAAGGTTTTATGATTTATTCATTTAATCTTGATTGTCATTCTCCCCTTTAGGTTAAATAATTTATTTATTTATCCTAAGTCTTCTTGTCACAATTAAATATTTATTTAATTGGCTAATTAATTCCTCCTACTTTTGTAAATTAATTAATGAATGGGAAATTATTAATTAATTTTACCTAATTTTCATCAATTTCCTAATTTCCAAGTCATCATTTCTAACTTAATTTTCTAAATTCTCCTAAATTCCTAAATGTCTATTTCTATTTCAAAATCTTGTCATAAATCCTTGCATAGCAATTTGTCATAAATTGTCATAAATCCTTGCATAGCAATTTGTCATACACATGTCATAATTTTGCTATTCTTGATTAGAATTTCCATTCGAATCACTTTCATGCTAATCTTGTCTTTTCTCCAATTTATCTATAAATTGGATGAATTTCTTCAATCAAAGGCCCTGATCCCCAATCTAATCACATTATGGAACTAATCACTTTGTCGAATCAATCACGCTTTGAGTACTCTTGCGCTAATTGTCAATCTTGCTTTCACATTAGGTTTGTGCACTTGAAGGTGAGATCCACAAACAAAAGTTATTTGAAGAAGAAAGAAGGACAATGGAGCCACGTGAAGGAGATATTCAGATCTGCATTTGGTTTGCTTAGATTTTAATCTTGAATGTTTGGCTTTCATGTCTTTATTGAGTGTGTTTAGGATTTATCATTGCATTTGAGCTTTCGTGATTGAGCTATGACTAATATCGATATTTGCTTTGATGATTTCCGATTTCCTATGCTACAATAACAATTGTTTAGCTACCACTTGCTTATCTCCTACGTGGATAGGGGACTAAGATGGAGAATACTGAGGTTCATCAGTTTCAACTTCCTTCCCCACTCTTTGCCTTTTAGGGGAATCTTGGATGTCAATGACATCTTCAATTTCTCTTTTCCCTCTTGAAGTGGAAGGCTCATCTACCACTGGAATCTTCACACTATACTTTGATCTTTTATGCAACACATAGTCACCAGGTGGGATGGCCTTAGCAAAGCTAGGCTTAGCTAGGACCAATTTAACCCTATCAGGATCATTTTGCATTATAGCCTCTCTTTTTTCTTTTAAGGTCTGCATGAGGTCTTCAAAATAGAGAATCGAGAAATTTACTTTCTCCTCAAAGGGGTTGAAGCTAGAAAGAGGGTCATAGCTACTATCAAATTGATGAATAAAATCAAGTGCCCTTTTATATGCAACCCACTTCTCCTTCCTCAATTCCTGCTCATCTAAGCTGAATTCATTCCTAATTAAATCTTCAGGGAACTGAAATTGGTGAGGCCTACATTTACACACTGCCCTCTTTCTGAGCATGCCATTGAAAAAGTCCTCAGGGTCTGCACATCTTGAAACTGCAGTTGACAACATGTATGGCTTAAAGAATTCTTCAAAATATTTCCAGCCACCTTTAGTGATTACAAAATGATGGGCCATGGTAATGGTTGGGAAAATAGTCCCTTTACCCCTATTGGTCAGCTCTGGCTCTTGTACTCCTCCAATTTGTCTCAATACTTCTGCAATTCCTATCTTCAATGGGACCTGATAGGGAAGTAGATAGGGAGTACCTCTAAAACCATACACTCTGAAAATAGTAGAAACAGGGTACAAATACATGTCTCCCCAATTGTGAACAATCTTAATACCCTCTGCAAACTCTTTAGGTCTGAGGAATTCCAAGAGAGCCTTAGGAATCCTAGAGTTTTATGTGCATAAAAGAATTCTAATATTAGATGCAAATAATCTATCAAACTTCAAAAAACTAGCATCTTCTCTATCCTAGGATAAAATAGTGCTCCAAAGTTGGACAGGCATCTCTTCCTTATCCTTTACCTTGACCAAGTCCATTTCCTTTGCAAAATAGTCAGCACCTTTGAACAAAAAACATGTGCATTAACAGGGAGTACCATCCAAACGGCCTATCCACCTTACCATTTTTTATCCCTACTAGCCCTGCATGAATTGCATTAGTAAGGTATGGCACATAATCAAATGTTATTGCTAGAGAGGGGTTCAGAATTTGTGCAATCATTCACATGTAATGGGTTGGCATGTTTCTCTCAGCATCTTCTCCAAAGATTTGAAATAGTGCCCAATACATACCCTTAGCTCTTAGAGTAGACAAATTGAGGGAGAATGGTTCCATTGTGCTAGGGCCTACAACTGTTAACCCCCCTATCTTAACAAAAAACTCTTTCAATGGGCCACTCCTAAGATGATCCCTTTGTGCATTGTAGATCTAGGCTAATGACTCAAAGTCAATAGGTTCTAACAAATTGGAAGCCTCACTTAGTTTAAACATGTTTCTGAATTCATCATCTTTTATTTCAATCAGGGCTGATCCCTTCACACTCCTAATACATCTTGCAATAGGGTCATAATTCTGTGCAATCAGGTTCAAAAAATCTACATCCATGATTACACCAGGGACCATAAGCTTCCCCACATCTAGTTCCCATATGCTATTCAAAGGGGCAAGGGAATGTCTTTGACCAAAACTTACTTTGAACAGTCCTAAACTTGATATCCCTATTTCTAGGTCCCTTAACCAATTGCCTTTATCATAGAGGCCATCCCCAATTCTTAGACGATGGTTCTTTGGTACTAATTCTTTGGCCTTAGCCTCGACATTGGTAGACATGGTTAACTATTCTAAAAAATCATCACAAATGTTCCTGTCCTGGTAATTCACTTTTCCTATCAACTCCCTTCTTGGTGCCATCTTGAATATACAACTATACCAATTGAAACTAGCATAGACCTCTAATGAAACAATTCACACAGCAAGAACTGAAATCAGACCAGAATTATCAAGAAACAACACAAAAACCTGTTATTCACCTGAAGAAAACCACTCCACACCAATTGCTCTGCAATAGACTTTGATGAAATGATATTAATATTCAAGTTGACGTGGACTTCTAATATGACAAGTTGGCATTGAATTTCAGGAATTAACCCTGTATGCTTCGGCCATCACCTCAAAATTGAATTAACAAATCAAATTCAAAAACAGGCTCCAATGGGTCATAACTTCTCTGAGTATTTTTCTCTATTTCGTTCTTTCGTTATTTCATAGAACATAAAACCTTTGCACTTTTCTTTCATGAAGCAATGCTGGCCATTAGATTATGAGAACTTACACTACCCTTATCTCCGTCTAATCTCTCTATGTTAGTGTTGGGCCCTACCTTCTTTTTGCTATTTCGCGGGCTTTAACACTCGTGCACTTTTCCTTCATGAAGCCACGTCAGCCATTAGATCAAGCTCTAACTGCCTGGTCTTTAACTCCAACAATGACCGTCAGTCTCACTAACTAACCGCGCCTCGCCTTGATGGCTAACAGTTTTCACCATTTCACAGAGACTAAGCTGCAAGCATCTTCAGGCCACGAAACAATGATAACCATTGGATCGACCATGAGATGAATATCTTTTAACAGGCTTCAAACCTTTCAAGTGGACCCTTTATTCTCGGAGATCACTTGCATCACCTCGTCACTGGTTAACGAACACCACATGGCAGTCGGCCATTTGCCCAAGAAGTTCCATCGGGTTCCATTCTGAAACCGCCATGTGCTTTACTCCATTATTTTCCACATAACTGCCAATTGAAATCAAGGTGGGCCCTCAACTACCCTTCAGTGCCATGTGTACTGGACATGTCACTATTACACTCCACGAAACACACCATCTATCTTGCCATGTCATGTCTTCGTGTGATTGCCACCTGTCTTTTGCCATTTCGCGATGACTAACTTGCGATCATCTTGTCTTCGCAAATCCATGCGGGCCATTAGATCTTAGGAACTTGCCTGTTGTTTATCCTTTCTATGACCACCTCACCCAGGCCCACCACCTTTTCGCTACTTCATGATAGGTAGAACACGTGCATCTTCTGGCCGTAAAACAACGTGAGTTGTTGATCCTTTTTGAACCGGTCAAACTTTAACAAAGGAAAGCCGCTTGTCTCTAGGACTCGCCACATGTTTTGCTATTTCGCAGAACTTATTTCATGTGCATCTCAGGCTAGCAAATCAATGCGAGCCGTTAGATTTAAAACAATATGCAGTTCTTTTATCTGACGGTCAATCCATCTGGTCAGGCCTGCCTAGGCTTTTCGCTACTTCACAAACATTAACCTGCTAGCAACTTCACTTAATGAAACAATGATGACCGTTGGATTAACAAAGAGTTGCACAATAATTAAGGGCCCGACAAACATTAGAACAAGGTAAAGTAAAGGTGCATAGATTTAAAAAATTTAAGGGACCGCCTAGGGAAATAACTAATGGGGGGACACTTTTCACGATAGACCGACCCTTCTTTAAGTGATAAAAGTAACACCGAAATAGAATGATAAGGGTTTTTCTCAAAAACTGGAAGGGTTAGAACTCAAACCTTAAACCCTCTTCTAACCTAAGACAATCAAAGGCAACAAGGGCATACTAGACTCAATTTTTTGTAGACTTTTAGCCAATTATGGAACAAGAATATCCATTTTTTAAACAATGATAACAGAGATCATGTATGTGAGGATATTTATGTAAAGGGGTATTCCGATAAAGGGTTTAGGGTTTCAAACCGGAACAAATAGAGCTTAACCAAAACTATATTCAGTCATAGAAGATGCTATCTTTGTAGCTCAATCATTTCTTAGGACTGTAGTCTAGATTTGTATGTAGTCAGTGAGGCTCCTTTTGTGATTGACCAGTGTTCTCTAGGCTTTAAGCCTTCCTACAAGTGCAGGCCCCTATATTTTGTAATATCTCTTCATATGGCCAGTGGATTGATATTGTGGGTCACAAATCCCACTGTGGTTTTTCCTCTTTAAGTTTTTCCATGTATAATTTTGTGTGTTATGGTATTCATTTATGTGATTGGCTTATTGGCTTCTTTACTTATTTTAATTCTATATGTACCGATATACCAGTTGGTGTATGCATGTTTTAATAAGGTTAAATTTAAACAATCTAGTAGAACATTGATTCATCCCCCCCTCTCAGTGTTCTTGGATTCCAATAGTTTGCACACCTTTATTTCTATCTCCTATATACTAATTTTTTGAATGATTCAATCTTACATACCTGGGAGTCTTCAAATTTTCTTGATTTTCAGACTCTTGTGTTCTTTCTTCTGCACTTACACTATTTCCTTCTCCTTGAGTAACTAGATTTGCTAGAACAATCTGAACTTGGTTTTGGGTCTGAACTGGCTTTCCTTTATTAGAGCTATCATTATAATTATTTGAATCATATCCAAAGCATCTGGGCTTCTTGGGACCTATTAAATCTTGAGGGTTTAGGGTTTTTGCTTTTTCATGAAAACATTTAAAAAAATTAAACCTTTGTAGCGCATTATTGTAATTCATATTGAACTTGAACCCTTGAACCTTTTTGGTTCAAGGTTCAACCGTTTCTTTTGCATGAGTCATGGCTTTGTAATGGTTATCGCCTGCGACATGGTGACAAACCACTAGCGGTGAACAATGGCCAACAGTTAATGCAAGCAGTTCAGGCAAATAAAGATCCGTAGGCATTTGGGGAGGCATCAAAGTTTAATAAACAATGAAATGGTATGTGTATACTCTGAGCCCAGACCAGAACCATCCTCTCTACATAGTCCAAGGAAGCAATTTTAGTTCCCAGTGCCATCGCGTATGGACAAAGGCTTTTTCATGCTATATCGATGACCCCATGGAAAGGCCTAGGCATGGTCCATTTATCCCACATTGGTCATGGGAGGAGCACTTCAATATTTAAAGGCAAATCCCCATACATATTAAGTGTCAAAGCTAATGGGATTTTGGCAAGTAGCAGCTCAGAAGTGGTGGGGCCCCCGTGCACATCTCAAAGTGCCCAAATTTTTCAGTAGAAAGGCAAAATAACTAGCGAGCAAGTCAGGCAGATCAACAATGATCGCAAAAGATCCAATGGTTGTCACTATGTTGCAACATAAAGATGCTCACTAGATATCACTGTGACTTGGCAAAAAAGCATGTGCCAAAAAGGGGTGAGCGATTCAGGTTAAGGATCGAGTAGGTTTGAGCTGATCAAATGACTATCGCTATACCGCCATGTGAAAGTGCTTCACTATTAATAGCCGCGACTTGGTGACTAATGAGGTGGCAGACAAGTGGGGGACACGTGGTGATGTCATGGCACAAGAGAGAGCTACTCAAGAGAAGCTAATGATCAAGCAGATCACTGAAATTCAATGGCAGATCCAAGGCAGATCAATGGTGGGGTGAAATTTTGGGGCTAACCATGATTGTCATTGTACCCCGATTGTGAAGTGTCTGGAATGAATACCCTCACGACAAGTGGCATCGAGGTGGACTCTAAGAAAATAATGAGGTGCCACATGGTGACATGCAGTTGATGAGGTGGAAGGTCCAGTGGTAACACGAGGAAGACATGTGGCGTGTCATGAAAATGAACATCGATGAGACCATGGCTTTGATGGATCACTATAGGGACTCACCGAAGGCATCAGTTTCATTGACATAAAAGATATCAATGAAACTAGGGTTTTGATAAAAAATGAAAGCATCTTGCTGAAGGGGAGGTTTGGCCAAAAGACTGAGGTCTAACAAACTAGAATAGGTGGTGGGTCTAGTGGCACTGAGGTGGCAAATGAGGCCATGCTCAGGTGGATCTAATGGCCAGTCACAGACTGACACATAGAACAAATGGATGAAGAGGTAAAGACCAAGTAGGTTTGTGCCAATCTAACAATTGTTGCTATACCGCTATGCGAAGGTGCCCGATGGTTATCCCCTGCAACATGGTGACTGATGATGTGGCAGTTGTGATGGTGGTCTAGGTGGGCTTGGAGAAAACTAGGAAGTGACACATGGCGGGCCCGCTAGAGGAGAGAGTAGCCTAGGTGAATTAACCGGTGGGTATGTCAGCAGGGATCTAGCTGTTAGATGGATGATCTGACAGTGGTCACCATTTCCCAATGGAAAGATGTTTGATGGCTAAGCAGTAGGACCCATAGGAAGAACAATTTGAAGGAAGTAAAGAATAAGCAAGTTCAAGGAAGATCCACGGTTGTCACCATACCCCAAGATGGAAGGGCTCGAATGTTAATGGCCGCAACTTGGTGACTGGTGAGGTGGCAAGACAGGCGGAGTCCAAAGGGACTCACGAGTGAACCAGGAGGTGACATGTGGCTGAAACCTATGTGGGAAAGTCAAGGTAAAATATAGTTTCAGAATGTGGTGAAAAGAAAAAAGCTTAAATGACTGACCTGTAGAGGGACTAATGGCTGAGGGTTGAATTTTTGCCAAAATATGGATTTGTCATATATCATTGGAAAGCTCTCAATCTGAGGAATTTGATTTTGCAATCAAGTGTAGCCCACAATAGGTATTTTTGGGGTGGTGACCTCAGGATCTCAGAAGTCATTTCTCAGACAAAAGGTGACAATTTTCTGCAGGCCAAGTGTGACAACGGTTAATGCTAGTAGTTAAGGTAAGCGGTTACGACAACAAACTAGTGGTAGCAGTTAAGTTTTTAATAGATAGAGACTACGTGGTGGGGCTCGTTTCTAAGCAGATTACTCAAGAAAGTTAAAGTGCATGTTAGTTTCCCATGATTGGATGGTTGTCCCTATACCACAATGGAAACACATCCTAACTTTAAAGGCTACAACATGGCGACTAAAGGAAAGGCGCTTAGAAAGAAGACCTCCTGATTCTTTAGTGCCAAAAGTTTTAAATATTCAAAAGAAATAGCGACAGAGGTGTGCAAGTTACATCTGACATTGCTTCAAGGTGTAAAAAGGTTGGTGAGAGGTACCCAAGGAGATCTCTAGAGGACATAATGGTGCGCGGCTCTGTGTTTTCTTAGGTAGAACCATCAATGCTCTAGCTCGAGATAATACACCGACATTATGAAGCTACAAGTTGTTGTAACAAATTTTGGGTAATAGGGGCCTACCATTTAGGCTATTTTCCAAATGAATGCCCAGTGAATTAATGAAGCACGCATACCATAAAGAATGTTAGATTTCTCCCTCAACTGCAATGGCATAGAAATATAACTTTTGCAATAAATGTTTGTTAGGGTAAGATTTTTCTTCTAGGTAGTCTAAAGCTTGTTGCATGCTGATTTCTATAAAAGGATACCAAGGCTACCTAGAAAAGGGACACAAATTTTTGTAGCTAAACTTTGGCAAAATTAATACAGGCCTTTGTCTTAGCAATTTATGAGTCAAATATGAAGTACTTGTAACCTTCTGATAGAGGAATGAAATATACAGTCCAGAGAATTTAAATTCAGATTTGTATTGTCTTTATGTCATTGTACTGGTGTTCATTCTATTTAAGTAATCAAGGATTGCTTATTTGAATGATTTGCTAGGCATCTAATGAAGTTGTTTTGAGTCTTTTTCTTAAGGAGAAAAATATAAATATACTTTGAACAAAGTCATTGATATCAGTATTTCAAGTGTGGATTTGATGATGAAATCTGGTGTAGATTAGGACTCTATGTATGTCAGGCATATTCAGAGTTCATAGATCAGGAACTTGTGATTTGTGTACTAGTTTCTCTTATCAGGTTGCAGTCTGTTGTAGATGCCTTTGTTGCCTGGATAAGGCACTGGTTTATCTATTGGTTTTTCTTGCATTTTGTGATCCTTTTTAAAAAAAAGTCAAATCAATTTTCCATTTAGGTTAGTCGTACTGATCAGTAAGAAAAGTTTGTAGGAATTTACAATGGTTTTCTGCAAACCATTTACTATTTTTGTGAGAAAATAGTCTTTAAAATGGTTCACCTGCCCAAGCTTTTATAAGCTTAAAGTGTAGGAGGTTTCCTAAATTTGGAACCTCATATTGTTGTCTTTATTTCAAAATTTTGTTGTTCTCTTCCATTGCAGCACAGAGGCAGTAGTTTTCACTTTTAAAGAGAAGAAACATAAGTTTTCAAAAATGGAGAACAATGAAATTGGCGACTCTGCTAGGGACTAATCTAAAGATCTCTGGTATAGATTGTTGAATCAGATTGTAAGTGAGTTTTCCCATTTGAGTCACCACAAAAAAAAAGGCGACTCTGCTGGGGAGTAATCTAAAGATCTCTGGTATAGATTGTTGAATCAGATTGTAAGTGAGGTTACCCATCTGAGTCACCACAACAAAATTGGCAACTCTGCTGGGGAATCATCAATTAAGATAAGTCTTATAAGTCTTATACTGCAGATCTATGTCTTTATTGCATAAACGTGTTGAGATCAAGTTCCCTTGGCTTCAATCTAAAAATTATTGAGTTTATCTTTCTAAAGAGAATCCTTGATCTATCTCATACCATCTTAGATTACTATTCTATTCTTTTCTAAAGATCAACAGTTTCTTTCTTAAGTGTCTTGTAAGTGATTCACTATGTTAAACTATATATTTAATTCCCAAGATATTGGGTGGCGACTCTGAAGTAAAAAATAATGAGTGTTCTTTTAGAATAAATCATAGTCACTTCACAAGGTTAGCAAGATGAATAGGAGAAGGAATACCAGATCTTATATGAAGAAAAACCCTCAAGAGAAGTTGCATGAAGGGTTACCTGAACTAGTCAAGAAGGACTGGAGAGGAACTATTATTCCTGAGCAGTCAAATTAGTCATGGAAATAGAAGAGTAATCAAACCAGTAAGTCTTTTGAGTGTCCTATAAACACAAGGTCCAATGCCTCTTCTCATGACTCTTACCATGATATTATGGGCTTTCATGCTGGCCTGTTTGGCACTAATGATGATATCCAAACCTTCCACTAAAGATTGTCTAATACCAACATTTCTGGGAGAGATAGGCATAGTAAAAGCAATAGAGCCAGTTCCATTCCCAAAACTATGGAAGGAAATATCAGCCTAATTGATATGGACTAGTTAAATGTGTTTGATTCAGAGGAAACTTTACTAGACCAAGATGAAGTGTCTCAGAAGATTGAGTTTCTAAATTAGAGAGTACATCAATTGATTTCCATAAGAAAAAAAAAAGAAAAGGAAAAGGAGAATGAAACCAAATCCAAACTGATTGAAAGAGATAGGTTATTAAGACAAATTGCAGAGCTTGAGTTGTTTTCTCAAGAAGAACCTAGGAGTAAAGAGCAAGGTCCTGTTATTAGGGAAATCCTTGATCCAAAAATTGTTTCTACACCTAAAGTTGCAATACAACCCAGTAGGGAGGTTCAGAGTGATCCTCAACCTGCCAGACCCATCGTTGACAAAGGAAAACAAAAAGTAGTGGAGAATAGATTTGCAGATCTAGTGTCAGGAAGTGCAGAAGGACCCTAGGGAATGATGTCACATGAGATTGAGGTAGAAAGGATAAGGAAAGAAAATGAAGACCTGCAAAGGGAGTTAGAAAAGGCTAAAATAGAAGCACTTAATGCTGAGTTTAGGAGAAAGATAGTGTGTGGGAGAAAAAGTGACACTAAGCAAACATGCCCTAATCTCACTTTCAACCACACACTTGTGGAATACGAAAGAGCCTAGAGGTATCACACAATTGGCTACTTCTTCTTTTGAAAGAGAGAGCCATGGGCTACCTATTAGGATTTCTATTCCTTTGTTGTAATTGAAAGATAAAATGATGCAAGTTCAATTCCTAACCCCAAAATGCAAGTATGAACTAATGACAAGATTGCAGAATTGAACTTAAACAATGGAAAGCTGTAAATACAAGGATAAGACAAGAATGCAAATGCGTACCCAGAGTTAAAATCTAACTGAAAATGTTTAGGATGGGGGCGTGGATGCCACTGTCCTGATTCTGCCCCTGAAACTGCTCCAGAAACTGTTGTTTTGCACTCTGGAAAAAGCTGTCAAAAATGCTGAAAATGCTGTCTGTCAGGAGGAACAAGGCGCCCAGCACCCCTGTCCTAGGGACCAGGGCACCCAGCGCCCCTATCCTGGTAGGACCAAGGTGCCCCACGCCCCTGTCCTGGTCTTTTTCTCTGAGATTTGGTGTGAAGTTCGGTCTTCGTCTGCTTCTTCCGGATCTGTAACTTGCGGCGTCGTCCGAATTCTGAAACCTACACTTATATCTGAAAAGGTGTGGTGGGCGGCTATATAGGGTTTTTCCTTAGTCAAACCCCCACTTCGGTGATTTCCACCTCCATGAATAGCCAAGTTGTATTGTAAAATGTATTGTGTGTGCAGACCTAGTGTGTGTGCAAGGTCCTTAAATGCAAGAAAGCAAACTAGAGCAACCTAGAAAGTAAACCCTAATTGCTTGTAAATGATAATGTAAATGCTCTAAATCAAGATGCAAAGTGATCTAAAGCATGAATAAAGGATATATTGAAGCTTATGCAAAGACATGAAAACAACATGAAATCATACCCAACCCTCAAGGGAGGAGTACAAGCCAATCTTCAGTCGGTAATCTCCTACTGTTCTTCAATGTCTCCCAAGCCCTAAATGAATGAAATTGATGAATGCTTGATGGATGGATGTTGAATTTTATTGAAGTCTTCAAAGATATGCTCTTTCGGTGCATATGAGGTTCCTCCAAACAAAATTTTGGATCCTTTCAAATGAAGAAAGAGAGCTCTTATAAATGAAACCCTAGGTCTTAATTTCGACCTTTGGTCGACCTAGAGATTGAATATCCCGCCAATTTCTTGGGGTTAAGCTTTATTTTATGATTGGATCGCGCTCCTAAAATTTTGGGAAAAATGTCTGGGACCATGTGCACTCCGGGTGCCATGGTCCTCTCCGGGCGCCATGGTCCTGACAACTTTTCACCAAATTTTCAGGGCCGTCGGATATGATGATTTTAGAGAGAATCCCGAAGTTACAGGTGATTTCGAGATGTTTTGACCCCCAAAACCAAGCACCCAAGTTCAAAATAGGACCTAATTAGGGTTTTTGATTAAATGATGTATTAGAGGAATAAAATGAAAGGGGCACACTTTAATGAAAAGGGCCCAACTTTATGATATGGGAGATAAAATAGAACCTTAGACCTAATTAATTTAATTAATTAAGTGCTAAAGGGGAAATGCAATGCAAAATGCAAAATGACCAAGGTGGGTGCTAAACTAGGTGTGAAATTGTACCACCCTAGCAAGTGCATACAATTTACGACACTACATTTAGCCCCCACTTTAGCGGTCATATGAACACTACGTGCATATGCAAGCTAAAGTACAAAAAAGTAAATATTATTTGAAAAAGGATATATCCATAAGTCTGTCCAACGAAGCCCCCAGTGGTATCTGCAGTACACAGTTAGGAACCACAACCTACAAAACCACATGTTAGATCACAAAATCACCTAATGCTTACTAAGGAAGGTGATGAAAATTCGAGGGTAGCTATATGCCCCCCCCTATTTCGGCTTGCTAATTTTAGTGAGTTGAAACAGGGTATCATGTTTACCACTTCGAATTGTTAAAGAAAATTGATGACAAATGCTCACAAGAAGATTTGATATGAGATCAAAAACTAATGGAGAATCATTTGGTAAGAAAGAGGACTAAATCTCAATTCCAACACAACAAAGAGTGTGAGGATTTAAGAGTTCTCTAACACAAGATGAAGGATGTAAATGGAAACAAAATGCAAAGAGAAGAAAAGAAAGGAAAAAGCAGCATGAACACACACATTGGTGATCCATGAGAAGAATAGTGAGAGAGAAAACATGGACTTCTCGCCCCTAGATCTTGTCTAGGTGATCCATGGGAAAAAGGACATGGAAAACTAGCCCCTAGAATCTGTCTAGGTGATCCATGTAAGGGAGGAGAGTGAGAAAGTCTAGCCTTATGCCACTAGTTCCACTCAACCTCATGCATGTGTGTGTAAGTGAGGTTAGAAGCACCTCATAGGAGTCTATGCCTCAGTATGCTACAACCTGTATATGTATAGTACAAAAGTGTGACATCTCACTCTAAGAGTCTGTGCTCTAGTTCCAAGAATAATCACTTTGCATAAAAGAAAAATGGAGACATCTCGCTCTAAGAGTTTGTGCTCTGGTTCCGAGAATGACCCATTGCTCAAAAAGTGTAATGTTTATGTCATAAGAAAAGTAGAACAAGGATACCTACCTTCATCACAAAAGAAGATACCCCAAAAATGCAACAATGTCATAGATCCAAGCAAGGGAGTTTTTGCACTCTTTAAGCAAGGATAAGATAGTTGAAAAGGGACATCTTGTAGTATGGGTAAAGGAGATCCTTAGAGGAGAAGAGATCTTTGTACAAAAGATACCTATCCTCGAGAGGAATTGTCTTAGACAAATATAACATCTTCTAGAATAAGACAAAGAAGAGAATAAGAATGCAATACTTCCTTCTTTTGCGAGGTGAAAGTGATTCTTAATGAAGGATGACGCTCTTTTTAACCCAATTGGGAGAGTGAATTCATTATGGATATATTTTACCAAGTGCAAAAGAGGTTGTAGTCAAGGACTTACACCTCTTGTAAGAGAGAATCCTTGAACAAACAACAACAAATGCATACAAGGAATAACATCAAGTAATAAAGTTCACACCATCCACGAAATAGGAAAAAATGGATCCTTAGATAAAAATAAGGAAAGATCATTGCCTGAGAAGGACTTACACAATCTTCTAGGGAGAGATTTAGACATAAGCAAAATGTACTACATACTCACATGAGTTCATGCAAGCAAGACATTAGTGTATGTAAAATGCTCCTCACAAGAAGTGGGTAGGATAAGAAAGAGAATACACATCTTCTCCCATATCTAGGAAAAGAGGATTCTAAAGAAAAGATGATCAATATTTCCACACTATTACCCCATAGGAACAAGAGATAACATAGAAAAATTAGGCTATTATGTTGCTTCAAAAATATGATTGCACTTGAAATTGTACCATCATGAATGACAATGAGCCCCTAGTAAATGAGCTACCAATGTCACATAATGATGAGCAACATAATAGCCATTAATGTTATTTAAAGACATGATAGATTGAATGAGGTATTTGAATATGACATGCTAAATGCTCAACTATAAGTGAGATCAAAAACATGTATAAAGTGATAAAAATTGAAGAAGAAAAGTCACAAGAAATCTTAGAAGAGGGATGAGTGTAATTTATTAGAGCCTTATCCCTAGAGGAAAGGACTTTATGATGAATAGGAGATAAAGATTCATAAGTGGATTTAGAAATTTGAGGGGAGTCATAAAGAGACTTGTTCATCGCCAAGATTTCCTTATGAGGGGAATGAGAGTTGATAGAAGTAGAAGATGATTTAGTTGAAGTGAGATTATCATCACTACTAAATATAGCATTCACATTGAGAGATGGTCTTTTAGATGCTTTGGTACGTTTGCAGGGATTATAGCCGAGTCCAAAGGCATAATTGTGAAAATTATTCTCTAGAGGAACTTTTATCCCTTGTTCATGAGCGCCACAACCATTTCCATGATACCCATTCTTAGCAAAAATGTGAAAACCATGACCATAATGATCAGCCATTTCAGGAAGAGAAGGTGGTTTTTCATAAGACAAAGAATCAAATCCTTCAGAATTAGAAGTGTGAGGAGAAGAAGTTTGAGAAGCGGCCACAAAATTATTGCTCATAGGTTCAAGTAAGACTGATTGATCTCTAGTTTCTTCCTTCTTTTTACCTTTAAGATCTCTAGGAGGAACCCTATATTCACCTACAAAGGTGGGATTAAAATCAAGGGATCCCCAATCGTCTTCTGCGAGAACCTTCTCAGGATCAAAAGCCTTTTCATGTGTAGACTCAAGTCGAGAAGGATCTTCTTCAGGAGCTTCAGACTCATCCAAAGAATTTTGATTATTAGAGGGTGATGATTCATCCATAGGTATCTTGTTCAAAGAGTCATTACTAGAAGAGGAAGGCTTAGATGTTTGCAAACAAGCTTGAAGATTAGTGTCACCTATCAAGGTATATGTCTTATTGTTATAAATGAATTTAACTTGTCTATGCAATGTAGAGGGGACAGCTTGCATACTGTGAATCCAAGGCCTCCCTAATAACAAGTTGTATGTTAGATTTCCCGACATAACATGGATAGGAGTAGGCAAAGTAACAGGTCCCACTGTGACGGGTAAGGTGATAATACCTAATGAAGACTTAGCAACATTATCAAAGCCTCGAATGGGACGAGAGTCAGGCTCAATAAGGGATGTATCCACATTCATCTTATGCAATAGATTGATGCTACACACATTAAGGCCAGAACCATTATCTACCAGTGTTCGTCTTATAGCAGTGTCATTTATGATAACCACAATCATCAAGGGATCATATTGATGTTGAATTTCACTAGTAGGCAACTCATCTTGAGTAAACACAATTTGAGCTTTAGGATTCATCATAGAGTCAACCAAAGACACTATATTACTAGATGTATTAGGTGGAGGAACATTCAAATCTTTCAAGGCATCTTGTAACATCCCATGATGAGCGGAAGAAGTTTGGATCAAATCCCAAAGGGATATCTTAGCAGGGGTAGCTTTAAGTTGTTCTATGAGATCATATTCCTTACAAAGAACTTGTGAAATATGTGGAGCTTGAGGAAGAATAGGTTGGGAAGGAGGAAGTGAAGTTGGGATAACTGGAGGAGGATTAGGTTGCCTATTGTTTCTAGTACTATAAGTATGGGCAACCGCATGATAACTCTTTCTAGCCAATTGCTTAGCATACTCATAAGGGCTCTTAGAAGAATAACCTCCTTGCACAGTAATAATAGTTTTCTTAGGAGTGCAAAAACAATCATTAGCATAACCACCTTGAACCACTAAGATAGGCTTATTTAAAGGTTGAGAATTTTGAGAAGGACAAGCACCTTGGATAGTGAAGAGAGGTTTGTTAGGTGTCTCATTCACATGTATCAAATTGATTGAGGATGGTTTAGAGGAATGAACAAAAGTGTTGGAAGAATTATTGATAGTCTTCTCTTGCACTAAAATCTTATCACAGATTAGATCAATTTTAGGAGAGAGACAAGGGATAGGCATTGATGTTCTAGTAGGAAGAGTAATACTAGGAAAGGTCATATCATCCTCTATCATCAAAGGATCTACATGGGGAATAAACTCTCTAGGAGAAGGATCAACATTACTCTCTAAAGTCTCACTTTTGAGAGGGAGATCTTTGAAAGAGATGTTAACCACCTTGCTTTGAACTAGGGTATCCTTATGAGTAGAACCAAGTTGAGGAGAAGGAGATGCTTTATTTTTAGATGGAGAATGATTGAGATTCCAGGAAGGTGAGAAACTATCAAGGGAGTTTTCCATCTTGATTTCATCCCCTTTGGCTAGGGTTCTCTCATGGGATAGAGAATAATCTACACCTTCTTCTAATGGTTCATCCCAAATAGTGAAGTTGTTGAAAGGAATGTTTGAAGTATTGTCAATTTCGGGAGAGGAGATAACATTGTTTATTAATTCCTCATCCTTAGGAGGGAGAGCATCAATAGATGTGTTAAACTCATCCTCTTTCCTCAAAATATTTTCAATATGATCTTTATGGGAGAGAGAATTAAGGAAATTGCTTATTATTTCATCTTCTTTCTCTAAGGGATGCTTATGGGTAAGACAAACTTTAGGAGAAGGGTAAGCATTTATCATTAATTCATCATCTCTAGTGGGAATTTTGTTGGAAAAGGAAATGCCACCACTAGGAAATGTAGGGATAATGTCATCTTCTTGCACAAAAGGATCCTCATGAAGGGGGCATTTTTTAGGAGCCACAAAGTCATCAAGGGAATCATCCAACAAAGCCTGATCATATCCATTAAAAGGTTTATCTTTTTATTCAAAAGGAGATATCTCTTCATAGAGGGGATCATTAAAAACAACCATGTTACTAGATTTAGTGGAAGAGCTGATAGGAATGTACCCTTGAGAGGAATCATTCGACTTATCTTTCTCATCACAATGAAATGGCATAGTAACAATATTTATGAGTTTTTGGTAAAATGAAGGTTTGGTATATTTAGGTTTCAAAAATTCATCTAAAGCTTCATCTAACTTATAATCATCACAAATATCAACGTCTTGCAAATAAAAATCTGACATTTTGAAATTGCATAAAATTTAAACACACAATGCAAAGAAACACACTTTTTTTTTTCTTTTTAATGAAAATGAAATGAAAACACACTAAATCTAGATCTAGATCTAACAAATGCAATGCAAGAGGAAGCAATGATAGATTCACGTCGAGTTCACCAAAATGTGTGGGAGAAAAAGTGATGCTAAGCAAACATGCCCTAATCTCACTTTCAACCACACACTTGTGGAATAGGAAAGAGCCTAGAGGTATCACACAATTGGCTACTTCTTCTTGTGAAAGAGAGAGCCATGAGCTACCTATTAGGATTTCTATTCCTTTGTTGTAATTGAAAGATAAAATGATGCAAGTTCAATTCCTAACCCCAAAATGCAAGTATGAACTAATGACAAGATTGCAGAATTGAACTTAAACAATGGAAAGCTGTAAATACAAGGATAAGACAAGAATGCAAATGTATACCCAGAGTTAAAATCTGACTGAAAATGTTCAGGACGGGGGCACGGACGCTACTGTCCTGATTCTGCCCCTGAAACTGCTCCAGAAACTGTTGTTTTGCACTTTTGAAAAAGCTGTCAAAAATGCTAAAAATGCTGTCTGTCAGGAGGACCAGGGCGCCCAGCGCCCTTGTCCCAGGGACCAAGGCACCCAGCACCCCTGTCCTGGCAGGACCAGGGTGCCCCACGCCCCTGTCCTGGTCTTTTGCTCTGAGATTTGGTGTGAAGTTCAGTCTCCGTCTGCTTCTTCCGGATCTGTAACTTGTAGCGTCGTCCGAATTCCGAAACCTACACTTATATCTGAAAAGGTGTGGTGGGTCGCTATATAGGGTTTTGCCTTAGTCAAACTCCCACTTCAGTGATTTCCACCTCCACGAATAGCCAAGTTGTATTGTAAAATGTATTGTGTGTGTAGACCTAGTGTGTGTGCAAGGTCCTTAAATGCAAGAAAGCAAACTAGAGAAACCTAGAAAGTAAACCCTAATTGCTTGTAAATGATAATGTAAATGCTCTAAATCAAGATGCAAAGTGATCTAAAGCATGAATAAAGGATATATTGAAGCTTATGCAAAGACATGAAAACAACATGAAATCATACCCAACCCTCAAGGGAGGAGTACAAGCCAATCTTCAGTCGGTAATCTCCTATTGTTCTTCAATGTCTCCCAAGCCCTAAATGAATGAAATTGATGAATGCTTGATGGATGGATGTTGAATGTTATTGAAGTCTTCAAAGATCTTCTCTTTCACTGCATATGAGGTTCCTCCAAACAAAATTTTGGATCCTTTCAAATGAAGAAAGAGAGCTCTTATATATGAAACCCTAGGTCTTAATTTCGACCTTTGGCCGACCTAGAGATTGAATATCCCACCAATTTCTTGGGGTTAAGCTTTATTTTATGATTGGATCGCACTCCTAAAATTTTGGGAAAAATGTTCGGGACCATGTGCACTCCGGGCGCCATGGTCCTCTCCGGGTGCCATGGTCCCGACAACTTTTCACCAAATTTTCAAGGCCATTGGATATGATGATTTTAGAGAGAATCCCAAAGTTACAGGTGATTTCGAGATGTTTTGACCCCCAAAACCAAGCCCCCAAGTTCAAAATAGGACCTAATTAGGGTTTTTGATTAAATGATGTATTAGAGGAATAAAATGAAAGGGGCACACTTTAATGAAAAGGGCCCAACTTTATGATATGGGAGATAAAATAGAACCTTAGACCTAATTAATTTAATTAATTAAGTGCTAAAGGGGAAATGCAATTCAAAATGCAAAATGACCAAGGTGGGTGCTAAACTAGGTGTGAAATTGTACCACCCTAGCAAGTGCATACAATTTACGACGCTACAGATACAATGCTTGAAAGCTCCTCCTATAACTTTCCCACCTGTAGATCATAGTAATCCTATGTCCCAACATAATTCTGCCTCTCTATTGAACACTCAACCAATGATACAAACAAGTGCTATCCCAGCCGTTAATCAATCTAAAAATGCTACCCCAAATAATTTTTCTATTCCTCCAAGTACAATCCAAATGATTCTGCAATTCCTCCAAGTGCAATTCCAGCAAATCAGACCAGTCATGGATTACCCCATAATCAAAGCCATCAAAATCCTAGAGTTGGCAGATCAAGACCAAGGGTGAATACTGGAAACAAATTTATAGGAAATCAATTTCAAAGGAAACCGATAAATGTTGAGCTATATAGGTCGTTGTATTTTGATGGAATTCCTGGATATCCAAACCATGTCCCTATTTAAATGAGAGATAAACTCTAGAAGTTTATTGGGAAAAATGTTGTCGATGTTGGAGAACATCTAAAATCTTTTGGTGACATCATTAATGACTATGAAATTGCACGTGAGGATGTTATCATGAAGCTATTTGTGCAATCTTTGATTGAGGATGCTAGAGATTGGTACAGAGGTTTACCTATAGACAACATTAGCTCTTGGGAGGAATTCAAAAATTACTTTCAAGAGAAATATGGAGATAATACAAATGTGAGCTTCATGCTTAATGAATTTAAAAACATCAGAAAATTTGATAATGAAGTCGTCATAGATTTTAATGCAAGGTTTCAAAAGGCAATGCATAGACTTTTTCAAGTAATGAGGCTAGATGAAAATATGTGTCTGACTACCTATTACAATGCATTTGACTCCAAAATGGCTTACATTCTCAAAGATAAGAACCCACATAGCTTGAGGGATTCTTTCAGAATCGCAATCAATGTAGAGAGTAATAGAAAAGCATCGGGTAAAGTGGGAAGAAGGACAGATGGAAGATTGTGGTAGGAACAAAAACCATGAAAAAATAAATCCTCTAAAGAAGAGGATAAGATAGAGAAATTAATGACTGTTGTCAAGGATCTTACTACTAAAGTAAGTAAACTTGAGAGGCCACACTACAACTGGCAAGACAGACCTACTAGATTGCATGATATGCCATATAAGACTGCATGGGAAGATGACAAACCTATGCAAGATAGATCAAAAGGCACACAAAATCATAATACCCCTGATCCTTTGAAGGGAGGAAATGAACATAATGTGGAAAATACCCTATGGTGTATGGCATGCGATGGGCCATATTCCCCCTATCAGTGTGCTACGACTCAAGCTCTAAATGAATCCATGAGAAGTGAGGATGAATCTATAGTTAATATGTATGAGTATACTATGGAAATTGATTGTTAGTCTTCAAAGGATGAAGAAAGTGAATTTAATGTCTCAAGAAGCAATGCAAATTGTCAAGGGCAATTGACAATTGATTGGCATCCCACTTTGAATGTAGTCACAATAGAAGATCAAGAGATTCACCTTAGAAGACCTAGTGAGGAGGAAGTCAAGAATCTCACTAAGGTTGCAATATCTAAAGCTAAGCATAACTATAATCTGAGAAGTAGCAAAGATGATGGAAGTCAAGGTATGCCTGGTTCTCTATTTTTTAAAGAAACTTATTCTAAGAGGTCCATTGAGAACAAAAATTCTGTCAAAGAGAGTCAGGCTAAAGGTGATTAGTCAAGTAGTTCAACGAAACCTGGTATTGCTAATACAACTGGATGTCAGGCAGAAACCACTGGTGACAAGAGAACAAGTCACTAGAAGGTAGAAAAAGGTTAAAAATCATGTTGAGTTTAATGTTAACAATGATTTTGATATAACTCAACCTTTAACACATATAAAGGTTTCAGTACCTTTGATAGAGCTGCTGAAAATAAAAGAACATAGAGAAGCTTCTTTTTCTTTGATTTCAAGTATATTAGATGGAGATGCTTCTTCTAAAAGGGGAAATGCAAAGGATGAGAAGGATCAAGAACAAGGGGTCCTAGAAGTTTATGTGGGCACCACTATTAATCAGGAACCATCTCAGATAGATCCCTTTTATGTCACACTATTAGTAAATAACAGATTGATAAAAAATTGCATGATAGATTCTGGTGCACCTGCTAATGTGATGCCTTATGGGGTTATGAAAGAGCTAGGTTTGTCAGTACACACCTCATATGGGAGGTGTTATGCCATGGATAATAGAGAAGTGTCTATTGTGGGTACTATGAGAGATGTAGAAGTAAAAATAGAAGCTTTCCTTGGACCTACTTATAAAATGGATGTAATTGTTATAGAAACCAAGCTACATTATGGCATGCTTCTATCTAGACAATGGGCTACTGCTGTTGGAGGACTTCTTCAGCTGGATTTGTCATATGTAACCATCCCAGTGAATGGAAATTCTATAAAATTATACAGAGAACCACGTGCCCCAGTGGTTATTGAAAAAATAAACCCAAACATGCTTAATTGCATGATTGATGTAGATCTTGATAACTTCAGGATTGAACCCATTCAGCCTCAGTTGAAGAATACCGATCCTATTGTTGATGAGCTAGAATCCCAACAAGGAGGCATGTGGCTGATGTACTTTGATAGAGCTTTCTCTAAGGAAGGGTCTAGAGTGGGAGTTCTTTTTGTTTCCCCATCAGGTATTACCTTCAAGTATTCTTTTCTGTTAGCATTCCAATGTACAAACAATACAGCTGAGTATGAAGCTCTGTTATTGGGCTTAGAAATTTCTAAAAAGCATGGGATCAACTTGTTAAGGGTTTATGGAGACTCTAAACTTGTAGTGTTTCAGATAAGGTCAAGATATGCATCTAAAAATGATAGGTTAAAAAGGTACAAGCATGCTATTTGGGATGTCATTGAACACTTTGATGCATTTTCCATTGATTGGATTGAAAGGTCTAAGAACATTATGGCAGATTTTTTAGCTAATGTTGCATTAAAGAATAATGATGTAACATTGACTGGAGTTTCAATAATTGAGACAAAAGCCATACCAGCCATCCCAGATAATGTGTACAATTAGCAAGTTTTTGAGAATGATGAAGACATCCTTAGATTTGTACAATGCATAGATGAATATCAAGGTCAAAAAATTGATTGCAATGCATTGGTGGAGATAGTAGATGGACAAGAAACAATTTTTGGAAGTGACATAGTGCAATTAGAGACAAATGAAATACCCAGGGGACTAGTTGAACTAGAGGGTATGTTCAATTACAGTGATGGTCACTTACATCAAGCATCATCTACAAAGTTGGAGGAATTGGATTAGGTGAACTTAGGGACAAAAGCATCCACTAAGTTGGTGTATATTGGGAAGAACCTATCTCCCCATATTAGGACCAACCTCATTAACTTATTAAAAGGATATAAACATGTTTTTGCTTGGTCCTATGAGGACCTAAAGGCGTATAGACAAGACTTATTTCAACATGAAATTCCTTTGCATTTTGATGCTAAGCCTTTTCAATAGAAGCAAAGACCTATTAACCCCCTTTTGGAGACCAAAATGCAACAAGAATTAACCAAGTTAAGGGAAGGGGGGATTATAAAACCTATAAGACATTCTTCATGAGTATCCAACTTGGTCCCTGTCAGAAAGAAGAATGGGGATATAAGGCTTTGTGTGGATTTTATAAATTTGAATCTAGCTTCTCTAAAAGACAATTATTCTTCCCCAAATATGGAGGCTATGTTACAAAGGGTAACTAGTTGTGATTTATTATCAATCATTGATGGGTTCTTAGGTTATAATTAGGTATTAGTAAAGGATTCTAAGAAATTTAAGACTCCTTTTACTACCCCTTGGGGGAGTTATGTGTATGTGAGGATGTCATTTGGTCTAAAGAATGCTGGAGCTACTTTTCAGAGAGCAATGGTTGTAGCTTGTAGGGAGTTTATCAACATCATAATGGTTGTTTACCAGGATGATTTTATGTGTTTCTCAAAGAAGGCAGTTGATCACTATGATCACTTGGAAAAGGTTTTTTGCAAGGCTCTAGAGTTTCGTGTATCCTTGAACCCCCAAAAATGTCATTTTGCAGTGATTGAAGGAAAATTATTGGGGTATATTGTCTCTAACGAAGGGGTTAGGATAGACCCTGAAAGGATCAAAGCTATAAATAATGTACCTCGACCAAAGAATGTTAAAGGGATTCAGTCTTTCTTGGGCAAGGTGAATTTTGTTAGGAGATTTATACATAACTTTGCTGAAACTATTAAGCCTATTGTTAAATTACTTTAAAAAGATGCAAAGTTTTCTTGGGATGAAGAAGCTACATAGGCTTTTGACAAAATTAAGAAGGCTATTCAGGAAGCACCAGTGCTAAAATCACCTGATTATAGTAAGCCTTTCTCATTATTGTCTTTTACTTCTTATCACACAGTAGCAGTTGTTCTGCTTCAAAAGGATGATGAAGGAAATGAACATCCAATTGCTTTCTATAGAAAATCTTTATAAGATGTTGAGTTAAAGTATGAAATCATGGAAAAATAGGTGTATGCTCTAGTCAAGGATGTTAAAGTATTTCATCCTTATCTGGTAAATGCCCAAATTGTAGCCTATTTACAACATGCAGCTATCAAGGATATCATGTCCTAGTTTGAAGTAACTGGAAAAAGATGCAAATGGATAAGCAGAATACAAGAATTTGATCTTGAGATCAAAATCACAAAGCTGGTAAGAGGTCTAGGCTTAGCCAAGTTAATGACTGAGACAAACTTTAAGGATATTGACATAAATAATGTTGAGATTGAACAAGCTTTTGTAACTAGCATTAAGAGATAGCCATGGTATTCAGATGTGGTATACTTCTTGAAGAATTCCTCATGTCCAAAAGGTATGACACACAACCGGAGGAGAACATTGAAGTTAAAATCACAGAAATATGTTCTTATTCAGGGAGACTTGTATTGGAGGAATAGTGATGTGATGATACTGGTTTGTTGGGATGAATTCCAAGATGAGAAGGTTCTGAAAGAGATGCATAGTGGGGTGTATGGAGGCCACTATTCAGTTAAGACTACTGCTGGTAGTATAATTAGAGCAGGGTACTATTGGCCAACTTTGTTCAAGAATGCTCATAAATATGTTCAAATATGTGATCCTTGTCAAAGGTTTTCTCCTAAACTAAGGTATGCTAGTGTGTTGCCTTTGAATTTTGTTACAGTTGAAGCCCCTTTTGTTCAATGGGGCATTGATTTTATTGGAGAGATAATAGAAAAATCAAGCAGAGGTCACATATGGATTCTGGTGGCTACAAACTATTTCACCAAGTGGATTGAATCCATACCTACCAAACATGCCACTAGTAAGATAGTCATTAATTTTTTGATGGATAATATAGTGACAAAGTTTGGTGTGCTAGCTAAAATAGTCATGGACAATGCTATGTGCTTCAGGTCTGAGGAGTTTGTAGAGTTCTATGCTAATTATGGGATTATTATGTCATACTCTTCACCCTACCACCCACAGGGAAACGGCCAAACAAAATCAAGTAATAAAAGTCTCCTCAACATCATCAAGAAGATCCTAGAGGAAAATAAAAGGTCCTGGGATCAAAAGCTCAGATTAGCTTTATGGGCTGACAGGGTGACTGTAAAAAAGGCCATTGGTATATCCCCTTTTGAGCTAGTTTATGGAGTGAAAGCTAGGTTACCTGTGAATAATTTGCTTCCAATTTACCAATTTTTGCAGATTGAAGAATTAAAAATGTCTGAACCCATGGAAGAAAGAATGATTCAGTTGGTAGAGCTAGAGGAAATGAGGACTACAACCCATAAAAGGAATATAAAACTTCAATTACAGTCCAAGTACCTTTTTGATAAAAGGACTAGTGCAAGAAAGTTCTAGATTGATGACATGGTGTTGCAGTGGAATGTAAAAGACCAAGACAAAGGCAAGCATAAGAAATTTGAATCATTGTGGATAGGCCGTTTAATTGTTTGTGATATCAATGGAAAGGATTCATACTTCTTTCAAAGAATGAATGGCGAAGTACAGGAATTTCCAATGCATGGACAATTCCTGAAATATTACTTCTCTTGATCTGTTTCAGTCCATGCACAATAGCAGTAGGTTGTATATATTTTTGGTTTTCTTCCATTAGGGTTTTGTTGGTCTTCGTTCCATAGTTTTTGCCAAATTCTTGTGTTGGTCTTGCGTCCACCAATCCCAAGTTAGAGCCACTATTGGGACCTATAAAATCTTGAAGGTTTAGGGTTTTTTCTTTTTCATGAAAGCATTTAGAAAAATTAAACCTTTGTAGAGAATTATTGTAATTCATATTGAATTTTAACCCTTGAACCTTTTTGGTTCAAGGTTCAAGGTTCAACCGTTTCTCTTGCGTGAGTCGTGGTTTTGTAATATTTTTTAATAAGCGAGCGTGAGTGCGTTAAGTCAGTTTTGAACCATTTGGAAAGTGGTTATAGGTTCATGGTTCAAAATTCCCCTTTCTTTTGTTAAAGGTCTTTTCTCATTGCCTTTTTCCACTTAAGTGGAAGGGTCTATGCATCATCAAGAGGGGCCCCCTTTTAAGTCTAGACCTAGGCAGGTTCTGATAAAATTTTAATTTTTCCTAAGTCCTATGTCTTTTCTTATGTATCTAACGGGTTTCCTAAAGATCTAGCAAGTTTCTTTAGATCTTACAGCTGTCGCTATACCGCAACATAAAAGTGCTCGATGGTTATCACCTACAACTTGGAAACAAACCACTAGCAGTGAACCATGGCCATCAGTTAATCCAAGCAGTTCAAGCAAATAAATATCTGTAGGTGTTTGGGGAGGCATCGAAGTTTTATAAACAATTCACTGGCAGGTGTATAGTCTGGGCCTAGACTAAACCATCCTCTCTGCATAGTCCAAGGAAGCAATTTTAGTTGCCAGTGCCATCGGGTATCGATAGAGTCTTTTTCATGCTACACCAATGACCCGATGGAAAGGCCTAGGCATGGTCCATTGATCCCACATTGGCTGTGGGGAGGAGCATTTCAATATTTAAAGGCAAAGCCCCATACATATTAAGTGTCAAAGCTTACGAGATTTTGGCAAGTAGCAGCTCAGAAGTGGTGGGCCCCCCACGTGCATCTCAAAGTGTCCAAATTTTGTAACGGAAAGGCAAAATAACTAGTGAGCAAGTCAAGCAGATCAATGGTGATCGCAAAATATCCAATGGCTATTGCTATGGCGTAACATAAAGATGCTCACTAGATATCACCACAACTTGGCAATAAAGCACATGCCGAAAAGGGGTGAGCAGTTTAGGTTAAGGATCGAGCAGGTTTGAGCTGATGGAATGGCCATTGCTATACCACCATGTGAAAGTGCTTGACTATTAATAGTTGCAAGTTGGTGATTGATGAGGTGGTAGACAAGTGGGGGACACGTGGTGATGCCATGGCACAAGAGAGAGTCACTCAGGAGAAGCTAATGATTGAGTATATCACTGAAATCCAATAGCAGATCCGAGGCAGATCAACGGTGGGGTGAAATTTTGGGGCTAACCATGACTGTCGCTGTACTGCGGTTGTGAAGTGTTCGAAATGAATACCCTCGTGACAGGTGGCACCGAGGTGGGCTCTAAGAAAATCATGAGGTGCCATGTGGTGACATGCAGCTGATGAGGTGGAAGGTCCAGTGGTAACACGAGGAAGATAGGTGGCGTGTCATCAAAATGAACATCGATGAGACCTTGGCTTCGATGGATCACTATAGGGACTCACTGAAGGTATCAGTTTCATCAACATAAAAGGTGTCAATGAAACTAGGGTTTCGATAAAACATGAAAGTGGCTTGCCGAAGGGAATGTTTGGCCAAAAGACTAAGGTCTAACAAACTAGAATAGGTGGTTGGTCTAGGGGCACTGAGGTGGTGAATGAGGCCATGCTCAAGTGGATCCTGTGGCCAGTCATAGACTAACATGTAGCATGGATGGATGAAGAGGTAAAGACCAAGAAGGTTTGTGCCAATCTAATGGTTGTCGCTATATCGCTATGCAAAGGTGCCTAATGGTAATCCCCTGTGACATGGTGACTAATGACATGGTAGATGTGGTGGTGGTCTATGTGGGCTCGGAGAAAACTAGGAAGTGACACATGGTGGGCCTGCTAGAGGAGAGAGTAGCCCAGCTAAATTAACTGGTGGGCATGTTAGGAGGGATTCAACAGTTGGATGGATGATTTGATGGTGGTCACCATGTTGTGATGGAAAGATGCTCGATGGCTAAGAGGCATGACTTGGTGACTAAACGGTGGGATCCATAGGAAGAATAGTTTGGAGAAACTAAAGAATAAACAAGTTCAAGGAAGATCTATGGTTTTTGCCATACTGCAAGATGGAGGTGCTCGAATGTTAATGGTTGCGACTTGGTGACTGGTGAGGTGGCAAGATAGGTGGAGTCCAAAGGGACTCATGAGAAAACTAGGAGGTGACATGTTGCCAAAACCTACATAGGAAAGTCAAGGTAAAATATAGTTTTAGACTGTGGTGAAAAGGCAAAAGCTTAAATGATCAACCTGCAGAGGGATTGATGGTTGAGGGTTTAATTTTTGCCCAAATATGGATTTTTCATATATCATTGGAAAGCTCTCGATCTGAGGAATCTAATTTTGTAGTCAACTATAGCCCACGGAAAGTATTTTTGGGGAAGTGACCTAGGGATCTTAGAAGTTATTTCTCAGACAGAAGGTGATGATTTTCTGCAGGCCAAGTGTGACAACGGTTAATGCCAGTAGTTAAGGTAAGCGGTTATGATGGAAAACTATTGGTAACGGTTAAGTTTTTAATAGCTAGAGACCAAGTGGTGGGGCTTGTTTCTAAGCGGATTATTCAAGAAAGTTAAAGGGCGTGTTAGTTTCCCATGATTGGATGGTTGTCGCTATACCGCAATGGAAACATATCCAAACTTTAAATATCAAGAAATGGCAACTAAAGGAAAGGTGCTTAGAAAGAAGACCTCCTAATCCATTGGCACCAAAAGTTTTAAATATTCAAAAGAAATGGCAATAGAGGTGTGCAAGTTACATCTGACATTGCTTCAAGGTGAAAAAGGCTTGGTTAGAGGTATCCAGGGAGATCTGCAGGGAGATCCGCAAAGGACATAATGGTGTGCGACTTTGTGTTTTCTTAGGTAGAACCATCAATGATCTAGCTTGAGATAATAAACTGGCATTATGAAGTTGTCAGTTGTTGTAACAAATTTTGGGTAATAGAGGCCTACCATTTGGGCTATTTTCCAAATGAATGCCCAGTGAATTAATGAAGCACACATCCCATAAAGAATGTTAGATTTCTGCCTCAACTGCAATGGCATAGAAATATAACTTTTGCAATAAATGTTTGTTAGGGTAAGATTTTTCTTCTAGGTAGTCTAAAGCTTGTTTCATGCTGATTTCTATAAAAGGATACCAAGGCTACCTAGAAAAGGGACACAAATTTTTGTAGCTAAACTTTGGCAAAATTAATACAGGCCTTTGTCTTAGCAATTTATGAGTCAAATATGAAGTACTTGTAACCTTCTGATAGAGGAATGAAATATATAGTCCAGAGAATTTAAATTCAGATTTGTATTGTCTCTATGTCATTGTACAGGTGTTCATTCTATTTAAGTAATCAGGGATTGCTTATTTGAATGATTTGCTAGGCATCTAATGAAGTTGTTTTAAGTCTTTTTCTTAAGGAGAAAAATATAAATATAATTTGAAAAAGGTCATTGATATCAGTATTTCTGGTGTGGATTTGATGACGAAATCTGGTACAGATTAGGACTCTGTGTATGTCAAGCATATTCAGAGTTGATAGATCAGGAACTTGTGATTTGTGTACTAGTTTCTCTTGTCAGGTTGTAGTCTATTGTAGATGACTCTGTTGCCCAGATAAGGCACTGGTTTATCCATTGGTTTTTGTTGCATTTTGTGATCCTTTTTAAAAAAAAGTCAAATCAATTTTCCATTTAGGTTAGTTGTACTGGTCATTAAGGAAACTTTGCAGGAATTTACACTGGTTTTCTTCAAACCATTTACTATTTTTGTGAGAAAATAGTCTTTAAAAGGGTTCACCTGCCCAAGAGGTTGGTGGACCACCTAGCATAAAAATAAAAGATAACTTATCCCCACCGCCTCTGAATACTCCACTGGTAGTGACTACTGATAATCAACCGGATAGTGAGAGCATGGACATATCAAAGAGGAAACAAATACTAACTCTGAGTTATTATACACAATGGACATTGATACTCAAAAGGTCAATATTGTGGTAGATAAGGATATAACTAAGAAGACAGATATGGCTAATGAGCAACCAGTAACTGATGGTACAAAAGGCAAACCAGCAGATGACAAAACTGAGCAATAGGCTCACACAGATCAAAAGGCTCCATCACAGCAATAGGTTCATATAGAGACAGTGCCACCAACATCATCTGAGCAATCCAAACCTTTTCTTAAAGAAATGGAAACGCAAACTGACCTACCAGAGGTCATCACAAGCAAGTAAATTGCTCCCATCAGTGGAATATAGATTGTTGGCTCATCAAATAATGTAACAGAAGTTCTTCTGGAATCCATTAAGAAGATAACTGACTGTATCTCACAAGTATACAAGGCAATAGATGACACCATTCCAATTTTGAAAATGATAGCACCAAAATGTAATGTAGATAATAAAGATTCTTTGAGTCAACTTAACACTTTGTCTAAGTATATTACTAAAAACACTGTGATAGTTGAACAAATAAAAGAGGAAGCATTCAAGAGAGATTAGAGAAAGAAAAACAAAAATTATTTGAGGAAGAAATAAAGAATTGTACAAGGCAATTTGACACACTTCTACCGGGACTATGAGCACATTGAAGGAATTCAAAACTTTGTACAAGGATACATGTAAAACTAACTTTTTGATAGTTGATATAGACAAGAAAATTAGCAAGATACAGGAAGAAATAAATCAACTAGCTGACAATTTCATTAATTCATTTGATTCATTATCAATTTTTGAGCAAAAGATAACAAGTTTTGAGGAAGAACTATTAAAGTTGGAAAGAGACAAAGAAAGAATAAAAGGAAAGGCCAAAGATCTTAAATGGAGACTTAGTCCAAAATTGGACTATCTTGCCTCCTTAAGGAAAGAAATATCTGATGCCTTGATTCAAGGACAGAAAACACCGGTAGAGCAACCTTACCGGTACAGTTCAGAGGATAGAGGCTGCAATAAAAGACAACAAAAATTTCATTGAGAGCTTGAATCTGGTTTTGGCAGATCTTTTTCAGATTGTAACCAACTGGTTACAAGGATGAAGTTGGAAACCACACTCATTTGACACTTTGACAACCTTTGTCATTGATGCCAAAGGGGGAGTAGTGGAATGAGAAAAATAATTAGTAAAATGACTCATCAACTCAAGGGGAGTACACATTCTTTTGGTACACATTTTTGGTAAGACAATACCGACAGAATCTTTTTCGATCACAGTTTTTTGATTTTTCTCATGAGTGTTGCCATGAATGCCAAAGGGGGAGATTGTTGGCAAATGCACACTCCAATGAGATATTGTAGGTGATTGAAGGTTTTGTCATTGATGGAAACCTTACAATCCTATGACATTGGCAAGGCAATCCACCGACACTAGCAAGATTAGACTTTACACCGGCACTCAGACCACCGACACCGACAGTAAAAGGAAGCATACCGGCACAGAGGCCGACAGGAATTTTGTTTGTAAATTACTTTGTTAATTATTGTAAAATTATTGTAAGTCAACTTGGCAAGTTGTAAAATGACTCATATATATAAGAGATCATTGTAGAACATTTTGTAAGAGAGGAAGAAAATATATAGGCGAAATAAGCCAGACCTATTATGCGAATTATAGGTTAAGGGTTTATGTATGAAGTGGAGCTATAAACCGGTACTGGATCTAGCATAGTAGATGCTATTTTGAAGCAGTACAAGACATTGGATCTATATAATCCATTTTGCAAGTTAGTGAGACTTCCCATTTTGTAATTGAGCAATGAGCTCTAGGCACTTGGCCTTTCTGCATGTGCAGGCCCCTATTGTAGTAGTAATATTCTCTTATTGGCCAATAAGTGAATATTGTTGGTCACAAATCCCACTGAGGTTTTTCCCACACCGGATTTCCTCATTAAACTATTGTGTTATGGTGTGTTTTTCATGTGGTTGTTGTTATCTCTGTTTATTGCATTATTTCTTGTTTACCGGTATACAGTATTAATATACTTTACATGTTTAAGTTAAGAAACTCTTATAACCGGTTAGATACTAATTCACTCCCCCCCTCTCAGTATCTGTGGGAATCCTAACACTCATATTGTTGTCTTTATTTCAAAATTTTGTTGTTCTCTTCCATTGCAGCATAGAGGTAGAAGTTTTCACTTTTAAAGAGAAGAAACAAAGGTTTTCAAAAATGGAGAACAATAAGGTTGTCTCTCCATACTGGTATCACCTTTTCTATGCACTAGGTTAAGAGTGTACATGTAGTACTCATAGCTTCTCTCCACTAAACATGCAAAATATTTCCTTCAATCATCATTATTCTAGAAACTTTCTTAATGGTTATGTTCTTTCTTTTCAGAACTCCATTTTGTTGGGGGTTCTCAAAGCAAATAACTGTCTCTTTACCCCATGCTCTTTACAAAATGTATTGAACTCACTAGAAGTGAATTCACCACCTTTGTCAAATCTTATACACTTCAGCTTCAATCCTATCTCTATCTCAACCATAGCTTCAAAAATCTTGAACTTCTCCAACGCTTCAAACTTATCCCTTAAGAAGGTAACCCACATCATCCTTGAATAATCATCAATCATCAACATGAAATATCTATCTCATTGCAAACTTCTGACTCTAGAGGGACCACATAAATTAGTATGCACAAGATCGAGTAGTCCATTAGAAAAATTCTTTTTATTTTGAAAGAAACTCTTGTTTGCTTCCCCAATTGACATGCTTTGCATATAGAGTTAGTAGGCTTCATCAATTTAGGAAGATCTCTTACTGCTTGAGTGGAACTTATCTTAATCATGCTATCAAAATTTACATGACACATACTTCTATGCCACAACCAACTTTCATCAATCTAAGCAATCAAACAACTTTATTGGAGCTATTCAAGTGAAAGATATTACCATTCATCTTTGTACTTGATGCAATCTCATTTTCAAAACTACTTAAGATTCTACACTTCCCATTCTTGAATTGAAGATCATATCCCTTGTCAGCCATCTATCCGACACTTAAAAGATTATGCTTTAGTCATTCTACATAAGAGACATCATCAACATTGTTCTTACCATCAAGAGAAATAGAACCTCTACCATAAATTATACTAACTTTATCATCACCAAATCTTACAACACCACCATAAAACTCTTCCAAGCCCACAAAATTTTTCTTATCACCTATCATATGATGAGAGTATCCGCTATCAATCACCCATTCATCTTTCTCTTCAACTTATGTAGGCAAAGCTCTTTCCTCATTAATACAACTAACATAATCAGTAGGTATTGAATCATCTTCCTTGATAGCAATAAACACCCATTCATTATCACTTGAATTTCCTTTATCAACTTCATCATTTCTCACACCTTCATCATCAACATAATAACATCTCTTCTAAAATTTAGGCTTGTAGGTTTTCTTAGGAACTCTTTTTGGGCACTTTGAAGCAAAATTTCCTATCTTATTGCATGGAAAACATTTAAAAGACAATTTTCCTTCATACTTACTAGCTCCTTTAGGTAATCTCCTGGTAATAAGCACTTCAAGCTCCTCAAGCTCTCTCTCTTCTTCTTCAATTTCCTTCATCTCTTTCTCATATCTAGATATCCTCGAAGAAATTTCACCCAAATCAAATCTTTGCTTGTCCTTCTCAAAAATAGTGGCTTTGAGTGCAGATTCTACCTTAGGAAGAGAATCACCAAATTCACTCAATTCAAAGGTTGATAACTTACCAATCAACATGTCTCTAGTCACATTAGTCACAGTTCAGATCTTCTCAATAGTAGCAGCTTTATGTTTGTAGGATGCAGGTAAGGATATGAGAACTTTAGGAACTATCTCTAATTCTTTTAACTTTCCACCAGCACATCTGATATTGCACACAAGCTCATTCACCTTCTACATAAAAGAAGTAATGTTCTCATCTTCACCCATCCTCAATATCTCATACTTTCCTTTCAGGCTTTGCAATTTAGCAATCTTCACATAACTGTCTCCTTCATATAGGGTTTCCATTTTCTTCCAGGTCTCATGAGCAGTCTACAATTCCATAACATTTGTAATTTCAGAATCTGTCAAGGCACTCAACAATGATTCCTTAGCTCTAATATTGCATTCAACTTCCTTAATATCATTTGGAGTTGAAGGTCTATTAACGGGAAAAGTATACTTGTTCTTTGTAAAAGTCCAGTAAGGTTTGCCAATGCATCTAAGATGACATTCCATATAGATTTTTCAAAGAGAGTGATTTGTTCCATCAAATCTCAAACTATCCTTCTTGTAAGCTGCCAAGGATCCACTCCCATCGGTAAGTGGAGCTTATCTCCTATTATGCATGGATTGCATCATAGTTTTTTGAGATAAGATAGAAGAGTAGAAGGTAGGGATTGAAGGCTCACACCAAATCAACTAGTGAAACACTAAGGTTCCTTAGGTGAACGAGATCAGAGATATGCACCAGATCAGCCATGTAGACATGATGAGTTGTCGGTACAGAGAAGGAAAGATATGTTTGTCACTTTGACAAACCAATTGATAGGAGAACTAGTCTATTGATGAAGAAGGCAAGTTTGAGCAGTTCCAGATAGAGAGTGCAACAAGATTGAAGGAGGAGAAAGGCATTGCCATAGTTTCCAACATATGGAGGGTGTTGAAGATTGATGACAAGGTGTCATCAAGGTGGTTGCTGGTAAGTATTTTCATCATGAAAGCTGACAAGGCATAGAAGTGAAAGGCTCCCATCTATTGAAGATATGCATGAGGTAGGTTGGCAAGTATGTTGACCAGTTTAGATGTTCCACCCGAAGAGATGCGAAGTGCTAGGGAGAAGACATACTAGTTAGGGTAAAACCGACAGGGTATGTGAGCCGGTAGATGAACTCAGTTGTGTGGTTGGTTGGTGATCTTGTCTGGACTGACACAAAAGACCTATCAAAGGTGGATGTTGACAAAGGGGGGCATGTGGAGTTGAATTAGCATGTATGCACAGGTTAGTGTAGTGTGTTGATGAGGTCATTAGTTGTTGGTCCAACATTAAATGGGGACTCCAAATCTCGAGGAAGGATGGAAAAATATTGTGGCTCAAGATCAAGGAAACAACAGAGATCCAGGACAGAGTGATCTAGTAGATCAAAATGGATGAAGGAAACTGCATTATGCACATGATTGACTAGACACAAGACCTAAAATCATGACATAGACAGCTAAAGATACAAGATGTGAATCACAAGGTAAATAGTAGGGCAATGCTCATTCATTGAGTGTTGATCATCAATCAAGGACATGAGATCTGATCGGATATGATGTGCCATGATGATCAGAGATCAGATTGGATGCAGATTTAGTGCATGGTGGAAACCCTAGCATATAATTGTTTGAACTCACGTTTAGGTGGGAAATCCTGGATATAAGAGTGGTAATCAAAGATATAGATGTTATTGTTGCCTAAGAGAGTGAGGCTAGTGAAGAGAGAAAATAAGTCAAGTATTGAAATCAATTAGGGAAGAGACTGAGTTTGTGAGGGAGAACCAGTGTGAAGAGTTAAACTAATGAGAGTGAGACAACCGATTGTTTGTCATTAAGTCTAACAGAGGAGTGCACTGGAGATGATTGAACCAACAAAGAAGAGACATTGAAGATTGTAGGTAAGAGAAGAGCATGGTGAGAAATAGAAGAGAACTGGCAATAATTAGATAGTAGACATATGAATGATTTATCAAGACTAGTGGTGGATAGTAGCAGTGTGACATAGAGAAAAGAGAACCAACAGAGAGAAAAATCGATGGAGAAGAAGAAGAGGTTGAACCAGTAAGGTTGCACCAGAGAGTGAGTTGCAACAGGAGATAAGGTTGCAGTAGAGAAGGTGAATAGAGAACTGACAAAAATATGTGTAGAGGTGAACCAGTGGAGAGACATACATGAGAGTTACAAAGTTCTTTTGTAACAAGAATATTACTTTTGTATTTATGATATGATCTTGTAATCACCGAGTTGGAGCTCGGTGCAGGGGTTGGTGCTCCTTGGGTTGGTGCCCTAAAGGAGTGGTACTCCTTGGGTTGGTGCCCTAAATATTGTAACTGAGGTTTTCATTGTGAAGCTAGATTGGAATAATAGTCTCCAGCAACATTTCTCACTAAGGTTTTTCCTATCTTGGGCTTTCCTCGTACATCTGATATTATGTGATGTCCCTTTTATGTGTGGTTGTTTTTGTGTTATCCTCCCATCTAACCGGCATGTATGGTTTATGTTAGATTAGTTAACCAATATATACACATAGGATTGAAAAGGGAAAAGGTTTGGAAATATCTTATTCACACCCCCTCTCAGTGACATCTAGTGTTCAACAATTGGTATCAGAGCCTAGGTTCCTGGTTGATAAGATTTCTCTAGCTTGGGTAGATTTTGGTATTTGAACATAGTGGTTTGTTTAGTGTCAACCCCTACTCTAGTTTTTTATGGTTCAAACTTTTATGTTTGGAGTCATAGGATGGAAGTCTACCTATCCTCCCTTGGGTTTGACGTATGGATTTTAATTGTAAATGGCTGGCCTAGTAAAGTGAGTCCTCCCACCGATTCAGAAGAAGAAAGAAGAAACTTGTGTAATCATATAGAAATGAAGACTATCCTTTGTAAGTTATCAGATAATGTTTCCTCACATCTGGATAGATGCAAATTGATAAAGAGTTTGTGGGACAGATTGAAGAATCTCTATGTAAATGAGCCTACCACTACACAACCGGTTTTTGAAGACAAGATGAGGAATGCAAATCATGTGTCTATAGTTGGTGAAGATAGATCAGTGAGCAACAATAATAATGATGAAGAGGAAACTCACCTCTTCATGGGTCAAGAATCAGAAGATGGGAGGCACATATCTGACAATGATCATATAGATCATTCCTACCAGCAAGATGTGTTTGGCAGTGATAGTGAAGGTGAAGAAGAAGATGAAGAAGAAGTTGATCTTGAAGGATAACTTGTAAGTGCACTCAAAAAATTTAGTAGAGTGAGGAATGAATACAATTTATTCAAGAATGTTGCAGTTGTGGAACAAAACCAGTAAATCAAATGCTTTGAAGAAACTAAGAAATGTATCTCAGAGTTGAAGACTCAATGAGAAGACACCAAGGAATGTGGTTGTAAAGATCTAACATCTGAGCTAGAGGAAAAGGATAAAAAGTATCAGAAGATAGAAGGAGAAATGGAGAATCTCCAAAATGGCCTTGAGAAATGTTAGGATGAGCTCAAGGTAAGAACCAGGTTTGATAGCAATAGTGATGGCTTAGATAAAATGTTGAAGAATCAAAAACATTCTAAGGATACTGGTGGATTAGGATGTGGTACGGGTGAATTCTCTATAAGCAAGGAAACCTCACACAAAGATATTCAATTTGTCTCCTCAAATGGAAATGGAAAGGGTCAGACCTTCATAGTTAAAGATGCTCCAAGAAAGAAGGTTGACCTAACTAGAACCCGTAAAGACATGATGAGGATGAAGACTAGTGCTGCAAGAAAGAATATTGCAAATTCAAAAGAAAAGGGGAAGCTGAAAGAAGATGGCTTCTCTAGTAGAAAAAATAAGGGAAGACAGTTCAAAATTTCCTTCACCAGTAAAAGACAAAGGAATGCTGCTAAGCCCAAGTTAAGACAAATGTGGAAGAGAAAGGGTTCAAATGGAAGGACTGTGAAAAGTGGACAACCCAAAAACCATCCCTAGAGAAGAAAAAGTGGAGATTCCAAACCATTAAGATCACCTCATGTTTGTCAAAACAAATTTGTAAGTAATAAGTCCTCCTTCTCCAGTTACTGCTTTGCATGTAATGGATACGGCCATAGAGCAGAAGAATGTAGAAAGAGATCTAGGAGAAACATTTCAGGTTCCCATAGATATCTTGCTACATATGAGCACACAATTTCAAAGAGTATAAACATGCATATCCCCTCTCCTGGTTATGCAAAAGCTTTATGTTATCAAGGAAATGGATTTGGACATAGAATTCATGAATGTAGGAAGAAGAATTATTAGTCCTATGGCAGCCGGTGGAACAACCATTCTTAGTATGGAAGCAGCCATAGGAAATATGAGCATCAAATACCTGTAGAGTACAAGAGGAGAAGTGTTCCTATGCAATCAAGGAATCCATGGAGATTGTTAGCTGGCTACAATGTCTTAATCAGAAAAGGAGGAGCAAACTGGTATATTAGAAGGTCCTCCAATCATTTGATTGGCATGAATACAATTTTCTCCTATAGTAGTGCTACTAGTCATGTGGCAGAATCCGGTAGAGCAAGGAATAACTAGCTGAAGAAGGTAAAACCTACTCCCAAGATTGAAAATGGGAAGAAAGGTGAAGTCATGTAGGTATGGAGGAAGAAGCAAGAAGATGCAACCATGGATCGACACTATGCATTCAATGCACATGTGATATCTTGTAAGTCTTAAAGAAGATGTAGGACCTTAGGGGGAGTAGAAAATTGATGATATCATTCACCCCCTCAATAGAAGATGACACATGGAAGAACAGGTTGCTATCGGTATGAAAGAAGAAAATGAGATGGTATGTGTGTGTAGTGGCTGCCTTGGCTACACACTTATAGATGAGAGATGGATCTCTACTACATGTTTCAATGAATGGATAATTTGCAATTGGGATCATAAGCAAATTGACACAAGAGGACATGAGTTAGAGGAAAGTGCTCTAGTAGAGATGATGAATCAGTGCAAGAAATCGGTAGTGCAGGTTATGAAAGTCAATGAGGTTTGAGATCATTGCATTAACTTCGACGGTGTGATATAAAGAAGTGGTTATATCTTAGGTGGTATTGAGAAAAACCTAAATGACATATGATGGTCTAGTAGTTGATCATGTATACATGCTTTTGTTTTGGCTAAACGGATTGACTTATGGCATGATAGTGATATTGTATGGCATTGTGTACACCTAGGATCACATCATATGTTGTGGTAGATATAATGGATTTGAAAGATCATCAGTTGATCACATATGCACAACTCAACCAGTATAAGGGACTGTTTGGTTCTAGTTTAGAATCTAATAGGCAAATGAAGACCTGAGATGTATGACTCAAGGGGAGTTGAAAACCATGTTTCTTTATTTGTATTAGACTTGTTAGACATAGGGGGAGTGAAAAATTCGATGGTTGTACCGGTATGATTGTGTCCTTGGAAGTATCCGGGGTTGTGAGATATTTCAATGCCTATCCAATTGAAGTCACAACTGGATCACCCAGAGAGTTACTTGCACAAGAGAACATACAATTGGTATCAGAGAAGATACAATTGGTATCAGTGTCATCTTAAATACTTGGTATCAGCATTTTGTGGTATCAGAATGGCTTCTGCATATCAAAGGGGAGATGATGCAGTCTGGCCGGCTGGTAAGTTTTGTTCACTAACACATATTCCTTCATTTGGTTTCAGACATATATGCAATAGGCATCTGGTTTGTATATACACTTGGTTGCTGAATAATTGGTGTCAGTTGGTGGTTGAACCCTCCATCTCAAGTGTTGTGAATTGAGAGAATGAAATGCATGATTGTTAAAGGAGGAGAAGCATCCAGTAAAGAAAAAGGGAGATATAAAAAATGTGTTAGTGCTCGATAGACACAAGGAGGAGAGAAACCCTGTAAGTGCCCTTTGTCATTGTTGTCAAAGGGGGATAGAGATTTTGTTGTATGTCACATAGTACATGTGTGAGAATTCATAGGACACACAAAGGGGGAGAAAGGGAATCTATAGTATGCCAAATACTACATGTGTTGACATCAATACCAAAGGGGGATATTGTTGGCATTGTGTTGTCATTGATTTCAACTGGTATACGATGGCAAATAGTATGGGAGATGTATGTGCATTACTATCATCAATACATACAACATGTGATGTCTTTGATGTCACCTAGCCTAGCTGGCCACCGGTATGCTGTGTGGATGTGAAACAACATGACTCCCACCAGATAAAGATTTTGTCACCATATGAAGAGGTGATTGATAGTGAGTGTGCCCAACCAAATCATATGTGCCTATTTAAAGATATGCATGCTCAAATAGGGAAGCCATATTGGTGCAATACTGGATGCAGATGACAAGGATCCACTCCCACTAGTAAGTGGAGCTTATCTCCTATTATGCATGGATTTCATCATAGTTCTCCGAGATAAGACAAAAGAGTAGAAGGTAGAGATTGAAGGCTCACACTAGATCAACCAGTGAAACACTAATTTTCCTTAGGTTCATGAGATCAAAGATATGCACCGGATCAGTTGTGTAGACATGATGAGTTGCTGGTACAGAAAAGGAAAGATATGTTTGTCACTATGACAAACCAGTTGATAGGAGAACTGGTCTATTGATGAAGAGGGAAAGTGTGAGCAGTTGTAGATAGAGAGTGAAACCAAATTGAAGAAGGAGAAAGGTGATGCCACAGATGAAGAAAAATGGAGGTTGTTGAAGATTGATGACAAGGTGTCATCAAGGTGGTTGTCGGTAAGTATGTCCACTGGTAAAGCTAACAAGGTGTAAAAGTGAAAGGCTCCCATCTATTGAAGATGTGCATGAGGTAGGTTGGCAAGTATACAGACCAATTTAGGTGTTCCACTGGAAGAGATGCAAAATGTCAGGGAGAAGATAGACCAATTAGAGTAAAACCAACAAGGTATGTGAGTCAGTAGATGAACCCAATTGTGTGGTTGGTTGGTGATCTTGTCTAGACTGATTGATGCAGAGGCCTACCCAAACTCCTAATAAAAATCCCAAACTAGGTTAGGCTAGTGACCCTTCAAATACTCACAAGGGTCCTACAAGGAAGGACTCTACACCTTGGATGAAACTACACACACTTTCCTTAGTCTTAGGTCTACTCAAGATGAGTAAAAGGCTTCAACTCTTCAAACATGCTTTACCTATGATCCCTACTCCTTGATATTTTGATTTTGGCCAACATATGTCATCTAAGACCTCTTCCAAATACTAATTTTGATCTTGGGCATCAAATCCTTATACCTTATTTGTAAACCTACCCCCTAGGCTTGTAGCCGTATTTGGTGATGGAATGGATCTTAACTCAAAAATGTTCCACACACCCATACAAAAAACTTAGCATTTTAGGCACTCTTTTGGAAGTTATACTAATCCCCAAAATGGTTTGGGCTGATCTGCAAATATAAGGTCTGCTCCTTTTAGAGGCTAAGAGACCTAATAGGGGCAATTAGCCCTATTTTCCAAAGCAACTACCTTTATTGGTACAAAAAATGAAGAATCGCCTTAATGGGCATGTGGGGGGTAGTGAGAAACTTCTAATTCCAGGGTTGCATGCCTGGAATCCATCGCTAAGACAAATTATGATGACTGTCCTACAACTTGTCTTAAGTAGTCACATAGAGATGCCTACCTAAATCTATTCTTTTCTCCACACAAAAAAGTCTTATTCTACATCCCTCTAAAGGAAGAGTCTTCTAATGGACTGGAGTGCAAGAAAAAGCCATTTTGATTCAAAACCCTCTCCAAACCCTCGATTTTCAGGTCATAGTCAGCAAAATGAAGGGTTCTCTCAACTCCCAAATAATTAAGACCTTAGACCACTACCAAAAGAAAGATAATTCATCTCCCTATCTACTCCATGGATTTTGGGGTTCAAATCAATCCATACAGTCACATACAACACCTACAAACTCAGAATCTATGGGAAAACTAAAGTTTTTTGAGTTTTATTGCTTCATAAACTCCAACTCCAACAACAACAACCTTGGCAATTGAGCCCGCAAGGCTTATAAAACTCTCCAATGGTTTCCCACCAAATTTGGAGTAGGTTGGAGCTTTTAAAAGGATTCCCCCAATTGAATTACAAAAAGTTGCACTTTTGCACTAAAAAGTTGCATTTTATAATTGTTGCATTTCTGCAATTTTGCACAAAAAGTTGTCATACTTCCTAAGGTTGGGATCCACACACATGGGCCAACCAAACACACACAAAAAATTTCTAAAACCTATCGAACATAAATATAAACCATCTACTACCCCTTTTTACCACATTGTCCCAAATGACTTCTCAAATTGCCTAATTGGTGACATGGGCTTACATGGTGGGGTTTATTTGCATACATGAAACACAAGACACTCTAACACATCCTAATGGTCCTATTCTTCATCCTCAGGGTCATGAATATCTTGTTGATGAGGTGGTCCTACACCATACTCCCCGGGAGAAGAGATCTCAAGCCCACTTTAGATCAGAGTTTGTAAATATGCACCATGATTGGATATTTGCTCACTTGTCATCCAAACCACCTCAGAGTCAGGTTTGTCTTGCCAAGCCACCATGTACTCAATGTACTCCTTGTTCCTTTTCTTCTTTGTGACTCCAGTGTCAATCACTTTACTCAACTTAGGTAATTCCTACCTTGGAATGTCATTGTCTGTTGCAACCTACATTGGTTCCTCTTCTTCATTGTCAGTACCTTTGAAAAGTGTAAGATAACACACATTAAATATGGGTGATAATCCAAGATCAGGAGGAAGTTGGATCTCATAGGCATTCTATTTACACTTCTTCAATATCTTACATGGTCCAATCTTCCTCTGCATGAGTTTGGTGTATGTACCTTTCGGTAGTCTCTCCTTCAAATGTACCCATACCAAATCCCCAACACTAAACTGTACATCTCTCTTCTTCTTATCAAGATGAGCTTTATACTTCACTGCAGATTGTTGGAGATGAGACTTGACTTGGTCATGCACCTCTTTAATGGCTGGTGTAAAGACTTCACCATCTACACTAATGGCTTCTGCATTGGGTAGATCTCTTAACTCCAACACTCCCCTTGGGTGTATGCCATAAACAATCTGAAAAGGAGATTTACCAGTACTCCTATTTATGGTGTCATTGTATGAGAATTCTATCTGTGACAAAATGTTATCCCACTTCTCTCCATGTTGCCTTGTTAAACACCTTAATAGACTTCCTAATGATCTATTGACAACCTTAGTTTGCCCATCCGTTTGAGGATGGTAGGCTGATGAGAAAGCTAGGTCAGTTCCCAACTTCTTCCAAAGAGTCCTCCAAAAGTGACCTATGAACTTCACATCTCTGTTTGAAACAATGTTGAGGGGCAATCCATATATCTAGACTATCTCTTTGAAGAATAGGTCTGCAACATATGATGCATTACAAGAAGTCTTACATGGAAAGAAATGAGACATTTTGCTAAACATGTCCACTACTACAAAGACATTGTCAAATCCTCTCCTTGTTCTTGGCAAACCCAACACAAAGTTCATACTTATGCTCTCCCATGGGCTAGAAGGAATGGGTAAAGGCTGATATAAACCTGCATTTGTAGACTTCCCCTTGGCTTTTTGACATATGACACATGTTTCCACAAAATTTATCACATCTACCTGCAATTTAGGCCAAAAATAATGTCTCTTCACAAGGTCTAGGGTCTTGTCAAGACCAAAATGACCTACCATAGCTCCACAATGCTTCTTCCTAATAATATTCAACCTCATGGAACATTTAGGAATACCCAATTGCACTCCCTTGAACAACAATTCATCTTGTATCAGAAACTCAAAAAACTCAATATGATACCGGTCACTCAAAGTTTCACATACCTTGTATATTTCTCCAAAATCTTCATCAGTAACATACATACTCTTCAAGGAATCAATACTAACACTCTCCATCTTGATTTGGTTTACAGTCAAGACTCTTTTGCTTAAAGCATCAACAACTTTGTTCTTGACTCCCTTCTTGTGTTTGAGGGTAAATGTGAAAGCTTGCAGGGTCTCTACCCACTTCATATGCCGATGATTAAGCTTCTCTTGACTATTTATGAAACTGAGTGCCCAATTATCAATGAACACTATGAACTCCTTAGGCAATAAATAGTGCCTCCATTTCTTCAAGGACTGTACTAGAGCATACATCTCCAAGTCATAAGATGAGTATCTTTTCTTAGCATCATTTAGCTTTTCACTGAAAAAAGCAATAGGCCTTCCTTCCTGATTAAGTAGTGCTCCAATTGCCATGTGACTTGCATCACATTCCACCTAAAATTTTTTGTTGAAGTCCAGTAAGGCAAGGACTAGTTGTTCTGCAACCTTCTTCTTCAACATCTAAAATGAATTGTTTGCCTCTTTGGTCCAATTGAACCTGCACTTTTGTCCTCCCTTTATGGTGTCAAGCATGGGTGCACAAACATGACTAAATCCTCTTATGAATTTCCTATAAAAAGTTGCTAAACCATTTAAGCTACATACATCATTCATAGTTCTAGGTGTGGGCCAAGACAATATAGCACTCACCTTCTCTTGATCCATTTTCATCTCACCTTGTGAGATCACAAAACCCAAGTAGATGATCTCTTCCTACATGAACAAACACTTCTCCAAATTGATCATTAGTTTCTCTTCATGTAAACTATTGAGAACCATATCTATGTGTTTGAGGTTCTCTTCCCTTGTGTGACTGAAGATCAAGATATCATTTAGGTATACTATGACAAATTTCCCTATGAATTCCACCAAGACTTTATTCATTAACCTTATAAAGGTAGTAGCATGACTTTCCATTCATATAACCCCTCATTAGTTTTAAAATTTGTTTTCCATCCATCCCCTAGCCTTATTCTAATCTGAGGGTATCCACTTTTTAGATCCATTTTTGTAAAATATTTAGCACTCCCTAAGCAATCATGCAAATCCTCTATTCTAGGGATTGGGAACCTATACCTTATGGTTATTTTGTTGATGGCTCTTGATTCTATACAAAGCCTCCAATTGCCTTCTTTCTTGGGTGCAAGAACTGCTAGTATTGCACATGGGCTTAGAGTTTTTCCAATCAGTCCTGATTCAAGCAATTCTTCAATCTGTCTTGTCATTTCTACATTCTGGTGTGGAGTGAGCTTGTAGGCTACTTTGTTTGGCAATGTAGATCCAAATATCAGATCTATGCAATGATGAATGTCCCTTACTGGTGGTAGGGATCTTAGCATTCCATCTGAGATGATGCCTTGATGGTTATCAAGCAACTATCTGACTATCGGGTCTATGTGCTTTGGTCCCTCTTCTTTCTCTTCACACTCCAATGATAAATTGTAGGTGATTGAAGGTATTGTCATTGATGGCAACCTTGCAATCCTATGGCACCAATAGACTCTACACTGACAAATAGTTTACCAGCAGCAGCAAAGATGATTACTGGCACCCTGACTGACAGGATTTTGAATATTGCATTTTGTATTTATTTGTAATATCTTTTTGTAAGCCGACAAGGTGTATTGTAATAAGACTCATATATAAGTATGAGATCTTGTAGATCATTTAAGATGAAAACATGGTTAGATTAATGTAGAAGTAATATTCAAATATTAAGGTAGATTTTGGAGTAAGGTTTATGTTTACTATATGAGCTAAAACCGGTACTAAACCTGGCATAGCAGATGCCGAACTAAAGTAGTACATTATATTGGATTTACATAATCCATTTTCTAAGTCAGTGAGACTTCCTTTTGTAATTAAGAAGTGAGCTTTAGGCAGTTAGCATTACTGCATGTGCAGGCCCCAATTGTAAGTAATATCCATTCATTGGCCAGTGAGTGAATATTGTGGGTCACAAATCCCACCGAGGTTTTTCCCACACTGGGTTTCCTTGTTAAAAATCTTGTGTTATGGTGTTCTTTCTATGTTGTGCTTATTGTTCTTATTTACTGCATTAATTCTTGTTTACTGCTACATAGTTTTAGAATGCAATTTGTTTAATAAGATCAGAAAATCTGTATACCGGCAAGATACTGATTCACCCCCCCCCCCTCTCAGTATCTTTGGGAATCCTAACAATTGGTATTAGAGCCTGGTCCTCTTTTTTCAAAATCCTAATAGCTTAAGGGAGATTCTAACACTGGTACAAATGGAAAACTTGAGAAAGCAATTGGAAACAACTCTTGCAGATTATGATGCAGAAAAGTTGAAGAATATCAAACTTGAAGATGATCTGAAGGCTGCATAGGAAATCATTCAAGGACTTCAAGGAAATCTTACTATTGCTAGAAACAAAAGAAGAGAACTTCATGAGAAGATACAGAATGATGATGATGAAAAGGAAACTCTTAATGATCTTGTAAGCAAGATGAAGCAAGAGAATATGACCTTGAGGAATGAGATGCAAGATATGACTATGAGATTTTGTAAAGACACTGAAGATAGAAAGAAAATTGAAGATGACTTGGCTAGGAGAATCAATGATGTTGGAACTGAAAAATCTAAGGCTCATTCATGAAAATGATATGTTAAAGACAAATCTAATTCACTTGGAACATGATAAAACTGAACTCATGAGACAAAAGGACTTCTTGGAAAATGAATTGGCTACTGCAAATCAACATAAAGATAAAGTCAAGAAAAGTTCAAAAGAACTTGATGATATGTTGAAAAAGAAACCTAATGGGGATAATAATGGCCTTGGATTTGAAGTTGGTGAAAGCTCTAGTAGTGCAAATAATCATGATCACAATAAACTGGTAAGACAACCTAATGCCTACAAATTAAATGGGAAATGCTTTAACTATAACAAGTATGGTCATAGAGAAAATCGGTGTAGATCTAGAAACTATCAGGACACTAATGCACCCACTGGTCAATGATCCAAATGCAATAAAATTGGTCATAATTTAGAAAACTGCATAATGGATGTAAGATGTTATGTTTGTGGAAGATTTGGACACTTATCTAACCAATGCATAACACATATCGGCATAGGATATGGAAAAGCTATTTAGAAAAATAATGTGACTTGTTATGCTTGTAACAAGATTGGACATATTGCAAAATTTTGTAGAAGTAAGGTATCACTAGCGAATAACAAAGGACCCAGTTTGAAAGGTAAAGAGAAGGTTGATGTGGTAAAGCAAGAATTTTCAAAACAATTGATTAGAAAGTCATATCAGAATGTTAATGAAGCTATTCCTTCATTGGTAGAATGGAGTATCACTCCACCTGTAGGAGATTCTTCATCTAACTGAAAATAAATCTTTTGGGGGTATGGCAACTAACTGAAAATCATGCTAGTGTACCCTTGGTTGATGGTAAGAAGATGAAATACTTCTTTACCGACAGGCATTTATTATGGTAGTTGAAGGAAATGACATTATAAAGCAAGTATTTTTCACTCTTTTTCACTCAACGAGCATTCAAATTTCCTAAGAGCATGAAAAACCTGAGCGAAGGCATCCACAACAAGAAGTGAAGAAAAATCTATCAAGTAGTCAAACCTAAAGGTAGATTAAGGTATTTATCAAATGTCTTCCTCCTCTGCACCTGAATTCATTGTAAACCCTACTGTAATTAAAGTGGTTAAATGCCCTAGGCCCGTATTTAAAATCATACACAAAGTAGTGAAGTAGGATGATACCCTAGGAGTATTCTCTAAAATATCCAAAGGAGTTTCATATGCTGAAGACCCTGGGATATACATACATTGTCATATTAAGGAACTTGGTGCTAATGAAATTATGAACATGTATAGGACAATAGTTTGTGATGAGAATGGTATTGTGAAACCTGAACATAAGATCATAGAAACCCTAGGTTTTGTGGAGATACTTAGCATTCCTGATTTTCCTAAGGAAGTTGTAAGAATTGTGCTTATCAGAATTCATGGGGAATTCTTTTGGCTTGATTGCATCCATAAGATTACAAGAGAAGCAGTTAGGGTAGTGACTGTCTTACCTTTCATTGGTAGCAGGCCTGATAAAACTAAAAAGGTTCCAAACAACACTGTGATGACCCTAACCGGTGCAACCCATGACAGTAGATCCTTGAGAGTCAATTTTGTACAAGATATAAATGTCAGATTCATTAGCATGATACTAGGATACAAAACTACACATGCTAACAGATTAAACTTTGTTTCTAGTTTATGTATCAAGAGTGCTTATGACATGGTGAATAGTAACACTAAGATTGGCATATGTGAATAGCTAAAGGATGAATAGATTGACAACCTAAAGAAAATTAAAGGTGATAAGAAAGGTACTTTCAGATTTGGTAATTTACTTATGTGCCTAATGCTATATATTACTAAGGAAGTTCCTAGTATAGGCAAGAAAGAATTTGGTTTTGACATACCGGTAGGCAAACAACTTTTGGATATCTTTACCAACATGGAAGATGACAGGGAAAACAACATAATTGAACACTTCCAAGCATTTAAGGCTAGAATGAAAATAAGGGAAAGGTTATCTCAAAGCATAGTTGATAAATATCAAAAGGAAATATGTTTTGTTATAAAGAAAGATGAAATCTGGATGGAAGCAGTGGTTCCTAGAATTGTTTGGGTGACAGAAATGGGTTATGAGACTGATATAAATATAATTGAGACATATGCTAGAGCCCTACTTGAATCCCCTAGAGAACCTAAAGAGGAAATATTTTGTAGTGCTGAAACCATTGAGAGCAAAGTGCAAACACTAAAATGAAGGAAGAAAAGAGAGCAATCTATCAGAAAAGCAACAAAATAGGCCAAAGAGATTAAGGAAAACATATTGAATATCACTGGTATTAAGGAAAGTGACCTGGAAGGGATACAACTAAAATCTCATCTTTCATCGATTGGAACTTCATCTAACAGTGAAATCCCAGCTGAGTTTAAGAGAGTAGAAAGGAAAAGAAAACCTTCACCGGTACCCTCTCCTGCACCAAAGAGAACAAGAAGGAAACAATAGGCAGTAAGGCCCCCGGCAAAGAAAATGACACCAAGGAAGAAGAAAGAAAAATATGTTATTCCTCCTTTCAAAAATCTCTTGAATGAAATAATGGATGATGGAAACTTGTCTAATGTTAGTAAATTGTATGATACTTTTATAAATGAAGAAAAGGAAAGCATAGAAAATAGTTTCATTCTACACTTAGACATATATAAGAAATTTTAGATAGATGTTGTAGACGATCTACCAAGTGACTGATATAGAATACTAGATGCTAAGAGATTAGCCATTGTGGAACTGTATAAGAAGTTAAAGATAGAAAAACTACTTGCAGTTCACCCAGTGAAATCAGCAAAAGAAATTGATGAACTGATAAGTGAGGCAAACAAGACTATATTTTCCACTAGTCACTACCATGTAGGATTAATGGTTGGCAGAGTAAATGAAATATCAGAAGAGACAATGGACAAATGGGATATCTTCTTTGTGGAGAAAGAAAAGCAAGAATAACTTAAATGACCCAAAGCTTTCAGAGTTTACCAAAAGGATAAGGACAAAGGTAAAGGCAAGGTAGGTGGACCTCCAAGAATAAAAGTGACAGATAACTTGCCCCCACCTTCTTGTAATACTCCATTGGCACAAACTATTGATACACCACTGGCTACTGATAATGTTGAGTTGGAATCAACACATGAGGATACCAATCATGATTCAAAAGTGTTATATACAATGAACATTGATACACAAGAGGTAAAAACTATGGTTGATAAGGAAACCATTGAGAAGAAAGATGTGGCAACTGAGCCATCGGTTGATAATATTGAAATGGAAACACATGTTGAGCATACAGTTGGAAATATTGAGATTGGGGTTGAAACACATACTAAACAATTAGTTGATCCCCTTGGTAATAGAATGGTAACTGGTGCCCACACTGAAAAACCCATAGAGTTAGAGATATTGGCAGTGAATACCGAGACAACATCAGAGAAACCGATAGAAGAAAGCACAGAGAAACAAACTGAGGTACACACTGAGAAACATGAAGAGAAAAAGGTTGAGATAGAGATAGTACCACCGGAAACAACTAAGAAACCTAAGCCTTTGCTAGTTGAGATGCAGACACAAACTAACCTACTAGAGGACAACACAAGCAAAAAGGTTACTCACACTGGTGGAATGCAGATTGTTAAGGTAGTTGGATAATCATCTGGTTCTTCCATGACAGAATTCAGACCGACAAATGTGACAAAGGTATTATTGGATTCAATCAAGAGAATCACAGAGTGTAATGCACAAGCTTATAAGGATATTAATGATACAATTCCTTTATTAAAGTTGATTACACCCAAGTGCAATGTGGACAATAAAGATTCTTTGAGCCAATTAGAAACATTGTCTAAGTATAACACCGACAACTTATTAATAGTTGATCAGATTAATGAGGAGACATTCAGTGAGAAAATGAACAAGGAAAATGAAAAATTATTTGATGAGACAATAAAGAAGTGCATGGGATTCATTGATACCCTTTAACTGGCACTTAGCAAAACAATAATGAAATTTAAAGAGTTATACAGGGACACATGCAAGACTGATATTTTGACAATGGATATAGACAAGAAAATTAGTAAAGTGCAAAAAGAAATAAATGATATTGCTAATAATCTCATCGGTTCATCAGAACCCATATCGGTTATAGAGTAGGAGATAGCAGGTTTTGAGGAGAAAATTGAAAATTTTGAAAAAGAGAAGGAAAGATTAAAGTTCAAGGCTAAGGAACTGAAATGCAGACTTAGTCTAAAACTTGACATCCTCATCTCTTTGAGAAAAGAGATTTTAGAGGCACTTGTTCCAGGACTAAAGACACCAAAAGATAAAATGCACATACTCACCAGTACAATACAAAGGAAAGAAGCAGCATTGAAGGATAGTGAAAGGTTCACTGAGAACCTAAATTTTGTACTAGCAAAACTTTTTCAAATTGTAACCAACCGGTTACAGGGATTCAGCTGGGAACTACGCTCAGTTGACATTTTTGACAACCTTTGTCATTGATGCCAAAGGGGGAGTAGTAGAGATGTTAAAAATGATGGACAAAAGAGATCATCCGCTTAGGGGGAGCATACAGTTTTTGGTACGATTTTTGGACTTCAAATTTTGGATACATTTTTGAATTTTTCTCATGGGTGTTGCCATCAATGCCAAAGGGGGAGATTGTTGGCATTTCACACTCCAATGAGAAATTGTAGGTGATTGAAGGTATTGTCATTGATGGCAACCTTGCAATCCTATGGTACCAACAGACTCTACACCGACAGATAGTTTACCGATAGCGGCAAAGATGATTACCGACACCCTGGCCGACATGATTTTGAATATTGCATTTTGTATTTATTTGTAATATCTTTTTGTAAGACGACAAGGTGTATTGTTATAAGACTCATATATAAGTATGAGATCTTGTAGATCATTTAAGATGTGAACATGGTTAGATTATTGCAAAAGTAATATGCAAATATTAAGGCAGATTTTGGAGTAAGGTTTATGGTTACCGTCTGAGCTAAAACCAGTACTAAACCTAGAATAGCAGATGCTGAACTAAAGTAGTACATTATATTGGATTTGCATAATCCATTTTCTAAGTCAGTGAGACTTCCTTTTTTAATTAAGCAGTGAGCTTTAGGCAATTGGCCTTTCTGCATGTGCAGGCTCCTATTGTAAGTAATATCCATTCATTGGCCAGTGAGTGAATATTGTGGGTCACAAATACCACTGAGGTTTTTCCCACACTGGGTTTCCTCATTAAAAATCATGTGTTATGGTGTTCTTTCTATGTTGTTCTTATTGTTCATATTGTTCTTATTTATTGCATTAATTCTTGTTTACTGGTACACTATTTTAGAATGTAATTTGTTTAATAAGATTAAATAATTTGTATACCAGAAAGATACTGATTCACCCCCCCTCTCAGTATCTTTGGGAATCCTAACAATCAAGAAACTATCTGACTATCAGGTCTATGTGCTCTGGTCCTCCTTCTTTCTCTTCTACAAACTGCTCTTTCCTTGTCACCTTGGGAATAGGCATGAGGGCATAGCAAACTGCACCTTTCTCTGCAATCTCCTTCATGAACTGTTTACCTTCTATTGTCTACACTCTTGTATCCTTTCCTTTTGATTCCATCTCTTCCTCTATTAGAGGTAAGAGTTCTATCACCTTCCCATCTTTGGTAATTGATTAGGTGTTTCTCAACCCATCATGATGAGCTTTCAAGTCATATGGCCATGGTCTCCCAAACAAGAGATGGCATGCATCCATTTTGGCTATCAAATAGAAATCTATCCTTGTAATATCCAATCTGAACCTCCACCCAAGCCTGCTCTTCCACCACTGCTTGTTGACCTTGGGTGAGCCATGAGACCTTATAGGGATAAGGGTGAGGTAGCTTCCTAAGTTTAATCTTTTCTACCATTTTAAGTGATACAAAATTTTTAGTGGATCCAGAGTCTATCAGAACCTTGCATACCTTTCCTCCTACCTTGCAAGTGGTTTTGAAAAGAGATTTCCTTTGTGTAGGCTCCTTTTCAGGTACTTTCATGGTGGTTACTGATTTCCTCATCATCAGGGCCTCTCCTCTTTCAGGATAACCATAACTATTAGGAGCATTTACACTTCGATAAGTGCTTGCACTTACCACACTTTGACAATCAGATTCCTGCACCAAATTGATTCTCCTTTCTCCCATGGAGCTAGAAGCCTTCTTTGGACACCTATTGTCCATATGCCCTTCTTGATTATAGTTGTAGAACCTAGGAGGTCCTCTACCATAGTATTCCCCCCTAGAGGGTGGTCTTCTACTCCTAAATCTCCCTCTTTGATTGTATTCCCCTCCTTGGTTGTAACTGCTCTCTCCTCTATTTCCTTCTTGGTTAGAGTCTCCCTTATATCCAAAACCATTTCCTCTACCTTTTAAAGGGCCTCTTCCTCATCTTTGTTGTCTCCCTTTGCATCTACCATTTTCTCCTTCCTTCTCTTCAACTTCTCCTCCACCTTGAGTGCCAATTGAAAGTACATTTGGACTGTGTTCGGGGTGTGGAGATATAAGTCTTCTTGGGTTGTAAATCTCAACCCATTGAGATACCTTGCCACCTTCTCATCTTCACTCTCTTTCATCTTATTCCTTACATATAACTTCATGAACTCCTTAGTATAGGAACTCGCGTCCAACTCCTTTGGTTTCAAATTTTACCTCCTCCTATGCAATTGGATATTGTAATCCATTAGGACATATGCTTCTTTCACCAAAGTAATCATCTTCTTCCATGTAGCTAATATTTTATTTCCCTCTTTCACCCTCTCATCTTGGATTAAAGTCCACCAAGTTAGTGTAGCCCCTTTCATTTGGATTGGGCCATCTCCACCCTCTGGTGATCTGGTATGTCTTCACTTTCAAAAAAATTGTCCAAGGAGTCTATCCACTCCATCACTGCATCAGGCTCCATCTTGCCTGCAAATACTGGTAAATCCATCTTCACATCCATTGTTCTTCTCTCCATGGACTTGAGAACACTCATTAGGGGTCTCTGGTCTATAGGTACCTCTATCTCTTCCTACATAGGGATCTCCTCTTCATCCCCTTCTTCTCTAGAGTCTTTCTCTCCCCTCTCCACTCTATCCTTCAACTGGTCCATCTCACTCCTCAAGGCCTGATTCTTAGCCCTGACTGCTCTACTCTCTGCCATCTATTTCTTCACTAGGACATTCAACTCTACATTGGTCATTCTAGAAGGTGCCTCATGGGATCCTTCTTCTGACATCTTGTCTTCTCCTTCTCTTCCAAAGGACACACCTTTTCTCTGATACCACTTGATGTAGAGGCCTATCCAAACTCCTAATAATAATCCCAAACTAGATTAGGCTAGTGACTCTTCAACTACTCACAAGGGTCCTGCAAGGAAGGACTCTACACCTTGGATGAAACAACACACACTTTCCTTAGTCTTACGCCTACTCAAGATGAGTAAAAGGATTCAACTCTTCAAACATGTTTTACTAATGATCCCTACTCCTTTGGATTTTTAAGTTGGCCAACATATGTCATCTAAGACCTCTTCCATATACTAGTTTTGATCTTGAGCATCAAATCCTTATACCTTCTTTGTAAACCTACCCCCTAGGTTTGTAGCCCTATTTGGCAATGGAATGGATCTTAACTCAAAAATGTTCCACACACCCATACAAACAACTTAGCATTTAAGGCACCCTTTTGGATGTTATACTGATCCCCAAAATGGTTTGGGCTGATCTGCAAATATAAGGTCTACTCCTTTTAGAGGCTAAGACACCTAATATGGGCAATTAGCCCTATTTCCCAAAGAAACAACCTTTACTGGTAGACCAAATGAAGAATAACCTTAATGGGAATGTGGAGGGTAGTGATAAAATTATAATTCCAAGGTTGCATGCCTGGTATACATCACTAAGACAAATTATGATGACTATCCTAAAACTTGTCCTAGGTAGTCACATAGAGATGCCTAGCTAAATCTATTCTTTTCTCCACACAAAAAAGCCTCTCCTACAACAAAACATAAAAAACACTAAAATACAAAGGCTTATCCTACATCCCTCCAAAGGAAGTGTCTTCTAATAGACTAGAGTGCAAGAATAGACCATTTTGATTCAAAATCCTCTCCAAACCCTCAATTTATGGGTCACAGTCAACAAAATGAAGGTTTCTCTCTACTCCCAAATAATTAAGACCTCAGACCACCACCAAAATAAATCTAATTAATCTCCCTATCTATTTCATGGATGGTGGGGTTCAAATCAATCCGTACAGTCACATACAACACCTACAAACTCAAAATTTCTGGAAAAACTGAAGTATTTTGAGTATTATTACTTCATAAACTCCAACTCCAACAACAACAACCTTGGGAATCAAGCCCAAAAGGATTATAAAACTCTCCAATGGTTTCCCACTGAATTTGGAGTAGGTTGGAGCCATTGAAAGGCTTCTCGCAACTAAATTACAAAAAGTTGCACTTTTGCACTCAAAAGTTGCATTTTTGCAATTTTGCACAAAATGTTGTCATACTTCCTAAGGTTGGGATCCACACACATGGGCCAACCAAACACACACAAAAAATGTCTAAAATCTATCAAACATAAATCTAAACCATCTACTACCCCTTTTTACCACATTGTCCCAATTGGCTTCTCAAATTGCCTAATTGGTGACATGGGCTTACATGATGGGGTTTATTTGTATACATGAAATACAAGACACTCTAACACATCCTAATGGTCCTATTCTTCATCCTTGGGGTCATGAATATCTTTTTGATGAGGTGCTCCTGCACCACTGACATAGAAGACCTAGCAAAGGTATATTTTGAGAAAGGGGACCATGTGGAGTTGAAGTGGCATGCATGCACAATTCAGTGTGGTGTGTTGGTGAGGTCATTGGCAGTTGGTCTAACATTAAATGGTGACTATGAAGCTTGATGAAGGATGACATAAGATTGTGGCTTGAGATCTAGGAAATAATAGGGATCCAGGATAGATTGATCTAGAAGATCAAAGTGGCTGAAGGAAACTGCATCATGCACATGATTGACCAAACACAAGGCCAAAAATCATGCTACAGATAGCTAAAGATAGAAGAGGTGAATCACAACGTAAATAGTAGGGCGATGCTCATTTATTGAGTGTTGATCATAAATCAAGGACATGATATTTGATTGGATATGGTGTACCATGATGATCAGAGATCAGATTGGATGCAGATTTATGTATGGCAGAAATGCTAACATGCAATTGTTTGAACTCACATTTAGGCAAGAAAGTTCGGATATAAGAGTGCAAATAAAATATGTAGATGTTGTTTCTTCCTAAGAGAGTGAGGCTAGTGAAGAGAGAAAATCAGTCAAGTTCTCAACATTAATTAGAGAAGAGACTGAGTGTGTGAAGGAGAACCAATGTGAAGAGTTCAACCTATGAGAGTGAGACAACTTGTAGTCTACCATTAAGTTTAACATTGGAGTGCACCAGTGATGATTGAACTGACAAAGAAGAGCCATTGAAGATTGTAGGTAAGAGAAGAGTACAATGAGAAATAGAAGAGAACTGACAAGTTGAGAACTGACAATAATCAAATAGTAGACGTCTAACTGAGTTATCAAGACCAGTAGTGGATAGTAGCAGTGTGACAGAGAAAAAAGAAAACTGGCAAAGAGAAGAACCGATGTAGAAGAAGAAGAGGCTAAACCAATAATGTTACACCAATAGATAAGGTGAGTAGAGAACCGACATAAATCTATGTAGAGGTGAACTGGCAGAGAGACATACATGAGAGTTACAAAGTTCTTTTGTAACATGAATATTACTTTTGTATTTATGATATGATCTTGTAATCACCAAGTTGGAGCTCGGTGTAGGGGTTGGTGCTCCTTGGTTTGGTGCCCTAAAGCAGGAGTGGTAATCCTTGGGTTGGTTCCCTAAATTTTGTAACCAAAGTTTTCATTGTGAGGCTAGATTGGAGCAGTAATCTCCAGCAATAGTTCTCAATGAGGTTTTTCCCATCTTGGATTTTCCTCATATATCTAATGTTACGTGATGTCCCTTTTATGTTTTCTTTTTTGTGTGTTATCCTCCCATCTAACCGGTATGTCTTCTTTATGTTAGATCAATTAACTGGTATATACACATAGGATTTAAAAGGCAAAAGGTTTGGAAATCACTGATTAACCCCCCCCCCCCCCTCTCAGTGACATCTAGTGTTCAACACTATATGCATAATGTCAGCCAAGAAAATGAAGAACACCACCAGACCAAAGAAAATCATCAATAACAAACTCATCGATCAATGTGGACCACAAACACAAATAACACATGATTTAGAAACATCATGAATTACCACAACAACATCCGCGCCAACTCAAATTACTAGAATCATTGTTGTCATCATACCGGATCTCAAGAACATTAAGTGAATTGATTGTCAACCTAAAAGATTCACTTGCAGACATCCAAATCATGAACTACTTTAATTGAGGACATACATCAATATCCCAAATATTCCTCAAAATTTGAACATCAAGATATTGCAATGTTGAGCAATAGGGATCAAAATATTGAACACTGACAATACTGAACAATAGAAAGACTGGCCACAAAACAAATACTCATAACTCATTCAAATCTTCATGTGGACCTCTAAAAATCATACTAAATAAACTATGGATAATTATCTATAAACCCTTTAATCTATAAACATTGATCATCAACTTACAGAACAAACTGACTAACTGAACATTGTTGCAACACTATGACAAATAGATAAATATGTTGACATCAATGACAACACATCTCTCAAATATCATTAAAGCATATATTTGCAGCATACTCCAAACTTCTAACACTTGAGGGGATCAATGCTAGCAATGAGTTGTACCTTGTGACTGATCATATAGTGTCTTAGCTTATAGGATGCAAATATCACTACCAAACATGCTCTTTCAATGGGGGTATACTTTATCTCATGTCCTACTAGTGTCCTTCCAATGTAGTAAATAGCCCATTCCCTCCCTTAGCCATCATGTTGTGCCAAAAGTGCTACTAGGAATGAATTAGTTGTAGAGATATAGTAACAAGGGCTTTCCTGGGGTTGGAGGCACTAGTAATGGTGGTGATAGCAGATAATCTTTTAAAGCTTAGAAATATTCTTGACATCATTTTGTGCATTTAAAAGTCACTCCTTTCTTTAGAAGATGTTGAAAAGGTTGACACTTATTTGCTAGCTACGCTATGAATCTCCTGATGGATTGTAGCTTCCCTTGTAGATGCCTTAGTTGTTTTAGATTTGAAGGTGGGGGCATTTCCAAAATAGCTTTCATTTTGGCCGGATCTACTTCAATATCCTTGTTTGAGACTATGAACCCCAAAATTTTTCCAGTAGTCACTTTGAAGACACTCTTTTTGGGATTTAATCACTTTATATTGTTCAAGTCTATCAAATATTTTAGCAAAACCCTCAAGGTGATGATCTCTAGTCTTAAATTTAGCCAACAAGTCATCTACATAGTCCTCCATGATTTCATGTATCATATCATGGAAGAGGTGTTGTCATGGCTCTTTGATATGTTGCTCCTATATTCTCAAGGACAAATGGCATTACATTCCAATAGTTTGTCCCCCATGGATAAGTGAATGTAGTCTTATGTTGATCTTTTGGAGCTATTATAATCTAATTGTATGTAGAGAAATCATCCATCAGGGAAAGAATTTCATGTCCACTTGTGAGATCCACTATCATGTCAATATTTGGAAGAGAAAATCATCCTTTGGGAAGGCCTTGTTTAGACTTCTGAAATTTGTACAAATCCTGATACCTCCAATGGGATTTGTCACTGATACCAAGTTAGAGATCTATTTGGTGTAATCTATAGGTCTAATGAAGCCTACATCCATTAGTTTCTACAATTCCACATTGACTAATAGAGCTATTCGGGGATGCATCTTCAAGAGCTTTTGTTTATAGGGATTTTCTCCTGGAAGCAGTGGCAAATGATGTAAAACAAGCTCAGGGTCTAGTCTTGGCATGTCAACATATGACCAAGTGAAAGTTAATGGTCTTTGCTTGAAAAAATAAATTAATTTGTTTCTCTTCAAGTTTTAAGGACTTTGCCAAATTAATTTTGTGCATAGTTTCTCCATCACCAATATTGACCTTTTTAAACTTTTCTAGTAGTAGTGATGATCTTTATTGATCAATTGGCAAGTTGTCTAATCTATCCACATTTCTATTGTTGTCTTCCTCAGGATTTCCTTGGCTAGAGGATGAGCTTGCCTCTCCAAAGTATCCTATTCTATCCAAATAAATTGAAAATCATGCCTTATGATATCCATATGGAAAACCTTCACAAGCACCAAGAAATTTAGCTATTTCTTCATCATTCTCAAACCATTCTAAATGTGGTCTCTCTTGTTGTCCCGAATCTATGAGATGTGGAAACATGTCCTTCGTTTTCCTAGTCCATAGGTTCAGGAGGCATTAAGGATAAAGGATCCTCGTGTTGAATTATATCAAAGATATTAGGGGTCATGATAGAGATGTCAGGGCTTTCAGTATGTATTTCCATGTCTAGAACGATACTCTCATCAGAATGACCTTGCTTAAGGAGTTCCTAATTGTCCTCAGTTAAGTTTATGTCAACCAAATGTGATTCTAATTCAAGTAGGCTAGTTCCTAATGTTTGTCCTGCATACATGTGAACTACATCGACATCTATATATGTTTCTTCTCTTTCCCTTTCAAGTTGCTCTTGTTTGTTTGTCCATGATAGCAAATATTCTTCGGTCCCTTGATCTCTTAGCTGCATTTTTTTCTTCATCTTTGATAGAATTGATGCAAATGATTGTTCCTTGGATTGTGTGCTTGAATATGCTACCTCCCTATTATGTGAAACAATGAGCTCTTGAGCTGATTTCAGATTATTACAACAATGCAATGGATTTGAGTCTGTTGATATTGTGATTTCCTATCAGTTATATGGAAATTTTAAGCACTTATGACATGTTGATGTAATAGCTTGTATGTCCTATATCCATGTTCCTTCCAAGAGTATGTTTTATGGTAGGTCCAAGTATAAAACTTGGCATGTTGTGTCTTTCTACAAAAGTCCTACTCTGAGGGGTAACACCACAATTCCTTTAGAGGAATGCTCTTCTTCACCATAGGCTTTGATTTTTATCTTTTTCTTGGGATCAACTACATCTTCTGAATATCCTAGAGCATAGACAAGACTCAAAGAGAAAATTTTCAATCCAGCTCCCCCATCTATTAGGACTTGTTTAACAAGCATTCTAAGAATGAGGACTTCAATTTGCAAGAGAGTGTTATGGGGATGCTGCAATAAATTAATGCTTGGATATGAAGGAGATGAGCTATGAATAGGATCCTCTAAAATAGGTTTGATGGAAATTATGGATATCCCTTGGGGAACTTCATCTTTGGATGTATTCTTTGGTGATGATGATATGGAATATTCTTGCAAGCTTTCAGGAGGTGTAGGAATAGATGCCTTTGGAGAGTCAATTTGTTTATTGGGGGTGAGCCATTGCTAGACATAGGTGTATGATTTTGATCTTCTTTAGTCAATTCCTTTAGGGACATTTTTAAGAGTTGCATAAAAGAGCCACCTTTCTTTTGAGATGTATTTGAATTCTTGTGAGGTTTTAACGTAGTTGGATTTTGATTTTGGACTTGTTTGATTTCTCTCATATGTTGTCTTGTTACTTGTATTTTGCTTTGGTATGTCATGTTGATATGATTTTCAGCTATTTCAAATGTTTTAGTTTCTATTTGAGGGGTTCGATAGTCCAAAAGTTGTTTTGGTAAGTGATCAATTGTCAATGTAAATGTGATAGTGCAATATGACATGAAAAGATGGTTCAAGTGTTTAAATTTTTGCAAGTTTTTCAATCGTTGGTTTTGGAGTGCAATGATGATGATTTGATAAGAACCAAGTCTAGTAGGAACGATATATCCTACGATTTGGGATGAGATTATCCTGACCAAATGTTTCAGTTTCGTGATAAAGGATGATAGATCCTAATGAGAAACTATGTTTGAGTGATCAGTTAACCAAAGAGGGTGATAATGCACTTTGAGATATTTAGATCTTGAACTTGTTGAGGGTAAGCACTTGAAAATCTTGAGGTGTTTATGTTCTAAAGTCTAATTTTGACGAATTATAACTTGACCAAGCCAACAAAGGAGACAATCCAAGAAAAAAATAATAGATAACAGGTGTTTATGATTACTAAAAATTGATCAAGTAGAATGATAGACCTGAAAAAGGCATGCAGGACACAGCTCTAAACTGGCACAAACAGAGACTCATACGATAGATTACATAGCTTCAAATGACAAAAGATACAAGGCTATATGACAAACTGAGATTTTTGTGTGAAAAAATAGAGGCTCGTATGACAATACTTTCTGAACCATACGATAAAATAGATTACTCATATGATAGAGGATAGGACAGAAAAAAATGTGTTTGTTTGGTCAAATTTTGATCACTGAATTCTGATGTTTTTCTTATGTTTTCCATTTTTAGATGTCTGATTTTTCAATTTAGGGATGAATGCATAGCAAACAGGCGATATGATAAGTGACCACAAGCATGCTAACCCTAAGGAAGTTGGTTGAGGAGAGAAAACATTTGCTTGCAAGCTTAGGTACACACCCAATAGCTAATCAGAATATGGCTGTTGAGTCTCACATAATGGATTCTCAATATTGTATTATCTGACTCCAAATGCTAATGGGGGCATGATATGGCAAGTATCTTGAGAGAGTTACTATCTCTCTTGCACAAATATTATCACCCTTTCAGAGGTGAATTAGGTAGCTTCTAATTTAACCGGCACTAGTAAGGGATCCATTCGGCACGTTGGGGTATAATACTCAATTAAGAGGTCTCCCAGCCTTGAAAACCAAGGTTTTCTATACCCAAAGGTATGGAAAAGAGCTATTCCCAAGCACTGTCGTTGACTTGATTTTCATCAAATCACATTTATTTTATAGTGGGTTGGATTACTTGGCATTAGCCGTTCCCACTTAGGTCATTCCCCTCTCACCAGTCGTAATGGCTTTAAGAGTTATCAACTCCTCAGGAGGGCAGGCATGCTAAAGAAATACACTAATGAAAATAAAAGATGAGTCTAGCTTTTTTATCACCTAAGAAAGGTGAGAGTATATTCACCTATCATCAAAGATACAAAATACATGATTGTTCATTCCTTTAGAAAAAGATAAGTGTGCCTAAAAAAAAGCTTTAAGGAATACACAAAGTTTTGTTGAATTATTTTAGGCAACCTGCAAAAAAGATCCATTAGTAGTCATTGATGCATTTTAAATTATGTCTTTGACTAGCATATCTTTGACAATCATCCTGCAGAAAAGAGTTAGGATGCCAAAAATCTCATAAACAAAATAGAGTTAGCATTAGTGGTAATCAATTAAAGCATCAAACCCTTAACATGCAGTCAATTTAAAAAACCACACAAGCAGAGTGTCATACAACACACCTTACCCACTCGTGCGAGTATCTTTCTGAGATCATATGAGTCAGGATGAGAGCTCATACGAGTCAGGATGAGAGCTCATACGAGTCAGGATGAGAGATAGTACGACATTAAAATTTTCCTAAAGGCTCATACGATACATGATCTCTTGTCGCTCTAGCTCACAAAGTATGTCATACTAGGCTAGAAATGAGTTCATACGACATTCTGATTCAGACCCGGCAGAGATGAATGTTGATGAAGCTTGAGAGGCCAGAAATGATAACTCTGGCCCCATGGTGGGTGCCAAAATGTCATGCCTATGAAGTGTATACCTATTCCTGCAACACAAAACACTCAATACATCATTACAAGCATGGTTAATGAATTTAAAGCAAAGAAAGATAAAACCATAGCTAAGCGATCTATCGCCTCCTAGTAAATGCGAGTATGAATTTTGCTCTCAGATCTGGTCATGCAAATTCCAATGACTTGACTACACTTAAATAGAGGATTTAAATGATAAATAATGCATTTAAGCTAGCAATGATAATAATTAAGCTACATGATTCCATGATTATGCTAGAAAATAAGCTAGATTTAAGCTAAAATTGAACATGATAACAATGCTACAATGATAAACAAAGATTGCATATGCCTATAGTAACAATGCCTGAATGCAAATGAGATGGGATCCTTATCACTCCAAAATGGGGTCTATTTATAGGATTTCCAAGGCCAGGGGTGAGGTGTGTTGGTATTTTGGATATGTTGATATGGTTGTCATTGATGTCAACACTTGTCAACACTTATCAGCACTTGGAGATCTTTGGTTATGTTCACCGGTAAGTCAGAGACATGCACAGTCACTGGTATTTGGTTCACCAATAGATTATATTGTTCACTGGAACATGGAATGACTTGGAGACTACTTGGTTATGTCGAAGACATTATTCGATCACTTGGTTTTGGTGATTTGGTTATTTGTTTATTCGGGTTTGTATATTTGTTGTTACCAACAAAAAAGGTCCAGGATATGCACCTGTAGGCATATCTATTCTAGAGTAGCATGACACATTATTTAGATGATTTATTAATATTGTAAATGCATTGAGCCGACATCATGCATCAGATATTGATTTATTTGTAATTGATTTTATTGTAATATCTTTTAGTGATCCAACCTATTCAATTGGTCTTAGGTTAGGGTATAAATGTAAGATCTCATTTGTGAGATTGATATGAGATTGGGAAAAAGAATTGTAATAAGGCATATGCAAAAATAAGCAGAGCTATACACACAGACATCATTTGAAGGTTGAAGGAAGGTTTTTGTGAAGACAATCATAAATAAACTGGTACTGAATCTAGCATATGAAGATGCTATTTTATGCAGTACATTATCATTGGATTTAACCATCCAATTGTAGTCAGTGTGACTCTCATTTTGTGATTGAGTAGTGAGCTCTAGGCAGTTGGGTTTTCTGCATGTGCAAAATCCATATTGTACACACATACTATTTGCAGTAGTATCATTTGATTGTGGGTAAGGCTTACCACCATGGTTTTTCCCCTTCTAGGGTTTCCACATACAAATATTTGTGTTATGTGTTGTGGATATTATTGTCTTTCTGTTTCATGCATTAATCTTTACTGGTACTACAATTAACTGATAAAATTGCCTACTGGCATAAAGTTTGGTTTACCGACATTAAGCATTAAGTTTTGGTTAAGTTAATTTTGGTTGAATTTATTGGACAATTGATTCACTCCCTCCCCCCTCTCAGTTGTCTCCGGGACCTAACAAGGTGGTAGGAATCAACGGTCAAGATTAAGTTTGAAGATATCAATGGTCAAATTGGAGGAGGTTGGCAAAGAGGTTGGATTAAAGGGAACATTTGGAGGTTGGTAGGAGAAGAGGTTGGATGAAAGGGAACAATGTCATCTCCATGGTGACAAGTGTCAAGAGGCTTTGCTCATGAGAGAGAAAGTGTCTAAGGAAAGGGGACATGGTGGTTAGGGTGTGTAAGTTAGGATGGTTAATTAAACTAGGGGTTAGATGAAATGAGTTAGGTTTAGAAGAGGTTAAGTTAGGTGGTTAGAAGTAGGAGAATTTGAATTTAAAAATTTAAATAATAGGAAAAGACTAATTAATCTCAACAACTCATTATTGATTTGTTTTAATTAATTAGGGGATTTAGAAGAAATGAATTTGATGAGGGGAATTAATTAATTTGAATTAATTAATTAATTAAAGGGGATTATGAAATGAACCTATTAAATAAATAGATTTATTTAATAAGTAGAGGAAAGGGGGGATTTAATCAAATTGTTGATGAACTCAATTAAATTGGGGAGGGAGATTAATTAAATAATTTCTTATTTAATTAATTATCTTTAGACCATTTTTAGGTGTGTGCATATACTAATCCATAGGGAGTTGAACTGATGGATTTTCCTCCTCACTTTTATACAAAAAAAAACATATATCTTCCTCTAATGATTATTTTTTTAGTTCTCCCCACCTAATGAAAGAGAAATAGGATGAATATAAGACCACTTCTTTGGCTTTATTTTGATAAATAGGATTTGGTGGAGGTCTCCTAAAAGATTTTAAGTTTAGAGGTAACTGCCAAATACAAAGTGCCCCTAAGTAAGAATATTCTCCACATACCTTGTCCATGATTTGTAGTTGTGCACTAGAATATTACCCACATCTCTTATCCATGATTTATAGTTCTACAATAGATGTGGAAGTAGAAGGAACTAATGTGTCTATGATTAATAATGATTTGAGTTGTAAAGTGAGTGGAGCCACTTGGTTTATCAGAACCTAATTGTCATTACTTCCCCTTAGATTGTTATAATGTTGAAATTGTTTTGGATCACCTTGTATTGTGATCTCAATATAGTTATATGGGAATTTGATACATTGATGAAAAGTAGATGCCACTACTTGCATGGCATGTATCTAGGGGTGACCCAATAGCATGTTATAACCTAGTTATTTGTCTAGGAATTAGAATTTTGTGTCTGTGGTGACAGGCCCAACTTGTACTAGTAAGGTGACCACACCTTTCGATGGTCGTTCCTCATCATAATAAGTTTATATGTTTATCCTTTCAGAGGGATCAATGTGAAATTAGGAGTATCCCAAAACTTTGATCAAGTTTACGGTGCATATGTTTAAGCCAACACCACCATCTATCAATACCCTTCTAATTTTCTTCTTATGAACAAAGAGTTCCAAATGTATAGGGTCATTGTATGATGGTTTATGTGTTATAATATCTTGTTCTATAAAGGAAACATAGGGAGAAGGACCCAAGTTCCCAACGATAGCTTGGAAAGTATTCTCATCAATTCCTCTAGGAACATAAGACTCACAAAAATATTTGTCTAGGATTACCTTATGAGTTGTTGATATGTGTAACAACTTAAATATTAATATATGTACAAAGGTTCTCTTCATTTTATCAATGACATTGTAGCTCCCCATGAGTGGAGGAGGATTTAAAGGAACTCCTTGAAGTGTGTCCTTTGAACAACAAGTGATAACTACACAATCAGGATTGTTCAGTTTGACAATAATGGTTTCTACTATTTCATCGGCTTGACTAATATTATTGATTGTATAATCATAAGAGACCCTGGTGTAGTTTGTGTTGCTATCTTGTGATCCTAAGCTCAAGGATTTGCCTTTATCATGCTTGACAAATAGATCATTAAAAATGATATGATCCATATTAGAAGATCCCTTGATGTTGTCTGAAGTTATGTCTCCTTGATCAATAAGATCCTGAATTAGACTCTTGAGTTTATAGTAGTTGGATGTGTAGACACCTAAAAATGGTCAATGCTTCCGGAGTCATACTTTAACATTTGTGCATTGCCTCATTTTAGGTTTTTGTGTCACATTAACATTTCTCCTATGATTCGTACTTGGTTTTTATCATTTGCGAGCATCGAGTCATTATTCTACTTTCTTCATTTATCTTGCTCTCGAATTTGGTCTTGTTGACAACAATCTCTAGTCATGATTGATCTTATCTTATTGCATCAATGTGCGTGCTCATTTGTCATTATTTTGGACATCATCAATCCTAATTAGGGTTTTGTCCTCCTGTCAATCTTGCGATCGATTTGTCATCGATCGTTGTCCTCTTATCAATCTTGTCATCTGGCGATCGATTTATCATCAATCCTTATCATTTTCAATCTTGTCGTTTAATGACCAATTTGTCATCGGTCGTTGTCATGTTCGATTTTGTCATTTTGCAATCGATTTGTCATCAATCATGGTCATTTTCAATATTGTCGTTTTGCAATCTATTTTGTCATCGATTCTTGTCCTCTTGTTCGATCTTGTCATTTTGCGATCAATTTGTCATCGATCGTTGTTTGTCTCAATTATGTCAATTTGGATCAATTTGTCATTGTTCCTTGTCAATTGGCACATTTATCAATCAAATAATTTATCACATTGGTCATTTATCGATTTAAAATCATGATCGAGTCAATTATCTTTCATCAAGACCTAATTCATCTTCTAGGGTTTTGTGATTTAATCATTTAACCTTGTTTGTCATTTCTCCCTTTAGGATTAATAAATTATTTATTTATCCTAAGTCTTCTCATTGCAATTAAATGTTCATTTAATTGGCTAATTATTCCTCTTTGTGAATTAATTAATAAATGACAAATTATTAATTAATTTACCTAATTTCTAATTTCCATCAATTTCTTAATTCCTAAATTCCTCATTTTCTAATTTCTTAATTTTTCTAATTCCTAATTTCAATTTCCTCCTATTTCTCTCCTAAATTCATGGAAATGACATAGAAATTTGTCATAAATTGTCATAAATCTTTGCATAGAAATTTGTCATAAATTGTCATAAATCTTTGCATAGAAATTTGTCATAAATTGTCATAAATCCTTGCATAACAATTTGTCATACACATGCCATAATTTTGCTATTCTTGATTTGAATTTCCATTCGAATCATTATCATGCTAATTTGATCTTTTTCTCCAATTTCTCTATAAATTGGATGAATTTCTTCAATCGAATCCCCTAATCAGACTATTGAATTTCTAATCACTTTGTCAAATCATGCTTCGAGTATTCTTGTGTCAATATCAATCTTGCTTTCTCAATTAGGTTTATGCACTTGAAGGTGAGATCTACAACAAAACTATTTGGAGAAGAAAGAAGGACAATGGAGCCGCATGAAGGAGCATTCAAATCATACCTTTGGTTTGCTTAATTTCTAGTTTTGAATGTTTTTATTTCATGTCTCTATTGAGTGTTGTTTAGGATAGATCATTGCAGTTGTGCTTTCGTGATTGAGCTAATGATTAATGCTTGTAATGATTTCCTATTTCCTAACATACATTAATTGGTGAACCCGATGTGAACACTAACCATCTAATCCCTTTATTGTGTCTTTGAGTTCTTTTGAGTTGATTTGCAGGCCAAAAAACCCAAAAACAGGGTCGTGTAGGGTTTTCTGGAGACTTTTGCGCCTGTGTGAAGCAACCTGCGCCTGTGTTGAGCATTTTGCACCTGTGTTGAAGACATTCGGCACCTGTGTCATGACTTCTATGCCTATGTCATGACTTCTGCACCTGTGTAAAGTCCAAAACAGAGGTAAAAATGCAGTATTTTACTTGAAATTTGTTTAGTTTTTGCATTCTGTTTTCTGTGTTTTGGTTTTTGGTACTAATTATCTGTGCAAAATCTTGGCATACACATGGAAAAGACAACAAATCAAACTACTAACATGCTTTATGCAGAATCGATTGTCAAAGACAACAAATCAAACTTCTAACTTGGGTTTTGTAGGTTGCCTTGGAGAAACAACTAAACTTGGTGTTTGTCATTAATGTTTTAGGCACCTAGTGATTTTTAAATAGGTTGGAATGAACATGTTTTTGCTTTGATTGTTGAGTGTGACATTGGAGTAGGAGAGTATTCTCTCATCCTTCTTAGGGTGATCAGAAATCCAGACCTTCGATACCATGCTTGTGTCTTTGATTGTGTGTCTCCTTTAGAGGGCCTGCCTTCCCAACCACTTTGCTTTTGCAAGCAAGTGATAATCGTGAGAAGGGAATGACCCAAAGTGAGTATGGCTAGAATTCCTTGGCATTCTAACTCACTATAAAAAAATACCTGATGAGCGAAAGCTTTGAAGGAAGTGTTACATGGGAATTGCAGTTACTTGGGAAGTGATGACCCTTGAACTCTTTCTCATATCAACATCTAAGTAGGGCCTCTTGGTCTAAATCATGCTTGCGCGACTACATTTGTTTGGTATCTTGATGGGCTTAATGTCTCAATCACGCTTGCATGACATCAAGGAGTAACGCTTAACAGAAATCCTTACTACACACCTTGTTTTTAGAGGCCAAAAACCCTTCTAGTTGCTTGAGAAGGACAAGTTCAGATACTTGGAAGAGATACTAAGTTCACCATGGGGAGATTTCCATGGGGACTGATGCTTGGCTGCCCTGAGAAGTGAGTGCCATGGAGGGGAGCCCATGGGCTCAAGCATCTATGTATTCTCCTTGAATCCCATAATGAGTCTACCTCTCAAGTACCTAATGTCTTTGCCTACCATAAGAAATGTGGAAATGAGCATGATTGTCTTGAGTCTAAGTTGCAATATCTTGTATTTTTTTCTTGTCAAAAGTTGAATTGCATCTCATTTCAAAAGAAAAATAAATTGATCCAACATAAGATTAAACACAAGAGACATTCATCCAACAAAGGTTCAACAAGATTCAAAAACTCATCTTCAAACATGGTTGTCAAATATTGTTCAAAATCTTGCCTCAACAAGCATGTCACTTACATTTAGGTTCATCCTAGGTTGCATTTTGCAAAGTTCATTATCAAGTACCAAGGTTAGGTTTCACCTAAGTCATACTCTTTGCAATAAAATTCATCCATTTGCATATGTCCTCTTGCATTAAAGTCGTACCATTGTCATACATTGCTTACCCTAGGTCTCTTCATTAAGCTTAGGTCATTATCATATCATATTAGGGTCATTTGCATAGTAATTGTCCCTTTGCATATAGTGCCAAAACTAGGTTTTGCCATACTTGAGTAATCCAAATCTTTGATAAACCCTAAGTCATTGTTAGGAGATCTAGACCTTATTAAATCTTTTGTCCTTTTGTCATCAATATCATTTGGTCAAACCTAGCTTAGTATCCAAGCATATAGGGGAGACTTTGTCATTTTGTCCTTTTGTCACTTAAGTCCTTTTGTCCTTTGAGGTCTAGATATCATTCCAATTTCCTAAGGGTCCCTCTCTTAGATTTGCATTCAAAAAGTTTGTCAAAATCTTCAAAAGCAACCAAAAACATAGATTGCATGCTCGTCTATCATAGTTTGCATTTAGTTGCATATCATACATTATCTTTGAAAATTCCAAAAATATTGCATTTGCATAAGTGACATGCCTGTTGAAACAAGATCAAAATCTAAAAAGATGGGCAAACCAATGTATCAACCCATGGACAACATAGCAAATTCACAGTTTCAAACTAGTCAAACAGTACAAATTGAAGGTTCATCAAACACATCTCTACCACCATATGGAATGGTTCAACTTGGACCACCTCCATTATATGAACCAGTGTTTGTACCTATGAAACTAGGACATGGGAGTGTTCCACCAACTCCAAGAGGAAGTGCGTCTTTCAATTTGAATCAACCAAACTGGCAACATGACATTCAAACTCAAACATTATATGAAGAACAAACTCTTTCACAAGGCTTTGGTTCAGATCAAGGCTTTCACCAAGAAACGAATCCAAATATCCAACTAGATTCTTCATCTGATTTCGATACTTCTGATGATGTTGACATGTTCCTTCAAGATCCAAAGATAACAAAAAAGACGGATAAGTTCTTGAACAAAGTCTTTAAGATGTTTCCACAAAAGTATCTTAACATGATGAGTAATGTGACATCTTCAAGTGACCAAATCAATGTGCAAGAATGACAAGGTGGTGAGTTGTTAAGTTTTTCCCCGCATCCAAATGAAGAAAATGCACAACAAGCAACTCAACCTACCTTGATGAGCAAACATGCTTCAAAGGCATTGACAATGACTATTCCTCAAAAGTCACCATTTGAGACAATAAATAATCCACTATTCAACACAACACTTGTAACACAAGATCAAATGAAGAACACCCAAATATTGATAGCTGTCCCTCAACAAGAAGTGGTTCCTTACATGCATAAAGTGGGATCAACATCTAAGATGCAGGAAAGCTTCACAACTGGAATGCCTAATGTCACCAATGTCCAAAATATTTCCACGATGCAACAAAGTTCTTATGTCCCGTTAAGTTCAATATCTTTGCTGAACACTATTGCAACAAATCCTTCGATAATGGCGACACAAAGAGCTACAGATAGTGGTTTGCACCAACAACAATTGTTGCAACAATTGAGTAATATACAAAAGTTACAATCAAATGTGCAAACAAGTAATGTGCAACAACAACAATTTTGCATTCGACAACAAATTGCAGCGCCTTCGGCACCATTACAAGTTAATGCAAACTTGCAACCATCACAATGGATGGGACAAACAACACAACAAGTTAATGCAAGTGTTATACCCCATCCTAAGGAGAAGCAACGAAAAGCACCTAAACAAAGTTTTTTACAAATGATGGGATATACACCAGGACAACAATTGGCACAAAGTCAACAAATTCCGATCCGTCAACCTCAACACCAACATGTGCCACAATATGTGCCAAGGAAAACAAGCTATCCTACTTCACAACCGCAATTGGCGTCTGTGCAATATCAACAACCTACTCAATTGCAATATCAACGTAGGCTCAAGAAGCACAACAACAAGGTCAATATCAAGGCATAGCACAACCGCAGCAACAAGCGATGTACCAAGAACTTTATATGCCGGAAACACCAAAAACGGCCATTTCAGAGTATTAACAACCGATCGGAAATGCAATGTATCGACAAAGGATACCAACTGAGATTAATGATGGACCTATAAATTCTGATACAATTGCGCAACAACTTGAGAAGTTGCAATGAAAAGTTGACGCATTAGAAACTAAAGGAACAAAGAAGTTGTATACAAATCAAGATTTATGTCCTAATCCATTTGACAAGAGTGTACACATGCCTCCATTCCCTAAGCATTTTGAGGCACCTAATTTTGAGAAATATAAAGGGAATGGCAATCCAAAAGATCACATTTGAGCATTTTTCATGGCATGTACTGAGGTAAGCTATGAAGAGACATATTTAATGCGCTTATTTGCACGAAGTCTCACGGGACAAGCTATGGATTGGTATTCACATCTGCCAGGAAATATAAAGACTTGGTCTGAATTGGCTCAAAAGTTTTTATCTCATTTTGCGTTCAACATTGACAGTGATGTGACCATGTCAGATTTATGCAACACCAAGAAAAAGCAAGGTGAATCATTAGTGACTTTCTTGCAATGATGGCGAAGCTTGTATAGTCGTTCTTCTCTTGATATACCCGAAGAACAACAAGTGAATCTGTTTATCCAAAATTTGGTCCCAGAAATGATGTATGAGCTAAAATTGAAAAGCCCCAGTACTATAGAGAAACTCATTAAGAAGGGAATGAGCATTGAAATGGCTCTGGTAGCTAAAGGAATTATCAAGCTCAATAAAGACAATGACAACACCAATTATTCGGGGGATAGAAACATATTTTAGTATAAGAACAAGAATGTCACTAATGATGGAGTTGTTGATGCAAGAGCAGTGAATGCAAATCAACCCCCATTCACGATCAAGAAATTGAGTGTTCCTAATATGTCAACTATGGAACAAAATCAAGCACCAATGAGCAATGTTACTCAACAGCCACAATACCAACAGCATGCTCAGCAACAACATACTCAACAATATAACCAACAACAAGGCCAACAACAAAACCAGCAGCGCAAACCCTTTCGATCGCGGGATGGGCCTCCTCGACAATTTACGCCATTAGGAGAGCCTATTGAATCAGTAATGAGACAATTGATACAAGCAAAATTTATTAAGCTACCAGATATCAAGGCAGAACTAGCAGTAAAACCACATTGGTGGAATGATAATGCATACTGTGAATATCATCGGTCCAAAGGACACAAAACTGCATCATGTTTTCAATTGAAACACATGATTTAAGATTTATTAGAGCAAGGAGTAATTGAGGTAGATCCACCCCATCCAACCTCTAACACTGATCATACTATTTTCAAAACTCCTTTGCTTGATCATGACAAGGGTAAAGTGTCTTCTTCCAACTCTACCCAAACGGCCAATTATGCAAATACTGGTTATAACAATGTCATTAATTGTTTTTCGTGCATCAAATGAGTATGTTTCTACCTTGAGAATAAAGGGACAAGATCCTTCTTGCGCAGTCACCACTCGTCGATCCAAAATAGTCCTGAAAGGAGCTCCTGCAGCTCCTCCCAAGCCAACTCCTGCAAGTCAATATAATCTTTTGGATCACCTAGGAAAGACGCCTGCACAAATATCGATCCTTGAGTTATTGAAAATGTCTCCCATGCATCGTGCAGTCCTGGATAAAGCTTTAATTGAGTCCACTGTCCTGACAGATATTGATGTTGACCAGTTTCAAGCCAAGATTTGACATTTAGCTATTTCCCAAAATGTCGCATTTTCTGACAATGATATCTCACCTGATAAGCTCCCTCACAATGATCCTTTACACCTTGAAGTCTTTGTTCATAACTGCAAAATCTGATGAGTATTGATAGATGGTAGAGCAAGTCTTAATATTTGTACCTTGAGAGTGGTCATTGGCCTTGGATATACAGAAAATGACATTGATGCTTCTAAAAGAATAACAATCAAAGCATATGATGATGTTGAGCGCCCATCCAAAGGGATAATTACATTGCCTATCAGAGTTGGTCCAGTGACAGAAAACAGTTTCCTACAAGTCCTCGATCTTGATCTCCCTTATAATATGATCCTTGGCCGTCCATGGATCCATGCAATGAAAGCAGTTCCATCCACCTATCATCAATGTTTAAAATATCCTTACAATGGAACTGAGATAACAATTCCGGGAGATCCTAATCCATTTCAATTTTGTGCTACTCTAAAGGATACCCCTTAGCAGCAAGTCCTAGTCAATAGAGAGGCCAAATTACATAGCTATGTGGATCCTAATCAATTGTTAGATGCTATCAAAGGAAAATTGAAGATACAAGACCAAGGATGTGGAGAATATTCAATGGATCAAACATTCCTCATCAGGAATTTGCCAATATATCCAAAATCATATGGCAAACCGCATTTATTGCAAAAGGAACCTAAGGTCATTATTCAATATCAGCCTCCCACTACATTTACAAGATGGGGTGAACTTGACAAAGAAACTATAGAGGATGATGTCATAGATTGGCTTTATAAAGATCCAACTGAGACCCCACCTGTCAGATTGCCAGTGGAACGATATGGCAAAGGATTTACTATGCTGCAAAAGAAAGGATATGATGGTTGCAGTGGCTTAGGCCTGAACAACAATGGAAGGCTAGAACCTGTCATACCCAAGAGACGACCTCCAACTTTAGGGTTAGGTTTTGTACCATTGCGAATTGGATCCACATCTATCAAAGTGCCCACATGTCGAAAAGGGCATGATTCTGACAATGAAATAACACCTGAGGATACCCGACCTGAGACTGGTTCCAATGAATGGGAGTGGAGTTCTTTTTCTTCTAGCTCCTAGCCCTCGACAATATTTTCATTGACCCTGATAATTTGCCTATGGAAGACAAACATGAAATAACTCTGCTTCCTAAAACATGTCCTCATGCTTGGATAGAGACATTTTGGGATCCAAGCTCCGAATTCGATACAAGCAGTTCAGATAGTGACACCACAGATATTCATATCTTTACCATATCAGCCCTCTCTCTCCTTACAACTGATGATGACATGCCCCTCATCTACCCCTAGCTTATCCAACATGACCAACAAGAACCGCTCACATTGGACTATTTTCAAAATGACGAAGCAATTGCAGAATTCCTTGGACTACGGGAAGGCATACCACAAGGTGATCATAAGGTAGGATTTGCTATTGACCTGGATTCCACAGCATATTTTGGGGAGTCAACTCCCTCTTCCAGTCATCAAAATGAAAAAAGAAAAAAAATAGTAAAAAATCAAAAGAATAGATCTTTGAGTGAAAACCGTAAGGCACTCTTTGATCATACAAAAGTCAAAATAAAAGACGTACCTACGGGTGAAAACCTCTCTGAGGCGCCCAAAGGTGGAAGAGTGGACATACCCCTATCAAGTCAGGACAAATCAACATTGCTAGTGGAAATGACCAAGGAAATCAATTTGGGTACACCTGACAACTCTAAGGTCATTCATTTTGCTGCTTCCCTATCACAATAGGAAAAAATAGATTTTGTCAATTTCTTTCTTGAGAAGAAGATCAGCTTTGCATGGTCCTATGCAGATATGCCTGGCCTCAATCTAGAATTGGTTCTTCATCATTTGCCACTAAAAGCTGATGCCAAGCCTATCAAATAGAAACTTCGAAAGATGCATCCTCAGGTGGCTCTTTTGGTCAAGGTGGAACTAAAAAATTTACTAGATGTGGGCTTCATCAGACCCATTGATTATGCAGACTGGATTTCAAATTTAGTACCAGTTAGCAAAGTAACTGGGGGCATCAAAATCTGCATAGATTTTAGGGATCTCAATAAAGCATGCCCTAAGGATGATTTTCCATTGCCAAATATCGATATCATAGTTGACATGACTACTGGATATGAGATGCTTTCATTAATGGATGGTTTCTCCGGCTATAATCAAATTTGCATTGCTCCTGAAGATCAGCATAAGACAGCATTCACCTGTGCTTGGGGTACCTACTATTGGAATGTGATGCCCTTCGGTCTTAAAAATGCAGGCACAACATATCAAAGAGCAATGACGACAATTTTTCATGATTTCATGCACACTTTGATGGAGGACTATGTTGATGACTTGTTATGTAAATCTATTACCAGAGATAGTCATTTAGCCATCCTGGGCCCAATCTTTGATTGAATGGAGACCTACAAACTCAGGCTCAATCCAAAGAAGTGTGTCTTTGGTGTCACAACTGGTAAATTACTAGGATACATTGTTTCTCACCGAGGCATTGAGGTCGACCCTGCCAAAGTCAAAGCAATAATGGATATGCCTCCACCTTCAAACCTCCGGCAATTAAGAAGTCTACAAGGAAAGCTCCAGTCAATTCATCACTTCATAGCTCAGTTGGCCAACAAATGTCATCCATTCCAGCATCTATTGCATAAAGGTATCACTTTCAAATGGACTGAGCAATGTCAATCAGCCTTTCAAGCTCTCAAAGAATATTTGTTGTCACGGCCTATTCTAATGCCTCCAATAGAAGGAAAGCCAATTTTATTGTATATTTCTACAACTGAAATGGCATTAGGAGTTCTCTTGGCCCAACAAGATGAGAACGGCAAAGAGCGAGCCATTTACTATATCAGTCGGACACTGGTAGGCTATGAGCTAAATTATTCAACTATTGAAAGGGCATGCTTAGCAGTGGTATTTGCAACGCAAAAACTCCAACATTATATGCTAAGCCACCAAACATTGTTGGTTGCAAAAATTGATCCCTTAAAATATTTGCTTAGCCGAGAAGCTTTGACGAGTCACCTAGCAAAATGGGTCATGATTCTCAGTGAATTTGACATTGAGTATATGAAGCGGAAGGTGATAAAAGGACAAGTCATAGCAGATCAACTTGCAGAGGCTCCTATTTCTGATGATCATCCCATGTTGACTGATTTTCCAGATGAATCAGTCTTTGCTCTCACATCCTCTAATGAATGGAAGTTATACTTTGATGGGTCCCATACTAGGTTCGGGTCTAGAGTAGGCATCTTGTTTGTCACCCCTCAAGGTGATGCTATTCCAAAGTCTTACAGAATAACTTTCCACTATACGAATAACATTGTAGAGTATGAAGCACTGGTTACAGGACTCCGAGTAGCAGTCCACTGGAACATCACGCATTTGCAAGTCTATGGAGATTCTCAATTAGTCATCCAACAAGTGAATGATGACTACGAAACAAAAGATGAAAAGCTTATTCCCTATAAGCATATGGTAGATTTCTTCAAGACCAAGTTCACGGCTATCCATTTCAGTCAAGTTCCAAGAATGCAAAATAAGTCGGCAGATGCGATGGCTACGATTGCTTCCATGTTGAATATGCCAAACAATATGGACAAATGTGAATTTTTAGTTGAACAATTGCTGGTTCCTTCTTTTGACATTCTGACAGCGGATGTGATGTGCGTTCTTGTTGGTCCCAACTCCCCATGGTAAAATGACGTATATCAATATTTGAAATCCCAAACCTTACCACCCAACCTTTCCACTAACCAACGCCGAGCCTTTATCCGACAGACAGCCAAATATGTCATCATCGCCGACACCCTTTACCGCCGTTCCTTTGACCATACCCTCCTCAGGTGTTTGGATTCTGACGAAGCACAAATGGCTTTACACAAGGTTCATGATGGTATATGTGGGGGCCATTTCAATCGTCTAAGCTTAGCCAAAAAGTTGATTCGTGCTGGGTACTATTGGCCCACTCTGGAAAAAGATGTTCATGATTTTGTTAAGAAGTGCTACAAATGCCAGATTCATGGAAACTACATTCATGCACCAGCCCAAGAGCTTCATTCTGTCATATCTCCGTGGCCCTTTTCTCAATGGGGATTGGATCTTATTGGCAAGATTCACCCGACATCTGCAAATGGACACAAGTTCATCATTACAGCCACAGAGTATTTTACAAAATGGATCGAGGCTATCCCCATGACCTATATCACAGGTGTCCAAATTTCAAAATTCTTGCTGAATTATATCATATGCCGGTATGGGGTTCCCCTTGCCATAGTCACAGATAATGGTCATCCTTTCAAGAATAAAGATGTTAAAGAACTCTACAAAAAGTTTCATATCCAACACCGTTTCTCCAGTCCATACTATCCACAAGGGAATGGTCAAGCCGAAGCATCAAATAAAACCATTATCAAGATCCTGAAGAAGGTCGTCAATGATGCTAGTCGAGATTGGCATGTACAGTTGAATCTAGCACTATGGGCCTATCCCACTTCTATCCGCACACCCACTGGCGCCACACCTTATTCCTTGGTGTATGGTGCGGAAGCTATTTTACCTTTGGAGGTGGAGATTCCTTCCTTGCGTGTTTCCTTGCAACATCTGATTGATGATGAGACACACAGAGTCTCTCGGCTACATCAGCTTGAGATGTTAGATGAGAAACGTCAGACTGCTCTGACACATTTGCAAGCATATCAAAATCGTCTCCGTCGCTCTTATAATAAGAAGGTCAAAGGGCGACACTTCAAAGTGGGAGACCTGGTTTTAAAGGCAAACCCTAAGAATGCACAGTCTACTGACATCATCAAAGGTAAATTTGAACCTAATTGGGTTGGTCATTTCATAGTAACTACAACATATGGCTCGGGGGCATATCAGCTTGCTACCCTAGAAGGTGAACCTCTGTCTGATCCTATAAACAGCATGCATCTTCACAAATACTGGGCATAATTTTCTATCAGTACTTCTTCAAATATAATCCTGAAAAAATACAAAAAAATCAAAAAGAGAAAAAATACAAAAAAATGGAAAAAACACAAAAAATACAAAAAAAATGAAAAAAGAGAAAAAAGAAAAAGAGCAAAAAGAGAAAAGAAAAATGATTCACCCTCTAGTGAAAACCTGGCAAACAGGCACTTGGGGCAAGTACCTTGGTGAAAACCTGGCAAACAGGCGCCATGTGTAAAATGAGATCGTTGCTCTGTCATCTATCATGACCTCTAAGTTATGCTTTTTCTCGGCCGGTTTCTCACGTCTAGTTTTGTCTTGACCCAATGTTCTATTCCAGGCCTGTTATTGGTCAACATCATTGTCTTGCATACCCCGGTTTCTTGTACATATGTTTTGGTCCCGGTCTATGTATGTCTTTCAGATGTGCATTGGGTGTGTTTCCCTTGTCATGATCTATCACTGGAACTTAAAAATTGAAAAATGTCCTGAAATAAAAACAAAAAAATTGAAAAATGTCCTGAAATAAAAACAAAAACATTTAAAAATGTCCTGAAAAAATAAAAAAAAATTGAAAAACGTCCTGAGATAATCCCTAAAAAGTCATAAAAAGACCTGAAAAAATGAACGAAATTTTTTTCAAAACATTAAAATCCAAAAACACGTATTTTGTCAATAAAGGATCTCTTTTTGTGCATAAGACAAATCACTGAGCATCCCTCCAACGACACGCAATCACACACTGTGCTTTAATGAAATCACGCTTAAACAGATGAACTTTTTACTCAAACCAGACATTCAAACTGATCACAATTGTCATAACAATCAAACATCAGCATCACTATCATTCGTCCTTGGCTAATATCTTGTGTCTTATACAGGGTGTGGTATACTCGAAACCAGACTGTGTCCTGTCTTAGATGGGGTATCACATTCCCTGAAACCAGACAGCATGATCGTCCTATCAGCACTTTCAACTTTTGACAATGAAGATCAAGATGTTTGTTTGATTTGTTGGAATTTTTGCATCTTATCTTTTTATTGATTTATCTTTGGCTTTGATCATGTTCCTATGTTGCTCGATGATGTCATTGAGTGATTTAGAGTGACCGGGATGGTTCATGGTATGTTTCTTTTTGTTGTGATTTGTTGTTTGTCTGTGATGTGTCTGTCTTTTGCAAAAAGGGTGGCATTTCAGCTCTGGCCTTCAATGCCATGATGCTACGCATCCATTTTGCTACATAAAAATAAAGGTTCTCACCTACAAAGTGCATTACTGAAAGCAAGTTTTTTTCATCTCTCACTGTCTTCTGTCTCATTTCTTCTTACTAACATTTCTTCTGTTAGTTTGGATAGTCAGTTCAGTCTAGTGCTCCAATTTCCCTGCACATACATGCTGCATCCTGCATTCATTCATTAGTACATTTGCATTACATCAACCATTCTATCAAGCATCTTATCCATTTCATATTATCAATGCATCAAAAACACATAAAAAAAATGCATCCATACATATTCCACAATGGTACATAAACAGTACATAAGTCATCCATCCATGGAAAATCACATAGGTCATAACACGTTGCATCCCATCATATCGATGCATATCATATCATATATCACAATAATATTGGAGTACAAAAATTGGGCTGTCTGTCCTAAGTATGCTCCGCATGCTGACTACAAAATGTCAAACTACATAATGTCCATTGTCTGTCTAAGGAGCACGTGCCTCTATCACTAGGTGCTCCCTTTGTCCTCCTCATCCCTGGCATGTCTCATGGATGATGTCCCTCCTGGTCCTAGCTGTGGTGGTCTCATAGGTCCACTCACCCCCATGCTGCTCAATGACCTCTGAGAGCATGCCCTACTCTCTGTCCTCAATCGTGCTCGATATGAAGGTGCTCTTTGCTCTGGTGGAACTGCACTCTCATATAGTGTCCTCCAATGGCGTATCTCCTCTCTGGTCTCTACCAGCATCTGTGCCATCTCCCATGCATTGGCATCCTGAATCGACCCAATATACTTAGTGACTCTCTGTTCCTCTCGCTATGCCTGAGCAATTGCTGTATCTCGAGCCGCTGTGAGTCTAGCTATCTCTACTCTGAACCGATCCTACTGTCTCTCTAAAGTCGCAATGTGATCCTGCTGACTCGCTATGGTAGCCCTGCACATCTCCATCTCCTCTATCCTAGCTATCTCCGGCTCTATGGATATATCCTGCAATGCCTCATGCTCACCAGAATCTGGCTCCTCCTCATCATCCCCACCATCCTCATCTCCATCCTCATCATCCCCATCATCCTCATCCCCATCCTCCTCCTCCTCATCCTCATCATCTCCCTCCTCCTCTCCTGTGAGTGGGAAGTCCTCCTGTAGCCTCGGTACTAGAATATCCGGATCTATCAATGGCACTGGCCATCGTCGTGCAAACCACCTCTCATACTCCTCCATCATCCCAGCATCTACCACATCTGATTCCCAATCCCACTGTCTCTATTGTAGCTATGAGAAGTCCGCATATGCTATGTGTGGCTAAATCATACTCCCCCACTGACTCGTCTCTCTGTGAGATCGGGAAAAGTGTGTAGTCCTCCTAGGTACATCCTGCCTCTCTCCAAACTGTCGTCTGACTCTCTCTGGCAGGTACAACTCAATCACTCTCTGGTGATTCACTGGTCACCCAATCAGGTATCTCTCCTATCTACAATACGGTAACTCCTCACTGTCATCTGACTATCCCGGGCAATCACGATATGGCCTCCATATGAACTCTCTCAGTCGATCTAGCTCATGTCGCCAATATAGTATGTATCCAAAAGGACCTTGTCTCAGTGCTCCCCCATAGCAATACACATATGGTTGATGTGGTACTACCTGTCTATCTATGATCAGTCAACATATGGCTATGTGCTCAAATGCCCATACCTGTAGCAATGTGACTCCACAACTCAAAGTCTGCACTCCCTGATACGCTATCTGATGCAACTGAAAATAGAGCATAGCCAGTACACATGGTCCCCATGCATACACTATCCCCTCTGTCGCCATCCACTCCAGCACTCTTCCCCATCCAATAGGGAATCCATGTCCTCATCTGTCTCCTACTAGTAGACATGCTATCACCATGACTATCACCACATATCGTCGATCATACTCTTATGCCATGGTCTTCCAGCCAATCTCCCTCTCTATGATATCCAGGTCATCTGCATCACACTCAAACAATCTACACAATGCATCTCTCCCTATCACTGGGTCATACTCTATCATCTCTCCATGAATCGGAATGCGGAGGATACGCCATACATCCTCCAGTGTCACCGTCACCTCTCCAGTCACCAGATAGAAAGAGGAAGTCTCTGAATGCCATCGCTCTGCCAATGCGATAAGCAGTCCTATGTTTGCCCTAATCTCAGGCATGAACGTGACATAGTATATCCCAAGTCCTGCTAAGGTATCTCTCTCTGTGCTCCTGAGTCTATGTCATAGCATGAAGCAATCTGGTCGGTTCTCTCGTGTGATCAACGGATACTGTCGACTCTGCATCACAATTGGAGCATATTTTGTCAGTTTTAGGGTTTGCTCCTATGGGTTGCATTTCCTCATTTTCATGTCTAATCAGGGTGTTTTTCATCTAATCTGACCTATCCTACCCTTATTCCCCTTTTCCAGATCATTTGCATGTCATTTTGACCAAAATTAGGGTTTGCATTGCACAATTGCGCCTGTGTCAAGGAACCTGCACCTGTGTCAGGTAACCTATGCTTGTGTCTCCCTAAACAAGTGCAGAAGACCCTACACAAGCACAGGATTCACCCTACACAAGCGCAGGAGTCCTTTTCGACATCCCCTATGGGCCCCGCAATGTCCCGCAAGCAATAAAAATTCATCAAATTGAAAACATGGGTTTTTGAGATCCATACCGCTGCTCCTGTGTCGTCTAGTCATCTGTATGTGCGTACATGTTTCTCGAGGTGATCCACCATTGGAATGTTTGCCATCTCTCTGCAAGTGTCCTTGTCCAGAGCAACAAATTCTCCTCTTGGGCTAGTGCAAATGAGCAATTTTCCCTCTCTTGGTCTCATTTATAGATCTTTGTTAGTGCATAGATGGATGTGCACCCTCTCCATCTTATGTTGGTCGTGGTCTTTTGCATCTTCAATTGCTTGTCCTTCATGCATTTGGTCTCCAATTGTTAGTCTGTTTGCACCTATCATTTTCTATCATTTTTATCGATCAATTGGCCTCTTTTGTGCATTTTTCCGGCCAATTTCTCAAGGGGGCATGCATATTTCATTTTCATTGTCTGGGGCATTTTCATTACTGTTCTTTGAAACAACGCTTAAAATCGCATTGTCTCAAAGAGGGGCAAAATGTAGACACCTAACAATGGTCAACGCTTGCGGAGTCATACTTTAACATTTGCGCATTGCCTCATTTTAGGTTTTTGCGTCGCATTAACATTTCTCCTATGATTCATACTTGTTTTTTATCATTTGTGAGCATCGAGTCATTCTTCTAAATTCTTCATTTATCTCACTCTCGAATTTGGTCTTGTCGACAACAATCTCCAGTCATGATCATTCTTATCTTATTGCATCAATGTGCGTGCTCATTTGTCATTATTTTGGACATCGTCAATCCTAATTAGGGTTTTGTCCTCCTATCAATCTTGCGATCGATTTGTCATCGATCGTTGTCCTCTTATCAATCTTGTCATCTGGCGATTGATTTATCATCAATCCTTATCATTTTCAATCTTGTCATTTAACGATCGATTTGTCATCGGTCATTGTCATGTTCGATTTTGTCATTTTGCGATCGATTTGTCATCAATCGTGGTCATTTTCAATATTGTCGTTTTGCAATCTATTTTGTCTTCGATTCTTGTCCTCTTGTTCGATCTTGTCATTTTGCGATCGATTTGTCATCGATCGTTGTTTGTCTCAATTATGTCAATTTGGATCAATTTGTCATTGTTCCTCGTCAATTGGTGCATTTATCAATCAAATCATTTATCACATTGGTCATTTATCAATTTAAAATCATGATCGAGTCAATTATCTTTCATCAAGACCTAATTCATCTTCTAGGGTTTTGTGATTTAATCATTTAACCTTGTTTGTCATTTCTCCCTTTAGGATTAATAAATTATTTATTTATCCTAAGTCTTCTCATTGCAATTAAATGTTCATTTAATTGGCTAATTATTCCTCTTTGTGAATTAATTAATAAATGACAAATTATTAATTAATTTACCTAATTTCTAATTTCCATCAATTTCTTAATTCCTAAATTCCTCATTTTTTAATTTCTTAATTTTTCTAATTCCTAATTTCAATTTCCTCCCATTTCTCTCCTAAATTCATGGAAATGACATAGAAATTTGTCATAAATTGTCATAAATCTTTGCATAGAAATTTGTCATAAATTGTCATAAATCTTTGCATAGAAATTTGTCATAAATTGTCATAAATCCTTGCATAGCAATTTGTCATACACATGTCATAATTTTGCTATTCTTGATTTGAATTTCCATTCGAATCATAATCATGCTAATTTTATCTTTTTCTCCAATTTCTCTATAAATTGGATGAATTTCTTCAATCGAATCCCCTAATCAGGCTATTGAATTTCTAATCACTTTGTCAAATCACACTTCGAGTATTTTTGTGTCAATATCAATCTTGCTTTCTCAATTAGGTTTATGCACTTGAAGGTGAGATCTACAACAAAACTATTTGGAGAAGAAAGAAGGACAATGGAGCCGCATGAAGGAGCATTCAAATCATACCTTTGGTTTGCTTAATTTCTAGTTTTGAATGTTTTTATTTCATGTCTCTATTGAGTGTTGTTTAGGATAGATCATTGCAGTTGTGCTTTCGTGATTGAGCTAATGATTAATGCTTATGATGATTTCCTATTTCCTAACGTACAGGATGTCTTGTGACCCTGTAGTGTCCCTCAGTTTATATTTTGATATATGGGTCGATAAGACTTATATATATTGATGATACTTTGATGATTGCTTATGACTTTATTCATATCATAGATGCTATTTTATGATGTTTTAAATTGAGATCGTGGCTCTATTTATATTCAGATACTCATTATGATGCTAGACATTATTTGGACATATGATACTCTAATGACTTATGTGGATATATGTTATTTTGATGGTCTATATGGATGATGGTACTATCATTATTGATCATGTGATTTGATGAGTATAGGTGTTGATGGATCTTATATGTATTCATATGCTCGATGGATATTACATGCCTTGCTATATTGATGGATTATACTAATCATGCACTTGATGATGTTTTAGATGTACTAACCCTATTTCATGGCTACCTATGATGAGCTGATCTTATGGTGTGTTTGATTGTTGTATTAGTATCTTCATGATATGGATGATTTCACATCACTCATTGCGAGCAAGATGTACCATTGTGATTCTCTATCACTTGTCTGTTACTATATATATGTATATATTGTATCATTGCTTTGTGGATGCAAGATTTGCAGGTACAAGACACTAACTCCACTTGGCTCCATAGGTCTAAGTGTGTCTCTAAATCCCAATGGCATGTGGTTCAAAGTTTGCACAAGTTCCCCTCACATACTCTAGGTCTAAGTTTTTCACTGTGAGTAGTCATTGTCTTGGTGTAATTTGCAATGTCAGTTAGTAAGCTTGGTCTTCTTGGTGATCTGAGTATGTTTATTGATTTATTTATTTGTGTGAGATAATGTGTTTTTTAATGTTGAGACTAATTATTTGATTATCGATGAGAGATTAAATAGTCAATAATGCTTATTTTAATTATTTGATTAATAGTGATTTGATTATTTAATGTTTGATTTAATTTATTGGATAATTGGCCTTTTGAGTATTTAATTATTTGATGTTTAATGTTTATTTATTTAATGCTGATTTATGATTTATTTAATATTTATTGTTTAATTTTTATTTATGGTTTATTTATTTATGTTTATTTAATTGTTGATAGCGTAATTTATTTATCCAAGTTTTTGATATTTTATTTGGTCATTTAATTGTTTATGGAGCTTTCATATATTTATTTATTAATTTCCCCTTTGTATTATTTAATTAAATATTTCTAGCCTATGGTATCTTTATTTGATAAAGTTAATTATTATTTGCATTGGGTGTATAAATACCTTAGCTTATAAAAATATTACTATATCCCACATATATATATAAATATATATATATATATATATATATGTTGTCATATGTTTTATATTAATTCCACCCACCACTTGTTCCCATTGGTTGGATTTGAAATGGAAAATAAAGTTGTAACCTAAGAGGGGTAGGTAAAATATACTCCAAAATGGAATATTGTGATTGGCTGGAATTGTGCATAGGGTTATGAGTTTTATGGCTTTCTATTTTCAAGCTTGTGAGTGTTGTCGGGTTACATTCTTGTGGCTTCTTCTGCAATTTTTTGACCTTTGAGCTTGGTTTTTGGCTTCTAGGGTTTCTCTTTTGTTGGATTTGGATTAGGACCACATCTACAACCATCCTCCATCACTCAAGTTGCAGGTTGGAGTTGTGCATTACTTTCTTTTCTTTCCACTCTATGCCTCATGTCTACATATTATTTTTTGGGAGCTTGGGTTGAAGAAATTTCATAATATATAGATAATATAGTTTTTAAGAAAATATTTGGGGGAAAGACTTAGTATTATGCTGCAATTTATATAGTTTGGGATTTTGATATTTGTCTCTGTGATTGGCCTTTGTCGTGAATGCACAACTTTTATATTTATGGTACTTGAGTGTTTAATCTGCAAGCCCTCACGAGATGTGATTTTTTGTGATTAAAGATTGTTTCTCCATTGCTTGTTGATTCATTGTTTCTGATTTTAGGAGTTTTGGCTGAAGTTTTGGGTTCTAAGGTTGAGTAACGTTTTGGTGAGATCTTTTGTACTTTATGTTATTTTGATTTTTTTTGCATTTTTGAAGGAATTTTCTGGGCATCTTCAATGTAGTTGGTTTCAGAGTTTAGCTCCACTTGTGTAAATTTTAATTTTAATTTGTAACTTTGATTGTTTCCATCAAATTTTGTCTTTGTGATATATGTGCCACTTCAGTGGATATATGTGTTGGCCATTTGGTGGAATTGATTATGTGTTGCATTGATGTTTTGCCATTGATGTCAACACTAGCTGTTTGGATGATTTATCAACACCCTTATGGTCTTGGTAGGTTAAGTGGTTTCTGGTTAACTTGGATCCAGTATTATCCGGCAGGCTCTGGTATAGTCTGGTGATAGAATTGGCTTGTTCATGATACTTATACTCATATTTGGTCAGTTGGTTTTGGTCTAGTGATTGCATGCTATCTTTCTTGCTTAGAAGATTGGTTTCTGGTTCCGACGATTGTTTCACCAATAGATTTTGATGGATACCTTTGATGAATTGCATAAGTGGTGTTGGTGCAGCTTTTGGTGGAGTTTTAGGATGTTGTTGGTGATCATGTTTGCTACTTGGTGGTTGTAGATCATTGTTGAAGAGTGTGGACCTATACTTGGTCCCGGTTGATCTGGTTATGCACCAACTTTAATGTAAATGTGTGGATAGGACCTATTGATGTATTTCTGGGATGTCCTATGTGTTGCTATTATTTGTTTGGTATAAGGCCGACATGGTTTGTAATTATGTAATTGGTTTATTATCTGGTGGCCGACATAATTGTCTATGTTCAAGGGTTTGTATAAATAGATGTAAGATCCCATTATAGATAATCATGGTTAATGTAAGAGATCATGGTCAAGAAATATAATGTGCGAATAAATGTAATATCATTCAGGCAGAGGAGTTGGTCGATCATTAGAGATTGAATTGGGTTTATGTAAGCGGATTTAGTCCTTCGATATTGAGCTTAACCAGAACTATACTCAAGCATAGGAGATGCTATCTTTTGTAGTTCAACACTTCTCTAGATTGTAGTCTGGATTTATATGTAGTCAATGAGGCTACTTTTGTGATGAGTAGTGTGCTCTAGGTTGTTGGCCTTCTTGCAAGTGCAGGCCCCTTCATTGTAATTCACATACTTACTACAGAAGTATTATCTAACTGTGGGTAGGATTCCCACCATGGTTTTTCACTTTACCGGATTTTCCACGTACAAATCTTGGTGTTGTGTGGATAGATTTTATTCTATGATTATTGTTTATGCTTAATTGATTAACTGCTATTCTGGTATTAATGTTTTGGGTAACAGTATTAAAATTTTAATTGCTAAATGTTTTGGTAATCTGTGACAATTGATTCACCCCCACTCTTAGTTGTCTTCCAGTTATCTGAATCAACTAACAATTGATATTAGAGCTTTGGTCCTCTCTACAAAAATCTTAACCACTTGAGGAAGATCCTATGGTGACTAACAGTTCAAGTTCACCCAGTTCTTCTGGAGATATCTTTTGAAGGGATATTCCAAGGCTTGCTGGAAAAAATTACACAGTATGGAAGATTTAGATGGAAACTCATCTGAGATGTCTTGGCAAGGAGATTTGAGAGATCACACAGAATGGTGTCACACCCTATAATCCTGTATTTGGCAATCCTCCTCCGGAAAACCTAGACAAGGAGCTTGAGAATGATTGTAGAGCAAGAGAATCCCTCTTGTGTGCACTTTTTGATCAACAAATGATGAGATTAACTGACAAATAATCTAGAAAGGCTATATGAGATAAGTTGGAGACTCTTAATGAAGGTGACCCTATAGTAAAGATTGTTAAACTTGATGGTTACTAGGTGAGATATGAAAATGTAAAGATGAAAGGATTAATGCATTCATGGAAAGGGTAAATGAGATTGTTATGGGAATTCAATGTTGTGGTGGAACTCTGAGTGAAGATGAAATTGTTTCTAAAGTCTTGAGAGCCCTACCAATGGCTTGCAAAATGAAGGCTATTGTTATTAATGAGTTGATAATAATGGCTAATACATCTATCAATAGAGATACTTTGGTTGGGAAACTATCTTCTTTTGAGCTTGAGGAATTTGGACCTTCTGGAGCTGTGAAGACTGAACCTTCTTTTCATGCATCTACATCTATGACTGGTAAGCAAGACTGGAAAGCTTTATATGCAAAGGAGTTAGAAGATATGAAAAGAGAAGATGATGAGTTTGAGAAACTTGAAGCACAACTTGTGTTAGGTCCCAGAGACAAATGAGAGGGGGGGGGTGTGAATCAATTGTCTAATAAATTTAAATCAAAAACTTATTAACCAACTTAATACTTAATACTGGTAAACTAGTTTAGTATGCTGGTAGATAGTGTTAATAGTAAATTGCTATACCGATAAGAATTAATGCATGAAACATAAACACAAAATCATCCACAACACATGACACCAATATTTGTACGTGGAAACCCTGTAAGGGGAAAAACCATGGTGGGAAACCTTACCCAAAATCAGATGATACTACTGTAGATAATAAGTGTACAAAAGGGGTCTGCACATGCAGAAAGGCCAATAGCCTAGAGCTCACTGCTCAATCACAAATGGGAGTCACACTGACTACAGTTGGATGGTTAAATCCAATAAGAATGTACTGCACAAAATTGCATCTTCATATGCTGAATTTAGTACCGGTGTAATTCTGATATGCTTCTACAAAAACCTAACTTCACCTTCAAATGATGTCTTCGTGTATGCCTCCGCTTTATCTCACATATACCTTCACTTGAATCTTTTTCGCATTCCACACTTGATCTTACAAATAAGATCTTACATTTATACCATACCCTAGGACCAATTTTAGTAGGTCGGCTCTACAAGATATTACAATAAAAACATTTTACAAATAATATAATATCCGATGCAATAACCGATTAATCATCTTAGCTTAATGCATTTACAACTATAATAAATCATCTCCATAGCATGTCATGCTGATCTTGAAAAGATAAACCTACCGGTGTAACACTAGATAACCTGGACCTATTTGCCGGTAAAAGCAAATATGCAAATATGAATATACCAATGATTATTACTTCAAAATAAAGTGTCCACATGATGTCTGCGACATTACCAAGTGTCTTTCATGTCATTCCAGGTACCGGTGAACATTATATCCTGCCGGTTAATCATATACCAGTGACGGTTGCATAGATTACTGCTTGCCAGTGAATGTTGTTGGATCTCCAAAGTAGGTGTATTTAGTAGGTGTTGACATCAATGACAAAACCATACCAAAATACCAACAATCTCCCCCTTTGGCATTGATGGCAACACAAGATGGAAAAACTATCACAGTGCCAAAACATAAATGCCAAAAACTAACAATCTTCATATCTCCCCCTGGGAGTAACAATCTTTCATACCAATTTCTTCTTAAATGTGTTTTTCAAAATTTCTCCCCTAAAATCTCTTTTACCAAAAAGATAATGTGTCTTTCCATAGATATCTCTCCCCCTTTGACATCAAATGCCAAAGTCAGAAAGGGTCAAGTTCATACAAAATACCAACCATTTCAATATACCAACTACTCCCCCTTTGAAGTAGCTTCCTCATCAAATATCGGAATAAAGATTTGCCCATTTAATTTTGCTGGTTGATGACAATCATCAACTGTCTAAGTTTCTACTGGTGGTGGTATAACTCCGAATTGATCTTTGAGATACTCAAAAGTTTCCTTAGGCAAAGGTTTTGTGAAAATATCTGCAAGTTGTTCTTTAGTATTCACATAAACTAGTTTTATCTCTTTTTCTTCAACTTTTTCCCTTAGAAAATCCAGTTTGATAGAAACATGTTTTGTTTTAGAATGTAATACTATATTTTTAGATATATCAATTGCAGCAGTGTTATCACAGTATATAGTAATAGGTTCCTTGCATTTTACCTTTATGTCTTTCAACATTTTCTTAAGCTAGAGTACTTGTGTACAATTTGTTGCTGCTGCAACTTATTCTGATTCTGTTGTTGATAAAGATGTACAACTCTGTTTCTTACTCAACCAAGAGACTAATCTTTTTCCAAGAAAGAATGCTCCTCCAGTGGTGCTTTTCCTATCATCCACATCTCCTACCCAATTTGCATCTGTATATGCACATAGATCAAAATTTTCATCTTTAGGATACCATAATCCAAGATTTGTTGTGCCTTGTAAGTACCGAAAAATCCTTTTTACTATTGATTCATGATTTTCCCTAGGATTACTCTAAAATCTAGAAACTATACATACTACATTCATAATATTAGGTCTAGTTTGTGTCAAATATAGTAAACCTCCTATCATAGATTTGTATCTAGTTGGATTAATAGGTATAGATTCATCCCTTTGAGATAATTTGTCATTTGTAGTCATAGGTGTGCTTACTGGTTTAGAGTTCTCCATTCCAAATTTCTTTAGTAGTTCTTTCAAGTACTTAGATTGACTCAAAAATATACCTTTATCAGTCTGTAAGATCTGCAATCCTAAAAAGAATTTTATTTCTCCAATAATAGACATTTCAAATTCTTGCTGCATTTCAAGAGAAAATTCTTTGCATAATTCATCTTCTCCTCCAAAGATTATATCATCAACAAATACTTCAATAATCAAGATGTGATCATTAGTTACTTTGTAATATAAATTGCTATATGCATTTCCTTTAGTAAAACCAATTTTAAAAGATACTTATCCAATCTTGCATACCAAGCTCTTGGGGCTTGTTTTAATCCATACAGAGCTTTTCTTAATCTACAAACCATATCATTGTCATCTGTCAAAGAAAATCCATCAAGTTGTTCAATATAGACTTCCTCTTCAAGATCTCCATTCAAAAATGCACATTTAATATCCATTTGATAAACTTTGTAATCCTTGTGAGCTACAAAAGCCAAGAATAATCTAACTGCCTCAATTTTGGCTACCGGTGCAAAGGTTTCATTGTAATCAACTCCTTCTTTCTGAGAATATCCCTTACACACTAGTCTTGCTTTGTTTCTGACAACCTTACCATCTTCATTAAGTTTGTTTCTAAATACCCATTTGGTTCCAATTACATTTTTATTTTTAGGTCGGGGAACTAATGTCCAAGTATTATTTTTCTCAATTTGTCCTAATTCTTCTTCCATAGCTTTAATCCAAAATTTATCTTCACATGCCTCATTGATAGATAATGGTTCAATTTGAGAAATAAGACATACCTCTTCATTTTCCAATCTTCCTCTTGTCATAACTCCTTTAAATTTGCTTCCAATTATCTGATCTTCAGAATGATTCAGTCTTACATACCGGGGTGTCTTAGTCTATTGTTGTTCTTCAATTACTGTGGAATCCTCTGATGATACCGGAGTAACTGGATCATCATTATGTACCGGTGGATTTATTGTAGGTTCATTTGTCATAATTTTTGTTTCCGGTTCAGAGTCTATATATCTTGAAGTTCCTCTGAATTGTTCATCAATCTTTACATTTGTACTCTCAACAATTTTCTGTAATCTTTTATTAAAACATCTATATGCCTTGCTCTTAGATGAATAACCAAGAAATATTCATTCATCACTTCTAGGATCAAATTTGCCAATATATTCATCTCTTCTAATATAACATTTACTTCCAAAAATTCTGAAATACTTAAGAGTAGGAATATTACCAAACCATAGTTCATAGGGGTCTTACCAGTTTCACCTTTGATGTAAACTTTGTTGAATGTATAGACAACAATGCTTACTGCCTCTCTCCAGTACATGTAGTAGATTTGCTTCTGATAACATACTTCTTGCTGCAAGTAGTTCTATTTTTCCTTTCAACAACTCCATTCTGCTGTGGTGTCCAAGGTGTTGATAACTGTCTTTTGATTCCATTCACTTCACAGAATGTATTAAAATATTTGGATGTGAATTCTCCTCCTTGATCTGATCTTAAACATTTGATTTTCTTACCAGTTTCATTTTCAACCATTGTTTTGAATAGTTTGAACTTCCCAAGTGCTTCTGATTTTTCTCTGAGAAAAGTAACCCAACACATTCTAGAGTAATCATCAATAATTAGCATGAAATATCTATCACCTTGTAAGCTTTTAGTTCTAGCTGGACCACATAAATCAATGTGAATTAAATCAAGAGCATTATTGGATTTTTTTGGAATACTTTTAAAACTAGCTCTAACTTGTTTTCCAAATTGACATTCCTTGCAAATTGTATTATGAGGTTTCACAATTTTAGGTAGATCTCTAACTGCCTTAGAAGTACTGATTTTTACCATGCAATCAAAATTTACATGACATAGTCTTTTATGCCATAACCAACTTTCATCTATATGTGCAATTAAGCATGTCTTTTTACTGTTATTCAAATGAAAGATATTACCTCTAGTCTGATTACCGGTTGCAATTTCCAAACCAGTTCTATTCATGATTTTGCATTTTCCATTTTTTAATTGTAACTGAAAATCTTTCTCAACTAATTGACCAGCACTTAAAAGATTTTGCTTTAATCCTTCAACATAGTAGACATTGTTAGTGTTATGTTTACCATCAAGAGATATTGAACCCTTACCTTTGATTGAACAGGCTTTGTCATCTCCAAATCTTACTAAACCTCCATTGTATTCTTGAAAGTTCAAGAATTTACCTTTGTCTCCAATCATGTGATGTGAGCATCTTGAGTCAATAATCCATTCATCCTTTGATTCAACTTTAGCTGCTAGGGCTTGTTCTACCGGTTGAGCAGTAGGTGTCGGTTGATCTTCTATTATAGCAACAAAAACCCATCCATTGTCTGCTGGATCCTCATTAGAATCATCAATCACACCTTCATCAGCAATATAACAAGATTTATCTTTGTTCTTCTTAAATCTATATCTCTGATGTTCAAGATTAGGCTTGTATGTTCTTCTAGCTTCTTCTCTTAGTCTAGCATGTCTATCAGGGCATCTTGAAGCCATATGACCAATCTTATTGTAGTTAAAATATTTAAAGGGTGCTTTACCTTCATACTTACTTCCAATTGGACCTTTTGGCATTTTCCTTGCAAATAGTGCTTCAAGTTCTTCAATCTCTTCATTCTCCTTCCTGGTTTCTTCAAGTTCTCTTGCATAAAAGGCTCTCCAGTCTGATTTGTCAAAAGATGGAGTAGATGATGTTGATGCTTTGAAGGCCAAATCAGTCTTTATAGTAGCGACAAGACCAAATTCCTCAATTTCAAAAGCTGAAAGTTTTCCAGCCAATGTATCCCTAGTTACTGATGTATTAGGCATTGTTCTCAACTCATTTATAGCAATAACCTTCATTTTATATGCCGGTGGCAAACCTCTTAAGATTTTTGAAACAATCTCATCCTCACTCAAGGTTCCTCCACAACATTTGATACCCAAAACAATTTCATTTACTCTTGACATAAAAGAAGAAATCCTTTCATCTTCTTCCATTTTCAGATGTTCATACCTGACTCAGAAGCTTTCAAGTTTTGCAATTTTGACTATGGAATCTCCTTCATTCAATGTTTCCAAATGATCCCAAATAGCTTTAGCAATAGACCTATCTAATAATCCAATGATTTGTTGATCTAATAATGCGCTCGAGAGTGCTTCTCTTGCTTTGCAATCATTTTCTTCATCTTTGGCTAAAGTAGTTGGAGTAGTCTGACCAGCTATAGCAGCAATATAACCATTCTTAGTAACTTCCCAGATGTCTTTACCGATGCAATTCAGATGTGTCTCCATTTTGATCTTCCATATCCCATAGTTGGTTCCATCAAGTTTAGGACTATCCTTCCTGAAATAATTAGTAGACATTGGATCTCCTCAAGTTGTTAAACTTCTACAAAAAGAGGACTAGGCTTTGATACCAATTGTTAGGTCCCAGAGACAACTGAGAGGGGGGGGGGTGGGGGGGTGAATCAGTTGTCTAATAAATTCAAATCAAAAACTTATTAACCAACTTAATACTTAATACCGGTAAACCAGTTTAGTATGCCCGTAGACAGTGTTAACAGTAAATTGCTATACCGGTAAGAATTAATGCATGAAACATAAACACAAGTCATCCACAACACATGACACCAATATTTGTATGTGGAAACCCTATAAGGGGAAAAACCACGGTGGGAAACCTTACCCATAATCAGATGATACTACTGCAAATAGTAAGTGTACAAAAGGGGTCTACACATGCAGAAAGGCCAATAACCTAGAGCTCACTACTCAATCACAAATGGGAGTCACACTGACTACAGTTGGATGGTTAAATCCAATAAGAATGTACTGCACAAAATTGCATCTTCATATGCTAAATTCAGTACCGGTGTAATGCTGATATGCTTCTACAAAAACCTAACTTCACCTTCAAATGATGTCTTCGTGTATGCCTCTGCTTTATCTCGCATATACCTTCACTTGAATCTTTTTTTCATTCCACACTTGATCTTACAAATAAGATCTTACATTTATACCATACCCTAAGACCAATTTTAGTAGGTCGGCTCTACAAGATATTACAATAAAAACATTTTACAAATAATATAATATCCGATGCAATAACTGATTAATCATGTCAGCTTAATGCATTTACAACAATAATAAATCATCTCCATAGCGTGTCATGCTGATCTGGGAAAGATAAACCTGCTGGTGTAACCCTAGATAACCTAGACCTATTTGTGGGTAAAAGCAAATATGCAAATATGAATATACCAGTGATTATTACTTCAAAATAAATTGTCCACATGATGTCTTCAACATTACCAAGTGTCTTCCATGTCATTCCAGGTATCGGTGAACATTATATCCTGTCGGTTAATCATATACCAGTAACTGTTGCACAGATTACTGCTTGCCAGTGAATGTTGTTGGATCTCCAAAGTAGGTGTATTTAGTAGGTGTTGACATCAATGACAAAACCATACCAAAATACCAACAACTTTAAGCATTGTTGGTATTTTGGTATGGTTTTGTTATTGATGTCAACACCTACTAAAACTCTAGCACTTTGGAGAATCAGCAACATTCACCAGCAAGCAAGTGACTCATGCACAGTCATCGGTATCTGATACACCGGCAAGATATAATGATCACCGACACTTGGAATGATATGGAAAACACTTGGTAATGTCGAAGACATCGTTTGGACATCTTGTCCTGGAGTTTTGTTTATTGGTATATTCATATTTGCATATTTGTTTTTACCGACAAATTGGTCCAAGGTTACACCGGTAGGTTTATCTTTTCCAGATCAGCATGGCACTCTATGAAGATGATTACTTATTGTTGTAAATGCATTAAGCTAACATGTTCAATCGGTTATTGCATTGCATATTGTATTGTAATATCTTGTAGAGCCGACCTACTAAAATTGGTCATAGGTTATGGTATAAATGTAAGATCTTATTTGTAAGATCAAAGGGGGAATGTGAAAAGGATTGTGTGAAGGTATATGTGAGAATAAGCAGAGCTATACATGTAGACATCATTTGAAGATTGAAGAAGGGTTTTTGTGAAGACAATCAGAACTACACCGATACTGAATCTAGCATATGAAGATGCTATTTTGTGCAGTACATTCTTATCAGATTTAACCATCCAACTATAGTCAATGTCACTCCCATTTGTGATTGAGCAGTGAACTCTAGGCACTTGGCCTTTTTGCATGTGTAGACCCCATTTATGTACACTTACTATCTGCAGTAGTATCATTTGATTGTGGGTAAGGTTTCCCACCATGTTTTTTCCCCTTACAGGGTTTCCACGTACAAATATTGGTGTTATGTGTTGTGGATGAATTTTTCTTTATGTTTCATGCACTAATCCTTACCAGTATAGCAATTAACTATTAAAACTGTCTACCAACATATTAAACTAGTTTACTGGTATTAAGCATTAAGTTGGTTAAGTTTTTCTGGTTTGAATTTATTAGACAACTGATTCACCCCCCCCTCTCAGTTGTCTCTGGGACCTAACGATTGGTATAAGAGCCTTGTCCTCTTTTGCAAAAGTTTAACAACTTGAGGAGATCCAATGTCTACTAATTATTTCAGGAAGGACAATCCTAAACTTGATGGAACCAACTATGGCATATGGAAGATCAGAATGGAGACACATCTAAATTGCATTAGAAAAGACATCTAGGATGTTACAAAGAATGGTTATACTACTCCTACTCAAAGTCAGCCCACTCCACCCAACTTGACTAAAGATGAGGAAAATGATTGCAAAGCAAGAGAAGCACTTTTGAGCGCATTATCAGGTCAACAAATCATGGGACTATCAGATAGGTCTACTGCTAAAGCTATTTGGGATCATTTGGAAACACTGAATGAAGGATATTCCACAGTCAAAATTGCAAAACTTGAAAGCTTCCCGGTCAGGTATGAACATCTCAAAATGGAAGAAGATGAAAGGATTTCTTCTTTTATGGAAAGAGTAAAAGAGATTGTTTTGGGTATTAAATGTTGTGGAGGAACCTTAAGTGAGGATGAAATTGTTTCAAAAGTTTTAAGAGGATTGCCACTGGCATATAAAATGAAAGCCACTGCTATAAATGAGTTAAGAACAATGCCTAATACATAAGTAACTAGGGATACATTGATTGGGAAACTTTCATCTTTTGAAATTGAAGAATTTGGTCCTGTTGCTACTATAAAGATAGATTTGGCCTTTAAAGCATCAACATCATCTTCTCCATCATTTGACAAATCTGATTGGAAAGCCTTTTATGCAAGAGAACTTGAAGAAAGTACGAATGAAAATGAAGAACTTGAATAGCTTGAAGCACTATTTGCAAGGAAAATGCCTAAAGGTCCAGTTGGAAGTAAGTATGAAGGTAAAGCACCCTTTAAATGTTTTAACTACAATAAGATTGGTCATATGGCTTCAAGATGCCTTGATAGACATGCTAGACTAAGAGAAGAAGCTAGAAGAACATACAAGCCTAACCTTGAATATCAAAAATACAGATTTAAGAAGAATAAGGACAAATTTTGTTACATTGTTGATGAAGGTGTGACTGGTGATTCTAATGAAGATCTGGCAAATAATGGATGGGTTTTTGTTGCTATAATAGAAGATCAACCAACACCTACTGCTCAACTAGTAGTACAGGCCTTGGCAGCTAAAGTTGAAGTAAAGGATGAATGGATCATTGATTCTGGATGCTCACATCATATGACAGGAGACAAAGGTAAATTCTTTAACTTTCAAGAATACAATGGAGGCTTAGTGAGATTTGGAGATGACAAAGCTTGTTTGATCAAAGGTAAGGGTACAATATCTCTTGATAGTAAGCATAACACTGACAATGTTTACTATGTTGAAGGATTAAAGCATAATCTTTTGAGTGTTGGTCAATTAGTTGAGAAAGGATTTCAGTTACAATTCAAAAATGGAAAATGCAAAATCATGAATATAACTGGTTTAGAAATTGCAACGAGTAATCAGACTAGAGGTAATATCTTTCATTTGAATAATAGTGAAAAGACATGCTTGATTGCTCATATTGATGAAAGCTAGTTATGGCATAAGAGACTCTGTCATGTAAACTTTCATTGCATGGTGAAGATCAATACTATTAAGGCAGTTAGAGATTTACCTAAAATTGTCAAACCTTATAATACAATATGTAAGGAATGTCAATTTGGAAAACAAGTTAGAGCTAGTTTCAAAAGTATTCCAGAAAAATCCAATAATGCTCTTCATTTGATTCACACTGATTTATGTGGTCTAGCTAGAACTAAAATCTTACAAGGTGATAGATATTTCATGCTAATCATTGATGACTATTCTAGAATTTGTTGGGTTACTTTTCTCAAAGAAAAATCAGAAACACTTGGAAAGTTCAAACTGTTCAAAGCAATGGTAGAAAATGAAACCGGTAAGAAAATCAAATGTGTAAGATTAGATCAAGGAGGATAATTTACATCTAAGGAGTTTAATACATTCTGTGAAGTAAATGGAATTAGAAGATAGCTATCAGCACCTCAGACACCACAGTAGAATGGAATTGTTGAAAGGAAAAATAGAACTATATTGGATGCAGCAAGAAGTATGTTATCAGAAGCAAACCTACCACATGTATATTGGAGAGAGGCAGTCAGTACAACGTTCTATACATTCAAAATAGTTCACATCAAAGGTGAAACCGGTAAGACCCCTCATGAACTATGGTTTGGTAATACTCCTACTCTTAAGTATTTCAAAATTTTTGGAAGTAAATGTTATATCAGAAGAGATGAGTATATTGGCAAATTTGATCCTAGAAGTGATGAAGGAATATTTCTTAGTTATTCATCTAAGAGCAAGGCATATATATGTTTTAACAAAAGATTGCAGAAAATTGTTGAAAGTACAAATGTAAAGATTGATGAACAATTCAGAGGAACTTCAAGGTATATAGACTCTGAACCGACAACAAAATTTTTGACAAATGAATCTACTCTAAATCCACTGGTACAGAATGAAGATCCAGTTACCCCGGTATCATCTAAGGATTCCACAGTAACTGAGGAATAGCAGCAAACAAAGACACCTTAGTATGTAAGACTAAATCACTCTGAAGATCAAATAATTGGAAACAAGTTTAAAGGAGTTATGACAAGAGGAAGATTGGAAAATGAAGAGGTATGTCTTATTTCTCAAATTGAACCATCATCTATTAATGAGGCATGTGAAGATAAATTTTGGATTAAAGCTATGGAAGAAGAATTAGAACAAATTGAGAAAACCAACACTTGGACATTAGTTCCCCGGCCTAAAGATAAAAATGTAATTGGAACCAAATGGGTTTTTAGAAACAAACTTAATGAAGATGGTAAGGTTGTCAGAAATAAAGCAAGACTAGTGTGTAAGGGATATTGTCAGAAGGAAGGAGTTGATTGCAATGAAACATTTGCACCGGTAGCTAGAATTGAGGCAATTAGATTATTTTTGGCTTTTGCAGCACACAAGAACTACAAAGTTTATCAAATGGATATTAAATGTGCATTTTTAAATGGAGATCTTGAAGAGGAAGTGTACATTGAACAACCTAATGGATTTTCTTTGACAGATGACAATGATATGGTTTGCAGGTTAAGAAAAGCTTTGTATGGATTGAAACAAGCTCCAAGAGCTTGGTATGCAAGATTGGATAAGTATCTTTTAAAGATTGGTTTTACTAAAGGAAATACAGACAACAATTTATATTATAAAATAACTAATGATGGCATCTTGATTATAGAAGTATTTGTTGATGATATAATCTTTGGAGGAGAAGATGGATTATTTAAAGAATTTTCTATTAAAAAGCAACAAGAATTTGAAATGTCTATGATTGGAGAAATAAAATTCTTTTTAGGATTACAGATTTCATAGACTGATAAAGGTATATTCTTGAGTCAATCCAAGTACTTAAAAGAGTTACTAAAGAAATTTGGGATGGAGAACTCTAAACCGGTAAGTACACCTATGACAACAAATGACAAACTATCACTAAGGGATGAATCTACACCTGTTAATCCAACTAGATACAAATCTATGATAGGAGGTTTATTGTATTTGACACAAACCAGACTTGATATAATGAATGTAGTATGTATTGTTTCAAGATTTCAAAGTAATCCTAGAGAAAATCATGAATCAGTAGTAAAAAGGATTTTCCGATACTTACAAGGCACTATAAATCTTGGATTATGGTATCCTAGAGATGAAAACTTTGAATTATGTGCATACACAGTTGTAAATTGGCTAGGAGATGTGGATGATAGAAAAAGAACCACCGGCGGAGCATTCTTTCTTGGAAACAGATTAGTTTCTTGGTTGAGTAAGAAACAAAGTTGTACATCTTTATCAACAGTAGAATCAGAATATGTTGCAGCAGCAACTAACCGTACACAGGTACTATGGCTTAAGCAAATGTTGAAAGACATAAAGGTAAAATGCAAGGAACCTATTACTATCTATTGTGATAACACTGCAACAATTGATATATCTAAGATTCCGGTATTACATTCTAAAACCAAACATGTTTCTATCAAACTGAATTTTCTAAGGGAAAATGTTGAAGCAAAGGAAATAAAACTAGTTTATGTGAATACTAAAGAGCAGATTGTAGATATTTTCACTAAACCTTTGCCTAAGGAGACTTTTGAATATCTCAGAGATTAGCTTGGGGTCATACCCCCACTAGTAGAGACTTAGGAAGTTGATGATTGTCATCAACCGGCAGAATTAACAAAGAAATATTTTTTCTGGCTTTGATGGGAAGCTACTTCTCAGGGGGAGTAGTTGGTATATTGATTTGATTAGTATTTTGTATATGAACTTGGTTTTGTTGTAACTTTGGCATTTGATGTCAAAGGGGGAGAGATTAGTATGGAAAAACACAAGGAAAACACATGTTGCTCCCAGGGGGAGAGATTATTACTCTCTGTATCTTTATTTTGATTTATGGTTATGACCTTTTTGGAGATTGTTGGTTTTTGGTATATGGCATTTCTATTTTGGCACTTTGATGGTTTTTCCATCTTGTGTTGCCATCAATGCCAAAGGGGGCGATTGTTGGTATTTTGGTATGGTTTTGTCATTGATGTCAACACCTACTAAAACTCTAGCACTTTGGAGAATTAGCAACATTCACTGGCAAGCAAGTGACTCATGCACAGTCACCGGTATCTGGTACACAGGCAAGATATAATGATCACCAGAACTTGGAATGATATGGAAAACACTTGGTAATATCGAAGACATCATTTGGACATCTTGTCCTGGAGTTTTGTTTATTGGTATATTCATATTTGCATATTTGTTGTTACCGACAAATAGGTCCAGGGTTACACCAGTAGGTTTATCTTTTCCAAATTAGCATGGCACTCTATGAAGATGATTAATTATGGTTGTAAATGCAATAAGCCGACATGTTCAATTGGTTATTGCATCGGATATTGTATTTTTTGTAAAATGTTTTTATTGTAATTTCTTGTAGAGTCGACCTAAAATTGGTCTTAGGTTATGGTATAAATGTAAGATCTTATTTGTAAGATCAAAGGGGGAATGTGAAAAAGGATTGTGTGAAGGTATATGCGAGAATAAGTAGAGCTATACATGCAGACATCATTTGAAGATTGAAGAAGGGTTTTTGTGAAGACAATCAGAACTACATCGGTACTGAATATAGCATATGAAGATGCTATTTTGTGCAGTACATTATTATCAAATTTTACCATCCAACTGTAGTTAGTGTCACTCCCATTTGTGATTGAGCAGTGAGCTCTAGGCACTTGGCCTTTCTCCATGTGCAGACCCCATTTATGTACACTTACTATCTATAGTAGTATCATCTGATTGTGGGTAAGGTTTCCCACTATGGTTTTTCCCCTTGCAGGGTTTCCACGTACAAATATTGGTGTTATGTGTTGTGGATGACTTTGTCTTTTTGTTTCATGCACTAATCCTTATCAGTATAGCAATTAATTGTTAAAACTGTCTACCGGCATATTAAACTGGTTTACTGGTATTAAGCATTAAGCTGGTTAAGTTCTTTTGGTTTCAATTTATTAGACAACTGATTCACCCCCCCCTTTTAGTTGTCTTTGGGACCTAACAAGCTTTATATGAAAAGGAGATAGAAGATATGAAAAGAGAAGATGATGAGTTTGAGCAACTTGAAGCACTATTTGCTAGAAGAGTACCTAAAGGACTGATAGGAAGTAAGTATGAAGGAAAAACACCTTTTAAATGTTTTGCATGTAATAAGATTGGTCATTTTACATCTAGATGTCCTGAAAGGAATTCAAGACTTGAAGAAAGAGTTAAAATATCATTTAATCCTAACCCTGGATATTAGAATAAATATAAATACAAGAAAAACAAAGATAAATCATGCTACATAGCGGATGAGGAATGCATTACTCATTTAAATGATGAACCGATAGAAGACTCTACTAGTGGATCCGACAATGGAAAGGAATGGGTGTTCCTGGCTATCAAGGAGGATGATCTAGCATTGGAAGAGAATGTACCTAAAGAGAAGGAACTTGCTGTTAAAATTGAAGACAAGGATGAATGGGTAATTGATAATGGTTGTTCACATCATATGATTGGAGATAAAGGGAAGTTTCTATCTTTGCAAGAATTTGATGGAGGACTAGTTAGATTTGGAGATGACAAGGCATGTATGATCAAAGGAAAAGGAACTATATCATTGGATGGTAAGGACAATACTGACAATGTTTATTATGTTGAAGGTTTGAAGCATAATCTTTTGAGTGTAGGACAATTGGTAGACAAGGTATTTCAATTACAATTCAAGGATGGAAAATGCAAAATCATTAACATATCTGGCTTGGAGATTGCAACCGGTACACAGACAAAAGGTAATATATTTCATTTAAACTCCAATGAGAATACATGTTTGATTACATAGATTGATGAGAGTTGGCTATGGCATAAAATGTTGTGTCATGTGAAATTTGATATCATTGTGAAGATCAATTCAACTAAGGTTGTTAGGGATATACCTAAGATTATGAAGCCCTATAATCCAGTATGTAAAGAATGTCAAATTGGTAAACATGTTAGAACCTCTTTTAGGAGTATACAAGATAAATTAAATGATTTTCTTGATCTTATTCATACTGTTTTATGTGGCCCTGCTAGAGTTAAATTTTTCATGGTGATAGATATTTCATGCTAATCATTGATGATTATTCTAGAATGACGTCGGTTACTTTTTTAGAGAAAAATCTGAAGCATTTGAAAAGTTTAAAATATTTAAGGCTAAAGTGGAAACTGAGACATGATTGAAGATTAAATGTTTGAGATCAGATCATGGTGGAGAATTCACATCTGATGAGTTTAACAAATTTTGTGACAAGCATGGTATAAGAAGACAATTTTCTGCTCCCCAAAAACCTCAGCAGAATGGAGTTGTGGAAAGGAAGAACATAACTATCTTGGATGTTGCTAGAACAATGATGATGGAAGATAATTTACCTCATATCTACTGGACAGAAGCAATGAGTACAATGGTTTATACATTCAACGGAGTACATATCAAAGGAGAAATCGATAAGACACCTTAGGAATTATGGTTTGGCAATACACCTATAGTTAAGTATTTCAAAAAATTTGGTAGTAAATGTTATATTAGGAGAGATGATACTATTGGTAAATTTGATCCTAGATGTGATGAAGCCATATTTTTCGGTTATTCTAATAAAAGAAAAGCATATAAATGTTATAACACGAGATTGTAGAGAATTGTGGAAAGTGGTACTGTCAAAGTAGATGAGCTGAACAGAAGTCAAATTAAATTTTATGAGAAGGAACCGGTAGTGGAAATGATTGTATCTAAACTGGTAGCATCTTTACTGGAACATAGAGTTGAACCAATTACTCCAGCAACATCAGAGAACTCTACAGTAACTGAAGAATAGGGAAGAGGAACTGAGAGTCAAAACACTCCTAGGTATGTGATGTAGAGCAGGCAGAGGTATGGTGGTATAAGACAATTCCCAAATAGGTATAGATTACTTTGTAAGATATAAGGTAAGAAATGGCAAATTTCCTTCAGCCTACAAACACCCTAAATGACTTAAATGGACCAAATATGGATCAAGACTTCACCTAAGGAAAATGATGACTTAGAATATGCTCTTAGGTATAATATAAAAGGATTCAACTAGTTTTAGTCTTCTATTCAATACCCAAATGCTCAAACTCCAAATTTGTTCCTTCTAGGCCTAGAATCCCAACTAGTGCAGCAGTGGGAGAAATTTAATGATAACTCCAAAAAATTCCAAAACACTAGACAAATAAAATACAGATTCGGATACCCTTTTTTCTCCTCTATAACATATCCAAAGGGTTTAATAGGTTGTTTTCAAAAATATATGTTGTCCTTATAACATGCCCTATTTTTTAGCACTAAAAAGGGTGGTTTTACAAAGCAAGTACTGAAAATATGACTCCTTGTCACTTATAACCCCAAAAAAGAAGAATAATATGGAAAATAAGGGAGGAAAATGAAATCAAATTCAATTCTTGAGGCCTCTAAGCCCACAAACCCCAAATTCTTCTCTTAAACCCTTAAAACCAAGGGTTTCTCCTATCTCCCAATTCCACTCACTTATGGGATAAATGATTGTTGATACACCTTGAGATAGGAATTTTATAGCTATCCAAATCATAAAATGTACCCCTCCAATGGGTAGATCTCTCCAACCTTCATCCTACCTAGCCTCTTCACTAGGTTTTCCAACTCAACAAATGGTGATCACCCTATCAAAACCCTGTTATCTACAAATCTGATAGTTAAATCATAATGTACATGTCAAAAAGAGATCATTCCATGAGAAAAATAAATCAAACATTCATGGAATGACCCTCCATGGTTAGAAACTTGTTAGAAATTGTTAAGAAACTAGTCTAAATTGCTGCAATAATGAATGTACAGTCAAAAAGATGATTGAACAATGACCCTAAAGCATTCAAAGATATCTAATATGGCTAGGCTAATACTTAGTAATGATATGCCATAAATACCAAGCAAAGGAAGTCTCACAAAATCATAAAATACCAGAAAATTGGCTTGAGAACTGAATTTTATTCAACCTTCTCTTGCAATCCATACACTTTAGGTCTTGTCTGTCCATACCAAGCATTAAAAATCATTAAAATAACTCCCCCAAGTTTTTTCAGCCACTTATTGGTTGGTTACAATATTTATTTTGCATAAAAAAAGCCACTAATCTAAGTTTCCCACCTAATTCCTTATAGATGTTGAAATTCAAATATTTGAATTTTCAACTTTTGGAAAATGTATAACAAACTGAAAACCAACATTATTAATGATGTATTTTCATCCCATATGGCATATTTAACCATCCTAAACCTTCCTAAATCCTTTATTGGGTGTTTTGACCAAATTTACATTTTTTTGACAATAAATGACAATTTTTCAGGATAAAATGACAACATTTTACAATTTTGTTTTTCAAAAGCCATTATTGGACTTAACAACTCATAGTTGAACATGTTGACATTTATTGATGAATTAAACTCCTTCTTAGCCTCATATGGTTGTATGGTTGCCTTTGTTGGTCTTGGTGCCCCTGCACCATACTCCCCATGAATGAAAGTCTTCTTGTCCCAAGAAGTCATCCATGCCTTGTCTTCATGTTTGCTTGCTTGCATCTGATTCTTGGGAACTAGATAGTCCCCAAATGTGACTTGTTTCCTCCTATGAACACCTGCATTCATACACCAATCATTAGAAACAAAAATTTTATTATTTGGCTGCCCCAAACCAATGGTACTCATGGTTGATATTTGCTTCATGGCTGCCCCTTTTCCTCTGTCTTGAGGCATCTGCATTTCCTCCAACTTTTTGTCCTTCCTTTGTCCTATGATAGGACACTTGACTATACCAACTTGTACATGATCAAGATTCCAAAGTCCTTTATGAAATGGACTGTCATAGTGCTCCAAATCTGTACTTTTCTTACCCTTCTCTTTGACTGAAAACTCATTGCCAAAACACATTACAGTGTTGTCTCTTGCCTTCCCCATCAATGGGCTCAATTTATACTTCCTTCCACCCTTATGAACCACATAGGTGTTTTGATACCCATCATGTATAATCCTTCTAGAGTATTGCCAAGGTCTGCCCAAAATCAAATGACCACAACTCATATCCATTACATCACACAAAATACTATCATCATATTGACCAATGGAGAAATTAATGACTACCTGATCCTTTACCAACACATTCTGACCTTCACTAACCCATGTAGAAAAATATGGATTAGGATGTGCAAGGGTTTGTAAATTTAACTTTTTGACTACTTCATAAGCAACCAAATTGTGACAATCCCCTGAATCAACAATCAACTTGCATACCTTGCCATGGATCTTACAATCTGTCCTGAAGATCCTTTCTTGTTGTGATGGTTGTACTTTCCCCATGAGTAACAACTCTCCTTCCTCTGGTGGTATCATGATTTCTTCTTCTTGTTCTTCCTTTTTTTCTTCTTGTGTCAAATTAACCCTCCTTTCCTTGTTATCCTCATTCCATTTATGACATTTGAATGATGGGTGCCCTGGCTCATTACAATTGTAGCATCTAAATGTGCCTCTTCCTTGACCAAATCCTCTTCCTCCTCTGATTGTATCCACCCCTTGATTCTGAAAATGATTCCTTGCCTTTGTCATCATTGCTTGGTCCTTGACCTCTTCCACCTCTTCCACCTCTTCCTCTATTTGAGTTGCCTCCTCTTCCTGACCTTTCTTGTCTCCTCTTCACCTTTTCTTCTGCTCTAATAGCCAATTGAAAACATTCACCATGGTCCTTGGCACTTGTAGACCAATCTCATCTTGCAAATGATACTTCAAGCCATTGACATATCTGGCTACCTTCTCATCTTCTTCCTCATATCCTCCTCTAATACTCAATTTATGAAATTGTTCAATATAGGACATTACATCCATGTCTTTTTGTTTCAAATTTTATCTCATCCTCTTCACATGTATGCTATAATCTGAAGACAAGAATTTTTCTTTGATTAGATTCTTCATCCTTGCCCACTATGTGATTCTTGTCAAACCCCTAGACATTCTATCCTTTTGTAAACTTGTCCACCAAGTCAAAGTAGTACTTCTGATTTATTTTTTTGCAAACCTTACCCTCTTATCATCCTCCATCTCTTCATACTCAAAGTAGTTCTCCAAGGCATCAAGCCAACCCAACACTTCCTCATTATCCATCTTTCCCTGATAGATAGGTACATCCACATGTCCTTTCCCTGCATTGTTTTGTACTACCTTCAAAAGTCTAACCAACCTCCTCTCCTCAAGGTCCACTTCATCTTCAACCCTCCTACACTCTGGTCTTTCTAGTTGCTCTTCTCCATCATCTCCATTTTGTTCTTCCCAATTAGGTTCTTCCCTCCTATTGTCCATTCTTTCTTTCTCATATTATTCTATCCTTGCTTGCATACTCTCGTTCTCTCTTCTCCATGCTCTTTCCTCCCTTGCCTTTCTCTATTCTCTTTCTCTTCTTTCCCTCTCCAAGGTTTCTTTCAACTCTTCAATTTCCTTAACCAACTGGTTCTCAGGTGCCATCACTCCTTCTAACTTCCTATACAGACCTTTCTTGCTTAGATACCACTTTGATGTAGAGTAGGTAGAGCTATGGTAGTATAATACAATGCCCAAATAGTTATAGATTACTTTGTAATATATAAGGTAAGAAATGGCAAATTTCCTTCAGCCTACAAACACCCTAAATGGCTCAAATGGACCAAATATGGATCAAGACTTCACCTAAGGAAAATTATGACTTAGAATATGTTCTTAGGTCTAATATAAAAGGATTCAACTAGTTTTATTCTTCTATTCAGTACCCAAATGCCCAAACTCCAAATTTGCTCCTTCTAGGCCTAGAATCCCAACTAGTGCAACAACGGGAGAAATTTAATGATAACTCCAAAAACTTCCAAAACACTAGACTAATAAAATACATATTCGGATACCCGTTTGGCTCCTCTATAACATATCCAAAGGGTTTAATAGGTTGTTTTGGAAAATATATGTTGTCCTTACAACATGCCATGTTTTTTAACACTAAAAAGGGTGGTTTTACAAAGCAAGTACTGAAAATATGACTCCCTGTCACTTATAACCCTAAAATAGAAGAATAATATGGAAAATAAGGGAGGAAAATGAAATCAAATTCGATGCATGAGGCCTCTAAGCCCACAAACCCCAAATTCTTCTTTTAAACCCTTAAAACCAAGGGTTTCTCCTATCTCCCACTTCCACTCACTTTTGGAAACAAATGATTGTTGCTACAACTTTAGATAGGAATTTTACAACTATCCAAATCATAAAATTTACCCGTCTAATGGGTAGATCTCTCCAATCTTCATCCTACCTAGCCTCTTCACTAGGTTTTCCAACTCAACAAATGGTGATCGCCCTATCAAAACCCTATTATCTGCAAATCTGATAGTTAAATCATAATTTACATGTCAAAAAGAGATCATTCCATGAGAAACATAAATCAAACATTCATGGAATGACCCTCCATGGTTAGAAACTTGTCAATAATTGTTAAGAAACTAGTCTAAATTGCTGCAATAATGAATGTACAATCAAAAAGCTGATTGAAAAATGACCCTAAAGCATTCAAAGATGTGTAATATGCCTAGGGTGATACTCAGGAATGATATACCATAAATATCAAGCAAAGGAAGTCTCACAAAATCATAAAATAGCAAAAAAATGGCTTGAGAACTGAATTTTATTCAACCTTCTCTTGCAATCCGTACACTTTAGGTCTTGTCTATCTGTACCAAGCATTAAAATAACTCCCCTAAGGTTGTTAAACCACTTATTGGTTGGTTACAATATTTATTTTGCATAGAAAAAGCCACTAATCGAAGTTTCCCACCTAATTCCTTATAGACGTTGAAATTCAAATATTTGAATTTTCAACTTTTGGAAAATGTATTACAAACTGAAAACCAACATTATTAATGATGGATTTGCATCCCATATGGAATCTTTAACCATCCTAAACCTTCCTAAATCCTTTATTAGATGTTTTGGCCAAATTTACATTTTTTTGACAATAAATGACAATTTTCAGGATAAAATGATAACATTTTACAATTTTGTTTTTCAAAAGCCATTATTGGCCTTAACAACTCATAGTTGATCATGTTGACACTCATTGATGAATTAAACTCCTTCTTAGACTTAGATGGTTGTATGGTTTCCTTTGTTGGTCTTGGTGCCCCTACACCAGTATGTGACATTGAATCATTCTGAAGACCAAATCATTGGGGACAAAAGCAATGGAGTGATGACAAGAAGAAGACTCGCAAGTAATAAGGTATGTTTAATTTCACAAGTTGAACCGGTATCTATAATTAAGGCATGTAAAGATAAACATTGGTTAAAAGCTATGGAAGACAAATTAGATCAGATTGAAAAAAATAACACATGGACTTTGGTTCCCCGGCCTAGAAATAAAAATATTATTTGAACTAAATGGGTTTTTAGGAATAAAATGAATGAGGATGGTCAAGTTATAAGGAATAAGGCTAAATTGGTTTGTAAAGGATATTCTTAGAAGGAAGGAATTGATTATGGAGATAATTTTGCACCTGTAGCTATGATTGAAGCTGTAAGATTATTTCTTGCCTATGCTACTTATAAAAAGTACAAGGTTTATCATATGGATGTTAAATGTGCATTTTTGAATGGGGATCTTGATGAGGAAGTTTATATTGAGAAACCTGATGGTTTTTCACTATCAGATGATACAAATATGGTTTGTAGGTTAAGGAAAGCTTTATATGGATTGAAACAAGCACCTAGAGCTTGGTATTCAAGGTTGGATAAATATCTTTTCAAACTTGGTTTTACTAAGGGCAATGCTAACAGTAATTTATATTATAAAATTGCTGATGATGATATACTGATTGTTGAAGTATTTGTTGATGACATTATTTTTGGAGGTGAATATAAATTATGCATAGAATTTTCTAAGAATATGGAGAAAGAATTTGAGATGTCTATGATTGGTGAGATGAAAGTTTTCTTAGGTTTGCAGATTACTCAGACTAACAAAGGCATTTATATCTATCAAACTAAATATACTAAGGAATTGTTGAAGAAATTTGGTATGGGAGATTCATCGGTAAGTAATCCTATGGTTACAAGTGAGAAATTGACAAGAAAAGACGTTTCTATACTATTAAATCCTACAAGATACAAATTTATTATCAGAGGTCTGCTTTATTTGACTCAGACTAGGCCTGACATTATGAATGTTGTTTGTATTGTTTCAAGATTTTAGAGTGATCCTAGAGAAAATAATGAGATGGCAATGAAAAGGATTTTTAGATACTTGCAAGGTACATCAAAATATGGTTTATAGTACCCTAAGATTGATAACTTTACTTTATGTGCATATACAGATGTTGATTGGGTTGGAGATGTTCATGATCGGAAAAGTACTTCTGATGGGGCTTTCTTTCTTGGAAAGAAGTTGGCTTTAGGGATCAACAATAAAAAGTCGTGTACTTCTCTATCTATTGTTGAAGCTGAGTATGTTGTTGCTGCTACTAACTATACACAATTTTTTTGGATGGAGAAAATGTTTAAGGATATAAAGGTGGATTATGATGCACCGGTAGTTATTCACTGTGATAACTCTACTGCTATTGATATATCAAAGAATCTGTTATTTCATTCTTAGACAAATCACATATCTATTAAGTATAACTCTTTGAAGGAGATGGTGGAAGCAAATGAAGTTAGACTGGTTTATGTGAACACTAAAGATCAAATAGTAGATATTTTCACTAAACCTTTTTCCAAGGAATCATTTGAGTACCTATGAGACAGATTGAGAGTTTCTGCCCCTCCAGTAGAGACTTGATTGATGCAGTTTGGCATCAGTCTGACATGCACTATCTGAGATAATATTCATTATGGCACTGATGTGGGATGCTACTGCTCAGGGGGAGTAGTCAGCTTTGTGATTCAGAGGCTTATATTTTTGCTTTCATATTTCTGTCAGATTTCTGGCATTGATGTCAAAGGGGGAGAGATATTGATAAGAATAAGAAAAATAAATTCAAAGCTTTATAGAGATATTATTCAAAGGGGGGGAGATATTGATATTTAGAGCTATTTGTGGGAATTTGTTGGTTGTCTTTCACAGGGGGAGACTTTTTTGGCATTTCTTGGTACTTCGATGTTTTTCACATCTAGTGTTGCCATCAATGCCAAAGGGGAAGATTGTTGGCCATTTGGTGGAATTGATTATGTGTTACATTGATGTTTTGTCATTGATGTCAACACTATTTATTTGGATGCTTTACTGACACCCTTCTGGTCCTGGTAGGTTAAGTGGTTTCTGGTTAACTTGGATCCGATATGATCCAGTATAGTCTGGTGATGGAATTGGCTTGTTCATGATACTTATACTCATATTTGGTCAGTTGGTTTTGGTCTGGTGATTGGATGCTATCCTTCTTTCTTAGAAGATTGGTTTATGGTTCTGGTGAGGGTTTCACCGGTAGAGATTTTGATGGAGATCTTTGATGAATTGCATAAGTGGTGTTAGTGTAGCTTCTAGTGGAGTTTCAGAATTTTATTGGTGATCATGTTCGAGACTTGGTGGTTGGAGATCATTGTTGAAGCATGTGGACCTATACTTGGTCCCGGTTGATATAAGTTATGGATCGACTTTAATGTATACATGTGGATAGGACCTATTGATTTATTTCTGGCATGTCTTATGTGTTGTTATTATTTGTTTGGTCTAAGGCCAACATGGTTTGTAATTATGTAATTGGTTTATTATCTGGTGGCTGACCTAATTGTCTATGGTTGAGGGTTTGTATAAATAGATGCAAGATCTCATTGTAGATCATCATGGTTAGTGTAAGAGGTCATGGTCAAGGAATGTAATGTGCGAATAAATGTAATATCATTTAGGTAGAGGAGTTGGTCAATCATTGGAGATCAATTTGGGTTTATGTAAGAGGATTTAGTCCTCCGGTATTGAGCTTAACAGAAACTGTACTCAGGTATAGGAGATGCTATCTTTTGCAATTCAACACTTCTCGGTATTGTAGTCTGGATTTATATGTAGTCAGTGAGGCTCCTTTTATGATGAGCAATGTGCTTTAGGATGTTGGCCTTCCTACAAGTGTAGGCCCCTTCATTGTAATTCACATACATATTGCAGAAGTATTATCTGACTGTGGGTAGGCTTCCCACTGTGGTTTTTCCCTTTACCGAGTTTTCCATGTACAAATCTTGGTGTTGTGTGGATAGATTTTATTATGTGATTATTGTTTATGATTAATTGATTAACTGTTATTTTCATATTAATGTTTTGGGTTTTGGTATTAAAGTTTTAATTGTTGAATGTTCCTGTAATATGTGACAACTAATTCACCCCCCCCTCTGAGTTGTCTTCCTGTTAGTTGAATTGTCTAACAATATGTGTCATAGAAATTTACATATGCACCACAAAAATTTACATATGCGCCAAAAAATAGTGTATATGTTCTTCAGGATTGGGCATATGCACCATAGAACTGAGTGTATGCACCAATCTGCATCATTTTCATGTTTGGTCAAGTTGGTCAACTATATTGTACTTTTCTAGGTTTGACTTTGTACCAGAGGAAATTTGTGTTGGTCTTTTGATGTTTTCCATTATTTCTATTGATTTGAATTAGAATTTTTTATGTGATTTTTGCATCTTGGTAAGTTGATGTGCCTTACCTATGAGTTTTGAGGTTTCCCCTTTCATGTTGATGAGCCATGATTGTGAGGATTGTTCTATTTCTTTTGGACCAGCAAGTTGATGTGCCTTGCTACTATCTTTTATTTCATGTTGATATATTTTTTAGTGCCTTATTATGGCTTGATGTTTATTTTGGGTATGAGGCTCAAGGTTGCTTTACTTGCTATTATGGCTTTTTGGATGTTCATGTTTTATGTGTATGTTTATGGCTACATAATGATGACTATGGTTTCAAATTTTTATATGATTTAGGGCCTCTCATTATTTCTATTGTTTTTTTGGGAACATGTCAGGGGGAGTTGGCTTCCATGTGATAACTGGGATCATGAGAGATAGGTGGTGAGTTAATAAGCCTCCTGTCTAGATCGCCAAGGCACATTGGAAGCTTTCCTATTGTTAAACAAGTGATAACATTGATAATCAATTAGATGGGATTGATAATTAGGAATCACCTAAACAAGATAATTAATTAATTGAGCCCCATGTATTGATCCTAGGGAGGATTATTTAGGATAATCTTGGGAAGACCACTATGGTGGTAAGTCAAATCTCCCTTTATTCTTTGATGGGTAGAGATGGCTCCACATGTCTATCAGGGTTATGTTATGCCTTGAAGAGTTGTGTTGGCAATATTATGGGGAGGATAGCATGTGATGACACTCCACTCCTACATGAGTACCTACTTGAGATGTATTTATTCCTTGTTGTTTTGCACGCCTCTGGGAGTTTCTACTTGTGTATGCTTGTGATTGGTTATGGCTTTAGAGTCCTTGTATTTTTAGTCTTTTTGGTTTTAAGTGTTAGCCTAGATGTAGAGTGTCTATTTGGACCTTGTGTCATCTCCTAGCACAGGGGGTGGTTCCACATGGTCGGGTGGTTGGTGCTTTTTAACCATTGGGATAAACCTATCTTTGGATTCTTCTTGCATCGATGAGGATACTTCTCCAATATAGTCTATGGATGATTATTGCAGCAAGAATGTAAATGATGTCATGGTGTATGTAACTAAATTATCTTGTAATGGTTGTAAATGAAATCATGTAATAAGAGAACCTTGCTCATGTAAAAGACTATGTAGTTCTAATAATAGTGTTAGCACAGGATGTAGCATATGATGGTAATGATAAAACATTGAGTTGTATTATTATGCATTTATAGTTAAATGAAATGGATGTATGAGATGTAGATATGCATTATGGATTGGAATTTGATGATGCAATTGGTATTCATGATGAGTCATGTTAAAAAGAAATTATGCAAATGTACTGATAATGGTGTTATCTTAGGAATGATGTTATTGGTTAATGCATTAAGTAGGAGAAAATCTATGCCCATGGTAAACTGATGGTATGTATGTATATTGGTAGAAGATATCTTAGGACATGTTTATGATTGGTGATTGAAAAGATTTGGACCTGTTCTGTTTTACTTCATAGCTTGTGATCTAATGATGGATTGAAATCTTGTAATGCTTGGGTTGTAAATGGATGGTTCGTATGAATGTTCTTAATGGAAGAATTACTATTCTTATTAATAAATATCACTAGTACAGAAGTAGACAGTTGAATGGATGATTATCTTAAAGGAAAATAATTAGATTGTGTTAGTTGATTTGGACTAATATTATATCTCTAATTGGATGATGAATGAGAGCATATCCTATCATATCTTAAGTTTCTATTGAATTGAATTCATGTAGCTAATAGATTTGTAATGAAGTGTTATTCGAATGGAATAGATTATGTGTTGGTTAATTAATATATTTTAGAGAGAGCCTATGAGTTTTAAATGAGTCATGCATTATAATGTTTAAGAAGTTCAAGTATATGAATTTGCTCTAATGTAGGAATTGTGGTAGCTAAACAGTATCATGTATGGCTAGTGGCATTCTCTACTTATGATTGAGTTGGAAATTCAAAGCATGTATAGTATATAAAATAAGTAAATAAGGAATACCTTATGATTGTGGCATTATGCACTCGGGATCATAATAAGGAAATGAACATGCTAGGAACATAGAATTATATATAGTTATGAGAATGTCAAATGTAAATGGAACTTATGTTAATGCATAAGTAAAGGTTAATCTTGGTTTATGAATGATGATCATAATAGTTGAAGGTTGGTTAATGGTAGTAGAAACATTTGGACTTGGTTGCATATCATGAGTAGTAGGAGTTAATAAGTTGCACTTATGCTTGATTAACGATTAAGGCTATTAGGTGTTGTTATGAAGAAGAGTAAAATGTTATTGCTTATCTAGGTAGAGTAAGTAATGGCATTTAGATACCCTAGGGAGGTAGTGGTAATGATTTATTATATTCTGCTTATGCAAGTGACCAATAGTTTAGGTGAAATATTTTATGTTCATAATGCTTAAATGTTGATGTAAGTTCATTGCATTGCTTAAGTGATGTGATAGATTAAAAAAATAAAAAGTATTGTGTACTTAGCTACATTTCTCTAGGGTATTTTGGAAGGCATTATAGACCCTTAGTGCAATGATATTCATAGAAGCCATTATCATTCCACTAGGCCAGTTTAAAAGGACCTGGTTCATACGATTGTACCTGTGGCAGTGATCATATTGGTCTAGATCAACTTCTTAAGCATTGATTCAATGGGCTCCCTAAATGGCATATAATTTTTCTTTGGTGTGTTGTTTCTTGGGGTTAGGAATTTGTAGATTGTATTGCGTTTGTAAAAATTGCATTATTATCTTGAGATTGGTTCCTATTTAGAGTAAAGGAATTGATAGGTCCTTGCAATGAAACCATAGGTTGAGCTCTATTCACCACTCAGAAATCAACAACTCCATCATTTGTCACATATTTATTCTTTGACCAGAACATGGATTTTTCATGACTTGTATTACTGACCGAATTGCTCTCCTTGCCCTTTTCAATGAGACCCTTCTCAAATTCCAGGCCTCTATCTATGACTTGATGAGATGCACTAAGAAATTACATTTGTAATGGTACTTGATTTGAGAGATGAGATTCTTTATGAATATGTCCACTTGCTCTTTTTCTAGCATATGATAGTGACATCTTTGAGCGAGGGAGCAACAATGTTGTAAGAAGGAGGAAAAATATTCATCTTCTTTTTGTCTAGCAAAACATAATTCCATCAGTATCACATGATTGTCTATATTATATGATAAGTTTGTGGTAAATTGTTTGGCCAATTCTCCCCATAAGCTTATCTTTGGGGGTAAATGTGAAAACTATTTTAGGGCCTACCCACTAAGACTTTTAAAAAATAAGTGCATCAAGTATGTATCTTTGTCAGCCGCCTCTATACAAATAGTAAATAATTATTTGATATGGTTCCTCGAGTCACCTTTTCCTTTATACTTTTGAAATTTTGTGGTTCAAAGTTTTGGGGGAAAAGGTGGAATATACAATGTCCAATCAAATGGATATGGACAAAGATCTTCCATAGTGTAGCTCTTATTCTCATATCCTATTTGAAGATTTTTCATTTGTCTCTATAAGTTTTGGACTTGTTGAGAGATAATGCCTATCTGAGGCAATAGTGCATTCTATGTGTACTATTGTTAGGGTTCCCACAGATACTGAGAAGGGGGGGTGAATCAGTATCTAACCGGTTATGAGATTTTCTTGAAACTAAATATGCAGAATATAAAGTAACAATATACCGGTATGCAAGAATTAATACAAAGAACAAAATCAAAAGCATCCACATGAAAAGAACACCATAACACAAGATGTTTAATGAGGAAACCCGGTGTGGGAAAAACCTCAGTGGGATTTGTGACCCACAATATTCACTTACTAGCTAATAAGAGAATATTACTTACAATAGAGGCCTATACATGCAGGAAGGCCAACTGCCTAGAGCTCACTGCTCAACAAGAAGTCACACTGACTTACAAAGAGGATTTACACAAATCCAATATTTTGTACTGCTTTACAATAGCATCTTTAATGCCAGATTCAGTACCGGTTCTTGCTCTGTTCTTTACATATACCCTTGAACTACAATTTGCACATTAGGTCTGCCTTATAATTTATTTATTACATTCTCTATATATCCTACAAATGCCTACAATGATCTCTTTTATATACAAGAGTCATTTTACAATTTTCCAAGTCGGCTTACAATGATAAACAAAATATTACATATAAAAAAAACTGTCGGTCTCTGTGCCGGTATACATATTTCCTTCAGTGTCGATGCCGGTGTACATTGATTTTGTTGATGCCGGTGCACTGTTCTGTTTGAGTAATGCTTTGCCAGTATAATGTCTTTGCCGGTGCCATAGGATTACAAGGTTGCCTATGTAACGCTTTGCTAGTATAATGTCTTTGCCGGTGCCATAGGATTGCAAGGTTGCCTATGTAACGCTTTGCTAGTATAATGTCTTTGCCGATGCCATAGGATTGCAAGGTTGCCATCAATAACAAAACCTTCAATCACACACAATGTCCCATTGGAGTGTCCATATGCCAACAATCTCCCCCTTTGGCATTGATGGCAACACTCATGAGAAATTTCAAAAAGATATCCAAAAATGTGTATACCAGAAAAAAAGTTACCAAAAATATGAGGGCTCCCCCTGAGCATGTGATCCCTGTGTTTTCTGTGTTTTGAGTTTTCTCATCTACTACTCCCCCTTTGGCATGAATGACAAAGGTTAGTAGATTTGTAGTTGTACCGATAAATAACCTCAACCTTGTAGTTGGGTAGTTATTAGCTGAAGAATATCTCCCAAAATTAAGTTTATACCATCCATAAACTTCTTGCTCTCCTTTATTGCTATCTCAGTTCTGTGTACTGTACCGGTGAGATGCTGCAAGTGCCTTGTCAGTGTTTTGCTACCCTATTTTAGTGCCTCTGAGATTTCCTTACGCAGAGATGCTAAATAGTCCAATCTTGGACTTAGTTTAGATCTCAAAAATTTTGCCTTGTTTATTATTTTCTCTTTTTCTCTTTCTAATTTAAGCAATTCTTCCTCAAAATTTGTTATATTTTCCTCAAAAACTGATAATGTATCAGGTGAGTTAACAAAATTATCAGCAAATTTATTGATCTCTTCCTGTACCTTGTTATCTTTTTGTCTACATCCGTGGTCAAAAAGTTTATCTTGCAGGTGTCTTTATACAGAGTTTTGTACTCTTTCAATATATTGTACAGTTCCGGTAGAAGTGTGTCAAATTCCCTGTTACACTTCTTTATTCCTTCCTCAAAGAATTTATGTTTTTCTTTTTCTACACTTTCCTTTACAGTTTCTACCTTTTATTGCTCAAAATTTCTAGAAATATATTTACAAAGTGTATCCAACTGGCCTAAAGAATCTTTGTTGGCTATATTACAATTTAGAGCTATTAATTTCAAAACTGGAATTGAATCATCTATTGCTTTATAGGCTTGTGAGCTATAATCAATTATTTTCTTGATAGAATTGAGCAATACCTCAGTTACATTTGATGATGACCTAGTAAACTGAGTGCCAGTGGAAGGGACCATGCTGGTATTGACCTCTGGTAGGTCTGTTTGTGTCTCCACAGTTTTTCTTGCATCATTTCTTACCGGTGGCATTTGTTCTTGAGCCTTTAGCTCTGTTGGTTGCTCTGTTTGTATTCCAGATTCCTTCTTTTTCTCTGAATCTGCTGTCGGTTGCTCTTGGTTTCCTATTGCCGATTGCTCTTGGTTTCCTGTTGCCGATTGCTCCTTATTATCAGATTTCTCTGTGGTATCCTTATCTACCACTATGTTGATTTTTTGAGTATCAACATTCACAGTATATAGGACTTCAGGATTAGGATTGTTATCCTTTGTGTCCATGCTCTCAGTTGCCGGTTGATCTTCTATAGTTGTTTTTACTAGTGGAGTATTTAAAGGAGGTGGGGGTAAGTTATCTCTAATCTTGATACTTGGCGGTGCACCAACTTTACCTTTCCCTTTGTCCTTTTGATATACCAGAATGGGCTTGGGATTCATATATTCTTCTTGTTTTTCTTTTTCAACCAAGAATCTATCCCAACCATCTTCTATTTCAATTGAGACTTCAGTAACTCTGCCTGCCATTAATGATATTTGCCGGTGTGCAGTGGAAAAGACTGTCCAGTTGGCCTGAGATATCAAATCATTTATTTCCTTAGGTGAGTTGGCTGGGTATACTGCAAGTAATTTGCTATTTTTATTTTCTTATCCAACTCAATTATTCCTTCCCTTCTGGCCTCAATTCTCTTATATAATTCATCAGGAATTTCATTTAGGACTTGCATCAAAAACTTTTTATACATGTCCATGTGTAGTATAACACTTTCCTCAATTTGTCCTTTCTCATCTTCTGATAGGGTGTCATATATTTTCCCTATGTTTTTCAATTTTCCTTCCACTGTGATTTCATCCAGTAGTATGTCAAAAGGGGCCAAGTTAGTGTCTGTCTTCTTCTTCCTTTTGGGGGTCAGCTTTTTCTTAGGTGTGGCTTTCTTGACTGGAGACCTCACAGCTTGTTGCTTATGTCTTGTCCTTCTAGGTGAAGGAGTGGATACCGGTGAGGGGTCTCTTTTCCTCACAACTCTTTTGAAAGTTGCTGACATATCTCCCTCTAAGGAGGTATCTACCGGTGATAGATGAGTTTCAGGCTGTTGGGCTGCCAACTCATCTTCGGTTATGCTGGTTTTCTTTAGTACATCATTTTTTAAGGCTTTTGCTTGCCTGATTCCTTTCCTCACAGATGCCTCAACTTTCTTTACTCTCTTTTTCGATTGTATTTGACTTTCAATGTGCTCAACACTACCAAATACTTCTTCCTTTAGTTCATGGGGGGCTTCCAGAAGTGCTTTGGCATAAGTTTCCACTATGTGGTCATCTGTTTCATACCCCATTTCTGTAACCCAGATTGTTCTTGGAATGACTGCTTCCATCCAGATCTCATCCTTTTTTATTACAAAACAAATGTCATCCTTGTATTTGTTGACAATTTCCTGTGATAGTCTGAACCTCATTCATTTTGACCTTTAGTGCTTGAAAATACTCATGGATATTTTTTTCTTTGTTTTCACCCATGTTGTTGAATAAGTCAGACAATTGTTTTCCTACCGGTATGTCAAATCCAAAATCCTTGTTGCCTATACCGAGAGCCTGTTTGGTTATATGTAGCATTAATCATACAAGAAAATTTCCAAATCTAAAAGTTCCTTTATTACCCTTCTTGATTTTTGCCAAGTTGTCAATTAACTCATCTTTTAACCATTCACAGATGTCAATTTTTACATTGTTCTTGACCATGTCGTAGGCACTTTTTATGCATAAACTGGAAATAGAGTTAAGCCTATTTGCATGAGTTGCCTTGTAACCTAGAATCATGCTAATGAATCTTACATTTGTATCGGTTACATCATTAACCCTTAATAATCTTTTGTCTGATGTTGCACCAGTTAGTTTCGTTACTAGGTCATTAGAGACCTTCTTGGTTTTGTCAGGTCTGGTACCGGTGGAAGGTAAACCTATTATTGCTTTCACAGCTACCTTTATAATTTTATGCACTGAGTCAAGCCAAAAGAATGAGCCATGTACCCTACTGAGAACTATCCTAATTACTTCCTTGGGAAATTCAGGAATGCAGAGGATTTCAGTGAATCCTAGGGTTTCAACAATTTTGTGTTCAGGTTTCACATTTTCGGCATTGTCACATATAACAGATTTGTACATGTCTTTAATTTCATCATCACCTAATTCCTCTATGTTGCAATGAATGTACATTCTAGGGTCTTCTTCATAAACAACACCCTTGGGAATTTGGGAAAAAGCACCTGTGTTGTCATCTTTCTTAGCTACTTCGGGAACTAGCTCAAACACGGGCCTAGGTCATTTTATAACTTCGACTACTGTAGGGTTTGCTATGAATTCAGGTGTAGAGGAGGATGCCATGATGATAAATACCTTTTTCTGCCTTTGGATGGACTGATTGCTGAAGTGCTTTGCCTCTTTGCTCGGAATGCCTTAGCTCAGAAATCTTCGCGCTCTCTGAAAGTTTGAATTCACGATGAAATGAAATGGAGCCAAAAACTTAATTTATAAAGACTTTTCTGCCACCTACCACATTAATTGTCTACCGGTAATGTATTAACTCAACTTTATTTGCCGATAATGAAGGATTTTCAACTTCTTTTCTCTAATCGAGGGAATAATAGCACATGTGTCATTAAATTGCCAAACCCTCAAGATAATTTTCTTCAATTTGATGAAGAACATCCTACCGGTGGAGCATTGCTCTATCCTACCGGTGGAGCATCATATTGTCCTACTGGTGAAGCATTTTTTGGTTCTACTAGTGGAGGAGTAATCCCAATATTTAGATCACCTTTTCTAATCCATTGCTTTGAAAATGCTTGCTTAACCTCTTCAACCTTTTCTTTACCTTTCAAGCTAGTACTTTTGTTATCTGCCGGTGTACCTTTACTTCTACAGAATTTAGCAATATGACCAATTTTGTTACATGCATAACAAGTTACATTATTTTTCTGAATAGCTTTCCCATAACCTATGCCAGTTTGTGTTCTACATTTATTTGATAAGTGACCAAATCTTCCACAAACATAACATCTTACATTCATTCTGCAATTTTTAGAGTTATGACCAATTTTGTCACATTTGGTGCATTGACCGGTGGGAGGATTGATGTTCTGATAATTCCTAGATCTACATTCATTTGCCCTATGACCATATTTATTACAGTTAAAGCATTTTCCATTGAATTTGTAAGTATTAGAGGGTCTTACCAGTTTGCTTTGATCCTGGGTATTTGTAGTACCGGAGCTTTCTCCAACTTCAAATCCAACTCCAGAAGTGTCACCTTTGGGTTTTTGATTCTTCAATAAGGTACCAAGTTCTTCTGAGCTTTTCTTGAATTTTTCTTTCTGTTGATTTGTAGTTTCCAATTCCCTTTCCAAGATCTCTTTTTGTCTCATTAGTTCATTCGAGTCATTTTGAGTATGCATCAAATCTATCTTCAACATATCATTTTCATAGCTAAGTCTTGTGTTCTCATTTGCTGCATCACTTAGTCTTCTGGTCAATTCTTCTTCATTCGTCTTTCTGTCCTCAATCTCTTTGCAGAATCTCATAGTCATATTCTGTATTTCATTTTTTGTTGTCATGATCTCTTGTTTTGATTTTCTCATCATATCATTTAATGATTCCTTTTCATCATTTTCATTTTGCAACTTTTCACAAAGTTCTCTTCTCTTGTTTCTTGTAATAGTAAGATTTTCTTGAAGTGCCTAAATAATGTCCTGAGCTTCTTTTAAATCATCTTCTAATTTGATATTTTTCAACTTCTCTGCATCATAGTCAGTAAGAGCTCCTTCAAGTTGCTTCATCAGATTTTCCATCTTTACCGGTGTCAAGATCTTCCTCAAGCTATTAGGCTTTTGAAAATAGAGGACTAGGCTCTGATACCAATTGTTAGGGTTCCCACAGATACTGAGAGGGGGGGGTGAATCAGTATCTGACCGGTTATGAGATTTTCTTGAAACTGAATATGCAGAATATAAAGTAACAGTATACCGGTATGCAAGAATTAATGCAAATAACAAAATCAAAAGCATCCACATGAAAAGAACACCATAACACAAGATGTTTAACGAGGAAACCCGGTGTGGGAAAAACCTCGGTGGGATTTGTGACCCACAATATTCACTTACTGGCTAATAAGAGAATATTACTTACAATAGAGGCCTGCACATGCAGGAAGGCCAACTGCCTAGAGCTCACTGCTCAACAAGAAGTCACACTGACTTACAAAGAGGATTTACACAAATCCAATATTCTGTACTGCTTTACAATAGCATCTTTAATGCCAGATTCAGTACCGGTTCTTGCTCTGTTCTTTACATATACCCTTGACCTACAATTCACACATTAGGTCTGCCTTATAATTTATTTATTACATTCTCTATATATCCTACAAATGCCTACAATGATCTCTTTTATATACAACAGTCATTTTACAATTTGCCAAGTCGGCTTACAATGATAAACAAAACATTACATATAAAAAAAACTGTCGGCCTCTATGCCGGTATACATATTTCCTTCAGTGTCGGTGCTGGTGTACATTGATTTTGTTGATGCCAGTGCACTGTTCTATTTGAGTAATGCTTTTTCGGTATAATGTCTTTGCCGGTGCCATAGGTTTGCAAGGTTGCCTGTGTAACGCTTTGCCGGTATAATGTCTTTGATGGTGCCATAGGATTACAAGGTTGCCTATGTAATGCTTTTCCGATATAATGTCTTTGTTGGTGCCATAGGATTGCAAGGTTGCCATCAATGACAAAACTTTCAATCACACACAATGTCTCATTGGAGTGTCCATATGCCAACAACTATTGAATACAAGATGCCAATGAGAGGGGGGTGGTGAATCAATGGTTTCCAAACTTTTCCCTTTTCTATCCTATGTGCATATACCGGTTAACATATCTAACATAAAGCAGACATACCAGTTAGATGGGAGGATAACACAAAACCAACCACACATAAAAGGGACACCACATAACACCAAATGCACAAAGAAAACCCAAGATGGGAAAAACCTCGATGAGAAATGCTGCTGGAGACTACTACTCCAATCCAACCTCATAATGAAAAACTCGATAACAACATTTAGGGCACCAACCTAAGTAGTACCACTCCTTCTTTAGGGCACCAACCCCTAATTTTTGGGCATCAACCCAAGTAGCACCATGTTGGCAATTTGGAGGAATTGATTATGTGTTGCATTTATGTTTTTTCATTGATGGCAACACCAGTTATTTTGGTTATTTACCAAATTTCAATTGGTTTCGGTAGAGTGGTCGATTATGTTATTGATCTGGTAGGATCATGTATGCTTTGGTTTGTGGTATTGGTTTGCATCTAAAATTGATGCTATTCAGATGTGTATCATGGTCAGTTGGTTTGACATTTGATGACTCAAGAGCTATCATTTGTTCTAGTAAGCCTTTTGGTCACCGGTAAGGGTTTTACAGGTAGAGCTTTGTTGAAGATATTTTGATGCATGTGATAAGTGGTACTAGTGCAGCTTCTAGATGGATTTTAGGATGCTGTTTGTTATCTTGTTCATGTTCTAGTTCATCGGTGGTGTTGGATTTGGTTTATGGTGACCTATTTTTGGTTCGGAGTTATCTAGGTTATGGACCGGTTTCCGTAACGTGTTGGAGGATGTTCCTGATGCACTATTGGTGAGATTTAATAATTGGTTTGTTGGCATTTTTGATTATTGTGTTGTGATTTTCATTGATGGACACACACTTGCTATGAGATCACTTTTTGTATGTATAAGTGATGCTCAATCGGTATTTGTTTCAAAATGGTATTATGTTATAGTCTTTAGACTATCGGTGTCTTGCAGAAAGTATTTACCAATCTCAAGCGGCATGAGGACCTCAAGCGGTTCGAGGATCTCAAGCGGAATAGAGCAAAGGAACTAGAAGCGGCAATTATCATTTTCCTAGTCTTCATTTTTGTGAACCAGTAATCTGTTTAATAGTTAAACCGGTATTACTCTGATTTACCAACCAGTAATCGGTAAGTTGTATAAAATGGTAATACTCTATGATGAGTTACCAACCGGTAATCGACAAAGTTGTATAAACTGGTAATACTCTATGATGAGTTACCAACCAGTATATTTTTGTGATGAGTTACCATCCACCGACACTTTGACGGTGATTTTGTGTCGTGTTACCAAATGTGTCTAGATACAATGAACCTAGGAACTTGCAATGTAATCCTATTAGACCGACATGAAATCAGATTCCTTTTAAGGACATCATGTCTAGGGTTTTAGTATATGTGTGTAGCTATTAGGGTTTTTGGTGGTTGATGAGTTCTTGTATGTGCGATCTTAATAGAGAAGATCAACTCTATGTGCTGTAATAGAGTGTGGATTTACTGAAGACTAAAGTAATGCTGATATGCATTAGCAATGAGCTATCATGGATGTGATCAAGCAGACTGTGATATTTTCTAGATCATTCACTTGTTGATTACTCACATCTTTGACAAGTTAGAAACCCTTAACCGAGTAGGCCCAGAAAAGCCTTTGTAAATCCTCTAACAAGGTGATTTGCATCTATGGATCTAAAATCCTCTCACAAGGTAGTCTTTAATCCAACTTATCTCCTAACAGAGATTGAGATTCCTAACAGGATCTGTTCTAGTAAAGAACATTGTATGACCTTAACCAGTCTGACCTTAACCAGTCTAGTTACTATTCTGCAGATTATTACTTGTGAGTTTCATCTCACTGTGGTTTTTTCCATTTGGGTTTCCACGTCAAAATCTCTTGTGTTATGGTGATTGTGCTTTTGTGGGTGAATGCCTTACTTTCTATTTGGTTTGCATTTGTGTTAACCAGTTTGTTAGTTAAACTGTTATATTGGTTTACTGCTAGACTGATAAAGTGTTTGAGTTCAGTACTTTTTGGTATACTAATTCACCCCCCCTTTTAGTATTCATCAATTGGTATCAAAGCCAACCTTTATATAAGTCTAACCACTTGGAAAGAGATATGGGGGAATACATAGTAAGGGAACTTACTCATCGGCTCACTCAGACTAAGCAAGCCTATGATGAACTTAAAGTCAAATATAAGACCTCTCAGGCAAAGAGAAGAGAGCATGCTGAAAAACAGATGGAGCTAACTAAAAGTAGTTCTTCTGATGAAGTAGACATGGAAGCCCTAGTTCAAGAAGTTGAAAAACGGAATGAGTCCAATGCCAACCTAAGAAGGGAACTTGAAGGACTAACTATTAGAATGTATCAATTGCTTGAGAACCGGAGGAAAGCTAAAGATCTTGTAAAAGACAAAGATCATGAGATCTCCAAGCTGAAGCAAGAGATCAATGTAGTTACCGCTCATCTCCAAGAGAGCAAAGTAGAAAAAGAGGAAATGCAAGGTGAAATAAACATGGCTATTTGTGAGAATGCAACCTTGAAGGAATCTAATGCTGCTATTACCAAAGAACTTACTAAGTCAAAGGAAATACTTGCCAAATTCAATAAGACTTCTGTTAAGCTAGAGCAAAAGCTTGAATCAGCTAAACTGGTAAAGAATACCAATGGACTTGGTTTCTCTGAATATGAGGAAGGAGAGACCTCTAGAACAAAAGATGGAGCATCAAAGAAGCAACCCACACCAAAGGATAAAGGTAAGCAAAAGTTCAAATCTGTTTGCTTTAATTGTCTCAAGGAAGGACACACTACTAATGTATGTAGAAGTAAGGCTTACAATAATTTTCCTTATTTTCTAAATGATAGGCCAACACCCAATAGATTCAATGGTAATTGTTATACATGCAACAAGTTTGGGCATAGAGCATTTGAATGCAGGTCTGTCATGCACAACACTGGAAGGTATCCTCAAAGGAGTCAAGGAGTTTTTTCTGAACCCTTTGGGAACCGAAACCCAAACCGGTTTAATACCTATAATCATCAGTTAGGAAGCAGTGGCTATCAAGCGGCAAACAGATGGAGAGAAACCTATTTGATCTATCATGGTAGTGGTCACACTGCTACAACATGCAGAAGGAAGAATGGAAACATGAATAATGGACCTTGGAGAGCACCTGGAATGATTTTCTATCATTGCAACAAACCGGGTCATACAACAAGATTCTGCAGAACAAGAAAGAACATATTGGATGATATACCGGTCACTCCGGAAGAAAAGATTGATGTTGAAACTGTTCAAGCGGATATGAAGAAAACCTGGAAGAAGAAGCCAAAAGAAGTGTCTCAAGAAGAACCAGTTTCTGTACCTAGTGTGGAAGTCACTGAACTGACAAACTAAGCATCAGAAAAGCTTAGGGGGAGAAAACAGTGAAATGTTTCGAACCCCCGGTTTACAATGGTAAAAGACCTTAATCAATATGTGATACCTGTCAACTGGCAGAAGACCAGAAACGGTAAAAGGCAAATTAGGATTTACACCCTAATAGTGGAGTATTTATTATGGTAGGTGAAGAACTTGTTTAAAAGGATTTTTCAAGTCATTTTTCAGTTATCAGTTCTCGAGCGAAGAATTTTTTAAGCACTGAGTGACAAAAAGCGATTTGGATTGCGATTCAAAGAATTTTTCAAAACCTTGAAGAAAAGTCAGAAGCAAATATCAATCGGTCAAGTGTAGAACACAAAGCGGTATTTCAACAACCGAAGGAGGGTGTGGTGAAGTGTAATTTGCAAGCCCTAAATTCTGATTTACGAAGGTATTTTTTAAATTTCTCTGCTTATCATGGTTTCCACATCACACTCTAGCTCTAGTGCACCCATTGAATCAATAGACTTCATTCAATGAAAGGAAAAATATAATGCCCTATCTCAAATACCCGCTGGTGTTATAGTGGAGGAAGGTATTTCAGACTATATTGATTGTAAAATTGAAGACCTAGGATCTCAGATGATCCATTCTCAGTTAAGCTTATTCTGCGAAAAGGACAAGAAGATCAAACCGGAATTCAATGTCTTGGAAAAGAAGAAGCTTCACAATGTAGTCTATTTCCTTGAAGAGTTTTCAGATGATCATATCCGCATTATTCTGAGCAGAGTGCACAGTGATAAAATGTACTTAGAGGGGACGCATGACATCACACCAGAAGCGATTCATGTCGTCACCAATTTTTGTAATGTTGGTGAAGTGCTAGCCCTAAGGAAGATCAACAAGACGGAAATGACCAAGCTCACTAGTTCTGTGAGCAATGAGGAATGACCATCAATCCCATCAAGGATGATTTGGTCAAATATGCCTACATGGTAATAGGTTACCAGACATTTTATGCTAGGAGGATCAACTCTGTCTCTGTTGTAGTGGTAAATGTTGCTTACAAGATGATCAAAGAAGATGCATCATTTGATTTATGCACCTATATGCAAAGGTAGCTTCTAGGGAACTTGAAGTCGATTAAACAGGACAATGCCTTGAGATTTAAGTTTGGACAACTATTGGTTGGGTTGTTCTTCTACTTCCAAGGTTACTTCCTAGGAGTCAGAGACATTTAGTGGTCTGTCAACCAACCGGTTACAAAGTAAATCAAGGAAAGCCTTCAAGCAGTTGGAACCAGTTATCCAGAAGTTCTAAACACATACTTTGATGAGTTCAGATGCAAAATGAGACAAAGAGTTAGAATATCAGGTGATATTTTCAAGAAATATGAAGATGACATCTCCTTCACCATCAAAGTTGATCAGTGCATAATGGAGGCGATTGAGCCTAGATAGGAAGAAGTGGAGTCCATGGGATATTAGGTAATGTATGACATGCTAGATGGGTATGCCTCTACCCTACTTGCCTCGTCCCTTGATCCAAAGGCAAAAAGAACTAGCACCTATTTGGAAAGGGTTACACTATTTGAAGAACCTTCAGTAAAGAAGGGAAAGGCAGTGCCTTCAGTATCGGCACTAGTTACTGCAACAAGTCCCAAAGTGACCAAATGGTCACTAGCAAAGAAGAAATCGGAAGCTCCACCCACCAAAGTCTTTGAAAGAAAGCAAAAGACAAAAGACAACACACTGGACTCAAAGGACACTATGTCTGAAGAACAGCCTAAGAAGACCAAGCAAACAAGGAAAAAGACAAAGAATGAACCGGCAACATCTGCACTGGTAAATATTGATATTTCCTCCTACAAACCTTTGACACATTGTCAAAGAACTATTAAGAATATTAGAAGAAAAGTGCTTGGCGATTTGAAAGAGTGCTTTGATGATTTTAATGATGATGAAAAAGAAGAAGTCGAACAGGAAGTCATTAATTATTTATGTATTAATGACTGATGGCCATTAGAAATTAAATCTGAGACACTTGATTCTCTATATAATTCTTTAGATAACAAGTGGTGCATTGCCATAGAGAAGGAATGGGAAATAAGAGAGGAATTATTTGCACAATACTTTCCTGATGTGCCTAAAACTAAACTTTATGAAGTGGTGGAAAGATATAAGGGCCTCTTCTTCATGGGAAGAAGGAGACTCCTGTTGCTAGAAGGAAAAGTCCTGAAAGTGGTAAAAGATACCCACTCCCTTGCTCAATCCACTCTAAAGTTGCACCAAGTGGTAGAAGCCAACTGGAAAGCTGAGCAAGAACCAAAAATCAGTCAACCGGATGAAGCATATGACAGTGAAGGAGTACAGGTCACTGATCAAATGGAGCCTATTGATGTTGATGCCTTGAAAGGTGAAGATGTTACTCTAGGTACACCAACTGAAGTGGCAGGACAAGAAAAATAGGCAGAGGAAGAGAAGAAGCAACATGAAGAAGAAAAGAAGAATTAGGCAGATGAAGAGGCAAAGAGAAAAGAAGAAGAAAAGAGGAAACAAAAAGAGGATAGGAGGAAAGAAGAGGAAAATAAGAGACAAGATAAGGAAGCAGAAAAGAAACAGAAGGAAGAAGAAAAGAGACAAGAGGAAGAGAAGAAGAAGAAGGAAGCAGAGAAGGAAGAAGAAAAGAAATAGGCAGAGGAGAAGAGAAAGGAAGAGGAGAAGAGGAAGCAGGAAGAGGAGAAGAGAAAGGAAGAGGAGAAGAGGAAGTAGGAAGAGGAGAAGAGAAAAGAAGAGGAGAAGAAGAAGAAGGATGAGGACAAAGAGAAGTGGAAAGAAGAAGAAGAGAAAAGAAAAATAGAGGAAGAGGAGAAAAAGAAGGTAGAAGAAGACAAGCTAAGAGAGAAAGAGAAGGAGGAAGCGACATAGAGCACTCAAGTGGAGACTCCAAAGGCAACCGATAGTCAAGCCAAACCGGCTAACATTACCAGTCCCATTGACCTCCAATCTGCTAACGAATCGGAGCTGCTACAAAGCATTAAGCTTGCTCAAGAACACCTAGAGGTAATAAGGAGGAAGAAGGAGCAAGACATGATCCAAGCTGCAGTGGACACTCTTACCAGTCTGATACCCAGTACCAACCTTCCTAGTATCGATTCCTCTCTAGCCCAACTGAAACTCTTATGCACAGTTGTGGAGGACTAGGTACAAAGATTGGAAGAGGTTTCTGAAGCACATGCCAAGAAGGAGCATCAAAAGGCTTTGAACAATGCCTTGGTAAAAAAGTTACATGAGCTCCGGTTCGATCTGCAAAAGGTACAGAAGGACATCATAGATGCAATGGATGAGGGAAATTACTACTCAGTAAGATATGTCAACCCCATCTATTCTGTGATGATGTGCTTGCCCAGAAAGACAAACTACAAACTGATTTGCAGACATTCATAAGCACCTTCAAGACCCCATACGATTCCTTTACTGCTTATGGGAAAACCATTCACCGGTTTCAACTTCAAGCTATAAGAATTGATTTGGAGATCAGCAATCGGACCAAGGATTTGTAGGAACTACAACTGCTTCTACTACCCAGACTAAATACTTCAGAAGTGCTATCTCAATCTGGATGCCTTGACGGTTACTCAAGAGATGAGTACCTTGGACACCATGGAGGAACAGGCATCCCAGATGCAAATGGAGAGTGAGGTTTCTACCTCATTACTTGAGTCATGGTCCTTATCCATGAAGCAATTTACACAGGACTTTAAATCTCTTTTTGACAAATTTCACTCTTTATTGTCATAAACATTTATTCAGCTAATAGAAACATGGATTATTCAGTTGTATTTTGTCATTGTTGGCAAAGGGGGAGAATTATTCTGGTATTTAAAATTTTGATGCATGCTATATATACTCTCATGTTTATCTCTGTAAGGAAGTAGTATACATTTTATTTTTTGCAAAGGGATAGTGTATATGCTTAGGGGGAATATTTTTTATTATGGCATATTTTTTTTTGTAAAACACTTAGATGGCAAATTTTTTCCCAAGTGTTGCCATCAATGCCAAAGGGGGAGATTGTTGGCATTTTTTATGATTATGTTGTGATTGTCATTGATGGACACACACTTGCTATGAGATCACTTTTTGTATGTATGAGTTATGCTCAACCGGTATTTGTTTCAAACTAGTATTATGTTATAGTCTTTAGACTATCGGTGTCTTGCAGAAAGTGTTTACCGATCTCAAGCGGCATGAGGACCTCAAGTGGTTCAAGGATATCAAGCGGAATGGAGAAAAGGAACTAGAAGCGGCAGTTATCATTTTCCCAGTCCTCATTTTTGTCAACCGGTAATTTGTTTAATAGTTAAACCGGTATTACTCTGAGTTACCAACTGGTAATCGGTAAAGTTGTATAAACCAGTAATACTCTATGATGAGTTACCAACTAATAATCGGTAAAGTTGTATAAACTGGTAATACTCTGGATGAGTTACCAACGGGTATATTTTTGTGATAAGTTACCATCCACCAAGAATTTGACGCTGATTTTGTGTCGTGTTACCAAATGTGTCTAGATACAATGAACCTAGGAACTTGCAATGTAATCCTATTAGACTGACATGAAATCAGATTCCTTTTAAGGACATCATGTCTAGGGTTTTAGTATATGTGTGTAGTTGTTAGGGTTTTTGGTGGTTGATGAGTTCTTGTATGTGCGATCTTAATAGAGAAGATCAAGTCTATGTGTTGTAACAAAGTGCAGATTTACTGAAGACTGAAGTAATGCTGAAATGCATTAGCAATGAGATATCATGGATCTAACCAAGCAAACTATGCTATTTGCTAGATCATTCACTTGTTGATTACTCACATTTTTGACAAGTTAGAAACCCTTAACCCGGTAGGCCCAGAAAAGCCTTTGTAAATCCTCTAACAAGGTGATTCACATCTGTGGATCTAAAATCCTCTCACAAGGTAGTCTTTAATTAGACTTATCTCCTGACAGAGATTGAGATTCCTAATAGGATCTGTTCTGGTAAAGAACATTGTATGACCGTAACCAGTATGACCTTAACCGATCTGGTTACTATTCTGCAGATAGTTACTTGTGAGTTTCATCTCACTGTGTTTTTTCCCATTTGGGTTTCCACATCAAAATCTCTTATGTTATGGTGATTGTGCTTTTGTGGGTGAATGCCTTGCTGTTTGGTTTGCATTTGTGTTAATCGGTTTGTTAGTTAAACTATTATACCAGTTTACTGCTAGATTGATAAAGTGTTTGAGTTCAATACTTTTTGGTATACTAATTCAGCCCCCCTCTTATTATTCATCATGGTTTACATTGTTTTCAACCTAAGCCAACTTAGTTGATCATTGGGTTATGGGTTTATGTTATGAATTTATTGTATTATCTTTTAGGTGGCCAACCTAATTATTTAGGTCTCGGGTTGGTATAAATATGATGTAAGATCTCTTTGTAGATCAATGGGTTGATAGGAAAAGGTTATGGGATGATCTATGTGTGAATAATGTTGTAATCATATGCAGAAGGTTTGGTCAATCATAGGTGATTCAATTGGGTTTGTAAGAGAGGTTTAAGGCCTCTGGTATGTTGAACACAGAGTACCACTAAGAGGGGGGTGAATCGGTGGTTCCTAAATTTTGACTTTCAAAGCAACTTCAGAATACTAGTTAACCACTTAAGCACTTAGGCAATCAAACTGGTAAAGAAAGAAGGAAAGCCAAGGAGATCAATCACACAAATGTAACTCACAACACTAGATGTACGAGGAAAACCCAATGTGGGAAAAACCTCAGTGATAAAAGCTACTGAAGACTACTGCTCCAATCCAACCTCATAGGTAAAACACTGAATTACAAAGTTTAGGGCACCAACCCAAGGAGCACCAACCCCTACACCAAGTTCTAACTTGGCAATGTATATTGAAATACAATTTGAATACAGTTAAGGCTTCTTTTTGCAAAAGAATTTTGCAACTCTTGATTAAATATCCTACTACCGGTTGACAATCTTTTCTCCTCCACTGAATCTCACACTATCGGTTGTGAGATTAATTTCTCTGATTCTTAGCCTTTGTTATCTCTCTCTCTCTCTCTCTCTCTCTCTCTCTCTCACACACACACACACACACACACACACAGAGTCTCTCAACACACTGTATCACACTTGGATCCTGCCTGCACTGCCAGACCTTGTTGGTTTAGCTTAATTGTGAAACTATAGTTATGTTGGTAGAACCTTCTCACCAGTATGCTTGCTCACTTACTCTCCAACTTTATTAGAACTATTTCTAAGGCTATCAATTCTTCTCTTTCACTTAATCTCTCTTTTCTATATCTCTTCTTTGTAGCGTCATCTTGCTCTGTCTTGAGCTCTACTCTTTATCTCGTGATTTCCCGCCAAAAAGAAATTCAAAATTTGGAGCAGTTAGGGTTTCCTCTGCCTAACACAATCTTCATGAGATCCAATCCATTCTATCTTGGATCGATCACCTATCCTTCAGGGATGCATCGGTACATGGTTTCCATTATCCAATGCATATTTGCTGAAAATAGCAATCTTGAACAAGATTTCCTACCTTAAAATCTGTCGACACATAAAATGCTTCATCTGTTTCCTTTTCGAGGTCTTCCTAATTCAGATTTCCTTTGTATTGATCCAAGTGCCAACTAATCCCTAATCTTCTTTTGTCATCCTTTCTTCCCCAAGCCACATTAGTCAGTTGCAAACCCATGATTTATGGTTGTTTCATTTATGTCGACTAATAGTTTCACCAACCATGTCGATGGTGGCTTTATCAACCTCTGCATATTTTCCACCTCGGCTCCACATGACATCACCATGGTCAATCACTTTACTCACCAACAAATAGTCAGTTCACCCTTGAACATTCATCAAACTCATATCGATACACGCCTTTACCAGTAGGGCCTTTTTTTGCTAACTGGTAGTGCACACTATATTGATAACACATCTTCACCTCCAGTGGTTTGTGATAACTTTAACATTTTGCCTCTTCATCATAAACAGGTAGCTAACCTCCAAACCGGTTCATTTCTCAACATGTTAACACACATACAACCTTCATCCTGGTTATTACCTTACCGGTAAGCTTTCATTCTTTCTACTCACTCTTAAGTGAATTGCCATCATGTCGGTTGACATCAATGACAATTTAATGCCAACAATGCCAACAATATGCCACTTTGGCATTGATGTCAACTTCTTGCAAGACACTTCATACCGATACATTTCCCCCCCTTTGACATATTGACAAAGGGTATTATGCACTCCCTCTTTGATCCATACCGAGCTCCCCCTTTGATCACTATCAACTCACCCTATACCTCATAAGGTCTTCCTAGATAGATGAGACAACTCCCAACTTGTGTTAGAGATACTCAAAAGTGCTTACCAGTAAGGGTTTGGTGAATATATCTGCTACTTGTTCTCTAGTAGGGACATAATCCATCCTTACCTCCTACCCTTCAACCTTCTCTCTGAGAAAGTGATACTTGATAGCAATGTGCTTTGTTCTAGAATGCATGACTTGATTCTTTGCGATGTTCATTGCACTTTAATTGTTACACTGGATGAGAATAGGATCAATGATGTCCACCTGTATATCTTTGAGAGTCTTCTTCATCCAAAGCACTTGAGAGAAGCATGTAGCAACAACAATGTATTCAACTTTAGCATTAGATAAAGAGATTGATTCCTGCTTCTTGCTATTCCATGAGACCAATCGGTCACCTAGAAAGAATGCACCACCACTTGTGCTCTTTCGATCATCAATGTAACCTACCCAATCACCATCAGTGTATGCTTCCAAGATAAAATCTCCTTGTTTGGGATACCACAAACCATAGTTGAGCATCCCTTGTAGGTACCTAAAGATTCTGCTAACAACATTCATATGTGACTGCTTTGGTATATCTTGGAATCTGGCGACCATGCATATTGTCTAGACTATATTAGGTCTTGAAGCAGTTAGATACAATAGACTACCTATCATGGATCTGTACAGAGTCTAATCCACCATCGGTGATTCATCATTCTTGCTCAATTTACTACCAGTCACCATGGGGGTACTTATCAGTTTACAATCTTCCAGCTGGAATTTCTTCAACATCTCCTTTGCATACTTGATTTTTGAGATAAATATTCCTTTATCTTGTTGTAATATCTGCAAACCAAGGAAGTAAGTCAATTCACCAAGCATTGACATCTCAAATTTTGACTGCATCTGATCAGCAAATTCTTTGCAGAGGGTGTCCGTGTTGCCTTCAAAGATAATATCATCTACATACACAACCACAATGATCATGTGGTTCCCATCTTTCTTTATGTACAAATTTCTATCAGCACTTCCCTTTTTGAATCCCTGCTCCTTCAGATATTGATCTAGTCTTGAGTACCATGCTCTAGGAGCTTGCTTTAGACCATACAAGGCCTTCTTCAACCGGAACACAAATGTCTCATCATCATGTAGTAAAAACCCTTCTGGTTGCTCCATGTATACTTCTTCTTCCAAATTTCCATTTAGGAAGGTAGATTTTTCATCCATTTGGTATACTTTATAACCCTTGTAGGTAGAGTAGGCTAGAAACATTCTAATTGATTATAATCTAGCTACTAGTGCAAATGTTTCTTCAAAGTCAATCCCCTCTACCTGAGAGTATCCTTTGCATACTAGTCTAGCTTTATGCCTAACAATCATACCTTCTTCATTCATCTTGTTCTGGTAGACTCATTTAGTGCCAATTTCATTCTTGTCTTCTGGTCTAGGGACTAATTCCCATGTCTTGTTCTTCTCAATCTATTGTAGTTCTTCTTACATGGCATCCATCCATTCTTGTCTTTTGCTGGCCTCATTGAATGTTTTGGGTTCAACTTCATTCATGAGGAAGAGGGTGACTTTTTCATCATTCCAGGCAAGCCTTCTTCTAGTCTGCACACCATCACTCTTATTTCCCATAATTTTCTTTTCTGGGTGATTCAATTGTACATATCAATTGGGGGCCTTCTTGGATGCTTCCTCTGGTTTGATATCTGACTGAGCTTCATCATCTTCATCACCGAAGTTATCATACTGGTTGATCTGTGGTTGACATCCTTTGTGAATATCCTCATCAACTCTTACATGCACACTCTCAACAACTCTCCTTAGTATTTTGTTGTAGCATTTCCAGGCCTTTTTGTTAGATGAGTAACCAAGGAAGATTCCTTCATCAATCCTGGAGTCAGAACTTCCTAAACCATCCATGTCTTTCTTGATAAATCACTTGCTTCCATATACTTTGAAGTATTTGACTGAAGGCTTCCAGTCATACCACAACTCATAAGGTGTCATTCTCCTATTTGTTCTTAATTGAACCTGATTCAAAGTTTATGCAACAGTATGAACAACTTCTTTCCAATATGTGTCTGGTAGTCTGGCCTTATTTAACATGTTTATGTCCATCTCCTTGACTATCCTGTTCTTCCTTTCTACCACACCATTTTGTTGTGGTGTCCTAGGAGCTTAGTATTGCCTTCTAATTCCATGTTTTTCACAATAATCTTCAAACCCATTTGAAGTAAACTCTCCACCCTTGTCTGATCTTAGGCATTTTAACCTGTACCCACTTTCTTTCTCCACCATCTTCTGAAAGATGTTGAATCTTTCAAATGCTTATGACTTATCTTGCAAGAAGGTGACCTGTGTCATTCTTGAGTAGTCATCAATGAAGAGCATAAAGTATCTTTCATCAGAAAGTGCTCTTGTTCCAGCTGGATCACACAGATATGTATGCACAATTTCAAGTGGTCTTGAGGTGTTGTGCTCTTTTGTCTTGAAGCTCACTTTAGTTTGCTTACCTCTTACACATTCATCACAAAATGTGTTTACTGGTTTGATGATGGGTGGAATATTCCTTACACACCCCTTTTTTCTTACTGCAACTAGGTTATCAAAGTTTATGTTGCCTAATCTTTGGTGCCACAACCAACTTTCATCAACCTACCCCAACATGCATTGAGATTCATAGCATTCCTTCAGATTCTAAACATTGCCATCCATTCTCTTTCCTTCTGCCACAACTTTACCGATACTGTCTTTATTTATTTGGCAACCGGTTGAGTCAAAGGTGAATTTGTAACCTTTGTCACACATCTAACTCACACTCAGTAGATTGTGATTTAGGCCTTCCACATAATATACATCATGTGCCTTCAGTTTTCCATCAATGCTTAGAGTTCCTTTTCCCTTTATTTTGATGGAAGAATTGTCTCCAAACCTTACTGATCCACCATTCCAGTCTTCAAGTTTGATGAATTTCCTTTTGTCACCAATCATGTGGTTGGAACAACCACTATCTACAACCCATATATTTTTCCTCTCGGCATGTAGAGCAGTCTACACTATGAGACTTGATTTTGCCTTTTCCTTTTCCTTCTCAACCCAAAGTGGTTTGGTCTCCTTCTTCTTGTCAGCTGCTATATTGTGCTCAGGTTCAATTACCATCTCTTGATCAGGATTTTTCTTCTTCTACTTGATCTTCCAATTTTTACATAATTTTTCTATGTGTCCAGACTCTTGACAGTTATAGCATTTTACATCTTTATTTAAAGAAACATCCTTAAAATTATTGTAGGGTACTGGTTTATTCTTCCTACATTCAAAACTCTTATGACTAAATCCAGTACACTGGTAATAGACAACATTAATATCCCAGAGTGCATTAAATGGATTTCTACTTTCATAACTCATAGAGAGCTTATTGATTAATCTACAATCAACTATTCTATTGCCAAATTTGTTAGACCGGTAATAGTAACCATGAAAGTTTGAAATATACTGGTTAGGTTGTCTTGGTTCTGAATGGAACTACCTCATTGGGGGTCTTCCCTTTATGTTGTTGAGTTTGGTGAATCCTCCACAGTCAACTCTAGCATACTAATTTGAGTGATGATTTCCAACCGCATCTGCATATGTCTTGTCGATATCCTTGCCTATAGTGAATGTCTTATTTTCTTCACTTTTAATTGAAGAGGTGAACATTATTTCTTTGGCAGATTTATCTTTGTGGGTTGAACTTTTACCTTCTTCAAAGCCTAGGCCACCGGTCTCTTTGGATTGCTTGTGTTTGCTCAACATCTTGTCTAAGGCCTTGGTGATGCCTTCATACTTGCTTTCTTTGGATTGCTTGTGTTTGCTCAACATCTTGTCTAAGGCCTTGGTGATGCCTTCATACTTGCTTCTTATTTTTATTTCTTCCTTACCTTCTTCAAGCTCCTTTTTGAGTTTTACTATTTCTTCTTCCAACTCTTGATGTTCTTTTTCCTTCTTGTTAGATCAGAGGTTGTAGCTTGACATATCCTCTTAGTTTCTTCTAGCTGCAAATTCAAGTCAGATATAACTTGACTGGACTCATTTAGGAATTGCTTCAAGTGATCTTGTTCATCTACTACAACAAACTTAACCCTCTTGAGTTCTCTTCTTGTTTACTCAATTCCTCAAGGACACTGATAAGTTCGCTCTCCAAATCCACTTCATCTTCAATATCCTCCTCTACCTCATCTTCATCAACTGGTCTATCAAGTGCCATGAAGTGATTGACTTTTTTGTCATTCTCATGGTAATCATCTTCTGATGCATTTTCTTCATCTGTTGTGTCATCCTCAATAGTATATAGGTTGTTCTGGTCTCGGTAGCCTCTCCATACTTGCCGATAGTTGTTCCTTTCTCTATCTTTTCCAGTTGATCTTCTGAACTCTCTTGACTCATCTCCACCAATTTCTTTGTGAGGACAATTAGAGCAAAGTGTCCAACCTTCCCAAAGTTGAAACATTTAATTGGCAGATTTCCTTTGTACTGCTCGGATCCTCTTTTGAGCTTCCTGACAAAGTTTTCTACTTCTGCATCAAAGTCTTCACTGGAATCTTTATGAGTAGCTTCTTATTTGCCCTTTTTGGTGATGTTGAATGCTTCTTCTTTCCTTGAGGAGGAATCACTGGTTGTTCTCATCTCATAGGCTGTCAGAGAGCCAAACAACTCATCCATTTTAAAATCCTTTAGATCCTTGGCTTATTCTATGGCAGACACCTTAGTATCATACTTGGGTGTGAGAGATCTAAGTACCTTCTTGACAAGAATCTCATCTACAATCTCTTCTCTAAGTCCTCTAATTATTTCAAGTTAGCTCCTTAGTGCTTGAAGCTTGGCTTCTTTGACTTTTGCATCTCCTTCAAACAACCTCTACAATTTATCCCAAGTCTCCTTTACTGAAACACAGTGCATGACTTTGACAAATCCATTATCAGACAAACCACTCAAAATAGCATGTTTGGCCTTTACATTATTCTTGTACTCCTTTTTGGCATCTGGATCAGTGCGAGGAGCATTAAGAACAACATACCCATTCTTGATAGACATCCACACATCAAAAACCAGGGAGGAAATATAGGTCTCCATTCTTCTGCTCCAGAAGGCATAGCTAGATCCATCAAACATGGGGGCTTTTTAGGAAGTAGACTCATTTCTTGCCATTGTGTTCAAAGTCCCGAATCTACCCAAGGTTTAAAGATAACCAAGAACCTAGGCTCTAATACCAATTGTTGAACACATAGTGCCACTGAGAGGGGGGTGAATTAGTGGTTCCTAAAATTTGGCTTTCAAAGCAACTTCAGAATACCAGTTAACCACCTAAGCACTTAGGTAATCAAACTAGTAAAGAAAGAAGGAAATTCGAGGAGATCAATCACACAAATGCAACTCACAACACTAGATGTACGAGGAAAACCCAATGTGGGAAAAACCTCGGTGAGAAAAGCTACTGAAGACTACCGCTCCAATCCAGCCTCACAGGTAAAACACTGAATTACAAAGTTTAGGGCACCAACCCAAGGAGCACCAACCCCTAACTTTAGGGCGCCAACCCTTGCACTGAGTTCTAACTTGGTGATGTATATTGAAATATAATTTGAATACAGTTAAGGCTTCTTGTTGCAAATGAATTTTGCAACTCTTGATTAAATATCCTACTGTCAGTTGACAGTTTTTTCTCCTCTATTGAATCTCACACCTCCAATTGTGAGATTAATTTCTCTGATTCTTGGCCTCTGTTATCTCTCTCTCTCTCTCTCATAGTCTCTCAACACACGGTATCACACTTGGATGTTGCTTGCTCTACCACACCTTGTCGGTTTAGCTTAACTGTGAACCTATAGTTATGCCGGTAGAACCCTCTCACCAATATTCTTCCTCACTTACTCTACAAATTTCTTAGAACTATTTCTAAGGCTAGCCATTCTTCTCTTTCACTTAATCTCTCTTTTCTCTTCCTCTTCTCTACAGCATCATCTTACTTTGTCTCGAGCTCTACTCTTTATCCTATGATTTCCCGCCAAAAAACAATTCAAACTTTGGAGTGGTTAGGGTTTCCTCCTTCCAACACAATCTTCATGAGATCCAATCCAGCCTATCTTGGATCAATCACCTATCCTTGAGGGATGCATCTGTACACGGTTTCCATTATCCAATGCATATTTGCTGAAATAGCAATCTCAAACAAGATTTCCTACCTTGAAATCTGTCGAAACATAAAACGCTTCAATTGTTTCCTTTTTGAGGTCTTCCTAAATCAAAGTCCTCTGCATTGATCTAGGCGTCATCTACTCCCTGATCTTCCTATGTCATCATTTCTTCCTCGAGCCACATTAGTCAGTTGCAAACCTGTGATTTGTGGTTGTTTCATTTATGTCAACAAACAATTTCACCATCTGTGTCAATGGTGGCTTTATCAACCTCTGCATATTTGCCACCTCGGCTCCACATGACATCACCATGGTCAATCACTTTTCTCACTGACACACAGTTAGTTCACCTTTGAACATTAAGCAAACTCATATTGGTACGTGCCTTTACCAATAGGGCCTTCTTCTTCTGCTAACCAGTAGTGCACACTATACTAACAACACATCTTCACCTCTAGTGGTTTGTGATAACTTTAACATTCTACCTCTTCATCATAAATAGGTAGCTAACCTCCAGACCGGTTCATTTCTCAACATGCTAACACACATACAACCTTCATCCTAGTTTATTGCCTTACTGGTAAGCTTTCATTCTTTCTGCTCACTCTTAAGTGAATTGCCATCATGTCGGTTGACATCAATGACAATTTAATGCAAAAATTTCAACACAGTATTGAGCTTAACTAGAACTGTACTCAATCATATGAGATGCTATACATGCAGTTCACTCTTCTTTCTGGAGTTTCGTCCGATGTTTATGTAGCTAGTGAGGCTCCTTTTTGTGATGAGCAGTGCACTCTAGGTTGTTGGCCTTCCTCCATGTGTAGGTCCCTCATATTGTAATCACCTACCTGCTACAGAAGTATTATCTGACTATGGGTAGGCTTCCCATCATGGTTTTTCCCTTTATCGGGTTTTCCACGTACAAATCTTGGTGTCATGTGTTATCGATGGATGGTAACTATTCTGTGATTTATGTTTATGTTTAAATGCTTTATCAATCATTTTGATATCTAGTTTATGCATTCTGGTATTAAGTTTATGTGTTCTAGTAATAAGGATTTAAATGCTTAAAGTTATATAATCCGGTGACAAATGATTCACCCCCCCTTTCAGATGTCCCCTTGTTATCTAAGTTTTCTAACAATTGGTATCATAGCTTGGTCCTCTCTGCAAAAGCTTAACCACTTGAGGAAGATCCTATGGCATCTAGCAGTTCAAGTTCATCTGCTGTTGTTTTTTAGAGAGAAATTCCTAGGCTTGGTGGAACAAATTACAAGTATGGAAGATTCAAATGGAGACTCATCTAACATGTCTTGGAAAGGAGATTTGGGAAATCATTGAGAATGACATTACATCATTTCATTCAGCATCTCGCAATCCTCCTCTTAGTGGTCTGGATAAAGAGCTTGAGAATGATTATAGAGCTAGAGAAGCCCTTTTGTGTGCACTTTCTGATCAACAAATTATGGGACTAACTAACAAATCAACTACAAAGGCCATATGGGACAAATTTGAGACACTGAATGAAGGTGACCCTACTGTCAAAATTGTTAAACTTGATGATTACTAGGTAAGGTATGAAAATCTGAAGATGGAAGAAGATGAAATGATTACTACTTTTATGGAGAGAGTTAATGAGATTGTTTTAGGAACTCAATGTTGTGGTGGATCTCTGAGCAAAGATGAAATAGTTTCTAAAGTGTTGAGAGATTTGCCACTGGCTTATAAGATCAAGGCTACTACAATTAATGAGTTGAGAACTATGGAAAACACCTCTGTTAATAGGGATACCTTGGTTGGGAAATTATCTTCTTTTGAGCTTGAAGAATTTGGACCTTCTGGAGCTGTTAAATATGAACCTACTTTTCACACATCTACAGCATCTACTAGCAAGAATGATTAAAAAGATTTATATGCAAAGTAACTAGAGGATATGAAGAAAGAAGATGAAGAGTTTGGTCAACTTCAAGCCTTATTTTCTAGAAGAGTACCTAAAGGACTGGCAGGAAGTAAGTATGAAGGAAAATCATCTTTTAAATGCTTTGCATGTAATAAGATAGGTCATTTTGCATCTAGATATCCTGAAAGGAATTCAAGAATTGAAGAAAGAGATAGAAGATCTTTTAGGCCTAACCATGATTATCCGAACAAGCATAAGTACAGGAAAATCAAAGACAAATCATGCTACTATGTGGATGAGGAAGGTGTGACTGATTCTGATGATGAACTAGCACAAGATTCAGCTAGTGGATCCGGAAATGGAAAGGAATGGGTATTTTTGGATATCAAGGAAGATGATCTGGTACTTGAAGAGAAGGCCTTTGGTGCTAAAATTCAAGACATGGATGAATGAGTAATTGAAAATGGATGTTCACATCATATGACTGGAAATAAAAGGAAGTTCTTATCTATGCAATAATTTGATGGTGGTCTGGTTAGAATTAGAGATGACAAAGCATGTATGATTAAGGGAGAATGAACAATATCATTGGATAGTAAGCATAACATTGATAATGTTGAAGGTTTAAGGCATAATATTTTGAGTGTAGGACAATTTGTGGATAAGGGATTTCAATTATAGTTCAAGGATGAAAAATGCAAGATTATCAACAGATTTGGTTTGGAAATTGCAACCAGTACACAGACTAAAGGTAATATCTTTTATTTGAACTCCGGTGAGAAGACATGTTTGATTGCACAAATTGATGAGAGTTGGCTATGGCATAAGAGGTTCTGTCATGTAAATTTCAATTGCATTGTGAAGATTAGTTCTACTAAGGCAGTTAGAGATATACCTAAGATTGTAAAGCCCTATAATCTGGTATGTAAGGAATGTTGAATGGGAAAGCAAGTCAGGATTTCTTTTAAGATCATACAAGACAAATGTAAAGATTTTCTTGATCTTATTCATATTGATTTGTGTGGTCCTACTAGAATCAAAAGTTGTTAGGGTGATAGATATTTCATTCTAATCATTGATGATTACTCTAGAATGCTCTGGGTTACTTTTATAAGGGAGAAGTCTGAATCATTTGCAAAGTTTAAAATCTTTAAAGCTAAAGGTGAGATAGAGATAGGTTTCAAGATTAAATGTTTAAGGTCAGATCAGGGTGGAGAATTCACATTCAGTGAATTTAATAGTTTTTATGAGAATAATGGGATAAGGAGATAGTTGTCTGCACCTCAGACACCTCAACAGAATGGAGTTGTGGAAAGGAAAATTAAAACTATCTTGGATGGAGCTAGAACCATGATGGTGGAAGCTAATTTGCCTTATATCTACTGGAGAGAAGTTGTAAGCATGATGGTATACACATTCAACAGAGTTTGTATCAAAGGAGCTACTGGTAAGACACCTAATGAGTTATGGTTTGGTCATACACTGACAGTTAAGTATTTCAGAATCTTTGGTAGTAAATGCTATATCAAAAGAGATAATTCCAATGGAAAGTTTGATCCTAGATATCATGAAGGAATATTTCTTGGTTATTCTAATAAAAGCAAAGCATATAGATATTATTGTTGTGTGTATGAAGTAGGGTACTTGTAGCTGCAACACAAATACTCAATAGATCATTACAAGCATTGTTATAAAATTCAAATCAAATGAAAGATAAACCATGACAAAGCAACCTATCACCTCCTAAGAGATGCAAGTGTGGAATTGCTCTCAGATCTGGATAAGCAATCCTAGTGACTTGACTACACCTAGACGGAGGATTTGAAATGATGATGATATGTAAACTATATGAGATTGATTATGCTATATTGATCCAAGAGTCTAACTAAGCTAATTGTATGCATGATTAAGCTAAGATGATGATGCAATTAAGCTAGAAAAGAGATTGATTAAGCTTCATGATTCAACAATTATGCTAGAAAATAATCAAATTAAACTAGATCTAAGATGCAATTGCCTGTAATAACAATTCTCAAATGATATGCTAGAATGGATATGCCTATAGTGACAATGCCTAGATTGATATGAGATGGGATCCTTTGTGCTCCAAAATGGGCGATATTTATAGGATTTCCAAGGCCAGGGGTGAGGTGGCAAGAATCAATGGTCAAGATTGAGTCTAAAGATATCAAGGGTGAAATTGGAGGAGGTTGGAGAGGACATTGGAGGGAGGGACACTTGTCATCTCTATGGTGAAAAGTTTCAAGGAGCCTTGCTCATAAGAGGGCAAGTATCCGAGGGAGGAGACATGTGGCCTAAGTTCCATGTGTCTCAAGGGGAGACTGTCTACACCATAGGAGGTTGGGATAAGGAGGTTAGGATGTGAAAGATAGGATAGGGTTAGTTAAACCCAGGGTTAGGTGAAATGGGTTAGGTTAAGGGATGGTTAGGTTAGGTGGTTATAAGTTAGGAGGCATGTGGGTAATTTGAATTTAAAAATTTAAATAATAGGAAAAGGCTAATTAACTTTCAACAACTCATAAATTGATTTGTTTTAATTAATTAGGGGATTAGAAGAAATGAATTAAATGGGGGGATTAATTAATTTGGATTAATTAATCAAAGGGGACCATTGAAATGAACCTATTAAATAAATACTTAGATTTATTAATAAGTAGATGAAAGGGATTTAATCAAATTGCTAATGAATTCAATTAAATTAGGAAGGGGGGTTAATTAAATAATTGCTTATTTAATTAATTATCTTCAGATCAATTTTAGGTGTATACATTTTGCCCCTCTTTGAAGCGAGGTGTGATGATGCATTGATTCAAAGAAAAATCTCATTTTGATGATGATATTGGTTTGATAGGATGCCCTAGACATTGATTGATAAATTGCGATACGATTATGCCCCCTTGGGAGATCAATTGAGATAATTGACCTTTGGAGTGTTTGGATGGTTGCGAAATTGATTTTCCAATTAGAATTGATTTTATTTCCGTAATGTTGATTGATGAAAGTGCGAGTTCTTTGATCACGGTGATGCGATTTGCGATGTGATGATTGATAAAACTTGATTTAATCCAACAAGATTGATTAGATTGATAAGGTAGAGATTTAGTTTGGTTTCAAGAATGACACCTCCTGTATAAGACAAAGATGATCAAAGCATTTGGTTTCAGGAATGATATATCCTATATAAGACTTGATCAAAACGTTTGGTTCTAGGAAAGATATATCTTGTATATGACATGAGAGAATAGATCAGATGAGATCGATTGATAGAAGTGATAAGGTTGATTGGATAAAGAACCGCCATTTTATTGATATCATGTTGCAGGATGATTCAGATGTGATAATGTTGGCATACTTGAGGGAGTAGAAAAAGATTTGCACTGGGTCAAAAATATCTGGAGAGAGATGAGTCATTATTTTGATTGTGTATACACTTATGATGATACTTTGATGATTCTTGCAATAGATTTGGCCTTGGATAAGATGATCTTTTGTGATCCTATGCAAGAATGAGATGAAAGCTAAATGCAAATGCAAATGTAAAGTGACGATCGGACCAGTCACTGGATTATTGCGTTTTGTCATCATTGAGATTTTATTGTATTTAAAAATGTGGGAAGTGAATGAAAACATCAATGGTATAATTAAACCATGATGACCTGAGCACTACTTTCCTGGATTTTGATATTGCAAGTTAGCACAAGCATCGAGGTATAATTGAACCAAGACAACCTAAGTGTTGCTTGCGTAAAACACACAGTATTAATCATTTCAATATGTAAATCAAAAATGTCTCTGATGATTCTTTGATGATTATGTCCTGAGACAAATTTGCACATATTAATGATTAATTTACAGACAACAGACAAGAAAAATATCATGTTCCCTCCTTGTTCCTCTAGTCAAAGACATCATGGAGTCACTCATAAATCATGATAGCAAAAATCAAGATAGAAAAGTTGAACAAAAGTGTTAAAAGCATTATCCAAAAGATATCATCCATTGAAAAGTGTGTGATGTGCTTAGACTGACATGTGATAGTTTGATGGCGGAAAATTTGATCTCGTGTTCAATATTGGATGTGTCTCAGTTTTCGCTTGACAACTATTGCCTAACTATTGTTCTTCCTATTGGATTAAGCTCAAAATGGTAAAAAAAATTGCCCCCAGCTCAGTGCAATATTTTGCCCCAAGCCTAGAAATAAAGTCATTATGATATACCCAATGATCCAAACCATGGTGAGAAATCAACTATGATTTCTACATATGTACAAAGGTTTATTATGGATATGAATGCTGATGGAAAAATGAATGCAAGCGGAAGGATGCATGAACCAATAGATGGAAGAGCTAGCTAACAGATAACACCTATTTGTCAGGTTTTCACCATCTATTTTTATTTCACTTTTTCTCGTATTTGATTTTTTTTGTTTTTCACTATTTTTCACTACTTTTGTATTTTTGTTTTTTCACTGTTTTTGGATTTTTTTGCTTTTTCACTATTTTTGGATTTTTCTTCTTTTTCAGACATAAAATTTGTTTAGATGCATACTATTGATGGGTTCCTCGAGGTGATCCCCATCTTGTGTTGATAGTTGGTATGCCCCTCACCCAAATACTGCTATGACTACATATGAACCTAACCAGTTTGGTTCAAACTTCCCTTTCTTTTCCCAATGTGACTGGTTTTGTGGATTTTCCTTTAGTACAAGTTCTCCAATTTGAAATGCTCTCAGTTTGACCTTGTGATTATAACTTCGACACATTCTTTGTTGATATACCTTCAAATTATCAAAGGCATTTTGTCTTTGTTCATGGATCAATTCTAGTTCTTGTAGTCTGGATACTCTTTGTTCTTTATCGGGGATAAGACATTTTAATGATACCTGTAGAGAAGGTATCTCTACTTCTAATGGCAGTATTGATTTTGATCCATAGATAAGAGAGAAAGGTGTGGCACTTGTTGGTGTGTGGATACTAGTATGGTAGGCCCATAGAGCAAGGTTCAATTGAATATGTCAATCTCTACCAGCATCATTCACTATCTTTTTAAGGATTTTCAGAATAGTTTTGTTTGATGCTTCTGCTTGCCCATTCCCTTGTGGATAGTAGGGTGTTGAAAATCTATGTTGGATCTTGAATTTCTCACATAACTCTTGTACATGCTAATTCTTGAACAGTCGCCCATTATCAGTGATAATGGTCATGGGTATTCCATAGCAACATATGATATAGTTCAAGATAAATGCAGCAATTTGTTTTCCTATGATATTGATGAGAGGTACTACCTCAATCTATTTTGTGAAATATTCTATAGCTATGAGGATGAATTTGTGACCATTGGATGAAGAAGGATTTATCTTTCCTACTAGATCAAGATCCCATTGGTAGAAAGGCCAAGATGTTGTCAAAGCATGAAGTTCTTGTGCTGGTGCATGAATCAAATTCTCATGGATTTGACATTGTTTGCATGTTTTAGCTATCTAAAAAGAATCTTGCTCCATAGTTGGCCAATAATAGCCCAAGCGTATGAGTTTTTTCGAAAGGGTAAGACCACTTGAATGAGTGCCACAAATGTTGTTATGGACTTTATTTAAGGCCTTCTCAAATTCTTCTTTCTCGAGACATCTTAAAAGAGTACCATCCAGACCAAGTTTAAAAAGGGTATCCGTGACAAGAGTATAATGGGAGGATTGGTGAATAAATTTTCTCTTTTGGTTCTTTGATAAGTCAGGAGGGAGGATATTATCTTTCAGGTATGTGTAATTTTGGCCATAGCAGGAGGAATCATTCCCAACAAGGTGACAAATAGTTTGGGAATCAGAATAATTATGTGTTGGGTAAAACAAGTCTTCCACCAGGAATTTGTAATGCTCTTGATTTTCCTATGTCTGGAGTAGAGAAGCAAGTGTTGCCATGACATCTACTACTTTGTTATCATTCCTTGGAATCTTTTGAATAGTTATTTCAATAAAGTATTTCTTAAAATCATCAACCATCTTCTCATAAGGCATTACCTTTTTATCCTTTGTTTGATAATCATCATTGATTTGATTGATGATGAGTTGGGAGTCTCCAAAGACCTATAGCTGTGTAATGTTCTATTCTATAGCCATTTTGATACCTGTAACCAAATCTTCATATTCTATTGTATTGTTGGTGCATGGAAAGCTTAATTTGTAAGATTTTGGAATTGTATGACCTTGTGGCGTGATGAATAGAATGCCTGCTCCTGATCCATGTTGTGTTCCATTATTGATGCCTACTCCTAGACTGATATTTGGGTGATGTATTATAAGATATAGATCTAACCCTGGAATTTCTGCATATGACCAGGCAAAATTGATTTGCCATGTTTTTTAAGGGTTTCAAATATTGCCTTTCTAGTTCTGATAGAGAAGTTGCTAGATATAGATCAGTTGTGCCAATGGTAACTAACTCTATCAATTCTATCAGGATAGATGACCTCTCTTGATAGTATTCTAGTAAGGTGTCAAATCTCCCATCTTTCGGTGCCTCGAGGAGGTTTTCACCTTTAGGTGCGACCTTTCTTTTTACTTTTTCTTAGTCTAATGTTGCCAATAAATGGTTTTCAGCATTAGACCTGATATTGTTTTCTCTATTTTCATTTTTGTGACTAGGAGATTTGGCACCCACTTGACTTGAAGATGCAATAGTGAAATTCCCAGTGAAAGTTGTGGGTTTGATTGCATTAAGATATAAGGATATGGAATGGTAATTAGGAAAGGTATCAATGGCAGTATTCTTTCATTTTCCTAGTCCATAGGTTCATGATGGATTATAGGTAAAGGATCTTCAAGTTGAATTGTTTCAAAAATGTTAGGGGTTATGATAGAGAAGTTAGAGCTTTCAATATGTATTTCCATGTCTAGAATGATACTCTTGTCAAAATGACCTCGTGCAAGTAGCTCCCGATCATCCTCAATTGAGTCCAAGTCAACCGAATGTGATTCTGATTCAAGTGGGATAGTTCCTAACATTTTCCCTATATAGGTATGAACTACATTGATAACTACATCTTCTTCTTCACTTTCAATTTCAAGTTGCTCTTGTTTGTTTTTCCATGATAGTGAATATTCTCCGTTCCCTCGATCTCTTAGATACATTTGTTTCTCCATGCTTGATAGAATTGATGCAAATGATTGTTCCTTGGATTGTGTGCTTGAAGATGTTGCCTCTTTGTTATGTGGAACAATAACCTCTTGAGCTAGTTTTAGATTACTACAACATTGCAATGGATTTAAGTATGCTGAGATCGTGATTTCCTTCCCATTGTATGGAAATTTGAGGCATTGATGATATGTTTATGGAATAGATTGTATGTCATGTATCCATGGTCTTCCCAAGAGTATGTTGTATGGTAAGTCCTAGTCTAGGACTTGGCATGTTGTGTTTTTCTGCAAAGGTCCCACTTTGATTGGTAATATCACAATCCCTTTAGAGAAACACTCTTTTTTATCATATGCTTTGATGGTGATCTTTTTCCAAGGATCAACTGCATCTTCAGAATAACCCAGAGCACAGACAAGACTTAATAAGCAAATGTTTAAGCCAACTCCCCCATCTATTAGGACATGTTTAACGAGCATTCTTTGAATGAGGACTTAAATTTGCAAGTGAGCCTTATGTGGATGTTGCAAGGAATAAATGCTTAGATATGAAGGAGATGGGCTTCAAATAGGATCCTCTGAAATAGGTTTGATGGCCATTATCGATATCCCTTGGGGAAATTCATCTTTGGGTGTATTGTTTGGTGAGGATGTTATGGAATATTCTTGCAAGTTTTCAAGAGGCATAGGAATAGATGCCTTTGGAGAGTCAATTTCCTTATGGGGGGATGAGCCACTACTAGACATAGGTGCATGATTTTGATCTTCCTCAGCAAAATCCCTTAGGATTTTCTTTAAGAGTTTTATAAAAGAGCCACCTTTCTCTAGAGATGTATTTGAGTCCTTGTTAGGTTTTGACATAGTTGGATTTTGGCTTTTTGGACTTGTTTGATTTCTCTGATATGTTGACTTGATATGTCTTCTTCTTGCATTTTGTTTTGGTATTCCATGTTTTTATGATCTTTATCTATTTCAAATGTTTCGATTTATGTTTCTTCAATCTTTCATCTCTGTGATCTAGTTAAAATGGGTATATACGTGTGTTGAATATTCTGCAAGGATTCCATTGTCTAAAAGGTGTTTCGATAAGTGACCAACTGCCAATGTAGATATGATAGAGTGATATGACACAAAAAGATAATTCAAGTCTTTGAAAGTTTGTAAGTTTTTTCGATCTTCGATTTTGGAGTGCAATGATGATGATTTTGATAAAACCAAGTCCAATAGGAATGATATATCCTACGATGTGGGACAAGGTTATCCTAATCAAACATTGTAGTTTTGTGATAGAGGATGATAGATCCTGATGAGAAAATATGTTTTGAATGATCATTTTATCAAAGAGGGTGATAATGCACTTTGAGATGTTTAGATCTTGAACTTGTTGAAGGTGAGTACTTGAAAATCTTGGGGGTGTATACCTTTAGAATCTGATTTGACAAAAGATAACTTGACGAAGAAAGCCAAGAGGACAATCTAAGCACAAAATGACAGATATCAAGTGTTTATGCTCAGTGCAAATTGACCAAGAAAACATGACATGTCTGAAAAACACATTCAAGAAGACAGCTCTAGACTGAAAAAGACATAAATTCGTATGACATTTTAGACAGTCCCAGACGGCAATTTAGAAAGAACCATATAATAAACTAGGAATCTCACACGACAAAGGCCTAAACTTGTACGACACTTACCACAAAACCAAACAACAAAAGATTAAAAAAAAAGCTTCTACTAAACTGACTCGTATGACAATTCTCACTGAACCAGACGATAAACTAGAAAGCTCATACGACTGAGGACAGAGCATAGAGAAAATTTTATTTGGACAAATTTTTGATCAATGAAGTTTGATGTTTTGATTTTGTTTTCTAGTTTTTAAATGTCTGATTTTCTATTTTAGGGATGAAAACACAACAAACACGTGATATGATAAGTGACATCAAGCACAACATGCTAAATCCTAAGGAAGTTGGCTAAGGGAGAAAACATTTTCTTGCAAACTTGGGTACACACTCAATAGCTAATCAGAAAATGGTTTCTGAGTCTCACTCAATGGATTCTCAATGTCGTATTATCTGACTCAAAACACTAATGGGGCACTATATGGCAAGTGTCTTGGGAGAGTTACTATCTCTCTTGAACAAAGATTATCCCCCTTTCAGAGGTGAATCAGGTAGCTTCTATCTTAGGGTTCATAGTAAGGGTTTCCGTTTGAAATTACCCCTTGTAGTTGCACAAGCACGATTGAGGCCTATAGCCCAACAAGGTACCAAAATAAGTAGTAGTCACGCAAGCATGATTGAGACCACGAGGCCCTACTAAATGTACAATATGAGAGATCTCAAAAGAGAAAACTCAAATAATCCCATCCTCTGAGACTTTAATCCCAAGAGGCCTATTTTTTAGAGTGAGTCAAAAAGATTAGGTGTAGTTGTACTCACTTGGGTCATTCTCACAGGGTTATTACTTTTTTTGACTATGACAGGCCCACTAAAGGTAATCAAATCTGAAACATAGAAGTGCTTCAAGGGTCAGGATTTTTGATTGTCCAAATGGATAAGAGAATACTCTCCTACCTTTTAGACAACTTCACAGACATAGAAAATAAGATCTTAATTTACCATTAGCAAAATAAGTGTTCCTAGAAAACTTAAAGAAGACACAAAGTTTGGTTGAGTTCTCCTTTAGGCAACCTACAAAATAGATACATTAGTAGTCATGTTGTTTTGATGAAATGAAGCTTTGAACAACGTAATATTCAACAATCATCATGTAAAAACTAGTTAGGCTGCTAGAAAACTCACAAACAGACTAGGGTTAGCATTAGTAATAGCCAAATTGAAGTATAAAAACCCTAAAATGCAATTTGTTTTGAACACATTGAAGCATAAATTCGTACGATTATTCTCACCTTCTCATACGAGTATTCTCACATACCTGTATGAGTGCACAAAGAAACTTGTATGGTACTGTAAAGGTACTTGTATGAGATTTTAAAACAAACCCAGCCAGAAACCCATGAGATTGAAGATTTGATGATGAGAGAGGCCAACAAATTAGATTTTTGGCCCCACGGTGGGCGCCAAAATGTAATGTGTGTGAAGTATGGTACCTCAATAGATCATTACAAGAATGGTTAGCAAATTTAAATCAAACGAAAGATAAACCATGAGAAAGAGACATATGGCCTCCTAAGAGATACGAGTGTGGATTTGCTCTCAATCCTAGATAAGCAATCCCAGTAACTTGACTACACCTAGACAAAGGATTTGAAATGATGATGATATGCAAACTATATGAGATTGATTATGCTACATTGATCCAAGAGTCTAATTAAGCTAATGATATGCATGATTAAGCTAAGTTGATGATGCAATTAAGATAGAAAAGAGATTGATTAAGCTACATGACTCAACAATTATGCTAGAAAATGATCAAATTAAACTAGATCTAAGATGCAATTGCCTATAATAACAATGCTCAAATGATATGCTAGAATGGACATGCCTATAGTAACAATGCCTAAATTGATATGAGATGAGATCCTTTGTGCTCTAAAATGGGAGATATTTATAGGATTTCCAAGGCCTGGGGTGAGGTGGTAGGAAACACCGGTCAAGATCGAATCTGAAGATATCAAGGGTGAAATTGGAGGAGGTTGGAGAAGAGGTTGGAGGGAGGGACACTTGTCATCTCTATGGTGACAAGTGTCAAGGATCCTTTCTCATAAGAGGGAAAGTGTCCAAGGGAGGAGACATGTGGCCTAAGTGCCATGTGTCTCAAGGGGAGAATATCTACACCATAGGAGGTTAGGATAAGCAGGTTAGGATGTGCAAGATAGGATGGGTTAGTTAAACCCAGGGTTAGGTGAAAGAGGTTAGGTTAAGGGATGGTTAGGTTAGGTGGTTATAAGTTAGGAGGCATGTGGGTAATCTGAATTTAAAAATTTAAATAATAGGAAAAGGCTAATTAACTTTCAACAACTCATAAATTGATTTGTTTTAATTAATTAAGGGATTAGAAGAAATGAATTAAATGGGGGGGATTAATTAATTTGGATTAATTAATCAAAGGGGAACATTGAAATGAACTTATTAAATAAATCCTTAGATTTATTAATAAGTAGATGAAAGGGATTTAATCAAATTGCTAATGAATTCAATTAAATTAGGAAGGGGGAATAATTAAATAATTGCTTATTTAATTAATTATCTTCAGACCAATTTTAGGTGTATACATTTTGCCCCTCTTTGGTTATGTTCACCGACATGTTCAGTCACCAGTATCTAATTCACTGGCAGGTTATATTGTTCACCGACACTGAGGATGATCTGATATCATCTAGAGATTACTTGGTTATGTCAAAGAAATCATTTGGACACTTGGTTTTGGTGATTTGATTATTGATCTAATTGGGTTTGCATATTTGTTGTTACCAGCAAATAGGTCTAGGTTATGGACCAGCAAGCTTTATTTGTTCCAGATCAGCACGACACATTATGGAGATGATTTGTTATTGTTGTAAATGCATTGAGCTGACATCATGCATCGCATATTGATTCATTTGTAATTGATTTAATTGTAATATTCTTAGTGAGCCGACCTACACAATTGGTCTTAGGTTTTGGTATATATGTAAGATCTCATTTATGAGATTATGTGGAGAGTGGAAAAGGATTATGATAAGGTATATATGAATATAAGCAGAGCTATACATGCAGACATCATTCAATATTGAAGGAAGGTTTCAAGAAGGCAAATCAGAGCTTAACCGGTATTGAATCCAGCATATGAAGATGTTATTTTGAGCAGTATATTATCATTGGATTTAACCATCCAATTGTAGTCAGTGTGACTCCCATTTTGTGATTGAGCAGTGAGCTCTAGGCAGTTGGCCTTTCTGCATGTGCAAGACCCATTTGTACACATATACTATCTGTAGTGGTATCATCTGATTGTGAGTAAGGTTTCCCACCATGGTTTTTCCCCTTACAGGGTTTCCACATACAAATAACTATGTAAGTGTTGTGTATGTTATTTGTCTTTCTGTTTCATGCATTAAACTTTATCGGTATTGCAATTAACTATTAGATTGTCTACCAACATTAAAGTTTGGTTTACCGGTATTATGTACTAGGTTTGGTTAAGTTATATTTAGTTGAAATTAATAGACAACTGATTCACCCCACCACCTCTTAGTTGCCTCTGGGACCTAACAATTGGTATCAGAGCCTAGTCCTCTTTTTGTAGAAGTTTAACAAATTGAGGAGATCCAATGTCTACTAACTATTTCAGGAAGGATAGTTCGAAGCTTGATGGAACCAACTATGGTATATGGAAGATCAGAATGGAGACTCATCTAATCTGCATTAGAAAGTACATATGAGATGTTACAAAGAATGGCTATGTTGTTCCTACTAAAGGTCAACCTATTCCACCAACCTTGGCTAAAGATGAGGAAAATGATTGCAAAGCAAGAGAATCACTTTTGAGCACATTATCAGATCAACAAATCATGGGATTATCAAATAGATTTACTGCTAAAGATATTTGGGATAAATTAGAGACATTGAATGAAGGTGATACCATAGTCAAAATTGCAAAACTGGAATGCTTTCGGGTCAGGTATGAAAATTTCGAAATGGAAAGAGTTAATGAAATTGTTTTGGGTATACAATATTAAACTGTTTCTAAAGTTTTAAGAGCTTTTCCACCGGCATATAAAATGAAAGTAACTTCTATTAATGAATTGAGAACAATGCCTAATGCATCAATATCTAGAGATACTTTGGTTGGAAAACTTTCACCTTTTGAACTTGAGGAATTTGGTCCTATTGCTACAATTAAGATAGATTTAGCTTTCAAGGCATCATCATCATCATCATCATCTAAGAAATCTAATTGGAAAGCCTTTTATGCAAGAGAACTTGAAGAAATTAGAAAGGAGAATGAAGAACTGGAAGAACTTGAAGCACTATTTGCAAGGAAAATGCCTAAAGGTCTAGTTGGAAGTAAGTATGAAGGTAAAGCACCATTTAAATGTTTTAACTGTAATAAAATTGGTCATATGGCTTCTAGGTGTCCTGATAGACATGAAAGATTGAAAGAAGAAGCTAAACATGTTACTACTTACTAAGATTGCCATTAGTCTTATGTTCAAAGTTATTCTATATACTCTAGTCGGTTATCTCTACCGAAACATTCAGTCAGTATGCACAGTGAAGTCAGTTATAGAAGAAAGTATTCTCAGAGCCCAGTATACACTGAGCTATCTATTGAGTATCATTCCATGTCTACCGAGCAGCAATAATGATATATCGAGTTGATATACACCGAGTGAAACATTTTACCAGATTCACTAAACCTGGACATATATGGGAAACATGTTACAAAGGTCAAGGAACAAGTAACTGTTATCACATTGAAAATTGCACTTAAAGATTGTGTATGATTTTGAGGTCATCTATTCAATGAAATATTTTGTATAGTTACTCATTTGAAAAATCATGTTTGTAAGATCAAAGCAATAATCAGATCACCGACATAAGAGATCTATTTATACAGCATTGATTCAGATCAGAATAACACATGCAGTGAAAGAGAGAGATATAGTGGTATATGAAGCAAGACATGTGAAAGCACTAAGTGTTACGACTGTTACAAAGACATGAAGGTCACCGAGAAGGATTTCAGAGAACAGTCAAAGAACAGAGTAAATAAAAGGGTTTACCAAGTTACTTTATGGGTTACCGAGGTATGCTATAAGCAAGGTAATGTTATTTTGAGCACATAGAATCTGCTATAACATTCCAGATGTAAAGTTGTAGATATTTTGTAATGATTTATTGTAATATTTTGAAGTTGTAATCGAAACCTTTAACAAGGCAGACTCTAACTAAGTCTATAAATTGTAAAGCCTCTAACCAGGTACAACATTTAGAATAAGTGTTGTCAAATCCTTTAGCAAGGTAGATCTAACAGATCTTGATACTCCTAATAGGGTAAGCTATTAGAAATAGCTAAACATGTAGCTCTAACCAAGAAACCTTTATTATTGCAGTAGTGAAGTTGTGGGTGTTATCCCCACCGCAGTTTTTCTCTCTAACCAAGAGTTTCTGCGTAACCAAAACATATGTGTTATGGAGTGAATCATGTATGATTGTTATTTATTTGTTTCAGCATTATATTATGTTACTACACTATTAAGTTTATGCTTAACAGTAAAGTTATTGTTCAAGAAAAGTTTTGAAGTACTAATTCACCCCTCCCCTCTTAGTGCATTAGCTTTCCATATTGGGCCTAACAATTGGTATTAAAGCATCAATCTTGGAAAAGGGTTTAACTGCCTAAAGAGAAAGATCTTATCAATGGAAGGCTATAAACAATCTCAAAGAATTGTATATCTACAAGAAGAGTTGGATCATGCTAATCAAGTGATTGTAGACATGCAAAGACAAATGCAAAAATCATTGAAAGTGAGAAGAAGATTATCTGATGATTTGTAGGACTCTCAAGAGTTAGTAGAACAAATTGAGACATCATCTGAGAATAGTATGTCTGAAGAGACTGAAGAAATGATTGAAATGTTGAAAGAAAAGAGCAAAGCACTGACTGGTCAACTAAAAGCAATGAAAAGAGAACATGAGCATTTCAGCACATAGATGACCGAAAATCTTGATGCATTGAGGACAGACAAGGATAAAGTAAGAGATCTAGAAAGAGAGCAACAACAACTTGAAGCATTGGTATCTGAAAAGAATGATGAAATCATAAGAATGACTGGGATTCAACAAAATCTGTCAGATCAGCTAGGTTATGCACATCATGAAGCAAATCTGAAAGATGATGAGAATCAAGCATTGAAACTTGAAGTATCAAGGTTGACCGATGAACTTGAAATAGAAAAGAAATCCAAAGAAACACTGAAGAAGAGTTATGAAGCATCAAAGATGTTGAATGAGCAACTGAATACAAGAAGACCCAACAAAGATGCAGGACTCGGTTACAAAGGAAAAGACTCTACCGAGAAGGGAATTCATACTACTGAGAGAGGAGAATCATCAAAGCAAGTTGGAATCAAGAAGAACATCAAAAGAAAGAAGCCTATTTGCAACTACTGTGGAAATCAAGGTCATACTGCCAACATGTGCCAAATCAGAAAAGGTAAGCAACCGAATGTCACTAAGTCCAATGATTATTGTTGAAATTGCAATAAATATGGTTACACATTTAACCAATGTAGGACAAAGTCTGCTAGCAACAATAAGAAGGCAAAATTCAAAGGGTTTTGTAAAAACTACAATAGATATGGACACAATACTGAGAAGTGTTGGTTTAAGAAAAAGAACTATATGTAGTCTGCACATCGTGCAAATACTAGAAGCTACCGAACTCACAGAGAACTTAACCGACCATATGCTATAGTACCATGGGATTAAAATACAAGGATATGATGTGAATGTTATGGAAGATATGGACATATAAGTTCCAACTACTTTATAAGGTTTGGAATGAACAACTGAAGATCATGGAGAAATCCTGGTATGGCATGTTTTCATCGTCACAAAGTTGGACACTTGGCTGGAGATTACAGAGATCAACCTAGAGGAGACACTGAAGAAATAAAAGGCAAATTATAGATGATTTGGAAAAAGAAGGAAATTGTGTCAAATGAAGAAAGAACCTTACCTACCAAGTTAGGTGCACCTATTCCAAATTAATTGGTAAAGGTATGAAGGGACTGCACTCTCTCAAAAGATTAAATCTTAACAGCTCCTACTTTATTATGTACTTAAGTCAAAATCTACATAGTTAAGATGTATTAGTAAGTTTGAAATTCTATTAAAGTCTTTTGAAAGCACTATACAGGAAACCTATCAAGTCGGTAACTACAGGAAGTCTATCTAGTCGGTAAATGAAGGAAATCTAGCTACTCAGTTAAAGCAGAAAAAGGAGAGTAAATCAATTTAATGGAACTGAGTGCATTTAATGTTTTAACCTAACCTGCACGGAGCCCAATAAGGTATATTGTGTACTTAAAGCATTTACGTGGTCATTTTGACTCACCAATTTTTCAAGAGAACAGAGCAAAGCGAATCTAAGGTGATCAAACCTCCTCCGAAGTGAAATTCAAGGTATTTACATCAATCTCAACGCATTGTTAAGCTGGTTTACTAATCATATCTATTGAAGATTTCTATTTCATATTTGTTAAGAGGAAAAGCATCTATCATTTGAAAGTTTTCAAACCCTAAGGATCTTTTGATAATTTCTAATTGAAATCTACAATGGCACCGAAGATCCAAGAACCCATTGTTGTTAAGAATGTTGAAAAGCCCTCACTAAAATACTCTCTAACTCCCAAAGTAGCATCAGAACTGGATGACAAAACTTTCACTCATCCCGAATAGAGTTTTACTAGTTGAGGATGTTAGATTCTTCACCAAATGTTGAGTTGAAGAACTAGGTCATGTTGAAATCAAGACACCTATGATGAATTGTGCACCGATGGAAAATTGGATAGCAAGTATGAACACATTAAGATCAAGGGATTGACTGAAGCCCTAGCCTATCCTTGTGTCTTCAAACCCTAGTGGGTCAAGTTTGTTCTGAGAAGAGTTCACGATGATTTCATGTGGTTAGAGGAGCAACCATTCAAAATCACCAAGGAAATCATTCATCTGATCACTAGTTGCCCTATTTATGATCATGCCCGAGCTTAGAAGATGATATCACAAAAGGAATTGATCACCTTAACCGAAGTGGAATCAGATTGCAGAGGACTGAAACTGAACAATGTCACTGATGCAGAACTAAAGTTTTCTATTAGAGTAATAGGTTATTATTTCTTCCAATCAGCAAGGGAAAATAGTGTACCCTGTGCAGCAGTCGACTTAGCATACAAAATTGTGAAAAAGGGAATGAAAATTGATCTTTGTGAAGTATTGCTGAAAAACCTATTTGAGAATCTGAACACCATCAGGAAGCCGAAGAAGAACAACTCGACTAATACACTAAAGTTTGGATCACTGTTATTATGCATGTTTTTCTATTTTGAAAAATTCTTTCCAACAGCCAGTAAAGTAGTTTGGGAGCTACACCGACCAGTCACCCATCAAATCAATGACTTTATCAAATGTCTAGGTGACAACTTCAATGATATTATGGATGATTATTTCAGCAAGTTTCAAGAGAAGATGCATAATAGGTATAGAATTCCACCCCAACTAGTGGAAAAATACAAAGATGACATATGTTTTGAAGTAGACACTGACTACTGCTATGCGAATGTTGCGGAACCAAGAACTCAATCTTTGCCACCTATGGGTTATGATGTTGACTTTGACATCACACAATAGTAGATAGATGCATTTCTTACACTACCAAGGCATGCTACTGAGCTGAGGTATGGAACATATGAAGAAGTGAAAGAGAAAGTAAATATGAGCATTGTAGTACCAAAAGCTACAAGAAAAGCAACAAAGATGATCAAGGCACTATCAGAGAAATTTGGAGAAGGTTCTTCCTCCACACCTATCAAGGGCACACTAGAAATCACCAAGGAAGAATCAAAAGCCCAAGAGGTTGCTATTACACTAAGCACCAAGTTGCCTAAAGGGAAAGTTCTAAAGAGGAAGAAACAGGACACATCAAAGGCATCACCGACTCCCTCAGTAAAGCACCCAATCACAAGAGCATCTGCAGTGTCACCGAGTAAGAAACCAAAGACTGTTGTTGTTCCTAAGGTAGCAAAGACCTACAAGAAAACTACTTGAAGACTCATTTTGGCAAAAGAGTCCAGTGACACAGAGTCTAAAGATGCTAGCAAATTTTAGATTGTTAAGAGCAAGAAGGTAAATGTACATAGTGTTGAAATTTTTTTGTGCTAATCTGAAAGAATATGGTGGATTTGGATCATTCAGATATGTAAAATATGAATCCAGATCTGATGATGAAAAGAGAAAAATAGAAGAAGCTATCATCTGCACACTATTAAAATTCTGATTGGCTCCATTGGAATTATCTAAGTTACTTCCAAATGAACTATATTTGCATATTGATAACAGGTGGAAATATGCAATGGACTCGGAGAAATAGATTAGAGAAAGAAGTCTGGTACATCTCTTTCCAGAAATGTCGGTAGTTGAAATAAAAGAAAATCTAACAACCTGCAACACAAAGTTCCTCATCAAGAAAAGAGCCTTAAAACTGATGAATGGTCTATATATTGAAGTAGAAAATGAGACAAAAGAAAAGTGGCAGGAAATCTTTAGAATCAAGGATGCTAGTGAGCAAGCTGAAGTTGAAATAGTTGATGTCACCGAGAAACATCCTGATGTCACCAAGCAAGACCTTGTTGATACCATACAAATTGATGAAGACATCATGGACACCAAGGCACCAAAACAAGAAATGATAGAAGGCAATGCCTATGCAAAACTGGTATCCAATGAGTCAGTTTTGGAACAAGTTCAGCCTTATCCTCCGGTCACTCATTCTGCTGCAACCGAGGCCCCTCAAGATACTGAACAAGGTGCAGAGGTTTACAAGTCTACAGAAGGAAAAGCTACTCCTCAGACCACCAGGGAACAGACCTCTCAGGATCCTCCTAACATTGAAAATGTTGCAACTGAGACCTCGAGCACTGAACCACCAAAGGACTCAGCAAAGGCTAAAGAAACCGACAAAAGTGTTGCCTCCACCAAGCAACCTACCGAGGATCCACAAGCCTCCCAAGCTATTGTATTGGTTCAACCGGCCAAATCTAAAGAAAAGAAGATGAAAAAGCATAGTTTCAAGGCAGATATATCAAAACCAATAGTGTTTCCCAATGTAGACATATCAAAATTAAAAGGGTAGGCACTCATTGAATTCGATGAACTATGCAAAGCAAAGGCAAAATAGGAAAAACAAATGGCCATACAAAAGAAAAATAAAGTACTTCAGAAGGTAAAGACACTATTATCAGATATGCTACTTGCAGCTACAGTGTCAACAGATGCAGCCATCCATATTCAACTGGATGAACTCCTCAATCAGATAGAAACATCTGGAGTAGATGCATCTGAATATTTGAGCAAGTTAAAGGACAAAGAGCTCACTGCAAACATGATTGAAGAGGTACAGAAAGCTATTGCTCTTGGCAAAGTTAAACTTGTCAAATTTATTGCTGAGTTGTCCCCTCACCTCAAGCACATTCTTTATTTATTTCAGAAACTCTATACATTCTCTTTATTCATTAAAGATATCAAAAATAAAACAAAAGCAATTGAGAAAGAGATCACCGATCTCTCAAATAAGTTGACCACCGAGCCCAATTTTGTTCAGAATTTTTATACAAAGTTACAACAGCTCATGGCTCAACAATTGGAACTCAGGAATGAAGAGCACAAAATAAGGATGGATATTATGACTCTTCAAACCTTATTCATTCCACACTTGTCCTCTGTTCAAGAACAGATCAACCAAGCCACTTAACTATCTACTACACAAGAGGGAAGCACATTAGATGACTTAATTTCTCTACTGGCAAACATTCAAGCACAAAATTCTTTAATGGACAGTGTCAAGGATGCACTCTTTGTCGCCCTCACCAAAGCAAGGACAAAGTATAAGTCAATTTTTGACCAGTTGCCTCCACCAAATGGTAACTAAGTCTTGATGTTTGTCAAAAAGGGGGAGTGAGTATCATATCAAAGTATACATGGGAATGTAGTATACAGGGGGAGTATACTGAGCAGTGAACAGAGCAGTAAGAAATGAACAAGAGCAGTACACAAAAGATTGATCACCAAGCATGCAAACTCAAAGTTATGTACAATATATTGATAAGGGGAGTATATCTGAATATACTATTTCATTGACAAATGTATATATTGTCAGTTTAGTCAAATTTTCCAAGTATATAGATTTTTGAGTTATAACTTTGAAAGTAGTTTTTGTAAAACATCTCAACTAATGTCAAAAGGGGAGATTGTTACTACTTACTAAGATTGCCATTAGTCTTATGTTCAAAGTTATTCTATATACTCTAGTCGGTTATCTCTACCGAAACATTCAGTCGGTATGCACAGTGAAGTCGGTTATAGAAGAAAGTAGTCTCAGAGCCCAGTATACACCGAGTTGTCTACCGAGTATCATTCCATGTCTACTGAGCAGCAATAATGATATACTGAGTTGATATACACCAAGTGAAACATTTTACTAGATTCACTGAACCAGGACATATATGGGAAATGTGTTACAAAGATCAAGGAACAAGTAACCGTTATCACATTGGAAATTGCACTTAAAGATTGTGTATGATTTTGAGGTCATCTAACCAATGAAATATTTTGTATAGTTTTTCATTCAAAAAATCATGTTTGTAAGATCGAAGCAATAATTAGATCACCAACATAAGAGATCTATTTAAATAGAATGGATTCAGATCAGAATAACACATGCAGTGAAAGAGAGAGATATAGTGGTATATGAAGCAAGACATGTGAAAGCACTAGGTGTTATGACTGTTACAAAGACACAGAGGTCACCGAGAAGGATTTCAGAGAATAGTCAAAGAACAAAGTAAATAGAAGGGTTTACCGAGTTACTTTATGGGTTACCAAGGTATGCTATAAGCAAGGTAATCTTATTTTGAGTACATAGAATCTGCTATAACATTCCAGATGTAAAGTTGCAGATATTTGTAATGATTTATTGTAATATTTTGAAGTTGTAAGAGAAACCTTTAACAGGGTAAAAGACTCTAACTAAGTCTTTAAATTGTAAAGCCTCTAACCAGGTACAACATTTAGAATAAGTGTTGTCAAATCCTTTAGCAAGGTAGATCTAATAGATCTTGATACTCCTAACAGGGTAAGCCATCAGAAATAGCTAAACATGTAGCTCTAACCGAGCAACCTTTATTATTGCAGTAGCAAAATTGTGGGTGTCATCCCCACCACAGTTTTTCTCTCTAACCAAGAGTTTCTGCGTAACCAAAATAATGTGTTATGGAGTGAATCATGTATGATTGTTATTTATTTGTTTCAGCATTATATTATGTTACTGCACTATTCAGTTTATGCTTAACAGTAAAGTTATTGTTCAAGAAAAGTTTTGAAGTACTGATTCACCCCTCCCCTCTCAGTACATTAGCTTTCCATATTGGGCCTAACAAAAAGAACATATAAGCCTAACCCTGAATATCAAAAGTACAAATTTAAGAAGAATAGAGATAAATCATGTTACTATGTTGATGAAGGAGTTACTGATGATTCTGATGAGGAACCGATAGACAATGGATGGGCTTTTGTTGCAATAATAGAAGATGAACTAGCACCTATTGTTCAACCAGTAGAACATGCCTTGGTAGCTAAAATTGAAGAAAAGGATGAATGGATTATTGATTTTGAATGTTCACATCATATGACTGGTGATAAGAATAAATTCTTAACCTTTTAGGAATACAATGGAGATCTAGTAAGATTTGGAGATGGCAAAGCTTGTTTGTTCAGAGGAAAAGGCACTATATCTTTTGATGGTAAGCACAATACTGATAATGTTTACTATGTTGAAGGTTTGAAGCATAATCTTTTGAGTGTTGGTCAATTAGTTGAAAAGGGATTTCAATTACAATTCAAGAATGGTAAATGCAAAATCATGAATAGAACTAGTTTAGAAATTGCAACCGGTAATCAAACTAGAGGTAATATCTTTCATTTGAATAGAAATGAAAAGACATGCTTGATTGCACATATTGATGAAAGTTGGCTATGGCATAAGAGACTGTGTCATGTAAATTTTGATTACATTGTGAAAATTAGTACAACTAAGGCAGTAAGAGATTTACCTAAGATTGTTAAACCTCACAATCCAGTATGTAAGGAATGTCAATTTGGAAAGCAAGTTAGAACAAATTTTAAGAGTATACCAGAAAAATCTAATAATGTTCTTGACTTAATTCAGACTGATTTATGTGGTCCAGCAAGAACTAGAAGTTTACAAGGAGATAGATATTTCATGCTAATCATTGATGATTATTCTAGAATGTGTTGGGTTACTTTTCTCAAGCAGAAATCACAAGCTTTTGGGAAATTCAAACTATTCAAAGTCATGGTAGAGATTGAAACCGGTAAGAAAACAAAATGCTTGAGATTAGATCAAGGAGGTGAATTCACATCTAAGGAATTTAATACATTCTGTGAAGTGAATTGAATCAAAAGACAATTATTAGCACCTCGGACACCCCAGGAAAATGGAGTTGTGGAAAGGATGATTAGAACTATTTTGGATGTAGCTAGAAGCATGATATCAGAAGCAAACCTACCTCATGTGTATTAGAGAGAAGCTATCAATACAACTATTTATACATTCAACAGAGTTCTCATCAAAGGTGAAACCGGTAAGACCTCTCATGAACTATGGTTTGGTAATACTCCCACTCTTAAATATTTCAGATTATTTGGAAGCAAATGTTATATTAGGAGAGATGATTATATTGGTAAATTTGATCCTAGAAGTGATGAAGGAATATTTCTTGGTTATACATCTTAGAGCAAGGCATATAGATGTTTTAATAAGAGATTGTAGAAAATCATTGAAAGTGCAAATGTGAAGATTGATGAATAGTTTAGAAGGTCTATAGACTCTGAACTAGTAGTTGAGATAATCACAAATGAACCTACTATAAGCACGCCGGTACAGAATGTTGATCTAGTCACACTGGCATCACCTGAGAATTCCACAGTGACTAAAGAACAGTAGCAAGTAAAAACACCCAGATATGTAAGATTGAATCACTCTGAAAATCAAATAATTGGGAATAATTATCAAGGAGTTATGACTAGAGGAAGACTAGCAAATAAAGAGGTATGTCTAATTTCTCAATTTGAACCAGCAACTATTAATGAGGCATGTGAAGACAAACATTGGATTAAGGTTATGGAAGATGAATTGGAACAAATTGAAAAAAATAACACATGGACATCAGTTCCCCAACCTAAAGACAAAAAAGTAATTCAAACTAAATGGGTATTCAGAATTAAACTTAATGAAGATGGTAAGGTAATCAGAAACAAAGAAAGATTAGTGTGTAAGGGATATTCATAGAAAGAAGGAATTGATTATAATGAAACCTTTGCACTGGTAGCTAGAATTGATGCAATCAGATTATTCTTGGCTTTTGCAGCACACAAGAACTATAAAGTATATCAAATGGATGTTAAATGTGCATTTCTGAATGGTGATCTAGAAGAGGAAGTTTACATTGAACAACTTGATGGATTTTCTTCGACAAATGACAAAGATATGGTTTGCAAGTTAAGGAAACCTTTATATGGATTGAAGCAAGCTCCTAGAGCTTGGTATGCTAGATTGGAAAAATATCTTTTGAAGATTGGTTTCACTAAAGGTAATGCTGACAACAATCTATATTACAAAGTGACTAATGATGACATCTTGGTTATTGAAGTTTTTATTGATGATATAATCTTTGGAGGAGAAGATGGATTATGTAAAGTTTTTTCTAATAAGATGAGGAATAATTTCAAATGTCTATGATTGGAGAGATAAAATTCTTTTTAGGATTGCAGATTTCACAGACTGATAAAGGTATATTCATAAATCAATCAAAGTACTTGAAGGAATTACGTAAGAAATTTGGCATGGAAAACTCTAAACCGGTAAGTACACCTATGACTACAACTGACAAACTATCTTTGAATGATAAATCAACACCTGTTAATCCGATAAGATACAAGTCTATGATAGGAGGTTTATTGTAATTTACACAAACAAGACCTGATATTATGAATGCAGTATGTATTGTTTCAAGATTTCAGAGTAATCCTAAGGAAAATCATGAATCAATAGCGAAAAGGATTTTCTGGTAGCTACAAGGCATAACAAATCTTGGTTTATGGTATCCTAAAGATGAAAATTCTGATTTATGTGCATACACAAATGCAAATCGGGCAGGAGATGTAGATGATAGAAAAAGCACCACCAGCAGAGCATTTTTTCTTGGTAGCAGATTAATCTCTTGGTTGAGTAGGAAACAAAGTTGTACATCACTATCAACAGGAGAATCAAAATATGTTGCAGCAGCAACTAATTGTACACATGTATTATGGATCAAGCAAATGTTGAAGGAAATAAAGGTAAAATGCAAGGAACCTATAATCATTTACTGTGATAATATGGCAGCAATTGATATATCAAAGAATCTGGTATTTCACTCTAAAACTAAACATGTTTCTATCAAACTCAATTTTCTAAAAGAGAATATTGAAGCAAAAGAAGTGAAATTGGTTTATGTGAATACTAAAGAGCGGATTGCAGATGTCTTTACTAAACCTTTTCATAAAGAAACTTTTGAATATCTAAGAGAGCAACTAGGAGTTATACCCTCACCGGTAGAAACTTACACAGTTGGAGCATGGCATCTGACTGGCAGAATTAACAAAGAAATCTTTCTTTTGGCATTGATGAAGGAGAGCTACTTCTCAGGGGGGGTAGATTGGATAAATGTGGTTATAACAATTGGTATTTGTAATAAGTTCTATGAACTAATTGTATTTGGTTTTGTATTTCTTTGGCATTTGATGTCAAAGGGAGAGAGATATCTATGGAAAAAAACATTATCTTTTCTGGAGAGATTATTCATTGGGGGAGAGATTGTTATTCTCTGTATCTGTATTTTGATGATATCTTTGGGAGATTGTTGGTTTTTGGTTTTTCGCATTTCTGCTTTGGCACTTAGATGGTTTTTCCATCTTGTGTTGCCATCAATGCCAAAGTGGGAGATTGTAGGTATTATGGATGTGTTGCATTGGTTTTTTCATTGATGTCAACACTTGAGAACACTTGAAGATCTTTGGTTATGTTCACTGGCATGTTTAGTGATTTATGCACAGTCACCGGTATTTGGTTCACCGGCAGGTTATATTGTTCACCGGCACTGAGGATGATCTGATATCATCTAGAGATTACTTGGTTATGTCGAAGACATCATTTGGATACTTATTTTTGGTGATTTGATTATTGTTCTAATCAGGTTTGCATATTTGTTGTTACCAGTAAATAGGTCTAGGTTATGGACCGGCAAGCATTATATATTCCAAATCAACACAGCATGCTATGGAGATGATTTGTTATTGTTGTAAATGCATTGAGCCAACATCATGAATCACATATTGATTCATTTGTAATTGATTTAATTGTAATATTCTTAGTGAGCCAACCTACACAATTGGTCTTAGGTTTTGGTATATATATAAGATCTCATTAATGAGATTATGTGGAGAGTGGAAAATGATTATAATAAGGTATATGTGAATATAAGAAGACATATACATGTAGACATCATTCAATATTGAAGGAAGGTTTCAAGAAGGAAAATCAGAGCTTAACCGATACTGAATCCAACATATGAAGATGTTATTTTGAGCAGTACATTATCATTGGATTTAGCCATCCAATTGTAGTGAGTGTGACTCCCATTTTGTGATTGAGCAATGAGCTTTAGGCAGTTGGCCTTTTTGCATGTGTAGACCCCATTTGTACACACATACTATCTATAGTAGTATCATCAGATTGTGGGTAAGGTTTCCCATTGTGGTTTTTTCTCTTACAGAGTTTCCACATACAAATATCTGTGTCATGTGTTGTGTATGTTATATGTCTTTTTGTTTCATGCATTAAACTTTACCGATATTGCAATTAACTGTTAAACTGTCTACCGGCATTAAAGTTTGGTTTATCGATATTATGCACTAAGTTTGGTTAAATTATATTTGGTTGAAATTAATAGACAACTAATTCACCCCCCCCCCTCTCAGTTGCCTCCAGTACCTAACGGGGAGTTTATGCCCCTCCAGTAGAAACCTAGGTGATGTTGATTGGCATCAGTCCGGTATGCATTATCAAACTTATTACTCATTCCAAAATGATGTGGCGGTGCTACTACTCAGGGGGAGTAGTCATTTGTATGTTTTAGAGGATTTATAATTTTTCTTTGTTGTGTTATGCCATATCTTTGGCATTGATGTCAAAGGGGGAGAGATATATGTGAAAAATAGAGATTAACAAAATATCCATCATGTTGTTCACCAAAAGTGATAACCCAAGAACACCTGCAAATCTTTCTATGAAATGGCCAATTTCAGTCTACAAAACACATCAGGGCTTGGACAACATAACATAGGACCCTAATTGATCCTCCTGCACTTCAGGTTCTGCTAGACCTAGGGGGGGACACCCTCTTGATGCACTAAATACAACAATTACAGACACGTAACTACATCAACATTAAGCAGATAGATCATTTTACAAGCCCAACAGGTTAGGAAACATTACAGATTGGCTAGATCTGTATAAACAATAGGATGAAACAGAGCTTGGAAATAATGGAACACAAACACCCCTGAACATGAAGGGAAAATAGATTTATCTTTTAAAATGTTGTTTTGAAAGACATCCCCAAACTTGCAAGACCAGTGCCTTGTTTATTAGGCAACAGAGTCACAGACATAACTACAAATATGAATCATAGATGCAAGCTTATTTTCCTTAAACAAGATATTCATGCATCAATACCTTATATTAATGCACTATTTGATTCATTCACAATTTTATCAGATCTGGAAATATATTTCATCATTTATGATTGACTACAGAGTTTAAAACCTTCCTTGAAGGATACCTATAAACAATCACACAATTTCTTTGAAATTGACAAATCTTATCCTCCTTGAGGATTCAATTAATAATAATGAAATACTTACACAGAGACAATACTATGAGGAATTTACTCATGCCTGACACAAGCAAGTCCTGCAACTAAAATCACATTTACAACATTACCCTGCAATCTCTATACCCTGAAACAAACCAAAAGCAATTACAAATTTGGGTCAAGAATTTCAGAAAATGGAAGCCATGAAAACTGGAGCACTTCCTCACAGAATTCTGGAACCCTTACAACTGAGAAGAATGGGGAATAAAAAGAGGAGGGAAGAAAAACAAATTCACAACTGAAAATTGCCAAGTGTCTCTCCTCTCTAACTGAATTTTGTTCCCATGGAAACTGCTTCTAAAATATCCCACATTTGTCTAAATTAACTTCATAATCGGATTCCTCGCTCCGAGAGCTTTCCGAAAATATATAACACTTTACACTTTGGCCCAAAATTGAGTCCTGGGCGAATTAATTCCCCAATATGCTCAAACATTTAAATTTTTCATTTATTTATATAGTCTAAAACTATATAATAAACAATTTTAAATTAAAATTTTTGCCTCCATTTGTGCTCTGACACCTTGCCACGTGACGGGGTCTGATTGGTCGATGGGGTTGACCAGACGCCACCTGGGATGACACCTCATCATCGCCACGTCATCTGCTTCGTCATTGCCACTTGGCCGCCACGTCATCGCCACCTGTGCACCAACCGTGTGCCACCTCACTGGGACCCGCCTACTGGACCGCTGACTGTACCCGCCACCTACATGCCACATGGACGGCTCTCGTTCACTCTCGCTATTTCGCGGGGTTTAAACTTCGTGCATCTTCCTTCGCGAAATAGCGCGAGCCGTTGATCTCCCTCGAACATGCTCGCTCATTAACCCGGCCTTCGTCTGCAAAATTTCACTTGTCTGCCTCGAGAAGCGTGCCTACGTGGGGTCCATCTTGTCTTCGTCCAGTCAATTCTTCCTTCGCCTCGGGAAGCATGCTCGCGCGTGTGGGCTCGCCTTGAGCACCCATGGGCATCTTGTGTCAAAAGCCTTCAAGGCTTAGACATTATGTTACTGTGCGCTTTTGCATATAAACATTAAAAAAGAACATTTCCCAGCCAATGTGGGATATTAAGTTTTGCCTTTAGCTCCACTTTGAAGCTTTCTACCTGGGTTTTAATGGCGATTTCTTTGCATTTGCTTGGAATTCGATGGCCTTTGCTTCATACCAAACACAAAGAGACTGCTACCAAGGTCGAATTTGTATTTTCCATATACATTAATTTTCTTTAAACTTCTTTCTCCATCCACCATGCCATGGAGAATGCTGCCCTGTGCATTTGTTTGAAAGTTTTTCTAATTCCCTCTTCACTCACCACGTCCACCTTGGAATTCTCTTGCAGCTCCCTCTCCAATCTCCACGTGAACTATTGGGAGGATGCTTTGGGAGGGCATGTGAGGGGAAATCTCCTGCTGAAAGCATACTTTAACACAAAAAAAGAACTTTGGAACCCCACAGAACATACCACATAGGGGAGGATAAATGCTGGCAAGGCTTTAAGCCTTCTGGTTTCCTTATGCATGGAGGCTTCTACATGCTCCCTTCTTCAAACTCCACATCAAACGCAACACAAAGGAGCTGGCTGGGCATTATGCCACCATTTGCAATTGCATTTTATATGTTTTAAAACCCCCATGTGACCAAAGGAGAAGGTAAAGTTGCTGGGTTTCACTGCCTTGTGCCATCCAATTGTCACACCACATAGAACCTGGCAGAGGGAAATATTGGACTACTGTTGCATTTGTTTTGTTTTTTAGCAACCTTTCAAACACCAATCATGCCACAGACAAGGAGGAGATGCCAATGGATTTGGCTTAAGAGTTAATAAAGCTCTTTCAGCATTTGTTGAACTCCAACGTTACCTTCACATTTGTTTTAAAAAATTCTAAGGCCCCCTTTATGCCAATTGAATTTGGCTGAAGTTTATTTATTTGTCTCCCAAACACCACGCACACAACATAGTGTATTTGCTGGAGCATTACTTGGAAGTTTCAATTTTTTTTTAATTTCACTCTCCAGCCATTACATTTCATTTGTTTAATTTTAACTTTCAGCAATCAATTCTAACTCATGGCAAGGAGGAGGGAGAATTGGGCGTTATGCACTTGCTGGAAGTTTCAATTTGTTTTAAAACCACACCATTGCATTTGCTGTTAAGAATTTCTAAATTGCCCCTTTCTCATTTGTGTAGGGAGACTTTGGCTTCATGCCAATTGAAATTTGCTTGAGGTTTTTAAAATCTCTCAAAACCATGATTAATGCACAAGAATATTGTTGGCTGGCATTTCACATGCCAATTATATTTGTTGAATGATCAATCCACTCTCCATTCCACACCATCTCCCAAATACATTTGCATTTTTTTATCTCTTCTCTGTGCTGAAGGAGGATTTGGCATTAAAATCGCCAATCTAAAATTGCCTGGAGGTCTACAGTCTTTTCAACTCTTATGACATGTCACATAATCACAATCCGCACTCAGATATTCTGAAAATCCTTTATTAAACAAAGTCGTCAATAAAAATAATAAGGCACAGGCATGATCCAGGTCGGGCCCCAAAGTGGGTCCGATTAAAAAAAAAATTCGTTTTCATGCCACTGACCTCTGGAATGCTTCACGGACCTCAAACATACCTCTGGGAACGATCGGCATCACTTTCGGACCATAAAATTGCATTTTACATCCTTCAGGCAATTACGCCACAATTTTCGCATTTAATCGCGAAGACGTAATTTTCAATGTGGTCAAAACACCTTTCTGGAGCTCGCCGTCTGACAGGCATGTACTTTGATATACAAGGATGACATCTACCAAACGGTTTCTCAAGACGAGTCCCGAGCGAAGAGATATTAATTTCCGAAAACGGCCAACTGGCTTTGTCGACACTGCGGACCTGATGAAGTCAATGTTCTAGCAACACATGACGCCTTTCTTAAAAATACCAAACGACCTCCGTAAGCTCTCAAATTCGGAACATAGGTACCTTTAAGTACATATTAAATCTTTGAATTCTTAGTTCGATGACCCGACTGACAGGATGCAAACGGTGCGCTCACCAAAACGGCTACATTAACTGATCTAATACTGGAAGTGCGGATAACTGAATTTGATGGCAAAATGAGTCCTTTTGGAAACCGATCAAACGGATTGATAAAAGCTTGAAATTTGAAATGTAACTCACCATTTATACCAACATTAGCCCGGAACAAACATTCTGACATGACGCTCACCGGGACATTTTTACACTTGTGCAAACATCACAAACTACAAACGGATTCATAAGGACTTGAAATTTGAAACGTAGCTCACCATTTATACTGACATCAACCTAGAAGAAACACTTTGGCATGATTCTTACTGAGGCAATTTTTACAATTGTGCAAAACAGGGCTCCGACTAGCTGTCAAAACAGGGACTTGCCAAAACACACAAACTGCAAACGGATTCGGTTTGGAAAACTGAGCAAATGGATTCGTCAAGACCTGAAATTTTGCAGGGTGACTCACATTAATGCATACAATTGAATCCATTTTGAATTTTTTCATGATGATCAACAAGGAAAAAGATGTAATCGCTCAAAGAAGGCTACTCCATAAAATCTGCATTTGTGCCTAAAATGCACTTCCAGCTCACCCCTCAAAATGGGTACCTAGTAAACTTATCCAAACTGAATTCTGAAAGTTGCACATCACTGCATAAGCCAAATGAAAGGTGTGGAACATGAATCCCGAGCCTTACCCTCTGAAAATCAACCGACTCCATTTTACCCCCTTGCTAACTAGGCCATTCAAACTGACTTATTTTAATCATTTGGAAATGCAAGGCAAAATTTTGAAATGGGCCTATAAACTTGACTCAGTTTTAAATGCTCCCAACACATCATAAGTGAGTTTGGTTCAAAATTTCATTTCTATATCATTTTGTTTTGGTTGTTTTAGTTGTTTACCAGTTTCTGATTGGTTTTGATAGAGTGGTTGATTATGTTATTGATCCAGTAGGATCTGGTATGCTTTGGTTTGTGGAATTGGTTTGGATCTATTATTCATGCTATTTAGATGTGTATCACAATTAATTGGTTTAGGATTTGATTACTCAGGAGCTATCATTTGTTCTAGTAAGCTTTTTCGTCACTGGTAAGGGTTTTACCTACAGAGCTTTGTTGAAAATCTTTTGATGCACATGGTAAGTGGTGTTGTTGCAGCTTCTAGATGGCTTTTAGGATGTTGTTGGTTATCTTGTTCATGTTTCAGTTCATCAGTGGTGTTGGATTTGATTAATGGCGACCTATTTTAGGTCTGGTGTTATTTTGGTTATGAACTGGTTTCCGTAATGTGTTAGAGGATGCTCCTGATGCGTTATTGATGGGATTTAATGATTGGTTTACATTGTTTTCGACCTAAGATTACTTGGTTGATAACTTGATAATTGGTTTATGTTATGAATTTATTGTATTACCTTTTAGGTGGTCGACCTAATTGTTTAGGTCCCAAGTTGGTATAAATATGATGTAAGATCTCTTTGTAGATCAATGGATTCATAGGAAAAGGTTATGGGGTGATCTGTGTGCAAATAATGTTTTAATCATATGCAAAAAGTTTGTTCGATCATAGGTGATCGAATTGGTTTTGTAAGAGAGGTTTAAGGCCTCTGGTATTGATCTTAACTAGAACTATACTCAGTCATAGGAGATGATATACTTGTAGGTTCACTCTTCTTTCTAGAATATAGTCTGATGTTTATGTAGTCAGTGAGGCTCCATTTTGTGATGAGTAGTGTGCTCTAGGTTGTTGGCCTTCCTGGATGTGCAGGTTCAACCTATTGTAATCACATACTTGCTATATAAGTATTATCTGACTATGAGTAGGCTTCCCATTGTGGTTTTTCCCTTTACCAGGTTTTCCACATACAAATCTTGGTGTCATGTGTTATGAATGAATGGTAATTATTATATGATTTATGTTTATGTTTAAATGCTTTATCAGTCTTTCTGGTATTTGGTTTATGCATTATGGTATTAAGTCTATGTGTTCCGGTAATAAGGATTTAAATGCTTAAAGTTCTATAATCCACTAACAACTGATTCAGCCCCCCCTCTCAATTGTCCTCTGGTTATCTGAATTGTCTAACACACCAAGCCCTACACCAAGATCCAACTTAGTGAGCTATAATGAACATATATTAGATACAAAAGTAATATCCTTGTTACAAAAGAACTTTGTAATACTCATGCAAGTATCTCCACTAATTCTCCTCTCTCCAATTCTCTACCAGTTCTCTACTCACATTCTCACTATTGCAACCTTATCTCCTGGTGAAACTCACTCTCTACTTCAACCATACTGGTTCAGCCTCTTCTTCTTGTTTGTCAATTCTTCTCTCTGCCATTTCTCTTTTATCTTTGTCATACTGGTAATAGCCACCATCAGTCTTCTTCACTCCATCTATTGTCTGCTATCTAATTCCTGTCAATTCTCAACTTAATGGTTATCTTCTGATTCTCACTATTCTCTTCTCTTTTCTGCAATTTTCTTTTCCTCTTCTCTGATTGTTCAATCACTATCGGTGCACTCCTTTGTCAAAATTAATGGCAAACTACCGATTGCCTCACTCTCACTGGTTGAACTCTTCAGACCGGTTCTCTCTCACACACTCAGTCTCTTCTCTTATTGACGTCGAGCACTTGACTCATTGGATCTCTTTACTAACATCACTCTCTCATGTAGCAACAACATTTACATCTTTGATTCACAATCTTATAGCCAGACTTTCCCACCTAAACTTGAATTCAAATATTTATGTGCTAGGGTTTCTACCATGTATTGAATCTACATCCAATCTAATCTCTTATCATCATGGAACATGATATCCAATCAGATCTCATGTCCTTAATTTATGACCTACAACTCATCAATTAGCATCACCATATTCTTTACCTTTCAATGCACGTCTTCTATCTTTAGCCATTTGTAGCATGATTTTTGGCCTTATGTCTGGTCAATCACATGCGTGATGCAATTTCCTTCACCCACTTTAATCTACAAGATAAATTTATATTGGATCTTTTTTGTTTCCTTGATCTTGAGCCGCAATCCTCTACCTTCCTTCCTTGATATTTGTAGTCATCTTTAAATGTTGGACCCACCGCCAATGACCTCAATGACACATCACACCAACTTGTGCATGCATGCTACTTCAACTCCATGTGGCCCCTTTATTGGCATCCACCTTTTCTAGGTCTTCTGTGTCGGTCCAGACAAGATCACCGATGCACCACACAACCAAGTTCATCTACCAGTTCATAAACCCTCCTAGTTATACCCTAACCAGTCTTCCTTCAACCTTTCACTTTGCTTCTCTTTTGGTGGAACACTCAAACTGGTTAGCACACTAGTCAACCTACCTCATGCACATCTTCAATAGATGGGAACCTTTCACTTTTGCACCTTGTCAGCTTTAGTAGTGGACATACTTACCGACAACCACCTTGATGACACCATGTCATCAATATTCAACAACCTCCATTTTCAATCCAGTTGCACTCTTTGTCTACAACTTGCTCAACCTTTCCTTCTTCATCATTTGGCTAGTTCTCCTATTAAATAGTTTGTCAAAATGACAAACATATCCTTCAATCTATGTAGTAGCAACTCATCATTTCTACCCAGCTAATCTGGTGCATATCTTTGATCTAATGCACCTAAGGAAACTTAGTGTTTCACTGGTTAATTCGATGTGAGCATTCAATCACTTGTCTTCAATACTTATATCTTATCTCATAGAGATATGTTGCATTCCATGCATATTGGGAGATAAGCTCAATATTACTACTTACCGATGGGAGAGGATCCTTGTCATCTCATTCTGCTTCTGGCATTGCACTGACATGCCTTAGCTAACATTGATCATATACATCTTCAATTAGACACACATGATCTGATTAAGAAAACTCACTATCAGACTTCTCTTAATCTAGTGGGAGTCCTATAGATTGAGATCCAACAACATACTAGTCCTGCACTTCTTCATTATCTCACCCTGCTTTCTCACTAGTCATATGCTTTCCAATTGGCAACAATGCACTGCCAACATATCACTTACCAGTTGTTATACCATACTGGTCTATAGTCCTTATGTCTTCAACACAAGCCAACACTAACTTGTGTACTGGTGACTCCAATAACTACTATGTTGGATGACATTCTCTTCCTTACCGGTGATAAGCTATATCAATAACCTGCTATATTAGTTGACATAGATGACACCATTTTCGGTTGACATCAATGACAACACAATGCCAACAATCTCCCCCTTTGGCATTGATGTCAACACATGTAGTATCTGACATACTGTAGATTCTCTCTCCCCCTTTGTGTGTTCCATGGATTCTCACACATGTATTATGTGGCATACTACAAAATCTCTCTCCCCCTTTGACAACAATAACAAAGGGTACTGACAAGGTTTCTCTCCTCCTTGTCTCTACCATGCACTGACAGATTTTTCTCTCTACCTTTTTGTTTACCAGATTCTCCTCCTCCTTTTACCTTCATACTTTACATCCTCTTAAATCACAACATAGATGGAGGGCTTGAACACCAATTGAGACCAATTTCTTAGCATCCAAGTGTATATACAAACCAGATGCCAATTGTATATACAAGCCTGAAACAAATTCAAGGAACATGTGTTAGTAAATAAAACTTACCTATCAGTCAGACTGCATCATCTCCCCTTTGATATGCAGAAGCCATTCTGACCCCAAATTGTTGATACCAAGTGTTGAAGATAACACTGATACCAACTATATCTCTTTCGATACCAAATGTATGTTCTCTTGTGTAGGTAACTTTCCCTCTTTGCAAGCAATACACCCAATGGTCCAATTGTGATTTCAGTTGGATAGACATTGAAATATCTCACAACCCAAACACTTACAAAGAAACAAACATACCGGTATAGCCATAGATGTTTTCACTCCCCCTGAGTCATACATCTTAGGTCTTCATTTGCTGTTAGGTTCTAAACCAGAGCCAACCTACCCCTTATACCGGTTGAGTTGTGCATATGTGATCAATCTAATGATCTATCAACTCCACAAATTCCACCACAACATATGACATGATCATAGGTGTAAACAATGCCATACAATATCACTATCATGCCATAAGTCAAACCAGTTAGCCCACAAAGGATGCATGCGTACATGATCAACAACTGGGCCAACATATGTCATTTAGGTCTTCTTCAGTACCACCTGAGACATAAACTCCTCAATACATGCTAATGGGCCTAATGCAATGATCTTGGACCTTATTGTTCTACATAACCTGCAAATATTGATTAGGAAACTTGCCTGTAACATACTGCACATACCGGTTACCTACACCGGTCCATCATCTCTACTAGAGCACCTTCCTCTAATTCCTATCTTCTTGTGTCAATTTGTTTCCATTCCCAATTGCAATTTTTCCATCCATTGACAAATACAGTAGTCATCCATCTCTCATCTGTAGGTGTGTAGCCAAGGCATCCACTACACACACATGTCATCTCATTTTCTTTTTTCTTACTGGAAGCAACCTATAAGACTTCATTCTAAATTCATCTACCCTATGGCACTATTCTTTGCATGCAAAAAAAATAACCGGAGAAAGGGGGCACACAACTTAAAAAATTATTTTTCCATGCATGAGGAGATCTTACCAGTTTTGTATTTCCATTTCTCCTTCTCCGGGGATGGATCCTAGATTTTCCAAACTCTACAGCTCTTCCATTTCATCTTTTATTTTCCCACACTTATCTTGTCTTGTGGGTGGTAGCATCTCCTTGTCTTCTACCAGTAGGAGGTCTTCTATGTTGTCTTCTTTTGTTCTTGCTTCTAATGAAGTTTCATTCTCCCATCTTCCCTTTTCCTTTGGGATCCATATTTTTCCTCCTCCTTGTAGCACCAATCTTCATTCTTAGTTTCATCTCTTCACCGGTTGTGGTTAGATCAACCTTCTTCCAAGGAGAAATTCCAAATAATGAAGTTTTGTCCCTTGTTATCTCCATTTGAGGAGACAAAAAAAATGTCTTTGTGGGGGACACATTTTCTAGTGGAGCATTCATTGGCACCACTTCCTAATCCTCTGGTGTCCTTGGAATGCTTTTTCTTCTTCAACATTTTGTCCATGGCATCACTGCTGCCATCAAACCGTATTCTTACCTTAAGCTCATCCTGATATTTCTCAAGGTCATTTCAGAGATTCTCCATTTCTCCTTCTAGGTGTTGATTCTTTTTATCCTTGGCCTCTATCTCAGATGCTAGATCATTACACCATCACTCCTTGGTGTCTTCTTGTTGATTCTTCAACTCTGAGATACATTTCTCATATTCTTAAAGGCATCTGATCAACCAGTTTTGTTCAACAACTTCAACATTCTTGAATAACTTGTATTTATTCCTCACTCTACTAAGTTATTCAAGTGCACTTACAAGTTCACCTTCAAGATCGACTTCTACTTCATCTTCATCTTCACCTTCACTATCACTACCAAACACATCTTGTTGGTAGGAATTATCTGCATGATCATTCTCTGATTCTTGAGCCATGAAGAGGTGGGTTCCTTCTTCATCATTGCTGCGGCTGCTAACAGATCTACATTCATCACTTGCAGACACATGAGTTGCATTTCTCATCCTTTATTCACAAATCGGTTCTACAATACAAGGTTCATTGCCATAAAGTTTCTTCAATCTGTCCCATAGGCTTTTTGCTGATCTATATCCATTTTGTTGTTCTCCATTTTGAAAACTTTTGTTTCTTCTCTTTAAAAGTGAAAATTACTGCCTCTGTGCTGCAATGGAAGAGAACAACAAAAGTTTGAAATAAAGACAACAATATGAAGTTCCAGAATTAGGAAACCTCCTACACTTTAAGCTTATAAAAGCTTGGGCTGGTGAACCCTTTTAAAGACTATTTTCTCACAAAAATAGTAAATCATTTGTAGAAAACCAGTGTAAATTCTTGCAAACTTTCCTTACTAACCAGTACAACTAACCTAAATAGAAAATTGATTTGACCTTTTTTTTAAAAAGAGGATCACAAAATGCAACAAAAACCAATAGATAAATCATTTCCTTATCTGGGCAACAGAGTCATCTACAATAGACTACAACCTGACAAGAGAAAGTAGTACACAAGTCACAAGTTCCTGATCTATCAACTGTGAATATGCCTAACATACAACGAGTCCTAATCTGCATCCAACTTTATCATCCAATCCACACCAGAAATACTAATATCAATGACTTTGTTAAAAGTATATTTATATTTTTCTCCTTAAGAAAAAGACTCAAAACAACTTCATTAGATTCCTAGAAAATCATTCAAATAAGCAATCCTTGTTCACTTAAATGGAATGAACAGCAGTACAATGACATTGAGATAATACAAATCTGAATTTAAATTCTCTGGACTGTATACTTTCATTCCTCTGTCAGAAGGTTACAAGTACTTCATATCTGACTCAAAAATTGCTAAGACAAAGGCCTATATTAATTTTGCCAGAGTTTAGCTACAAAAATTTGTGTCCCCTTTTCTATGTAGCCTTGGTATCCTTTTATATAAATCAAGATGCAACAAACTTCAGACTACCTGGAAGAAAAATCTTACCCTAACAGTCATTTATTGCAAAAGTTACATTTTTGTGCCATTGTAGTTGAGGGAGAAATCTAACATTCTTTCTGGGATGCGTGCTTCATTAACTCACTGGTCATTAATTTGGAAAATGGCCGAAAGGGAAAGCTCCTATTACCCAAAATTGGATACAACCACTGTCAGCTTCATTATGTCGGTGGATCATCTTGTGCCAGAGCATTGATGAGTTCTTATCTAAGAGAACACACAGCAGTGTGCCATTATGTTCTTCTCATATCTCCCTGCAGATCTCCTGCACACCTCTCACCAACCCATTTTCATCTTGAAGCAATGTCTGATGCAACTTGCATAGCTCTGTCGATATTTCTTTTGAATATCTAAAGTTCTTGGCACCAATGGATCAAGAGGTCTTTTCTCTGAGCACTTTTCCCTTAGTCACCAAGTCACAGCATTTAAAGTTTGGATGAGTTTCCATCGCGGTATAGCGATAGCTATCCAATCATGGGAAACTAACACACCTTTTAACTTCCCTGAGTAATTTGCTTAGAAATAGGCCCCACCACCTAGTCTCTGACTGTTTAAAAACTTAACCGCTACCGCACTTGGCTTGTAGAAAATCCAATCTTTCTGACTGAAGAATAAACCCAGAGATCTTGAGGTCACTATCCCAAAAATACTTATTGTGGGTTGCACTTAAATACAAAATCAGATTCCTTGGATTGAGAGCCATCCACTGATATTTGACAAATCCATATCTGGGCAAAAATTAACCCTCACAAATCTCAGGCACACATCACCTCCTGGTTTTCTCATGAGTCCCTTTGGACTCCACCTATCTTGCCAGTTCATCAGTTGCCAAGTCATGGCCATTAACATTTGAGCACCTCCATCTTGCGGTATGATGACAAACGTAGATCTTCTTTGAACTTGCTTGTTCTTTACTTCCTCCGAACTATTCTTCCTACAGGTCCCACCACTTATTCACCAAGTCGCACCTCTTAGCCATTGAGCATCTTTCCATCGGGACATGGCAAACACCATCAGATCATCCATCCAACTGTCAGATCCCTCTTGACATGCCCACCGGTTAATTCATTTGGGCTACTCTCCTCTCTGGTGGATATCACTCTTTCGGCCAAACATCCTCATTGGCTAGCCATTTTCTTATCTCATCGAAACCATAGTCTCATCGATGCCATTATTTTATTAGTGGGATCAGTTGATATCTCTTCGATTTTCTCTTGTCGATGGAACCAAGCTTTCAGTGAAACCATTTAGAGGTTCATCTTAGCCAAGGTCTGCCTGACATTCATCTTGATGACATAACACCTACTCTGCCATGTGGCACACCACTAGACCTTCCACCTCATCAACTACATGGCACCACGTGGCACCTCATGATTTGTTCCCAAGATCCACCTAATCATGACCCCATCTGCCACCTCAACACTACCAGACCCACCACTCTTTCGACTAAACCACCTCTTTGGCTAGCCATTTTCATATTTTATCGAAACCCTAGTTTCATCGACACCTTTCATGTTGATGAAACTGATGCCTTCGGTGAGTCTCTGTTAGGTCCCGGAAATAACTTAGAGGGGGGGAGTGAATCAGTTGTCTAATAAATTCAAACCAAAAACTAATTAACCAACTTAATGCTTAATACCGGTAAACCAGTTAAGTATGCCGCTAGACAGTGTTAACAGTAAATTGCTATACCGGTAAGAATTAATGCATGAAACATAAACACAAAGTCATCCACAACACATGACACCAATATTTGTACGTGGAAACCCTGTAAGGGGAAAAACCACAGTGGGAAACCTTTCCCACAATCAGATGATACTACTATAGATAGTAAGTGTACATAAATGGGGTCTGCACATGCAGAAAGGCCAACAGCCTAGAGCTCACTGCTCAATCACAAAATGGGAGTCACACTGACTATAGTTGGATGGTTAAATCCAATAAGAATGCACTGCACAAAATAGCATCTTCATATGCTGGATTCAGTACTGGTGTAATGCTGATATGCTTTTACAAAAACCTAACTTCACCTTCAAATGGTGTCTTCGTGTATATCCCTACTTGATCTCGCATATATCTTCACTCAATTCTTTTTCGCATTCCACACTTGATCTTACAAATAAGATCTTACATTTATACCATACCCTAAGACCAATTTTAGTAGGTCAGCTCTATAAGATATTGAAATAAAAAAATTTTCCATACAATATAATATTTGATGCAATGACCAATTAAACATGTCGGCTTAATGCATTTACAACAATAATAAATCATCTCCATAGCGTGCCATGTTGTTCTGGAAAAGATAAACCTGTCGGTGTAACCCTAGATAACTTGGACCTATTTGCCGGTAAAAGAAAATATGCAAATATGAATATACCAATGATTAATTATTCAAAACAAAGTGTCCACATGATGTCTCCAACATTACCAAGTGTCTTCCATATCATTCCAGGTACCGATGAATAATATATCTTGCCGGTGAACCATATACCAATAATTGTTGCACAGTTTACTTGCTTGCTGGTGAATGTTGCTGGATCTCCAAAGTAGGTGTTGACATCAATGACAAAACCATACCAAAATACCAACAATCTCCCCCTTTGGCATTGATGGCAACACAAGATGGAAAAACCATCAAAGTGCCAAAACAAAAATGCCAAATACAAAAACCAACAATCTCCATTTCTCCCCCTGGGAGTAACATGTGTTTATCCAAAGATTTATTTTCAATACCATTCTCTCATACCAATTTCTCTTTAAATGTGTTTTTCAAAATCTCTCCCCAAAAAGATAATGTGTTTTTCATAATGTGTTTTTCCATAGATATCTCTCCCCCTTTGACATCAAATGCCAAAGTCAAGTTCATATAAAATACCAACTACTCCCCTTGAGAAGTAGCTTCCTCATCAAATACCGGAATAAAAGATTTGTCTTTTTAATTTTGTTGGTTGATGACAATCATCAACTGTCTAAGTCTCTACCGGTGGTGGTATGACTCCAATCTGATCTCTGAGATATTCAAAATTTTCCTTAGGCAAAGGTTTTGTGAAAATATCTGCAAGTTGTTCTTTAGTATTCACATAAACTAGTTTTATCTCTTTTTCTTCAACTTTTTCCGTTAGAAAATTCAGTTTGATAGAAACATGTTTTGTTTTAGAATGTAATACCGGATTCTTAGATATATCAATTGCTGCAGTGTTATCACAGTATATAGTAATGGGTTCCTTGCATTTTACCTTTATGTCTTTCAACATTTGTTTAAGCCATAATACCTATGTACAGTTAGTTGTTGCTGCAACATATTCTGATTCTGCTGTTGATAAAGATGTACAACTTTGTTTCTTACTTAACCAAGAAACTAATCTCTTTCCAAGAAAGAATGCTCCTCCAGTGGTGCTTTTTCTATCATCTACATCTCCTGCCCAATTTCCATCTGTGTATGCACATAGGTCGATTTTTTCATCTTTAGGATACCATAATCCAAGATTTGTTGTGCCTTGTAAGTACTGAAAAATTCTTTTTACTGTTGATTCATGATTTTCCCTAGGATTACTTTGAAATCTAGAAACAATACATACTGCATTCATAATATCAAGTCTGGTTTGTGTCAAATATAGTAAACCTCCTATCATAGATTTGTATCTAGTTGGATTAATAGGTGTAGATTCATCCCTTTGAGATAATTCATCATTTTTAGTCATAGGTGTGCTTACCGGTTTAGAGTTCTCCATCCCAAATTTCTTTAGTAATTCTTTCAAGTACTTGGATTGACTCAAAAATATACCTTTATTAGTCCGAGAAATCTGCAAACCTAAAAATAATTTTATTTCTCCAATCATAGACATTTCAAATTCTTGCTACATTTCAAGAGAAAATTCCTTACATAATCCATCTTCTCCTCCAAATATTATATCATCAACAAATACTTCAATAATCAAGATGTCATCATTAGTTATTTTGTAGTATAAATTGCTATCTGCATTTCCTTTAGTAAAACAAATCTTCAAAAGATACTTATCCAACCTTGCATACCAAGCTCTTGGGGCTTGTTTCAATCCATACAAAGCTTTTCATAACCTGCAAACCATATCATTGTCATTTGTCAAAGAAAATCCATCAGGTTGTTCAATATATACTTCTTCTTCAAGATCTCCATTCAAAAATGCACATTTAATATCCATTTGATAAACTTTGTAGTCCTTGTGAGCTGCAAAGGCCAAGAATAATCTAACTACCTCAATTCTGGCTATCGATGCAAAGGTTTCATTGTAATCAATTCCTTCTTTCTGAGAATATCCCTTACACACTAGTCTTGTTTTATTTCTGACAACCTTACCATCTTCATTAAGTTTGTTTCTAAATCCCCATTTAGTCTAATTACATTTTTATCTTTAGGCTAGGGAACTAATGTCCAAGTATTATTTTTCTCAATTTGTCCTAATTATTCTTCCATAGCTTTAATCCAAAATTTATCTTCACATGCCTCACTGATAGATGATGGTTCAATTTGAGAAATAAGACATACCTCTTCATTTGTCAATCTTCCTCTTGTCATAACTCCTTTAAATTTATTTCCAATTATCTGATCTTCAGAATGATTCAATCTTACATACCAGGGTGTCTTAGTTAGTTGTTGTTCTTCTATTATTGTGGAATCTTCTGATGATACCGGGGTAACTAGATCTTCATTTTGTACCGGTGGATTCAGTATAGGTTCATTTGTCACAATTTTTGTTGCCGGTTCAAAGTCTATATACCTTGAAGTTCCTCTGAATTATTCATCAATCTTTACATTTGTACTCTCAACAATTTTCTACAATCTTTTATTAAATCATCTATATGCCTTGCTCTTAGATGAATAACTAAGAAATATTCCTTCATCACTTCTAGGATCAAATTTGCCAATATACTCATCTCTTCTAATATAACATTTACTTCCAAAAATTCTGAAATACTTAAGAGTAGGAGTGTTACCAAACCATAGTTCATGAGGGGTCTTACCAGTTTCACCTTTGATGTGAACTTTGTTGAATGTATAGACAACAGTGCTAACTGCCTCTCTCCAATATACATGTGGTAGATTTGCTTCTGATAACATACTTCTAGCTGCATCCAAGATAGTTCTATTTTTCCTTTCAACAACTCCATTCTGTTGTGGTGTCCGAGGTGCTGATAACTATCTTCTGATTCCATTCACTTCATAGAATGTATTAAAGTCCTTAGATGTGAATTCTCCTCCTTGATCAGATCTTAAACATTTGATTTTCTTACCGGTTTCATTTTCAACCATTGCTTTGAATAGTTTGAACTTTCCAAGTGCTTCTGATTTCTCTCTGAGAAAAGTAACCCAACACATTCTAGAATAATCATCAATGATTAGCATGAAATATCTATCACCTTCTAAGCTTCTAGTTCTAGCTGGGCCACATAAATCAGTGTGAATTAAATCAAGAGCATTATTGGATTTTTCTGGAATATTTTTGAAACTAGCTCTAACTTGTTTTCCAAATTGACATTCCTTACAAATTGTATTTTGAGGTTTCACAATTTTAGGTAGATCTCTAACTGCCTTAGAAGTACTGATTTTTACCATGCAATCAAAGTTTACATGACATAATCTCTTATGCCATAACCAACTTTCATCTATATGTGCAATTAAGCATGCCTTTTCACTGTTATTCAAATGAAGGATATTGCCTCTGGTCTGATTACCGGTTGCAATTTCCAAACCAGTTCTATTCATGATTTTACATTTTCCATTTTTAAATTGCAACTGAGATCCCTTCTCAACTAATTGACCAACACTTAAAAGATTATGTTTTAATCCTTCAACATAGTAGACATTGTCAGTGTTATGCTTACCATCAAGAGATATTGAACCCTTACCTTTGATTGAACAGGCTTTGTCATCTCCAAATCTTACTAAACCTCCATTGTATTCTTGAAAGTTCAAGAATTTACCTTTGTCTCCAGTCATATGATGTGAGCATCCTGAGTCAATGATCCATTCATCCTTTGTTTCAACTTTATCTGTTAGGGCTTGTTCTATCAGTTGAGCAGTAGGTGTCGGTTGATCTTCTGTTATAGCAACAAAAACCCATCTGTTGTCTGTTGGATCTTCATCAAAATCATCAAACACACCTTCATCAGCAATGTAACAAGATTTATCTTTGTTCTTTTTAAATCTGTATCTTTGATATTAAGGATTAGGCTTGTATGTTCTTCTAGCTTCTTCTCTTAGTCTAGCATGTCTATCAGGGCATCTTGAAGCCATATGACCAATCTTATTATAGTTAAAACATTTAAAGGGTGCTTTACCTTCATACTTACTTCCAATTGGACCTTTTGGCATTTTCCTTGCAAATAGTGCTTCAAGTTCTTCAAGCTCTTCATTCTCCTTTTTGGATTCTTCAAGTTCTCTTGCATAAAAGGCTCTCCAGTCTGATTTGTCAAATGATGGAGCAGATGATGTTGATGCTTTAAAGGCTAAATCAGTCTTTATAGTAGCAACAACACCAAATTCCTCAATTTCAAAGGCTGAAAGTTTTCCAATCAATGTATCCCTAGTTACTGATGTATTAGGCATTGTTCTTAACTCATTTATAGCAGTAACCTTCATTTTATATGCTGGTGGCAAACCTCTTAATTTTTTTGAAACAATTTCATCCTCACTCAGAGTTCCTCCACAACATTTAATACCCAAAACAATTTCATTTACTCTTTCCATAAAAGAAGAAATCCTTTCATCTTCTTCCATTTTCAGATGTTCATACCTGACTTGGAAGCTTTCAAGTTTTGCAATTTTGACTATGGAATCTCCTTCATTCAATGTTTCCAAGTGATCCCAAATAGCTTTAGTAGTAGACCTATCTGATAATCCCATGATTTGTTGATCTGATAATGCACTCAAAAGTGCTTCTCTTGCTTTGCAATCATTCTCTTCATCTTTAGCTAAGGTAGTTGGAGCAGTCTGACCAGCTACAGTAGCAGTATAACCATTCTTAGTAACTTCCTAGATGTCTTTACCAATGCAATTCAATTGTGTCTCCATTCTGATCTTCCATATCCCATAGTTGGTTCCATCAAGTTTAGGACTATCCTTCCTGAAATAATTAGTAGATATTGGATCTCCTCAAGTTGTTAAACTTCTGTAAAAGAGGACTAGGCTCTGATACCAATTGTTAGGTCCCAGAGACAACTGAGAGGGGGGGTGAATCAGTTGTCTAATAAACTCAAACCAAAAACTAATTAACCAGCTTAATGCTTAATACCGATAAACCAGTTAAGTATGCCGGTAGATAGTGTTAACAGTAAATTGTTATACCGGTAAGGATTAATGCATGAAACATAAACACAAATTCATCCACAACACATGACACCAATATTTGTACGTGGAAACCCTGTAAGGGGAAAAAACATGATGGGAAACCTTACCCACAATCAGATGATACTACTACAGATAGTAAGTGTACATAAATGGGGTCTGCACATGCAGAAAGGCCAACAACCTAGAGCTCACTGCTCAATCACAAAATGGGAGTCACATTGACTACAGTTGGATGGTTAAATCCAATAAGAATGTACTACACAAAATAGCATCTTCATATGCTGGATTCAGTACTGGTGTAATGCTGATATGCTTTTACAAAAACCTAACTTCACCTTCAAATGATGTCTTCATGTATATACCTGCTTGATCTCGCATATATTTTCACTCAATTCTTTTTCGCATTCCACACTTGATCTTACAAATAAGATCTTACATTTATACCATACCCTAAGACCAATTTTAGTAGGTTGGCTCTACAAGATATTGCAATAAAAACATTTTCTATACAATATAATATCCAACGCAATTACTGATTAAACATGTCAACTTAATGCATTTACAACAATAATAAATCATCTCCATAGCATGCCATGCTGATCTAGAAAAGATAAACCTGCCCGTGTAACCCTAGATAACTTGGACCTATTTGCCGATAAAAGCAAATATGCAAATATGAATATACCAATGATTAATTATTCAAAACAAAGTGTCCACACAATGTCTTCGACATTACCAAGTGTCTTCCATATCATTCCAAGTACCGGTGAACAATATATCCTACCAGTGAACCATATACCAGTAACTATTGCATAGTTTACTTGCTTGTCGGTGAATGTTGTTGGATCTCCAAAGTAGGTGTTGACATCAATGACAAAACCATACCAAAATACCAACAGTCTCTTCAATGATCCATTGAAGCCATGGTCCGCTCAATATACACCTTGATGATATGCCACTTGTCTGCCATGGGGCACCCTTTGATTGGCTCCAGAGTTCACAACTGGGTGCCACCTATCATGAGGGTATTCATTCCAAGCACTTCATAAATGTGGTACACCGATAGTCATGGTTATCCCCAGAATTTCACCCCACTGTTGATCTACCTCGGATCCGCTGTTGGATTTCAGCGATCTGCTCAATCATTAGCCTCTCCTTAGCGGCTCTCTCTTGTGCCACGGCATCACCACGTGTCTGCCACTTATCTGCCACCTCATCATTCGCCAAGTTGTGAATATTAACAGTCGAGCACTTACACATGGCGGTATGGCAATGGCCATTCGATCGGCTGAAACCTTATCGATCCTTATCTTGATCTGCTCACCACTTTTTGGCATGTGATTTGTCTCCAAGTCATGGTGATATTTGGCAAGCATCTTTATGTTGCGACATAGCGATAGCTGTTGCATCTTTTGCAATCACCGTTGATCTTTATTGATCTACTCGACCTTTAGCCCCTCTAAGAGGCTACATCCTATGCCATGCTATCACCACGTGTTCACCACTTGTCTGCCACCTCATCAGTCACCAAGTCGCAGCCATTAATAGTCGATCACCTTTGCATGGCGGTATAGCAATGGCCATGGATCTGCATTCAACCTACTTGCTATTTAACTTGCCCTTTTATAGCAAAATTTTGGGTGCTTTGAGATGCGCATGCACGTGAGGGGCCCTCCAATATTAAGTTGTCTGTGAGCTTTGACACCTGATATGTGTGGGGCTTTGGATTTAAATACAAAAATGCTCCTCCCTGCGGCCAATGTGGGATAAAAGGTCTGCCTAGGCCTTTCCATCGAGTCATCGGTGTAGCATGAAAAAGCCACTACTGATACCCGATGGCACTAGTAACTGAAATTGCTTCCTTGGAATATGTAGAGAGGATGGTTCTGGTCTAGGCCTAGACTATACACATGTCATTGCATTGTTTATTAAACTTAGATGCCTCCCCAAATGCCTACGGATCTTTATTTGCCTGAACTGCTTGCATTAACTGTCGGCCATGGTTCACCACTAGTGGTTTGTCACCAAGTCATAGGTGATAACCATCAAGAACTTTTATGTTGTGGTATAGTGACAACTACAAGATCAAGAGAAACTTTTGCGATCTTTAGGAAAATCCGACAGAGACATAGGAAAAGACACAGAACTTAGAAAAAATTAAAAACTTATCAGAATCTGCCTAGGCCTAGACTTTAAAAGGGGGCCCCTCTTGATGACACATAGACCCTTCCACTTAAGTGGAAAAAGAAACGAGAAAAGACCTTTAATAAAAAGAAAGGGAAATTTTGAACCTTGAACCGATTTGCAAATGGTTCAAAATAGACATAACACATTCTCACTTGCTTATTAAAAAATATTACAAAGCCACGACTCGCGCAAGAGAAATGGTTGAACCTTGAACCTTGAACCAAAAAGGTTCAAGGGTTAAACTTCAATATTAATTACAATAATGCACTACAAAGGCTTAATTTTTTATTTTGTTTTCATGAAAAAGAAAAAACCTTAAACCCTCAAGATTTTATAGGTCCCAATAGTGGCTCTGACTAGGGGTGGTTGGACACAAGAGCAACACAAGAATTTGGCAAAAACTCTAGAAGGCAGACCACTTAGGAACAAATGACTTCTCTTCAATTCAAATAGGGGCTCCTTATTGAAAACCACACAATTGAAAGCAAATATATACAGCCTACAACTACTGTGCATGGACTGAAATAGATCAAGAGAAGTAATATTTCAGGAATTGTCCATGCACTAGAAATTCTTGTACTTCGCCATTCATTCTTTGCAAGAAGTGTGAATCCTTTCCATTAATATCACAAACAATTAAAGGGCCTATCCGTAATGATTCAAATTTCTTATGCTTGCCTTTATCTTGGTCTTTTGCATTCCACTGCAACACCATGTCATCAATCTAGAACTTTCTTGTACTAGTCCTTTTATCAAAAAGGTACTTCAACTGTAATTGAAGTTTCATATTCCTTTTATGGGCTGCAGTCCTCATTTCCTCCAGCTCTACCAACTGAATCATTCTTTCTTCCATGGCAAACATTTCTAGTTCTTCAATCTGCAAAAATTGGTAAACTGGAAGCAAATTATTCGCAGGTAACCTGGCCTTCACTCCATAAACTAGCTCAAAAGGGGATGTACCAATGGCCTTTTTTATAGTCACCCTATTAGCCCATAAAGCTAACATGAGCTTTTGATCCCAGGACCTTTTCTTTTCCTCTACGGTCTTCTTGATGATGCTGAGGAGACTTTTATTACTAGATTTTGCCTCGTTGTTTCCCCGTGGGTGGTATGGTGAAGAGTATGTCATAATAATCTCATAATTAGCATAGAAATTTGCAAACTCCTCAAACCTGAAGCACATAGCGTTGTCCATGACTATTTTAGCTAGCACACCAAACTTTGTCACTATATTATCCGTCAAGAAATTGATGATTACCTTACTAGTAGCCTGTTTGGTAGGTATGGCTTCAATCCACTTGGTGAAATAGTCTGTAGCCACCAGAATCCATCTATGACCTCTGCTTGATTTTTCTATTATCTCTCGAATAAAATCAATGCCCCATTGAACAAAAGGGGCTTCAACTATAACAAAATTCAAAGGCAAAGCACCAACATACCTTAGTTTAGAGGAAAACCTTTGACAAGGATCACATTTTTGAACATATTTATGAGCATCCTTGAACAAAGTTGGCCAATAGTACCCTGCTCGAATTATCCTATGAGAAGTAGTCTTAGCTGAATAGTGGCCTCCACACACCCCATTGTGCATCTCTATCAGAACCATCTCAGCTTGAAATTCGTCCAGGCAAACCAGTAGCATCCCATCAATGTTCCTCCAATATAGGTCTCCCTGAATAAGAACATATTTATGTGATTTCAATTTTAATTTTTTCCTCTAGTTGTGTGTCATACCCTCTGGACATGAGGCATTTTTCAAGAAGTATACCACATCTGAATACCATGGTTGCCTCTCAATGCTGGTTACAAAAGCTTGTTCAATCTCAACATTATTTATATCAATATCATTAAAGTTTGTCTCAATCATTAACTTGGTTAAGCCTAGACCTCTTACCAACTTTGTGATTTTGATCTCAAGATCAAATTCTTGTATTCTGCTTATCCACCTGCATCTTTTTCCGTTACTTCAGACTGGGACATGATATCCTTGACAGAAGCATGTGGTACATAGGCTACAATGTCATGCCCAAACTTTTGGGCACGAACGAGATAATTTTTTTTTTTAAATCACAACTTAAGACATTAAATTAGCAAATATGAAATGCTCTAACATATTTTGTCTTAACTATGTTTGAGTTAACTTAAACACTAACTCAAGTAGACGAGAATAATTTAGAATTAAATGCGGATTACTAAAGGATTTAATTTATTATCTTATCGACTTTACTCAATAAACTAACTTAATCAATTAATTGACGCAGATAAAATTAATCTCTAATAGCCAATACTTTATTTTAAGAACTAATTAAATTAGTTCTGACACTTAGTTTATAAAAGTCTATGTTTTATTTTAACGATAATTAAAATAAGAATAAACTAAATCGATTAAAGGGTCAATTATAATTATAATGAAAATTCATTCTATAAAGTTTAATCTCATCAAATACCTATATTTAGGTGGACCTATAATAATTCAATTTATTATAAAATTTCTAAAAGGTTAACCTTCATAAGTAATTTAAATTTAAACTTTTCGTTTTCTTCCTTAATTAAAACCATATGTTTATTAAAAAACATTTATAAATTAAAACCCTTAAATAAATATTAAATCTAAATCTGTCTTATTCTCTTATATTGTCAAACTCCATATATATATATATATATATATATATATATATATATATATATATATATATATATATATATATATATATATATATATATATATATATATATATATATATATATATATATATATATATATATATACTATAATATTTACCTCATATTTCTAAATTATTCAAGCAAACCCTAACTAGGAATGACTATTATAAAATACCTCTTATTTTATTATTCCCTTACTCTTTTCTATTTTACCCTTAGCCCTACCCAGGCTAGGGTTTTATTTTTATTTATTTTTTATTAGTGTTATGCAGGGCGGAGGAGGGTTGAACACTGGAGCGGCAACCATGCATTTAGGCGGGGGTCTTTGGGAAGGCGATGGCGGGGTTGTCCGTGAGCGGCGCCACTCACTGTGGGTTACCACAGTGGCAGCGACCACTGTGGTCACCCACAATGGCGGCCCTCGGGTCGTTCACTGTGGACGACCACAGTGGCAACGCCCATAGTGGTCGCCCACAGTGGCGTCCCTTGGGCCATCCACTGTGGATGCCCACAGTGGCGCTGGCCATGGCTGCCCACTATGCAATGCACAGAGTTCAGTTCGCCAACCCCCCCCATATTTTTATTTATTTTTTTAAAAAAAGAGTTTTAAATAGTTTTTTTTTTTTATTTAAATAATATAAACTATATATATATATAGATAGATTTTATATATATATAGGTATTTGTATATATATACATATTTATGTATATATTTATAAATATATATAAACAAATATATATATATATATATATATATATATATATATTTATTTTAATCAAACAAGTTTATTTATTTAAATATAAGAAATAAAATTCATTTAGTTGTATGTATATATATATATATATAGATAAATATAATACTATCAAAACTAGGGCAATTTCCTTTCATGCAATTATTTTTATTCCGAACAATTAAAACAGATTAAATATTTTCTGCAATTTGATCATTTTATTTATTTCCCTTTTTTATTAATATCCTAGTTGCCAAGTAGAAATAGTTAGGTTATTTAAATATTGATTTCTTTTAGCAAAATATAAAAAGTAGAATTAAATCACTTAGAATAGCAACGCTAGAATTTTTATTTATTTCTTTTAACTATAGATTTTATTTTCTGTACATAAACAAATGACAATATTTAATAATTCAAACAACAACTATATAAATGGCAAAATTTAATAAATTTAACAACAACTAGATAAATTTAGAGTAAAATAAAACTTTACAAAAGACTATAATAAATTTTGATTGTTATTTTCTGCAATAAACAAAATGACAGATTTAAATAAAACAAAATATGGCATTTCCATGTATAGATCTAACCTTTAGATTTTATTTTATTTCCCAACCTACTACATGCAGGTAGATCTATTCCATTCCTCTCCTAATATCTTGATTTTAAATGCATAAAGGGAATGAATACATTTCTTTCTTTTCAAAACATCCTATACACAAAAAATATTTATCTCAAAACTTTAGGAACTAAAACCAGAAATAATCATTTCTTTTCTGCAATATAACATAAATAAATATTACATATCTTTAAAACATATTCACAAGTATTTATTGTCACTTTACAAATGGATCTCTCATTATTAATAAATGAGGACTTTTAAACAAAATAATAAATAGATTTTCAAATATATTTCTGCAAGAAATAACTCCATCGAATTTCCACTTGTCCTAATTTTTTCCTTTCAACAACCTACAAATAATCAAAGGATATGACCATGGAGTGCTCACCTCCCATCCTAGGCTAACTAGTAGCCACCCCCAAGCTTGGAGAACCCAGCCCTAGACAGGATTACACATATGCACACACAGTAAACAAGGGGAAAACAAACACAAGACATTCCCAATCCCAGGGCTACACTGCACCACACATTCTGATATCTTTTCAAGGGTGGTAGTGGACCAAGTACCCTAAGGAGACTGCAAGTATGGTAAAATATATAGCCACCTCATGGAAAACCAAATACATCATAAGTATAAAAACCCCACATTCCTTATGGCCCCCAAGACATTAATGCCTTATACCCCTCCTTATGACCCCCAATGCATAAACAAGCTATGCAGCAAGGGTCACATAAAATCCCTTGTGATCACTCTCATAATGAGAGCCTCTCACTCGAGGGTTGTCACTTGTACCACCCACAAAACCATCCTCTCTCCCAAGAGTAGGAGGCCTTGATTACTCCCAAAGCACATAAAATGCCATACAAAAGTAAAACATAAAACAAAATAATTTTCCGAGGGAAAATATGCAAGGAAACTAGATTTTTTTTTTACACAAGATATTCTTTCAATATAACATTCAATATGAAAACACATTACAAGTAAGGTGAAACCAACCTTCAACTACCCAAGAGTATGCTAGTTTTATTTAGGATGAGCAGCCCAATTCCACAAATCTTTCCTTTCTACACTTAGCCAAATTCTTGATTCAAAATCTATCTTTTTCCTTTCAAAATTCCTTGTCTCCAAAAATGGAGAGTGGGTGATTACCCACAAAATCTCTCATTCTTGCTTAAGAAGACCCTAGTGAGAGTTCTCACAAGTTTCTAAAACTGAAAAGGAAAGGTAGGAGAAAATGGGAAAGGGATCTCACATCCAAAAGGAAAGTTTACAACTTAGATGATCCTTCTAATTTCAATTTTCGCACAACTTAGAAAAGTCACTTTTTAAGGTGTCAAAAAGGTCACATGAGAGTTGGTACATGCATAAAATTACTCCTAACCCTTAGGTATACCTTATGGGCTTTAGGAAACCCTATTAAACTACCCCTAGGTGTCCATTTAACCCTTTTTAAACCCATCTGAAGTTAATTTTTGGGTCAAACTTAAGTTGACCATCCCAAATATTCTTTACCCAAGGCATTTATGGAATCATATTAAATTAATTGAAAAAGCTATAGTTAAACAACTCCCTCCAAAAGGCAAATTTAAAAACTCAAACATAAATCAAAACATGTGTCAAGTGACACAAAGAAAATACCTTTTACAAAATTATACATGAAATCTTGTCTCTTGTTGGATTTACACAAATAAACAAAATTCAATTTAACATTCATGCAACAATCACTTTCACGAATAAAATACGATACAAACAGGGTGTTGTCTCTCCAAATAGACAAACCCTAGTTTTACGAACGCACATAGGTCTAGGTTTGGTTCTCCATAATATTTCCATGGTCACATGGATAATTTTTCTGCACATCTCAATTACACATTATTAATTTCAAATAACCTCATATAATACAAAACACATGATTAAGAATACACATCAAACAATCTACAACCAATATACACTTAATCAAATCAATACACTTTATATCCAACGAATCCACATAAGCAATTATCATAATTGTCATAATTTTGATCCACACATAAAACATACATCCTATTTCTATCATCATAGTAAAGTCTTGCAAATCCAATAACGACACATATCATCGCAAATTCATCCTATTCAAAAATAATGTAGAGTTCTATATCATAAAGCATGAAACATCAACACATAGCAATGTTATCCAAATCATATAAGTTCTAAATCCATAAGGCATAAAAATAAAGCATCCATAATAGTCTCAACATAAAAAATCACTGAAATGCTAGACTGAGTCGGGGTAGGGCCTCACACCCTCCCCCTCTAGGCATGAACTTCCTCCTAGAGTTCATCAAAAAGATAGGGGTACTCTAATCTCATACGTGGTTCATCCTCCCATGAAGTTGTAACCTCATCATAGCAATCCCACTAGACCCTAACCTGGTCTAGCTCTCGACATTGAAGGGCCAGCGTCTGGTGTGCCAAAATGTGAATGGGCTCCAAAGCTAGCTTCCCATCCGACTCCACCTGCATGGCATCCCAATCTAATATATGACACTCATCATAGATATACTTCCTCAAAACTGATACATGAAACACATCACGGATGTGTGACGGGCTAGGTGGCAATGCTAAATGGTAGGCAACTGGTCCTATCGTCTCAAGGATCTCAAATGGTCCTACAAAACAAGGTGCGAGCTTAGAACCCTTTTCGTAACGGATTGGACTCTTATGCGGTCGCACTCTCAAAAAGACTCTATCTCCAACCAAGTAGCTACGACTTATCCTCTTTACATCTGCATATTCCTTCTGTCTATCCTGAGCCTCTCTAAGATGCTACCTAATCAAATCCACCTACCGTTCCATATCCTGAACTATCTCTAGACCAATAGCAACTCTGTCCTCTATGCGGTCCCAACTCAACGGTGTCCTACAAGGCCTGCCGTATAATGCCTGATAGGGTGGCACCCACAAAGAATTGTGATGCCCATTGTTATAGGCAAACTCCACTAAGGGAAGGTACTCTTCCCATCTGGTTTGGTGATCCATGACGTACATGCGAAGCATATCCTCTAACACTTGGTTAACCCTCTCTATCTGACCATCCATTTCTAGATGATAGGTTGTATTGAAATTGAGCTTAGTGCCCATAGCTGCCTGTAATGCCTTCCAAAAGGAAGAAGTGAAGAGGGAATCCCTATCAAAAATAATCTTGCCTGGCACGCCATGAAGTCTAACAATGTCTTGCAAGAACACCTGTGCTACTGCTAGTGCTGTGAAGGTAGTATGAACTGGTGAAAAGTGAGCCACTTTGGTCAACTTGTCAACTGTCACCAAGATGGCATCATGGCAATGGGATGACATAGCAAGACCAATGATGAAATCCATGGATATAGTATCCCACTTCCACTTTGGTATAGCATGAGACTGGAGCAACCCACCTGGATGGCGGTGCTCTGCCTTTACTCTCTGACACTCGAGGCATCGGGCTACTAACTTAGCAATGAGTTGCCACATTCTTGGCCAATGATATAGCTGTCTCAAGTCAGCATGCATCTTCTTAACTCCGGGATGTGCTGCATAAGGAGCTCTATGAGCCTCCGTGATAATGAACTCTCACAATCCCCGAGAAGAAGGTACATAGATGTGCCCTCTATGGTGTAATAGTCCATCGGACTCCAAAGAATAATCCACATATTTCCCCTCTAGAGTATCATGAGACCGTATCACCTAACAAACCTCTGAATACCATCCATCCTTTGGCAAATGCTGCAGTATATGGTCTCTCAAATCCGTGCCCATAGATATGGTGTATACCTCGTGACGTCTCCTACTCAAAGCATCTGCAACTACATTTTCCTTCCCTTTAATGTAGTGAACGTCAAAATCATATTCGCACAAGAACTCCATCCATCTCCTCTATCGTGCATTAAGGTTTGGCTGAGTAAAAATGTATTGAAGACTCTGATGGTCTGAATGAAGCTCAAAATGGTGACCCAAAAGGAAGTGTCTCCACCTCACAAGTGTATGCACTATTGCTACAAGCTCAAGGTCATGAGTAGGATAATTAAGTTCATGAGTCTCTAGTTTCCTAGACTCAAAAGCTATAGCCCTACCATCCTACATAAGGACTACTTCTAAACCCTCTACGAAAGTATCTGTACAAACCATGAAGTCAACTAAGGGATCTGGTACTACAAGGATAGGTGCGCTAGTAAGTGCCTTCTCTACAGTAACCCGAAGGCTCCCTAGAGCGGACATCCTCACTGGTCCTACTATGCCAGCATTCAGCCCTCTGATGAAATGGTTAACAAGAAGTTTCTCATCCTTTAGATAGTCCACGTATGGCAAGAGCTCAAAGAATTTTCTCTCGTACTGGGTCACTGAGAGACCCTTCTACTAGAGGTCATTGAACTCATCTATCCTACACTATCTATAATGCTCTGACAAGTACCTCTCCCTGAACCTCTCTGTTAAAATCTCCCATGTGAGAGTATCAGCAACCAAACCACACTTGTATTCCTTCTGTCTCCACCATGTGGAGGCCATTCCTCTCAACAGATGGACTGTTACACATTCTTTTAGATTGCTCTCGTAAGAGCGCAATGCAAGGCACCTATCAAGGCTCAACAGCCAAGCCTCAGCTTCTACCCTGTCGGTAGCACCCCCAAAAGATGGTGGCTAGAGGTCCATAACCTCCCTGATAAGATCCCCTGGCTCCCAACGAGCTCTCTCATAATACACTAGCTTTGCCCCTGGAGGTGGTCCTAGTAGGTGCACAGACTCTAGCTCATTCCCACCCTGACTCTCTACGGGAATAGGAGGTGGACTATTGCTCCTTTCCCTATCAGCTGATCTATGACTCCCTGAGTTTTGATTTTCAACATGATGATCCCTGGCTGGAATCCTTTCCTGGACTATACCAATTAGGTTCTTGATTGCTTCTAAGAGGTTTTAGTTTGGGTCAACTGGCTGTTTGGGAGGAGCCTCTGGGTTCACTTCTGGAATTGATTCCTCCGTAACTACCTCTTCGCATGCTATGCGTACACACCTAGGACCCCTTCCGCACTTGCGAGCTTGTCGCGTAGTCGGAGGCATCCTAAGAGAAAAATAAATTAAATTAAATTAAATAACTAATTTCTTTGGAAAAAAAAAAATTTAATTAATTAAATTTAAATATCCTAGAAAATCAATATAATAAAATTAATTAAATAATTAAAGCGAAACATAATGGAGAAAGGTTCCTAGTGCTGGAAACCTTACTCTGATACCAAAATGTCATGCCCAAACTTTTGGGCATGAACAGGATAATTTTTTTTTTTAAATCACAACTTAAGACATTAAATTAGCAAATATGAAATGCTCTAACATATTTTGTCTTAACTATGTTTGAGTTAACTTAAACACTAACTCAAGTAGATGAGAATAATTTATAATTAAATGCAGATTTCTAAAGGATTTAATTTATTATCTTATCGACTTTACTCAATAAACTAACTTAATCAATTAATTGACACAGATAAAATTAATCTCCAATAGCCAATAATATATTTTAAGAACTAATTAAATTAGTTCTGACACTTAGTTTATAAAAGTCTATGTTTTATTTTAACGATAATTAAAATAAGAATAAACTAAATCGATTAAAGGGTCAATTATAATTATAATGAAAATTCATTCTATAAAGTTTAATCTCATCAAATACCTATATTTAGGTGGACCTATAATAATTCAATTTATTATAAAATTTCTAAAAGGTTAAACTTCATAAGTAATTTAAATTTAAACATTTCATTTTCTTCCTTAATTAAAACCATACGTTTATTAAAAACCATATATAAATTAAAACACTTAAATAAAAATTAAATCTAAATCTGTCTTATTCTCTTATATTGTCAAACTCCATATATATATATATATATATATATATATATATATATATATATATATATATATATATATATATATATATATATATATATATATATATATATATATATATATATATATGTATATATTTTAATACTATAATATTTACCTCATATTTCTAAATTCTTCAAGCAAACCCTAACTAGGAATGACTATTATAAAATACCTCTTATTTTATTATTCCCTTACTCTTTTCTATTTTACCCCTAGCCCTACCCAGGCTAGGGTTTTTTTTGTTTTTTTGTTTATTAGTGTTATGCAGGGCGGAGGAGGGTCGAACACTGGAGCGGCGGCCATGCATTTAGGCATGGGTTTTTGGGAAGGCGGCAGCGGAGTTGTCTATGAGCGGCGCCACTCACTGTGGGTTACCATAGTGGCCGCAACCACTGCGGTCACCCACAGTGGCGGCCCTCGGGCCGTTCACTGTGGATGGCCGCAGTGGCGGTGCCCACTATAGTCACCCATAGTGGCGGCCCTTGGGCCGTCCACTGTGGATGCCCATAGTGGCGTCGGCCATGGCCGCCCACTATGCAATGCACAGAGTTCGACCTGCCGACCCCCCCATATTTTTTTTTATTTTTTATTTTTAAAAAGAGTTTTAAATAGTTTTATTTTTGTTTAATTTAAATAATATAAATTATATATATATATAGGTATCTGTATATATATACATATTTATGTATATATTTATAAATATATATAAACAAATAAATATAAATTATATATATATATATAAATAGATTATATATATAGGTATTTGTATATATATACATATTTATGTATATATTTAACTGTAAGAAATGAAATTCATTTATGTGTTTATGCATGCAAATAATCTAGTTGTCTATATATATATATATATAAAGGCAATTTCCTTTCATGCAATTATTTTTATTCCAAACAAGTAAAACAGATTAAATATTTTCTGCAATTTGATCATTTTATTTATTTCCCTTTTTTATTAATATCCTAGTTGCCAAGTAGAAATAGTTAGGTTATTTAAATATTGATTTACTTTCAGCAAAATATAAAAAGTAGAATTCAATCACTTAGAATAGCAATGCTAGAATTTTTATTTATTTCGTTTAATCTATTTAACTATAGATTTTATTTTATGTACATAAACAAATGACAATATTTAATAATTCTAACAGCAACTATATAAATGACAAAATTTAATAAATTTAACAGTAACTAGATAAATCTAGAGTAAAATAAAACTTTACAAAAGACTATAATAAATTTTGATTGTTATTTTCTGCAATAAACAAAATGACAGATTTAAATAAAACAAAATATGGCATTTCCATGTATAGATCTAACCTTTAGATTTTATTTTATTTCCCAACCTACTACATGCAGGTAGATCTATTCCATTCCTCTCCTAATATCTTGATTTTAAATGCATAAAGGGAATGAATACATTTCTTTCTTTTCAAAACATCCTATACACAAAAAATATTTATCTCAAAACTTTAGGAACTAAAACCAGAAATAATCATTTCTTTTCTGCAATATAACATAAATAAATATTACATATCTTTAAAACATATTCACAAGTATTTATTGTCACTTTACAAATGGGTCTCTCATTATTAATAAATGAGGACTTTTAAACAAAATAATAAATACATTTCCAAATAGATTTCTGCAACAAATAACTCCATCGAATTTCCACTTGTCCTAATTCTTTCCTTTCAACAACCTGCAAATAATCAAAGGATATGACCATGGAGTGCTCACCTCCCAGCCTAGGCTAACTAGTAGCCACCCCCGAGCTTGGAGAACCAAGCCCTAGACAGGATTACACACATGCACACACAGTAAACAAGGAGAAAACAAACACAACACATTCCCAATCCCAGGGCTACACTGCACCACGCATTCTGATGTCTTTTCAAGGGTGGTAGTGGACCAAGTACTCTGAGGAGACTGCAAGTATGGTAAAACATACAGCCACCTCATGGCAAACCAAATACATCATAAGTATAAGAACCTCACATTCCTTATGCCCCCAAGGCATTCATGCTTTATTCCCCTCCTTATAACCCCCAATGCATAAACAAGCCATGCAGCAAGGATCACATAAAATCCCTTGTGATCACTCTCATAACGAGAGCCTCTCACTCGAGGGCTATCACTTCTACCACCCACAAGACCATCCTCTCTCCCAAGAGTAGGAGGCCTTGATTACTCCCAACGCACATAAAATGCCATACAAAAGTAAAACGTAAAACATAATAATTTTCCGAGGGAAAACATGCAAGCAAACTAGATTTTTTTTTTACACAAGATATTCTTTCAATATAACATTCAATATGAAAACACATTACAAGTAAGGTAAAACCAACCTTCAGCTGCCCAAGGGTATGCTAGTTTTTTTGAGGATGAACAACTCAATTCCACAGGTCTTTCCTTTCTACACTTAGCCAAATTCTTGATTCAAAATCTATCTTTTTCCTTTCAAAATTCCTTGGCTCCAAAAATGGAGAGTGGGTGATTACCCACAAAATCTCTCATTCTTGCTTAAGAAGACCCTAGTGAGAGTTCTCACAAGTTTCTAAAACTGAAAAGGAAAGGTAGGAGAAAATGGGAAAGGGATCTCACATCCAAAAGGAAAGTTTACAACTTAGATGATCCTTCTAATTTCAATTTTCGCACAACTTAGAAAAGTCACTTTTTAGGGTGTCAAAAACGTCACATGAGAGTTGGTACATGCCTAAAATTACTCCTAACCCTTAGGTATACCTTATGGGCTTTAGGAAACCCTATTAAACTACCCCTAGGTATCCATTTAACCCTTTTTAAACCCATCTGAAGTTAATTTTCGGGTCAAACTTAAGTTGACCATCACAAATATTCTTTACCCAAGGCATTTATGGAATCATATTAAATTAATTGAATAAACTATAGTTAAACAACTCCCTCCAAGTGACAAATTTAAAAACTCAAACATAAATCAAAACATGTGTCAAGTGACACAAAGAAAATACTTTTTACAAAATTATACATGAAATCTTGTCTCTTGTTGGATTTACACAACTAAACAAAATTCAATTTAACATTCATGCAACAATCACTTTCACAAATAAAATATGATACAAAACGCGGTGTTGTCTCTCCAAATAGACAAACCCTGGTTTTACAAATGCACATAGGTCTAGGTCAAATTTCATGCTCCTGCCAATCCATTTGATCAATTTTCAAAAGGGTTTCTTGAGCCACCTTATTCAGTGTTTCATATTTTTATTGCTACATCAGTTAAAGTTGCTATTTTCATGAGCACACTATTTGCACCCTATCAGCTTCCCGGTCGAACTGAGCATTCTAAGTTTTGATCTATACTTCAAGGTAACTATGCCTCATATTTAAGGGTCTACGGAGATCGTTTGATATTTTTAAGAAAGGCATCATAAATTCCCTGCGCATTGACTTTATCAGGTTCGCAGTGCTGACAAAGCCAGTTGGTCATCTTTGACCATTAATATTCTTCACTTGGGATTCGTCTTGAGAAACTGCTTGGCAAAGTTCATGTTTGTATATCAAAGTACATGCCTATCAGTTTACGAAGTTCAGAAAGGTGTTTTGACCAGTTTGAAAATTACGTCTTTGCGATTAAATGCGAAAATGTGGCGCAAGTGCCTGAAAGTTGCAAAACTCCGTTTAATGTTCTAAAAATGGTGTTGATCGATTCCAGAGGTTTGTTTAACGTTCGTGAGACATTTCAAAGGTCAGTTGCATGAAAAAAAAAAAAAAAATAGTTTGACCCACTTTGGGGCCCGACCTGGCTCATGCTCGTGCATTGATTTTATTGGCAATTTGGTTTAGTGGGAGAATTTCAGAATTTTTTAAATGTGGATTGTGATCACAAGACATGTCAATAGAGTTCAAGATGCTAATAAACTCTCCAGGAAATTTCAAATTGGCGAGTTTAATGCTAAATCCTCCTTTAGCGATAGAGAAGAGACATTAAAAAATGCACCTGGCAAGTGGAGTTTTTGGAAGATGGTTTTAAAACTTTCAAAATACAATTGGCAGCCATAAATCCAATCGACTTTACCCAAATCTCCTCCTTGCTGTAGTTTTTGGAAGGGCATTAGAAACTACCAAAGCAATGAAACTTTCAGCAAATGTGAAAATGAAAAGACAATTAAACTTTCAGCAAATGCAGCCATTTTTCATCCTCCCTATGGCATGTGGTGTTGAAAGAGGGTAATAAAACTTTCAAATGCAAGTTGCAGGTGTATCCCTAGCCAAATTCTCCTCCCTAAACGTGGTGTTTAGAAGGGCATAATTAAGCTTTCAAACAAAATCAAATGCCCAAAACATGGCATTAAATGGAAGCATTTAAATAAAACTTTCTACAAATAAAATGAGCAGTTGTAGACCTTGCTTCCTCCCACGTGTGAGCAACACCATAGTTAATTTCAAGCAAATACATTTGGCAGGTAAAAACTTTCAAAGTAAATTTTCTACTGTGTGTGGATGAAAAGGTTTCAAAATTTTAAAGCAAATGCTAAGTAGAAAATGTACACCCAATCTCCTATGTGGCACATGGAAACAGAAAGGCATTTAGTAAACTTTAAGAAAAATGCCATTGGCAACCATTAAAACACTCAAGAAAGCTTCAGAAAATGCAGTCCCAGGAAAAAGCATATATCCCACATTGGCTGGGTGTGGGGACATTTTGATATTTAAAATAAAAAACAAACACATCTATAATGTCAAAGCTTAAAGGCTTTTGAAACAAGGTACTAGTTGGGCACCTAGTGGACCCCACAAGCATGCGATTTCTGAGGTGACTAAGGAGGCTAGCTGGCAACCAGGTGGACCCTACCATGTGCACAGTTCCTAAGGCAAATTTTAAAGTGAAAGGGTGACTTAACTGGTGAGCAAGTTCAGGGATGATTGACGACTGGTATTGTTTCATGAAGTGAAGATGCTCACCAGTTACCCTTCACGAAATTGTGAAATGTTAAAGATTGTGCAGGTTCATAGATCTAAGGTGAGCATTGTTACCCATTGCGAAGCAATGAAAGGTGATGTGGTAGGTTCGAGTGGCAATCCAGCTGGCGTGTCCGAGTGAGGTGGTGATGACGTGGCCGACAAGTGGCAGTCCACAAGGTGGTGACATGGTAGACATGTGGCTGACATATGAGGTGTCATCCCAAGTGGCGAAAGGTGGATTCATGAGCGAATCATAGGTCACCACGTGGCAGGATGTAGGGCCAAAAATCAAGCAAAAATCAAAATTAAATATATAGTGCAGACTATAGTGAGAAAATTCAAAAATTTAAATGACGAGTTTGCATTCAAGATTAATTCACTCAGAGGGTATTTTTTACCTGAAATGGCAAGTATTATATAACATTGGGAAGCTCTCCAGATGAGGAATCCATTTGTGAAGTTTGTTTAAACAAAAATGAGATTTTTGAGAGTATTTTCCATGGGAAGAAAAGGAGATATTCTTGCAGTTATGGAAAAGGGACACTTGGGATGTTTTGATGGATTCTGATCTTTTTCCCTCTCCTTCTTATTCCTATTTCCTATCAATTGTAAGGGTTCCAGAATTTTGGAGGAAGTGCTCCAGATTTTCATGGTTTCCAATTTTGAGTTTTCTTCAAGATTGTACAAGGCAATGTCTATTTTCAAGTAATGGAGTTTCAATTCTTGTTGTAGGTGTTATTTGTTGTAGGTTCTTATGTATGTAAGGCATGCAGAAGTTCACACAAAATTGTCTTTGAGATATATATTTCTTTGTTTCAAATTACATCCTCAAGGAGGCTAAAATTGGTCATCTCGAGGAGATTGTTGTGATTGTTTGCAGGGATTCTTCAAGCAATAATTTAAATAATGTAATTAATCATGAATGATGGAGTATATTTTCAAGATATGATGATTTCGTGAATGAGCTTAGTAATGCATTTATGCAAGGCATTAATGTATGAATATTTAATGATGAAAATGGATTTGCAGTAGAAGTTTTCATTTACAGTTTGATGTATGACTCTATTGCACTTGGATAAAGCACTGGTCTTGCAATTCTAGGGATTCTCAGAGATCTTAAATAAATAAAAATCAGAATATCTTTCTTTGTTTTCTATTCTTTGGAAATATTCCACCTATCTCATGCTTGAACTTAGTTTAGATGTCAATGTAAATCTATCCCATCTACAGTAACATCCTAGTTGTTAAGCCTTGTGAGATCTATCTACTTTATTGATACTATCATATGTGGGTAAATGAGTCCGATTCAATGCATCAAAGGGTATCCCCCAGAGGTCTAGCAGAACCTGAAGTGCAGGAGGATCAATTAGGGTCCTATTTTATGTTGTCCAAGTCCTGATGTCTTTCATAGGTTGAACTTGGCCATTTCATAGAACGATTGTAGGTGAACTTGGGTTAACCAGATTTGGTGAACAACAAAAATGGCGACTTTGCTGGAGAGAATGTTGTAAAAAAATAATTGTCAAGTGAAACCCATGAGTCTGGCCAAAGTGATTTGGGGAAGAGTACAAATCTGTAATTTATTTTTAGATTTGAAAGTGTATACCCTAGAAAGTCTTGTTGCTTTGAAATTTGAAAATTTTATGTGACTCTATTGTGTGTGCTGAGACCCAGAAATCTGAAAGTATTTCAGAGTGAAGATCAGTGGTTAAATTTTTTCCTCTTCGAGGAGGTGGCGACTCTGTAAGAACGAACCTAAGATTTGGAGGAGTTCTTCAAATTTTCAGTCAAAAGTAAAGTGAACCACAACATCATTTTTTTCTCTAGGTATTCCTCAAGGTACTCATGAAATAACATTATTCCTTATAAGGTGAAAAAGTCACCATTGAAATGAAAAGAAAATCTGCAATTTACATACTTCATGTTTTGAAAAAAAATCAGTTAAGTGATGGGAGAAGTGTGTATGATTTTGAAAATTAGAGACTGCATATGTTTTAAAGAGAGTTTGTAAAATAGTATAGACATATCAGCATAGTAATGGTTCGGTAACTATTATAAACTTGATGGATTTATATGTAGTTCCTAGATCTAAAAATCCTTTGTTGAATCTGAAAGAAATTGATAGCGAAATTGAGATATGTTTTCAAAAGATCCGTGAGAAGTTTATCTTGTTTTAAGAAAGAAAGTAGGGAAAAGAAAAGAAGAGTCTTCATATGTTTTCTATGAAAGATTTATAGCTACATTTAATGAGCTTTCAGTTGATGCTAGACCCCATGAGTCTATTTTGATTGAGTTATTCTTAGAGATTGATGAGCCTGACTCAATTAATTGGTCTACAACCTTGAGAGAAGAAACTATTGCATGTATTAAATAATGGATATATGAGATTGAAAAGACTAAATCTGAAAATGTACACAAGATTGAATATAGTGAGGGAGTTGGATCTATGAGTGGATATGCCTCTTATGACACTGAAGGTGATTCTTAATTTCAGCATGACAGTTTAGATGTGTATTCAAAGCAAGAAGAAACTTGTGACAACATAAGTAATTGTTCAACTAATCATGAGCCCGTTGAGGTTTCAGATTTGAATGATATAGATCACCTTGTTGTTAAGTTCAATCCACAAAATATTTGCAACCAGAGTTATGAAACTATGTTGCAACATATAGAAGCACTTTATGAGCAGTATGATAAAGGTTATCATGTAGATGCAAGTTGTTGTAATGATGAAATAAATATGCACAAAGACATGAGCACTACAGATTTACTACTTTTATCAGATTGGGACAATGTTTACAGTACAAAAGATGAAGCCAAAGAAAATAAAAAGAAGGGAGAAGGTTCACTAAGTAGTGAACAAATCTCAGAACTCTTAGCTATTGATCTTCAGAGGTATGCATCAAAAAATGTACCCAATCTCTCACACTCAACCAGTACATGTTATGATATTGATGATGTTTTTGAGGGTGTGAAGTATGATACATATGATGTTTATTCTTTCCCTATATTTGATTTGAGTGATGGATAAGATAAAAATGCATATACAATTGATAGGTGTGAAGATGTAGATTCATATGTTGATATGAACTCAGAATTTAATATGCATTGTGTGGATCTTGCTTTTAAAATGCATGACAAATCTGAAATAATTTTCCCTGATTTGCAAGTGGGAAATGAACCATTGACAAGTGACGATCATGTATTTTTACTTGTGCAAGAGGCTGATAGAAATTGTGATCAACATGAAGATGAATTGCAGTCATATTATGAGGAAGTTTTCCTCTCTAGTTTGCAAGCCATCATTGTGGAAGAGTGTTCATCATTTGAGAAAACTACCAATAGAGATATGCCTGATATTCCAAGTGTTCATATTAGGTTGGATTACTTTTCTTTCCAGCTGGGAAGTAATGGTGAAGAGTATGGAACTCTTATATCACATAGTGACTAGTCGTTTCAGCACTTGTTTGGTTTTCAAAGATTGAATGATTATGAACATGATGTTGATTATGTTTTATGTGATCAGCTAATTAGAAGTGGCAGTGTTTCTAATCAGGCAGATGTGAATGATGATTTCAACTTACCCTTGATTTGTGGAAATAAAAATCATGTGTTTGATAGAGGTAAGAATTGATTTCAGTTTTGATGGTCTAGGGCCATTTATAAGTTGTATATTTTGTACAATTGCTTTACTTCAATTATGTGGTTTTCAATAATGTGCCCTACTGCTTGGGTAGAAAAAGGGGCCCTTTATTTTTGAGAAGAGAAGTGAAGTGATCCATTTTTTGGTGGTCTGCTCTACCATAGACTCTAAATTCTTATGTTGATCTTGCAATCAACCATCCCCAGTTAGAACCACTATTGGGACTCATTAAATTTGAGTCAAGTTTTGAGGCCCACTGTGAAATTTTTCTATTTCATTCTCAGAAAGACCACCTAATCTCATCCGGAGTGGCCTAGTTAGAGAGAGGGTAAAATGGAGCCAGTTGATTTTCAAAGGGTGAGGCTTGGGAAATGTGTCCTATACCTTTCATTTGACCTATGAAGTGTTTTGCAACTTTCAGAATTCAATTTGGATCAATTTATAAAGTACCTATTTCAAGGGGTGAGCTGAAAGTGCATCATAGGTGCAAAAGCAGATTTTATTAAGTAGCCTACTTTGAGCTCCTATATCTTTTGCCCAGATGATCGTCATGTCAAAGTTCAAGGTGCATTGAATTCTATGCATAAAAGTGAGTCCACATGTCAAATTTCAAGTCTCTAGCAATCCATTTGCTCAGTTTAGGAAGCTCAATTCGTTTGCAGTTTATGGTTTGCACAAGTCCCTGTTTCGACAACTAGTCAGAGCCTCCCTTTGCACATTTGTAAAACATGCCCCGGTGAATGTCATGTCAAAATGTTTTTTCCGGGCTATTGCTAGTATAAAAGAAAAACTATGTTTCAAATTTAAAGCTCCTGCCAATCCATTTGATCAGTATTCAAAAGGGTTTCTTGAGCCACCTTATTCAGTGTTTCGTATTTTCATTGCTACACTAGTTAAAGTTGCTATTTTCATGAGCACACTATTTGCACCCTATCAAATTCTTAGTTGAATTGAGCAGTCTAAGTTTTTATCTGTACTTCAAGGTACCTATGCCTCAGATTTCAGGGTCTACAAAGATCGTTTGATATTTTTAAGAAAGGCATCATAAGTTCCCTGCGCATTGACTTTATCTGGTCCGTAGTGCTGATAAAGCCAGGTGGTCATCTTTGACCATTAATATTTCTTCACTGAGGATTCATCTTGAGAACCGCTTGGTAGAGTTCATGTTTGTATATCAAAGTACACGCCTATCAGTTTGTGAAGTCCAAAAATGTGTTTTGACCAGTTTAAAAATTATGTCTTTGCGATTAAATGCAAAAATGTGGCGCAAATGCCTGAAAGTTGTAAAACTCCATTTAATGATCTTAAAATGGTGTTGACCGATTCCAAAGGTATGTTTAAGTTTTGTGAGGCATTTCAAAGGTCAGTTGCATGAAAACAAAAAAAATTTAGTCGGACCCACTTTGGGGCCCGACCTGGCTCATGCTCGTGCATTGATTTTATTGGCGACTTGGTTCAGTGGGAGAATTTCAAAATTTGTTAAATATGGATTGTGATCATGAGACATGTCAATAGAGTTTAAGATGCTAATAAACTCTCTAGGAAATTTCAAATTGGCAAGTTTAAGTCTAAATCCTCCTTCAGCGACAGAGAAGAGACATTAAAAAATGCACCTGGCAAGTGGAGTTTTTGGAAGACGGTTTTAAAACTTTCAAAATGCAATTGGAAGCCATAATTCCAATCGAATTTACCCAAATCTCCTCCTTGCTGTAGTTTTTGGAAGGGCATTAGAAACTACCAAAGCAATGAAACTTTTAGCAAATGTGAAAATGAAAAGCCATTTAAACTTTCAGCAAATGAAGATAACAGCAAATGCAACCATTTTTCATCCTCCCTGTGGCATGTGGTGTTGAAAGAGGGCAATAAAACTTTCAAATGCAAGTTGCAGGTGTATTCCCAGCCAAATTCTCCTCCCTAAACATGGTATTTAGAAGGGCATAATTAAGCTTTCAAACAAAATGAAATGCCCAGAACATGGCGTTAAATGGAAGCATTTAAATAAAAATTTCTACAAATGAAATGAGTAGCTGCAGACCTTGCTTCCTCCCACGTGTGAGTAGCACCATTGTTAATTTCAAGCAAATACATTTGGCAGGTAAAAACTTTCAAAGTAAATTTTCTACTGTGCATGGATGAAAAGGTTTAAAAATTTTAAAGCAAATGCTAAGTAGCAAATGTACACCAAATCTCCAGTGTGGCACATGGAAACAAAAAGGCATTTAGTAAACTTCAAGAAAAATGCCATTGGCAGCCATTAAAACACTCAGGAAAGCTTCAGAAAATGCAATCTCAGGCAAAAGCATATATCCCACATTGGTTGGGCATGGGGACATTTTGATATTTAAAAGCAAAAACAAACACATCTATAATGTCAAATCTTAAAGGATTTTGACACAAGGTTGATGAATACTAAGAGGGGGGGGTGAATTAGTATGCCAAAAATCTTTGCACTTAAACACTTTGCAAGACTGACAGTAAACCGGTAAAATAATTTAGCAGACAAATCGGTTAACAAATATGCAAACCAAACAACTAATAATGCATTCACCCAGAGAAGCACAAACACCGTAACACAAGAGATTTTGATGTGGAAACCCAAATGGGAAAAACCACGGTGAGATGGAACTCACAAGTAACTATCTACAAAATAGGAACTAGACCGGTTAAGGTCTTACAATGTTCTTTACCAGAACAGATCATGTTAGGAATCTCAATCTCTATTAGGAGATAAGTCCAATTAAAGACCACCTTGCTAGAGGATTTTAGATCCACAGATGTGAACCACCTTGTTAGAAGATTTACAAAAAGGCTTTTGGGCCTACTCGGTTAAGGGCTGCAGACTTGTCAAAGATGTGAGTAATCAATAAGTATTTGATCTATCTAATAGCACAGACTGCTCGGTTAGATCCTTGATAGCTTGTTCTTAATGCACTCCAGCATTACTTCATTCTTCTACACATTCATATTCTCTCCAACACCTCAATCATCTTGAACCCTAGCAACAACATAAACTTTCTCTATATCCACATCAACAACCTAAAACCCTAGACATGATGCCCTTATAAAGGAATCTGATTTCATGTCGGTCCAATAGGATTACATTACAATTTCCTAGGTTTAATGAACCTGGACATACTTGATACCACGACACAAAAAGCACCGTTAATGTGTCGGCACTGTCAAACAATCGGTGGATGGTAACTCATCATAGAGTATTACTAGTTCATACAAAATGTTGGTTGTTGGTTTGACAAAAATGAAGACTGGTAAAAATGTGTTATGTCGCTTTAATCCCTCGAACCGCTTGGAGTCAACATGCCGCTTCAGAACGGGAAACACATTCTGCAAAACATCAATAGTCTAAAGACTATAATACAACATACCGATTGGAACAAATACTGGTTGTGCTCTAACTCATACATATAAAGAGGATCTCAATGCAAGTGTGTGTCCATCAATGACAATCACAACATAAACATCAAAAATGCCAACAATCTCCCCCTTTGGCATTGATGGCAACACTTAGGAAAATAAAATTTTGACATCTAAGTGTTTTACAACAAAATCATGCCATTAGAAAAATTGCTCCCCCTAAGCATATACACTATCCCTTTAACAATACAATGTATAGCACTTTTGCATATAGAGCATAAACATTGAGATATTCAGAGCATATAATCAAAATTTTGATTACCAGATACTTCTCCAAATAGAATTCTTCTCCCCCTTTGCCAACAATGACAAAATAAAACTGAACAACCCTGTTTTCATTTGATATTAAAAATAATAAAAGTTTATGACAACAAGGAATGATACTTGTCAAAAATAGATTTAAAGTCCTGCAAGAATTGTTTCATCAACAAAGACTAGGACTCAAATAGGGAGGTGGCTACTTCTTGCTTTGTCTGCATCTGGGAGACCTGTTCTTCCATGGCATCAATTGTGCTCATCTCCTATGTAACTATTGAGGCATCCAGGTTCAGATAGCACTTCTGAAGAATTTGCAATTGTGGGAGTAGAACCAATTGTAGCTCCTGCAAATCTCTAGACCGAGTGCTAATCTCTTGCTCCATTTTTGCTGACTGGATGTGAAACCAGTGAACGGTTTGCCCATAAGTTGTAAAGGAATCATAAGGTGGCTTGAATGTTCTCAAGTAGGACTGCAAGTCCGTTTCAAGTTTTTGCTTTTGAGCTAGCACATCATCATAGAACAGATGGGGTTGGCAGATCTTGTTGAGTAGTAGATTCCCCTCATCTAGAGCGTCCCTTATATCCTTTTGTTCTTTCTTTAGTTTAGTCCGGAGCTCATTCAACTTCTTCACTAGAGCTATATTAAGATCTTTTTGATGCTCCTTCTTGACATTAGCTTTTGCTGCCTCTTCAAGGCTCTGCACCTGATCATCCACTACTGTGCATAGGAGTTTGAGTTTAGCTAGTGATGAATCAATGTTGGGAAGATTTGTACCAAGTATCAAATCGGTAAGCATAGCCACAGCCGCTTGAATTACATCCTGCTCCTTCTTCTGTCAAATGATTTCAAGGTGCTCTTGAGCTACCTTGATGCTCTGCATTAGCTCCGTTTCACTTGCAGACTGGAGATCGATAGGACTGGAGAGATCAGCTAGTTTGGCTTGACTCCTAGTTGCCTTCGGAGTCTCCATCTAGGTGCTCTTCTCCGCTTCTCCTACCTTGTCCTCTTTTGCTTTCTTCTTCTCCGCTTCTCTCCTCTTCTCCACTTCTTTATCCTCCTCTTCCTTCTTCCTTTTCTCTACTTCTCTCCTCTTTTCCTCTTCTTTTTCTTCCTCTTCCTTCTTTTTCTTCTCTACTTCCTTCTTCTTCTCCTATTCCTTATCTTCTTCTTCCTTCTTTTTCTTTTCTTCATCCTTCTTCTTTCTCTCTTCTTCATCTTTCTTCTTCTTCTTCTCTTCTTCATCCTTCTTCTTTCTCTCTTCCTCATCTTTCTTCTTCTTCTCTTCTTCATCCCTTTTCCACTTCTCTTCTTCATCCTTTTTCCTCTACTCTACCTCTTCCTTTGTTGCTTCCTGTCTATCCTCCGATTGCTTATCAACCTGTTTAGCCTGTTGCTTCTGTCCTATTGCCTCAGATGGTGTTTCCTGAGTAACATCCTCAACGTCCAGAGCATTGACATCAATGGTGTCGATCAGTTCAACAACCAGATTTCCTTCATCATCAAATACTTCATCCGGTTTGGATATAACTGGTTCTTTTTCAACTTGTCGGTTGGCTAGATGCGCTTTGTGAGTCTGGACAGTGGTTCTCATATACAAATGAGTGTCTTTTTTGACATCATCAACTCTACCTTCTAATAGCCAGAGTCTTCTTCTTCTAGTGAAGAAGAGTCCTTTATTTTGATTAATAACATCAAACAATTCAGAATTTGATAGGTCGGGAAAGTACTGTACAAAAACTTTCTCCCTAATTTTATGTTCCTTTTCTATGGCAATGTGCCATCTATTGTCTAATGACATATATAAAGAATCTGGTGTTTGAGACTTAATCTCTGAGGGTGACTAGTCATTAACACATAAATACTGAATTATTTCCTTTTCAACCGCTTCCTTTTCATCATCATTAAAGTCATCAAAACACTCAATTAAGTCATTTAGCACTTTTCTCCTAATATTCTTTATTGTTCTTTGACAATGTGTCAAAGGTTTGTAGGAAGATATATCTATATTTACCGGTGCAGATGATGTCAGTTCATTCTTTTTCTTCCTTTTTGCTTGACGTGTTTTCTTTGGCTTTTCCTCAGACATAGTTTCTTCTGAGTCTGGAGAGGTATTCCTTGTCTTCCTCTTTCTCTCGAACACTTTAGCTGGTGTTGCTTCTGGTTTCTTCTTGGCTGGTGACCGCTTGGTCACTTTTGGAGTTGCAGTAGTAACCGGTGCTGATGTTGCAGGCACTACCTTTGCCTTCTTTACTGCCGGTTCTTTTTCTTTTATTGTTGGTGGTTCCTCAACTGGTGCTATCCTCTCTAGGTAGGTGCCGGTTCTCTCTGCCTTAGGATCAAGCGGTGAGGCAATAAGGGTAGAGGCATACCCTTCCAGCATATCATACATCATCTCATAGCCCATTGGCTCCACTTCTTCCTATCTAGGCTCAACAGCCTCCATTATTCATTTATCTACTTGGATGGTGAAGCAGATATCGTCTTCATATTTCTTGATGATGTCACTTGATATCCTCACTCTTTGGCTAATTTTCCTTCTGAACTCATCAAAATACTTGTTCAGAACATCAAGGTAGCTAATTCCAATTGCTTCAATGCTTTCCTTGATTTGTTTGGTCACCGGTTGGTCACCAGACCATTGGACATCTCCTACTCCTGGAAAGTAACCTTGGAAATAGAAGAACAACCCAACTAGTAGTTGTCCAAACTTGAACCTAAGTGCATTATCCTGTTTGATCGACTTTAGATTCAACAGGAGTTGTCTCTACATACTAGTGCACAGATCAAATGATGCATCCTCCTTTATCATCTAGTAAGTGACATTTACCGCTTCAGCAGATACAAAGTTAATTCTGCTGGCTGAGAATGTCCGGTATCCAATCACCATGCATGCATACTTCACCAGATCATCCTTGATAGAATTTACTGTCATGCCTCATGAGTCACTCACTAAATCAGTGAGCTTGGACATTTCAGTTTTTCTTATCATCCTCAGGGTTGGCACTTCCCCGATGTTGTAGAATCCGGTGACTACATGAATTTCCTGCGGCATGATATCATGTGTTCTCTCCAGGTACATCTTATCACCATGGACTCTGCTTAGAATGATCCTTATATGATCCTTTGTGAAATCCTCCAGGAAGTAAACAACATTATGGAGCTTTTTTTTCTCCAAAATATTAAACTCCAATTTGATCTTCTTATCTTTTCCACAAAATAAACCTAACTGGGTGTGGATAGCTAGAGACCCTAGGTCTTCAATCTTGCAATCTATGTAGTCAGAAATTCCCTCTTCTACTATCACACTAGCTAGAATTTATGATAGGGCATTATACTTGGACTTCTATTGAATAAAACTTGCAGACTCGACAAATGCACTAGAACTGGTATGAGATGCGGAAGCCATGATAGAAATCTTAAGAACTCAAGAAATACCTTTTGAAACACGTGAAATTAGGTCTTGCCGATTCTCCTTCACTTCACACTCCATCGGTTGCTGAATCATCGCTTTATGTTCTCCACTTGACTGTTTCTAGTTTGAATTTGAATGTCCTTCACGGTTTCTCAATTTCTCAAAATGTCTGCTCAAATTGCCTTTTTGTTGCTTTGCTCTTTGAAAAACTTTTCTTCACTTGAAAACTGATAGTGAGAAATGATTTGAAAAATGCTTTTAAACATATTCCTCACCTACCATCATTAATGCTTCTCCATTAGGGCATAAACCCTAATTTTCCTTTTTACCATTTTCGGTCTTTTGCCAAATGATAGGTATAACATACCAGTTAAGGTCTTTTACTGGTGTAAACTGGGGGCTCGAAACATTTCGCTGTTTGCTCCCCCTAAGCTTTTCTAAAGCTTAGTTTGTCGGTTCTGTGATTTCCACACTAGGTGCAGAAACCGATTCCTCTTGTAGCACCGTTGGTTTCTCCTTCCAGATTTTGTTCATGTCCACTTGAACAGTGTCAACATCAATGTTTCCTTCTAGAGTGACTGGTATATCAGCAGATATGTTCTTTCTTGATCTATAGAATCTGGCAATGTGACCCGGTTTGTTGTAGTGATAGCAGACCAATCCAGGTGCTCTCCAAGGTCCATTGTTCATGTTTCCATTCTTCCTTCTACATGTTGCAGTAGTGTGAGCATGACCATGACAGATCATACAATTTTCTCTCCATCCAATTGCCGCTTGATAACCACCACTTCTTGGCTGATGATTGAAGGCATTAAATTGGTTGTGATTCTGGTTCACAAAAGGTTCAAGACCAACTCCTTGAGTCCTCTGAGGATATCTTCTAGTGTTATTCATAACAGACCTACATTCAGATGCTCTATGCCCATACTTGTTGCATGCATAACAGTTACCATCAAATATATAGGATCTAGGCTTATCATTTAGGAAATAAGGAAAATTGTTGTAAGCCTTACTCCTACACACATTTGTAGTATGTCCTTCTTTAAGACAGTTAAAGAAAATAGGTTTAAGCTTTTCCTTACCTTTATCCTTTGATGTCGGTTGTTTATTTGATGTTCCAGCATTTGTACCAGAGGTCTCACCTTCCTCATGATCGGAATAACCAAGTCTATTGATATTCTTGACCGATTTGGCAGATTCAAGCTTTTGCTCTAGCTTGACAATACTCTTGTTGAACTTAGCAAGTATTTCCTTTAACTCAGAGAGTTCTTTGGAAATAGCAGCATTTGTTTCCAATAGGTTTTCATTCTCAGAGATGGCAGTGTTCAGTTCTCCTTGCATGTCTTCATTTTCCACTTTGCTTGCATGGAGTTGAGAATTTAGGGCACTCATCTCTTGTTTCAGCTTGGATATCTCATGATCTCTTTCTTTCACCAGATCTTCAACTTTACTCTGGTTCTCAAGCTCTTGACACATCTGGATAGTCAGTCCTTCCAACTCCTTTCTCAGGTTGGAGTTTGATTCATTCAACTTATTTACTTCTGCAATTAGGGCTTCCATGTCTACTTCATCTGAAGAACTATTTTCAAATAGCTCCATCATCTTTTCTGCATGTTCTCTTCTTTTTGCTTGAGATGCCTTGTATTTGACCATAAGATCATCATAGGCTTGCTCAGATTGAGTGAGCCAGTGGGTAAGTTCCCTCAAAGTGTATTCCCCCATATCTCTTTCCAAGTGGTTAAACTTATAGAAAGGTTGGCTCTGATACCAATTGATGAATACTAAGAGGGGGGGTGAATTAGTATGCCAAAAATCTTTGCACTTAAACACTTTGCAAGACTGACAGTAAACTAGTAAAACAATTTAGCAGACAAACCAATTAACAAATATGCAAACCAAATAGCTAATAATGCATTCACCCACAGAAGAACAAACACCATAACACAAGAGATTTTGGTGTGGAAACCCAAATGGGAAAAACCATGGTGAGATGGAACTCACAAGTAACTATCTATAGAATAGGAACCAGACTGGTTAAGGTCTTACAATGTTCTTTACTAGAATAGATCCTATTAGGAATCTCAATCTCTGTTAGGAGATAAGTCCAATTAAAAACTACCTTGCTAGAGGATTTTAGATCCACATATGTGAACCACTTTGTTAGAGGATTTACAAAAAGGATTTTGGGCCTACCCAGTTAAGGGCTACAGACTTGTCAAAGATGTGAGTAATCAACAAGTGTTTGCTATATCTAATAGCACAGACTACTCGGTTAGATCCTTGATAGCTCGTTCTTAATGCACTCCAACATTACTTTAGTGTTCTACACATTCATATTCTCTCCAACACCTCAATCATCTTGAACCCTAGAAACAACATAAACTTTCACTATATCCACATCAACAACCTAAAACCCTAGACATGATGTCCTTATAAAGGAATCTGATTTCATGTCGGTCCAATAGGATTACATTACAATTTCCTAGGTTCATTTAATGTGTCAGCACCATCAAACAATCAGTGGATGGTAACTCATTACAAAATGTCGGTTGGTAACTCATCATAGAGTATTACCAGTTCATACAAAATGCTAGTTGTTGGTTTGACAAAAATGAAGACTGGTAAAAATGTGTTATGCCGCTTTAATCCCTCAAACCACTTGGAGTCAACATGTAGCTTCAGACCGGGAAACACATTCTACAAAACATCAATAGTCTAAAGACTATAATACAACATACCAGTTGGAACAAATATCGGTTGTGCTCTAACTCATACATATAAAGAGGATCTCAATGCAAGTGTACATGTGTCCATCAATGACAATCACAACATAAACATCAAAAATGCCAACAATTTGACACAAGGTGTTGGTTGGGCGCCCAATGGACCCCACGCATGCGTGCAATTCCTGAGGTGACTAAGGAGGCTAGCTGGCGACCAAGTGGACCCCACCTCCATGTACATGGTTCCCGAGGAAAATTTTGTAGTGAAAGGGTGACTTAACTGGTGAGCAAGGCTAGAGATGATTGATGATTGGCTCTATTTCGCAAAGCAAAGGTTCTCACCAGTTATCCTTCGCGAAATGGCAAAATATTAAAGATCATGTAGGTTCGTAGATCTACGATGCACGTTGTTTCGCGAAGTGAAGATACTCGCTAGCTACCCATCGCGAAGAAGTGAAAGTTGATGTGGCAGGTCCGAGGGGCAATCCGGCTAGCGGGTCCGAGTGAGGTGGTGATGACGTGGCCAACAAGTGGCGGTGATGTGGTAGACATGTGGCTAATAGATGAGGTGTCATCCCAGGTGGTGAAAGATGGATTCATGAGCGAATCACAGGTAGCCACGTGACAGGACACAGGGCCAAAAATCAGGCAAAAATTAAAATTAAATATATAGTGTAGACTATAGTGAGAAAATTTAAAAATTTAAATGATGGGTTTGCATTCAAGATTAATTCGCTCAGAGGGTATTTTTATCTGAAATGGCAAGTATTATATACCGTTGGAAATCACTCGAGATGAGTCGAGATGAGGAATCCATTTATGAAGTTTGTTTTAACAAACATGAGATATTTTGAGAGCATTTTCCACGGGAAGAAAAGGAGATATTCTTGCAGTTATGGAAAAGGGACACTTGGCATGTTCTGATGGATTCTGATGTTTCTCCCTCTCCTTCTTATTCCCATTTTTTCTCAATTGTAAAGGTTCCATAATTTTTGAGTAAGTGCTCCAAATTTTCTTGGTTTTCAATTCTGAGTTTTCTTCAAGATTGTACAAGGCAATGTCTGTTTTCAAGTAATGGAGTTTTAATTCTTGTCATAGGTGTTATTTGTTGCAGGTTCTTATGTATGTAAAGCATGCATAAATTCATACAAAATTGTCTTTGAGATATATATTTCTTTGTTTCAAATTAAATCCTCAAGGAGGCTGAAATTGGTCATCTCGAGGAGATTGTTGTGATTGTTTGCAGGGATTCTTCAAGGAAGAATTTAAATTCTATAATTAATCATGAATGATGGAGTATATTTTCAAGATTTGATGATTTTGTGAATGAGCTTAGTAATGCATTTATGCAAGGCATTAATGTATGAATATTTAATAATGAAAATGGATTTGCAGTAGAAGTTTTCATTTAGATTTTGATGTATGACTCTATTGCCCTTGGATAAGGCATTGGTCTTACAATTCTGAGGATTCTTAGAGATCTTAAATAAAAAAAAATCAGAATATCTTTCTTTGTTTTCTGTTCTATGGAAATGTTCCACCTATCTCATGCTTCAACTTAGTTGAGATGACAATCTAGATCTAGCCCATCTGTAGTAACCTCCTAGTTGTTAAGCCTTGTGAGATCTATCTACTTTATTGATGTTGTCATATGTGGGTAAATGAGTATGATTCAGTGCATCAAAGGGCATCCGCTTAGGTCTAGCAGAACTTGAAGTGTAGGAGGATCAGTTAGGGTCCTATGTTATGTTGTCCAAGTCCTGATGTGTTTCATAGGTTGAAATTGGCCATTTCATAGAAGGATTGTAGGTAAACTTGGGTTAACCAGATTTGGTGAACAACAAAAATGCCGACTCTGCTGGGGAGAATGATGTACAAAAGAAAATTTCAAGTGAAACCCATGAGTTTGGCCAAAGTCATTTGGGGAAGAGTCTTAGAAGTGTACAAATCTGAAAGTTATTTTTAGATTTGAAAGTGTATACCCTGGAAAGTCTTGTTGCTTTGAAATTTGAAAATATTATGTGACTCTGTTGTGTGTGCTGAGACCTAGAAATCTGAAAGTGTTTCAGAGTGAAGATCAGTGGTTAAATTTTTTCCTCTTCAGGATGGTGGTAACTCTATAAGAACGAACCTGAGATTTGGAGGAGTTCTTCAAATTTTCAGTCAGAAGTAAAGTGAATAGGAGCAACATTTTTTTCTCAAGGTATTCATGAAATAACTTTCTTCCTTATAAGGTGAAAAAGTCACCATAGAAAGGAAAAGAAAATCTGTAATTTACATACTTCATGTTTTGAAAAAAATTTAGTTAAGTGATGGGAGAAGTGTGTATGATTCATAAAATTAGAGACTGCATATGTTTTAAAGAGAGTTTGTAAAACAGTAAAGACATATGAGCATAGTAATGGTTCAGTAACTATTATAAACTTGATGGATTTAGATGTAGTTCCTAGATCTAAAAATTCTTTGTCAAATCTAAAAGAAATTGATAGGGAAATTGAGATATGTTTTCAAAAGATTCGGGAGAATTTTATCTTGTTTTTAAGAAAGAAAGTAGGGAAAATAAAAGAAGGGTCATCATATGTTTTCTACGAAAGATTTATAGCTGCATTTAGTGAGCTTTCAGCTGAAGCTAGAACCCATGAGTCTATTTTGATTGAGTTATTATTAGAGCTTGATGATCCTGACTTGATTAATTGGTCTACAACCTTGAGAGAAGAAATTGTTGCATGTATTATATAATGGATATATGAGAATGAAAAGACTAAATCTGAAAATATACACAAGATTGAATATAGTGAGGGAGATGGATCCATGAGTGGATATGCCTCTTATGATGCTAAAGGTGATTCTTAATCTTAGTATGATAGTTTAGATGTGTATTCAGAGCAAGAAGAAAATTGTGACAACATACGTAATTGTTCAACTAATCATGATCCCATTGAGGTTTCAGATCTGAATGATATAGATCACCTTGTTGTTAAGTTCAATCCACAAAATATTTGCAACCAGAGTTATAAAACTATGTTGCAACATATAGTAGCACTTTATGACCATTATGATAAAGGTTATCATGCAGATGCAAGTTGTTGTAATGATGAAATAAATATGCATAAAGACATGAGCATGACAAATTTACTACTTTTATCAGATTGGGACAATGTTAACAGCATAGAAGATGAAGCCAAAGAAAATGAAAAGAAGGGAGAAGGCTCACTAAGTAGTGAACAAATCTCAGAACTCTTAGCTGCTAATCTTCAGAGGTATGCATCAAAAAATGTGCCCAATATCTCACACCCAACCAGTACATGTTATGATATTGATGATGTTTTTTAGGGTGTGAAGTATGATACATATAATGTTGATTCTTTCCCTATATTTGATTTGAGTGATGGATAAGATAAAATTGCATATACAATTGATAGGTGTGAAGATGTAGATTCATATGTTGATATGAACTCAAAATTTAATATGCATAGTGTGGATCTTGCTTTTAAATGGCATGACAAATTTGAAATAATTTTCCCTGATTTGCAACTGGGAAATGAACCATTGACAAGTGATGATCATGTGTTTTTACTTGTGCAAGAGGCTGATAGAAATTGTGATCAACATGAAGATGAATTGCAGTCATATTATGAGGAAGTTTTTCTCTGTAGTTTGCAAGCCATCATTGTGGAAGAGTGTTCATCATTTGAGCAAACTAGCAATAGAGATATGCATGATATTCCAAGTGTTCAGATTAGGTTGAATTACTTTTCTTTTCAGCTAGGTAGTAATGGTGAAGAGTATGGCACTCTTATGTCACATAGTGACCAGCCCTTTCAACACTTGTTTGGTTTTCAAAGATTGAATGATTATGAACATGCTGCTGATTATGTTTTATGTGATCAGCTAATTAGAAGTGGCAATGTTTCTGATCAGGCATATGTGAATGATTATTTCAGCTTACCTTTGATTTGTGCTAATGAAAATCATGTGTTTGATAGAGGTAAGAATTGATTTCAGTTTTGATGCCCCGGGGCCATTTATAAGTTATATATTTTGTACAGTTGCTTTTCTTCTGTTGTGTGGTTTTCAATAATGTGCCCTGCTGCTTGGGTAGAATAAGGGGCCCTTTGTTTTTGAGAATTGAAGAGAAGTGATTCATTTTTTGGTGGTCTGCTCTACCATAGATTCTAAATTCTTGTGTTGATCTTGCAATCAACCATCCCCAGTCAGATCCACTGTTGGGAATCATTAAATTTGAGTCAATTTTTGAGGCCCACTGTGAAATCTTTCTATTTCATTCTCAGAAAGACCACCTAATCTCATCTAGAGTGCCCTAGTTAGAGAGGGTAAAATGGAGCCTATTGATTTTCAAAGGGTGAGGCTTGGGAAATGTGACCTATACCTTTCATTTGACCTATGAAGTGTTTTGAAACTTTCAAAATTCAGTTTGGATCAATTTATCGAGTACCCATTTCAAGGGGTGAGCTGAAAGTGCATCATAGGTGTAAATACAGATTTTATTAAGTAGTCTACTTTGAGCTCCTATATATTTTTCCCAGTTGATCGTCATGTCAAAATTCAAGGTGCACTGAATTCTATGCATAAAAGTGAGTCCACATGTCAAATTTCAAGTCTCTAGCAATCCATTTGCTCAGTTTAGCAAGCTCAATCTATTTGTAGTTTATGGTTTGCACAAGTCCCTGTTTCGACAGCTAGTCAGAGCCTCCCTTTTCACATTTGTAAAAGATGCCCCGGTGAATGTCATGTCAGAATGTTTTTTCCGGGCTATTGCTAGTATAAAAGAAAAACTATGTTTCAAATTTAAAGCTCCTGCCAATCCGTTTGATCGGTATTCAAAAGGGTTTCTTGAGCCACCTTATTCAGTGTTCTGTATTTTCATTGCTACATCAGTTAAAGTTGTTATTTTCATGAGCACACTATTTGCACCCTATCAACTTCTCAGTCAAACAGAGCATTCTAAGATTTTATCTGTACTTCAAGGTACCTATGCCTCAGGTTTGAGGCTCTACGGAGATCATTTGATATTTTTAAGAAAGGCATCATAAGTTCCCTGTGCATTGACTTTATCAAGTCTGCAATGCTGACAAAGCCAGTTGGTCATATTTGACCATTAATATTTCTTCACTTGGGATTCATCTTGAGAAACTACTTGGCAGAGTTCATGTTTGTATATCAGAGTACATTCTTGTCAGTTTGCGAAGTCCAAAAATGTGTTTTGACCAGTTTGAAAATTACATCTTTGCGATTAAATGCGAAAATGTGGCACAAGTGCCTGAAAGTTGCAAAACTCCATTTAATGATCCGTAAATGGTACCGATTGATTTCAAGGGTATGTTTAATGTTTGTGAGGCATTTCAAAGGTCATTTACATGAAAACAAATTTTTTTTAGTCGGACCCACTTTGGGGCCCGACCTGGCTCATGCTTGTGCATTGATTTTATTAGCAACTTGGTTCAGTGGGAGAATTTCAGAATTTTTTAAATGTGGATTGTGATCACGAAACATGTCAATAGAGTTCAAGATGCTAATAAACTCTCTAGGCAATTTCAAATTGGCGAGTTTAATGCTAAATCCTTCTTCAACGACAAAGAAGAGACATTAAAAAATGCACCTGGCAAGTGGAGTTTTTGGAAGAGGCTTTTAAAAATTTCAAAATGCAATTGGTAGCCATAATGCCAATCGACTTTACCCAAATCTCCTCCTTGTTGTTTTTTTTGGAAGGGCATTAGAAACTACCAAAGCAATGAAACTTTCAGCAAATGTGAAAATGAAAAGCCAATTAAACTTTCAGCAAATGAAGATAACAGCGAATGCAACCATTTTCCATCCTCCCTGTGGTACGTATTGTTGAAAGAGGGCAATAAAAATTTCAAATGCAAGCTGCAGGTGTATCCTCAGCCAAATTCTCCTCCCTAAACATGGTGTTTAGAAGGGCATAATTAAGCTTTCAAACAAAATGAAATGCCCAGAACATGGTGTTAAATGGAAGCATTTAAATAAAACTTTCTACAAATGAAATGAGCAGTTGCAGACCTTGCTTCCTCCCACATGTGAGTAGCACCATAGTTAATTTCAAGCAAATACATTTGGCAGGCAAAAACTTTCAAAGTAAATTTTCTGGTGTGTGTGGATGAAAAGGTTTAGAAATTTTAAAGCAAATACTAAGTAGCAAATGTACACCAAATCTCCTGCATGGCACATGGAAACAGAAAGGTATTTAGTAAACTTCAAGAAAAATGCCATTGGCAGCCATTAAAACGCTCAAGAAAGCTTAAGAAAACGTCATTCCAGGCAAAAGCATATATCCCACATTGGTTGGGCGTGGGGACATTTTGATATTTAAAAGAAAAAACAAACACATCTATAATGTCAAAGCTTAAAGGCTTTTGACACAAGACATCGGTTGGGCGCCTAGTGCACCCCATGTGCGTGTGTGATTCCTGAGGTGAATGAGGAGGCTTGCTGGCAACCAAGTGGACCCCACCATGTGCATGGTTCCTGAGGCAAATTTTGCAGTGAAAGGATGACTTAACTAGTGAGCAAGTTCAGAGATGATTGATGACTCGCGTTGTTTTGTGAAGTGAAGGTGCTCACCAGTTACCCTTCACGAAATGGTGAAATGTTAAAGATCGTGCAGGTTCATAGATCTACGGTGTGCAATGTTTCGCGAAGCGAAGATGCTTGCTAGTTACCCATCGTGAAGTTCGCTCAAAGGGTATTTTTTACCCGAAATGGCAAGTATTATATACCATTGGATAGCTCTCGAGATGAGGAATCCATTTATGAAGTTTGTTTCAACAAAAATGAGATGTTGTGAGAGTATTTTCCATGGGGAGAAAAGGAGATATTCTTGCAGTTATGGAAAAGGGACACTTGGGATGTTTTGATGGATTCTGATCTTTTTCCCTCTCCTTCTTATTCCTATTTCCTATCAATTGTAAGGGTTCCAGAATTTTGGAGGAAGTGCTCCAGATTTTCATGGTTTCCAATTCTAAGTTTTCTTCAAGATTGTACAAGGCAATGTCTCTTTTCAAGTAATGGAGTTTCAATTCTTGTTGTAGGTGTTATTTGTTGTAGATTCTTATGTATGTAAGCCATGCAGAAGTTCACACAAAATTGTCTTTGAGATATATATTTCTTTGTTTCAAATTAAATCCTCAAGGAGGCTAAAATTTATCATCTCGAGGAGATTGTTGTGATTGTTTGCAGGGATTCTTCAAGGAAGAATTTAAATTCTATAATTAATCATGAATGATGGAGTATATTTTCAAGATATGATGATTTCGTGAATGAGCTTAGTAATGCATTTATGCAAGGCATTAATGTATGAATATTTAATGATGAAAATGGATTTGCAGTAGAAGTTTTCATTTACAGTTTGATGTATGACTCTCTTGCACTTGGATAAGGTGTTGGTCTTGCAATTCTGGGGATTCTCAGAGATCTTAAATTAAAAAAATCAGAATATCTTTCTTTGTTTTATGTTCTGTGGAAATATTCCACCTATCTCATGCTTCAACTTAGTTGAGATGTCAATGTAGATCTAGCCCATCTGCAGTAACCTCCTAGTTGTTAAGCCTTGTAAAATCTATCTGCTTTATTGATGTTGTCATATGTGGGTAAATGAGTCTAATTCAGTGCATCAAAGGGTATCCCCCCCTAGGTCTAGTAGAACCTGAAGTGCAGGAGGATCAATTAGGGTCCTATGTTATGTTGTCCAAGTCCTGATGTGTTTCATAGGTTGAAATTGGCCATTCCATAGAAGGATTGTAGGTGAGCTTGGGTTAACCAGATTTGGTGAACAACAAATGCATTACTCAGCTCATTCACAAAATCATCAAATCTTAAAAATATATTCCATTATTCATGATTTATTACATCATTTAAATTCTTCCTTGAAGAATGCCTGCAAACAATCACAACAATCTCCTTGAGATTACAAATTCCAGCCTCCTTGAGGATTTAATGTGTAACAAAGAAATATACATCTAGAGACAATCTTGTGTGAATTTATGCATGCCTTACATACATAAGAACCTACAACTAGAAACACCTACAACAAGAATTAAACTCCATTACTAAAAGAAAGCACTACACTGTACAAACTGGGAAAAACTCAGAATTGGAAACCAAGATTATGGAGCCTTGCTCACAAAGAATCGGGAACCCTTACAAATGAGAAGAAATGAGAATATGAAGAATAGGGAAAAAACCAGATTTCATCAGAAATTTCCAAGTGTCCTCTTTCCCCAGCTGAAAACTATTTCCTTCATCCTTCATGTGGAAACTTCTCACAAAATATCTAATGTTTGTTAAAACTAAATGTAGAACTAAAAAATCTCATCCTGAAAGCTTTCTGACAGTATATAATACTTGCATATTTGGGCAAAAAATAACCCCCAGGTGAACTAATCTCTCAGATGGATCCATCATTTAAATTTTTTGAATTTCTATCTATAGTCAGGACTTTACATTTAATTTTGATTTTTCTATCCATTTTACCCTCTGTGCCCTGCCACGTGACTACCACTAGACTGCCACCTCATCGAGACCCCGCAAGCTAAATTGCCACTCGGATCTGCTAGCTCATCAGCCGCTAGTTTGCGAAGGGTAACTTTTGTACACCTTCGCATAGTGACACAGCGACCACCATCCGATCATCTCAAACTTGCTTGATCTTTAATCTACCTTTTTCTACACGTGCTTTCTCGCTGATCCACAGGGTAACGTTTGGGCATCTTTGAATAGAAAATCAGTGATGGTTGTTTGATCATCTGCAACTTGCATGATCTTTAATTCACCCTTCTGTTGCAAAACCTGGGCACCTCAGGATGCGTGCGCACGTGTGGGGTCCACTGGGTTGTTGAGCTAGCACTTTTGTCAAAAGCCTTCAAGCTTTTGACACTATGAATGTGCGTGCTTTTGTATTTAAATACCTTGATTTCCCAACGCACGACCAATGTGGGATAATGGTTATTGCCTGGCATTGTGCATTTTTTGAAGTTTCTATTTCCATTCACCACCGCGCAAGATGACTTTGACTGGTTTTACACCTATGAATGCAATTTGCATTGAAAGTTTCTATTGCCTTTTCAACATTACATGCAGGGAGGAGATTGACATTTCATTTGCTTGAAGTTAAACGACTTCTTCTCCAAACGGAAGGGAGGACTGGATTTTTACCTACCAATGGCATTTGTTTGGAAGTTTCTTAGTTTAACCTTCCCGTTTTAATGCCACGCAGGGAGAATTGGCCAAAGGTTGTGGAATTGCGTTTACACCTGCTACTTGCATTAGTTTGAAAACCTTTTAATTTTCCTTCAAGCTGCCCCACCAAACTCACACCACATAGGGTCTTTAGCCTTCACATCTACCAATCGCACTTGCTGGAGGGTTTCTAAGGCTTATTCACCACCGTGCAGGCTTAGGATGTTGGCAAGATTGTAGTGGCATTTGCATAACACCTATCATTTGCATTTGTTGTTGATCAATAGAAAAGAATTGTAGTTATAGTTCTGCCCCTGCCATAGAAAACTTCATCTCACTCCCCCGGGAGGTAAATTAATTGTGGGAGGTAAAACAATTTGAGCAAATAGCTCCCTTTGATGCAAGGTTTTCTCTTGCCACTCCATGTTTGCACTAAAATATATCGCAGGGATACTTGCTTGGGAAAGATGCATAATCTGATCTTGAATGAGTGACACAAGAGGAGAAACCACAAGAGTTACAATGGAGCAAACAATAGTCAGTAGCTGATAAGTGAGGTTTTTTCCATCACCAGTAAGCATCAAAATAGATACATCATGTCCACTCATTGTCGCATTAATCACTTCTCTTTGATTTGGTCGAAAAGAATGATTGCCAAAAACTTCTCTATTGTTTACCTCTATCTCTCGGGTCTAAGGGAAATTTTTTCTGATCCACTTCTTATCACTAGACCCTTCAGTTTAGTTCACTTCAGTGAACCTGGGTATGTACTATTCTCTCCCAATAGTCTGTAACCGGCTTCTTTGATTATCAAAAGGCTCATGTGAAGCACCAGTAAGGTTGGGCCCCAAAGTGGGTCCGGCTAAAAAAAAAACTGTTTTCATTCAAATGACCCTTGAAATGCCTCAGGCACCTAGAACATACCTCTGGAATTGATCAGCACAATTTTCTGATCATTAAAACTCAACTTGCAACTTTCAAGTGCTTGTGTCCCATTTTCGCATTTAAACTCAAAGATACATTTTAAAAACTGATCAAAACACCTCTCTAGACTTCACAAACTGATAGGCGTGTACTCTGATATGTTAACTTTCATCCTACAAAACCATTCCTCATGATGAATCCCAGGCAATGATATTAATGGTCAAAGATGACCATTTGGCTCTGTCAGTGCTATTAACCTGATAAAATCAATGTGTAGGGACCTCAAAGTGCCTTTACTAAAAATATCAAATGGTCTCCGTAGATCCGCAAATCTGGGGCATAGATACCTTGAAGTACAAGGAAGATCGTAGAATGTTTAATTCAACCAAAAGGTTGACTGGGTGCAAATGGTGAGCTCATTAAAATAGCCATTTTAATAGATGCAACAATGAAAGTGCAGAAAACTCACTAAAATGGCTCAAGAAACCCTCTTGGGAAACCGATCAAACGGATTGGCTATGAATTGAAACTTGGCATGTGGACTCACCTATATGCATAGAAATCAATGTATTTTGAATTTCAACATGACGATCTACTAGGCAAAAGATGCAAGGCCTTAAAGTAGGTCATTCAATAAAATCTGCATTTGCACCTATGATGGACTTTCAACTCACCCCTTGAAATGGGTACCTGATCAATTGATCCAAACTGAATTCTGAAAGTTGCAAAACACTTCATAGGCCAAATGAAAGGTATAAGACACATTTCCCAAGCCTTACCCTTTGATAATTAACTGGCTCCATTTTACCCTTCTTCAAACTAGTCCATCTGAATGAGATTAGGTGGTCATTTGAAGGTGCAATAGAAAAATTATGAAATGGGCCTCTCAAATTGACTCAAACTTATGAGTCCCAATAGTGGCTCTGATTGGGGATGGTTGATTGCAAGATCAACACAAGAATTCAGAATCTATGGTAAAGCAGACCACCCAAAAACGGAATCACTTCTCTTCTCTTCTGAAAAACAAAGGGTTCCTTATTCTACCCAAACATCAGGGAACCTTTATTAAAAGCCACATAACTGAAGCAAAGCAACTGTACAAAATATACAACTTATAAATGGTCCCGGGCCATCAAAAATGGAATCAATGCTTACCTCTATCAAAAACATGATTTTCATTTCCATAAAGTGGAGGTAAGATAGAAGCATCATTCACATATGCCTGATCAATCACACTTCCACTCCTAATCAGCTGATCACATAAAACATACTCAGCATGTTCATAATCATTCAATTGTTGAAAACCAAACAAATGCTGAAAGTGTTGGTCATCAAATGACATAAGAGTGCCATACTCTTTACAATTACTTCCCAGTTGAAAAGAAAAGTAATCCAACTTATTAAGAAAGTTGGGAACATTAGGCACATCTTTATTGCTAGTTTGCACAAAAGGGAAAAACTCATTCCTAATACTGTCTTGCAAACTAGAGAGGGAAACTTCCTCATAAAATGACTGCAATTCAATATCATGTTGACCATAATTTCTACCAGCCTTTTGCAAACATGAAAATGTATAATCACTTGTCAATGGTTCATTTGCCACTTGCAAATCTGAGTAAACTACTTCAGATTTGTTAGTCTTTTCAAAAGCAAGATCCACACAATGCATATCAAAATCTGACTTCATATCAACATATGAATCTACATCATCATACCTATCAACCGTATATGCATTTTCATCTTGTCCATTATTCAAATCAAATGTAGGGAAATAATTATCATATGTATCATACTTCACATCCTCAAAAACATCATCAGTATCAAAACATGTACTGGTTGGGTATGAGAGATTGGGGACATTTCTGGATGCATACCTCTTAAGATCAGCAGCTAAGAGTTCTGAGATTTGTTCACTACTTAGTGAACCTTCTCCCTTATTTTTATTTTCCTTGGCTTTACATTCTGTGTTGTAAATAGTGTCCCAATCTAATAAAGGTATTAAATCTACAGTGCTCATGTCTTTATGCACATTTATTTCATCATTGTAACAACTTGCATCTGCATCATAACCTTTGTCATGTTGATCATAAAGTGCTGCTATATGTTGCAACATAGTTTCATAACCTTGGTTGCAAACATTTTGTGAATTGAACTTAACAACCAGGTGATCTATATCATTAAGATTTGAAACCTCAACGAGCTCATGATTATTTGAACAATTTATGTTCTCACAATTTTCTTCTTGCTCTAAATACACATCTACACTGTCATGCTAAGAATAAAAGTCACCTTTAGCATCATAAGAGGTATATCCACTCACAGATTCATCTCCATCACTATACTCAATTCTGTGTACATTTTCAGATTTAGTCCTTTCAATCTCATCTATCCATTCTTTAATACATGCAACACTTTCTTCTCTCAAGGTTGTAGACCAATTAATTGAGTCAGGCTCATCAAGCTCTAAGAATAACTCAATCCAAACACTCATGGGGTCTAGCATCAGCTGAAAGCTCATTTAATGCAGCTATAAATATTTCATAAAAAAACATATAATGACTCTTCCTTTCTTTTCCCTACTTTCTTTCTTAAAAATCAAATGAATTTATCTTGGATCTCTTGAAGACATACTTCAATCTCTCTATCAATTTCTTTTAGATTTGACAAAGGATTTTTAGATCTAAGAACAACATCTACTGAACCATTATTTAGACAATGACCATTCATCCTTACTATTTCATAAATTTTTTTCAAAACATATGCAGTCATAATTTTCACAACCACATACTTCTCCCATCACTTAACTGAAATTCATTTCAAAACATGAAGTATGTAAACTGCAAATTTATTTTCCTTTCTATGGTGACCTTTTTCACCTTATAAGGAACATGAATTGCCTCATAAATACTTTGAGGAATACCTGGTAAAATAATTTTGTTGCTGCTCTTCTTTTTATTTCTCCTTGACTGGGACCTTCAATCTCAAAACTCCAAGCCTCTACTACATCTTTGCTGCAAGTGCACCAAATCTTTTAACATTTTTACAATAATGCACACGGGTGCAGAGATCTTTCAGAGTTGCCACTCATTTCTATGAGAATTTATAAAATCATTTATAGAACATGAATAGATCTGGACTTATACAAAGATAATAGGATAAAAGACTTCAACACTTGGATGGGAAGTGACTCTCATGACAAAAAGAAGACATTCCTGACTTCACACAACACTGCCGAGCAAATAACTATAGATCTGAAAATACTTTCAGATTTACAACACTTTTATAACTCTTTCCTCAAATTGGATAGGCACAACTCTGGGATTCGATTCAACATGAGTTATTACAACAATAGAGTCGCCATTTTTGTTGTGGTGACTCAGATGGGATAATCACAAGATCTATATTTAAACAAATTTTTCTTCACCAGAGACTCTTAACAGTTCATTTTCTCCCCATCAGAGTCATCATTTTTGTTGTTCACCAAAACTGGTTAACCCAAGTTCACTTGCAATTGATCTATGAAATAGCCAATTTCAATCTATGAAACATTTTAGGACTTGGACAACATAACAAGGACCTAAATCCTTCTACTCTTCAGGCTCTGCAAAACCTAGGTGGGGACACCCTTTTGATGCATAAAATTAAACCCATTACACACTTATGACAGCATCAATAAAAGAAGATAGATCTCGTAAGACTTAACAACTAGGAGGTTACTACACATGGGCTAGATCTACATTGACATCTCAACTAAGTTAAAGCATGAGATAGGTGGAACATTTCCACAGGAAAAAGAGAAAGAAATATATTCTGATTTTTTATTTAAGATCTCTGAGAAACCCCAAAGTCTGCAAGACTAGTGCCTTATCAAAGGGCAATAGATTTATACATCAAACTGTAAATAAAAACTTCTACTGCAAGTCCATCTTCATCATTAATTATTCTTGCATTAATGCCTTGCATAAATGCATTACTCAGCTCATTCACAAAATCATCAAATCTTGAAAATATATTCCATTATTCATGATTTATTACACAATTTAAATTCTTCCTTGAAGAATGCCTGCAAACAATCATAACAATCTCCTTGAGATTACAAATTCCAGCCTCCTTGAGGATTTAATTTATAACAAAGAAATATACATCTAGAGACAATCTTGTGTGAATTTATGCATGCCTTACATACATAAGAACCTGCAACTAGAAGCACCTATAACAAGAATTAAACTCCATTACTGAAAGAAAGCACTACACTATACAAACTAGAAAAAACTCAGAATTGGAAACCAAGATTATGGAGCCTTGCTCACAAAAAATTTGGAACCCTTACAAATGAGAAGAAATGAGAATATGAAGAAGAGGGAAAAGACCAAATTTCATCTGAAATTTCGAAGTGTCCTCTTTCCCCAACTGAAAAATATTTCCTTCATCCTTCCCATAGAAATTGCTCTCAAAATATTTGATGTTTGTTAAAACTAACTTTAAAACTGAATTCATCATCCCGAGAGCTTTCCAACGGTATATAATACTTGCATATTTGGGCAAAAAAAAACCCCTAGGCGAATTAATCTCTCAGATGGATCCATAATTTAATTTTTTTGAATTTTTCTATAGTTAGGACTTTACATTTAATTTTTACTTTTTTGTCCATTTTACCCTCTGTGCCCTGCCACGTGACTACAACCTCATCAGGACCCACTAGGTAACCTGCCACTCAGACCTGCTAGATCATCGGTTGCTGGTTCGCGAAGGGTAACTTTCATGCACCTTTGCATAGTGACACAGCGACCACCATCTGATCATCTCAAACTTGTTCGATCTTTAATCTACCCTTTTCTGCATGTGCTTTTTCGCTGATCTACAAAGGGTAACGTTCGGGCATCATTGCATAGAAAATCAATGACAGTTGTTCGATCATCCGCAACTTGCATGATCTTTAATTCGCCCTTCTGCTACAAAACATGGGTGCCTCAAGATGCATGCGCATGGTGTGGGGTCCACTGGGTCACTGAGCTAGCACTTCTGTCAAAAGCCTTCAAGCTTTTGACACTATTAATATGTATGCTTTTGTATTTAAATACCTAAATTTCCCAACGCACAACCAATGTGGGATAATGGTTATTGCCTAGCATTGTGCATTTTCTGAAGTTTCTATTTCCATTCACCACCACGCAGGATGACTTTGACTGGTTTTACACCTGGGAATTGCATTTGCATTGAAAGTTTCTATTGCCTTTTCAACATTACACGTAGGGAGGAGATTGGCATTTCATTTGCTTGAAGTTAAATGCCTTCTTCTCCAAACATAGGGGAGGACTGGCTTTTTACCTGCCAATGGCATTTGTTTGGAAGTTTCTTGGTTTAACCTTCCCGTTTTAATGCCATGCAAGGAGAATTGGGCAAAGGTTGTGGAATTGCATTTACACCTGCTACTTGCATTAGTTTGAAAACCTTTTAATTTGCTATCAAGCTACCCCACCAAACTCACACCACGCAGGGGCTTTAGGCTTTGCACCTGCCAATCGCACTTGCTGGAGGGTTTCTAAGGCTTATTCACCACCGCGCAGGCTTAGGATGCTAGCAAGATCGTAGTGGCATTTGCATAACACCTATCATTTGCATTTGTTGCTGATCAGCAGAAAAGTATTGTAGTTATAGTTCTGCCCTTGCCATAGAAAACTTCATCTCACTCCCCCGGGAGGTAAATTAATTATGGGAGGTAAAACAATTTGAGCAAATATCTCCCTTTGATGCAAGGGTTTCTCTTGCCACTCCATGTTTGCACTAAAATATATCGCAGGGATACTTCCCTGGGAAAGATGCATAATCTGATCTTGAATGAGTGACACAAGACGAGAAACCACAAGAGTTACAATGGGGCAAACAATAGCTGGTAGCTGATAAGTGAGGCTTTTTCCATCACCAGTAAGGATCAAAATAGATACATCCTGTCCACTCATTGTCGCATTAATCACTTCTCTTTGATTTGGTCGAAAAGAATGATTGCCAAAAACTTTTCTATTGTTTAACTCTATCTCTCAGGTCTAAGGGAAATTTTTTCTGATCCACTTCTTATCACTAGACCCTTCAGTGTAGTTCACTTCAGTGAACCTGGGTATGTATTGGTTCTCTCCCAATATTCTGTAATCGGCTTCTTTGATTATCAAAAAGCTCACGTGAAGCACCAGTTAGGTCGGGCCCCAAAGTGGGTCCGGCTAAAACAAAATTCGTTTTCATTCAACTAACCCTTGAAATGCCTCAAGCACCTAGAACATACCTTTGGAATTGATCGGCACAATTTTCTGCATTAAAACTCAACTTGCAACTTTCAGGCGCTTGTGTACCATTTTCCCATTTAAACCCAAAGATACATTTTAAAAACTGATCAAAACACCTCTCTAGACTTCACAAACTGATAGGCATGTACTCTTTTATGTTAACTTTCATCCTACAAAACCATTCCTCATGATGAATCTCGGGTGATGATATATTAATGGTCAAAGATGCCCATTTGACTCTGACAGCACTATGAACCTAATAAAATCAATGTGCAGGGACCTCAAAGTGCCTTTACTAAAATATCAAATGGTCTCCATAAATCCCCAAATCTAGGGCATAGATACCTTGAAGTACAAAGAAGACCGTAGAATGTTTAATTCAACCAAAAGGTTGACTGGGTGCAAATGGTGAGCTCATGAAAATAGCCACTTTAACAGATGCAACAATGAAAGTGCAGAAAACTCACTAAAATGGCTCGAGAAATCCTCTTGGCAAACTAATCAAACAGATTGTCTATGACTTGAAACTTGGCATGCAGACTCACCTATATGCATAGAAATCAATGCATTTTGAATTTCAACATGACGATCTATTGGTCAAAAGATGCAAGGCCTCAAAGTAGGTCATTTAATAAAATCTGCATTTGCACCTATGATGGACTTTCAGCTCACCCCTTGAAATGGGTACCTGATCAATTGATCCAAACTGAATTTTGAAAGTTTCAAAACACTTCATAGGCCAAATGAAAGGTATAGGACACATTTCCCAAGCCTTACCCTTTGATAATTAACTGGCTCCATTTTACCCTTCTTCAAACTAGGCCATCTGGATGAGATTAGGTGGTCATTTGAAGGTGCAATAGCAAAATTATGAAATGGGCCTCTCAAATTGACTCAAACTTATGAGTCCCAAAAAAAGCATCTCCATCTGATATACTTGAAATCAGAGAAAAGGCAGCCTCTCTATGTTCTTTTATTTTCAATAGCTCTATCAAAGGTATTGAAACCTTCATATGTGTTAAAGCTTGAGTCATATCAAAAGCAATGTTAACATTAGACTCAACATGAGTTTTAACATTTTTTGCTTTCTGGTGACTTGTTCTCTTGTCACCAGTGGTTTCTGCCTTACATCCAGTTGTATCAGCAATACCAGGTTTCCCTGAACTACTTGACCGATCACCTTCATCTTGACTATCTTTGACAGAAGTTTTGTTCTCGGTGGACCTCTTAGAAGAAGTTTCTTTAAAAAACAGAGAACCGGGCATACCTTGACTTCCATCATATTTTCTTCTTCTCAGATTATAATTATGCTTAGCTTTAGCTATTGCAGCCTTAGTGAGATTCTTGACTTCCTCCTCACTAGGCCTTCTAGGGTGAATCTCTTGATCTTCTATTGTGACTACATTCAAAGTGGGATGCCAATCAATTGTCAATTTCTCCTAGCAATTTGCATTGCTTCTTGAGACATCATATTCACTTGCTTCATCTTCTGAAGACTCACAGTCAATTTACACTGTATACTCAAACATATTAACTGCAGGTTCATCCTCACTTCTCATGGATTCATTTAGAGCTTGAGCCACAACACACTGATAGGAGGAATGTGGCCTATCACATGCCATACACCATGGGGTATTTTCCACATTATGTATGTTTCCTCCCTTCCAAGGATCAAGGGTATTCTGATTTTGTGTGCCTTTTGATCTATCTTGCAAAGGTTTTCCATCTTTCCATGTAGTGTTATATGACATGTCATGCAATCTAACAGGTATGTCTTGCCAATTGTAGTGAGGCCTCTTAGGTTTACTTACTTTAGCAGCAAGATCCTTGACAACAGTCATTAATTTCTCTATCTTATCCTCTTCTTTAGAGGATTTATTTTGTTGTGGTTTTTGTTCCTGCCACAATCTTCCATCTGTCCTTCTTCCCACTTTACCTGATTCTTTTCTATTACTTTCTACATTAATGGAAATTTTGAAAGCATCCCTCAAGCTACGTGGGTTCTTATCTATGAGAATGTAAGCCATTTTGGGTCAAACACATTATAATAGGTAGTTAGACATACATTTTCATCTAACCTCATTACTTGAAAAAGTCTATGCATTGCCTTTTGAAACCTTGCATTAAAATCTGTGATGGCTTCATTATCAGATTTCCTGATGTTAAATTCATTGAGCATGAAGCTCACATTTGTCTTATCTCCATATTGCTCTTGAAAGAAATTTTTGAATTCCTCCCAAGAGCTAATGTTGTCTACAGGTAACCCTTTGTAACAATCTCTAGCATCCTCAATCAAGGATTGCACAAACAACTTCATGATGACATCTTCATGTGCAATTTCATAATCATTAATCATGTCACCAAAAGATTTTAGATGCTCTTCAGCACTAACAACATTGTTCCCAGCAAACTTCTGGAGTTTATCCCTCATTTCAATAGGGACATGGTTTGGGTATCGGGGAATTCCATCAAAATACAATGGCCTATACAACTCAACATTTATCAGTCTCCTTTGAAACTGATTTCAAATAAAATTGTTTCCAGTATTCACCCTTGGGCCTGAACCACTAGCTCTAGGATTTTGATGGCTTTGATTATGGGGTAATCTGTGACTAGCTTGATTTGCTGGAATTGTACTTGGAGGGATAGAAAAATTATTTGGGGCAACATTATTAGATTGGTTTAACGGGTGGGATAGAATTTTTTTGCATCATTGGTTGAGTGTTCAAGAGAGAGGAAGAAGTATGTTGGGATGTAGGATTACTATGATCTATAGGTGGGAAGGTTATAGGAGGAGCTTTCAAACATCATATCTTTCTCCTGAACTTGGCATTAAGTGCTTCTATTTCAGCCTTTTCTAACTCCCTTTGCAGGTCTTCATTTTCTTTCCTTATCCTTTCTACCTCAATCTCATGTGACATCATTCCCTGGGGTCCATCTACACTTCCTGACACTAGACCAACAGATCTATTCTCTACTATTTTCTGCTTCCCTTTGTCAATAATAGGTTTGGCAGGTTGGGGATCACTATGAACTTCCCTAGTAGGTTGTGATACAACTTTAGGTGCAGAAACAATTTTAGGATCAAGGATTTCTCTAATAACAGTACCTTGCTCTTTACTCCTAGGTTCTTCTTGAGAAAACAACTCAAGCTCTGCAATTTGTCTTAATAACTTATCTCTTTCAATGAGTTTGGCTTTGGTTTCATTCTCCTTTTCCTTTTCTTTCTTTTTTCTTGTGGTAATCAATTGATGTATTCTCTGATTTAGAACCTCAATCTCCTGAGGTACTTCATCTTGGTCTAGCAAGGTTTCCTCTGAATCAAACACATTTAACTGGTCCATATCAATCAAGTTGATATTTCCTTCCATAGTTTTGGGAATGGAACTGGCTCTATTACTTGTACTATGCCTATCTCTCCTAGAAACATTGGTATTAGACAATCTTTGGTGAAAGGTTTGGATATCATCATTAGTGCCAAACAGGCCAGCATGAAAACCCATAATATCATGGTTAGAGTCATGAGAAGAGGCATTGGACCTTGCATATATTGGATGCTTAGAAGACTTACCCATTTGATTACTCTTTTGTTTCCATGACTGGTTTGACTGATCGGGAATAACAATTCCTATCCAACCCTTCTTGATTGGTTCAGGCAACCCCTCATGCAACTTCTCTTGAGGGTTTTTCTTCATATAGGACCTAGTATTCCTTCTCCTATTCATCTTGCAAATCTTGTGAAGTGACTATGATTATTTCTAAAAGAACACTGGTTTTTTTTTTACTTCAGAGTCGCCACCTAATATCTTGGGAAGAAAATGTATAGTTTAACACACTGAATCATGTACAAGACACTTAAGAATGAAATTGTCAATCTTTAGAAAAGAACATAATAGTATTCTAAGATGCTATAAGATAAATCAAGGATTTTCTTTAGAAAGATAAACTCAATAATTTTCAGACTAAAACCAAGGGAACCTGATCTCAACACCTTTATGCAATAAAGACACAAATCTACAGTATAAGACTTATCTTATTTGACTCTCCCCAGTAGAGTCACCAATTTTGTTGTGGTGACTCAGATGGGCCAACTCACTTTCAATCTGATTCAACAGTCTATACCAGAGCTCTTTAGATTACTCTCCAACAGAGTTGCCAATTTTGTTGTTGTCCATTTTGAAAACTTTTGTTTCTTCTCTTTAAAAGTGAAAATTACTGCCTCTGTACTATAATGGAAGAGAACAACAAAAGTTTGAAATAAAGACAACAATATGAGGTTCCAAAATTAGGAAACCTCCTACACTTTAAGCTTATAAAAGCTTGGGTAGGTGAACCTTTTTAAAGACTATTTTCTCACAAAAATAGTAAATGGTTTGCAGAAAACTAGTGTAAATTCCTGCAAACTTTCCTTACTGACCAATACAACTAACCTAAATGGAAAATTCATTTGACTTTTTTATAAAAGAGGATCACAAAATGTAACAAAAACCAATAGATAAACCAATGCCTTATCCTGGCAACAGAGTCATCTACAACAAACTACAAACTGACAAGAGAAACTAGTACACAAATCACAAGTTCTTGATCTATCAACTCTGAATATGCCTGACATACACAGAGTCCTAATCTACATCAGACTTTATCAGCCAATCCACACCAGAAATATTGATATCAATGACTTTGTTCAAAGTATATTTATATTTTTCTCCTTAAGAAAAAGACTCAAAACAACTTCATTAGATGCCTAGCAAATCATTCAAATAAGCAATCCTTGATCACTTAAATGGAATGAACACCATTACAATGACATAGAGACCATACAAATCTGAATTTAAATTCTTTGGACTATATACTTCATTCCTCTATCAGAAGGTTACAAGTACTTCACATCTGACTCAAACATTGCTAAGACAAAGGCCTGTATTAATTTTGCTAGAGTTTAGCTACAAAAATTTGTGTTCCCTTTTCTAGGTAGCCTTGGTATATTTTATAGAAATCAAGATACAACAAGCTTTGGACACCTGGAAGAAAAATATTACCCTAATAGTCATTTATTGCAAAAGCTATATTTATGTGCCATTGCAGTTGAGGGAGAAATCTAAGATTATTTTTGGGATGTGTGCTTCATTAATTCACTGGTCATTCATTTGGAAAATGGCCGAAAGGGAAGGCTCCTATTACCCAAAATTGGATACAACCATCGTCAACTTCATTATGTCGGTGGATCATCTTGTGCCAGAGAATTTATTAGTTCTTATCTAAGAGAACACACAGTGATGCACCATTATGTTCTTCGCATATCTCCTTGCAGATCTCTTGGATACCTCTCACCAACCCATTTGCATCTTGAAGCAATGTCAGATGCAACTTGCATAGCTCTGCCAATATTTCTTTTGAATATCTAAAATTCTTTGGTGCCAATGGGTTAGGAGGCCTTTTCTCTGAGCACTTTCCCCTTAGTCACCAAGTCACAGCCTTTAAAGTCTAGATGAGTTTCCATCGTGGTATAGCGACAACCATCTGATCATGGGAAACTAACACACTTTTTAACTTCCCTAAGTAATCCACTTAGAAACAGTCCCCACCACCTGGTCTCTAGCTGTATAAAAACTTAACCACTATGGCACTTGGCCTATAGAAAATCCAATCTTTCTAACTAAAGAATAAACCCAGAGATCCCGAGGTCATTGTCCCAAAAATATTTGCCATGGGTTGCACTTGACTGCAAAATCAGATTCCTCAGATCGAGAGCCATCCACTAATATTTGACAAATCCATATCTGGGCAAAAATTAACCCTCACGAATCTCGGCCACATGTCACCTCCTAGTTTTCTCGTGAGTCCCTCTTGACTCCACCTGTCTTGCCACTTCATTAGTTGCCAAGTCATGGTCATTAACATTTGAGCACCTCCATCTTGTGGTATGGCGACAATCGTAGATCTTCTTTGAACTTGCTTGTTCTTTACTTCCTCCAAACTGTTCTTCCTACGGGTCCCACCGCTTAGTTGCCAAGTTGTGCCTCTTAGCCATCGAGCATCTTTCCATTGTGACATGGTAACCACTATCAAATCATTCATCCAACCGTCAGATCTCTCTTGACATGCCCACCGATTAATTCATCTGGGCTACTCTCCTCTCTAGTGGATATCACTCTTTCGGCCAAACATCCTCTTCAGCTAGGCGTTTTCTTATCTCATCAAAACCATAGTTTCATTGATGCCATTATTTTATCAGTGGGATCAATTGATATCTCTTTGATGTTCTCTTGTCGATGGAACCAAGATTTTGGTGAAACCATTTAGAGGTTCATCACAACCAAGGTTTGTCCGACATTCATCTTGATGACATACCACCTACTCTGCCACATGGCACACCACTGGACCTTCCACCTTATCAGTTGTGTGGCACCACATGGAACCACATGATTTGCTCCCGAGATCCACCTGAGCATGGCCCCATCCACCACCTCAGCACTACTAGACCCACCACTCTTTTGGCTAGCCATTTTCATATTTTATCAAAACCCTAGTTTCATCGACACCTTTCATGTCAATGAAACTGATGCTTTCAATGAGTCCCTTCAATGATCCATCGAAGCTATGTTCTACTTGATATACACCTTGATGATATGGCACCTGTCTACCACATGGCACCCTTTGATTGGCTCCAAAGTTCATAACTAGGCACCACTTGTCGTGAGGGTATTCATTCTGAGCACTTCACAACTGCGGTATAGTGGCAGTCATGGTTAGCCCCATAATTTCACCCCACCGTTGATCTACCTCAAATCCACCATTAGATTTCAGCGATCTACTTGATCATTAGCCTCTCCTGAGTGGCTCTCTCTTGTGCCACAACATCACCACATGTCTACCACTTGTCTGCCATCTCATCAGTTGCCAAGTCATGGCCATTAACAGTTGATCACCTTTGCATGGTGGTATAGCGATGGTCGTGGATCTGCATTCAACCTGCTCATTGGTTAACTTTCCCTTTTACTACAAAATTTTGGGTGCTTTGAGATGCGCATGCACACGGGGGGCCCTCCAATGCTAAGTTGTCACTATGTCAAAAGCCTATGAGCTTTGACATCTGATATGCATGGGGCTTTGGATTTAAATAAAAAAAGGCTCCTCCTCGTGGCGAATGTGGGATAAAAGGTCTATCTAGGCCTTTCCATCGGGTCATTGGTGTAGCATGAAAAAACCTTTGTCAATACCCGATGGCACTGGCAACTAGAATTGCTTCCTTTGACTATGCAGAGAGGATGGTTTTGGTATGGGCCCAGACTATACACCTACCATTGCATTGTTTATAAAACTTTGATGCCTCCCCAAATGCCCGTAGATCTTTATTTGCCTGAACTGCTTGCATTAACTATCGGCCATTGTTCACCACTAGTGGTTTGTTGCCAACTTGTAGGCGATAACCATCGAGCACTTTTATGTTGTCGTATAGCGACAGCCACAAGATCTAGAGAAACTTGCTTGATCTTTAGGAAAATCTGACAGAGACATAGGAAAAGAGACAGAACTTAAGAAAAATAAAAAACTTATCAGAATCCGCACAGGCCTAGGCTTTAAAAGGGGGCCCCTCTTGACGATGCATAGAACCTTCTACTTAAGTGGAAAAAGCAATGAGCAAAGACCTTTAATCAAAAGAAAGGGACATTTTGAACCTTGAACCTTGAATCAATTTGCAAATGGTTCAAAACAGACATAACACATTCTCACTTGCTTATTAAAAAATATTACAAAGCCACAACTCATGCGAGAGAAACGGTTGAACCTTGAACCTTGAACCAAAAAGGTTCAAGGGTTCAAGTTCAATATAAATTACAATAATGCTCTACAAAGGCTTAATTTTTATTTTATTTTTATAAAAAAGCAAAAACCCTAAACCCTCAAGATTTTATAGGTCCCAACACATTCACCTATGAGGAGACATCACCGGATAGCCCACTAAGTATAGAATTCATTGCTATATCATTACACCAGTATCTTCTTTCTTCTTATGAATCGATGGGAGGACTCACTTTACTAGGGCAGCCATTAACAACCGACATCCACACATCAAACCCTAGGGAGTATAGGTAGACTTCCATCCTACAACTCCTAATAGGAAAATTCGAACCATCAAATACATGAGTAGGGATTGAAACAAAACAAACCATTGTGTTCAAATACTAGAATCTACCCAAGATAGAAAAAGCTTATCAAGCGAGAACCTAGGCTCTGATACCAAATGTTGAACACAATATGCCACTAAGAAGGGGGGTGAATCAGTGGTTTCCAAACTTTTCCCTTTTCTATCCTATGTGTGTATACTGGTGAATAGATCTAACATAAAGCAGATATACCAGTTAGATGGGAGGATAACACAAATGCAACCACACATAAAAGGGACATCACATAACACTAGATGTACAAGGAAAACCCAATATGGGAAAAACCTTGGTAAGAAATATTGTTGCAAACTCTTGCTCCAATCCAGTCTCACAATGAAAACCTTGGTTATAACATTTAGGGCACCAACCCAAGGAGTACCACTCTTGCGTTAGGGTACTGACCCAAGGAACACCAACCCCTGATTTTTGGGCACCAACCCAAGGAGCACCATGTTGGCAATTTGGAGGAATTGATTATGTGTTGCATTGATGTTTTGTCATTGATGGCAACACTGGTTATTTTGGTTATTTACCAGTTTTTGATTGGTTCCACTAGAGTGGTTGATTATGTTATTGATCAGTAGGATCTGATATGCTTTGGTTTGTGGAATTGGTTTGGATCTATCATTCATGCTATTCAAATGTGTATCACGATCATTTGGTTTGGGATTTGATGACTCAGGAGCTATCATTTATTCTAGTAAGCCTTTTGGTAACCGGTAAAGGTTTTACTGGAAAAGCTTTGTTGAGGATCTTTTGATGCATGCGATAAGTGGTGTTGGTGCGACTTCTAGATGGATTTTAGGATGTTGTTGGTTATCTTGTTCATATTCCATTTCATCAATGGTGTTGGATTTGGTTTATGGTGACCTATTTTGGGTCTGGTGTTATCTAGGTTATGGACCGATTTCTGTAACGTGTTGGAGGATTTTCCTGATACATTATCAACGGGATTTAATGATTGGTTTACATTTTTTTGGCCTAAGCTAACTTGGTTGATCATCGGATTATGGGTTTGTGTTATGAATTTATTGTATTATCATTTAGGTGGCCGACCTAATTGTTTAGGTCTCGGGTTGGTATAAATATGATGTAAGATCTCTTTGTAGGTCAATGGGTTGATAGGAAAAGGTCATGGGATGATCTGTGTGCAAATAATGTTATAATCATATGCAAAAGGTTTGGTCGATCATAGGTGATAGAATTGGGTTTGTTAAAGAGGTTTAAGGTGTCTGGTATTGAGTCAGTGAGGATCCTTTTTGTGATGAGTAGTGTGCTCTAGGTTGTTGGCATTACTGCATGTGTAGGCCCCTCATATTGTAATCACATACTTGCTGCAAAAGTATTATCTAACTATGGGTAGGATTCCCACCATGTTTTTTCCCTTTACCAGGTTTTCTAGGTACAAATCTTGGTGTCATGTGTTGTGGATGGATGGTAACTATTCTGTGATTTATGTTTATATTTAAATTCTTTATCAGTCATTTCGGTATTTGGTTTATGCATTCTGATATTAATTTTATGTGTTTCGGTAATAAGGATTTAAATGCTTAAATTTCTATAATCTGGTGACAACTTATTCACCCACCCCTCTTAGTTGTGTCCTGGTTATCTGAATTGTCTAATAATTGGTATCAAAGCTTGGTCCTCTCTGTAGAAGCTTAACTACTTGAGGAAGATCCTATGGCATCTAGCAGTTCAAGTTCATCTATTTCATATGTCGATGTTTTTTGGAGAGAAATTCCTAGGCTTGATGGAACAAATTATAGGGTATGGAAGATTTAGATGAAGACTCATCAGATATGTCTTAGAAAGGAGATTTGGGAGATCACTAAGAATGGTGTTACATCATTTAATCAGGCATCTAGAAATCCTCCTCCGAGTGTTCTAGATAAAGAGATTGAGAATGATTATAGAGCTAGAGAAGCCCCCTTTTGTGTGCACTTTCTGATCAACAAATTATGGGACTAACTAAGAAATCAACTGCAAAGGCTTTATGGGATAAATTAAAGATACTAAATGAAGGTGAGCCTACTATCAAAATTGCTAAACTTGAGGGTTACTGGGTAAGGTATAAAAATCTGAAGATGGAAGAAGATGAAAGGATTATTGCTTTTATGGAGAGCATTAATGAGATTGTTTTGGGAATTCAATGTTGTGGTGGATCTCTGAGAGAAAATGAAATAGTTTCTAAAGTAATGAGATATTTTTCACTGGCTTATAAGATGAAGGCTACTACAATTAATGAGTTGAGAACTATGGCAAACATCTCTGTTAATAGGGATACCTTGGTTGGGAAATTATCTGCTTTTGAGCTTGAAGAATTTGGACCTTCTGGAGCTATTGAATCTGAACCTGCTTTTCATGCATCTACATCATCTACCAGCAAGAGTGATTGGAAAGATTTATATGCAAAGAAACTAGAGGATATGAAGAAATAAGATGAAGAGTTTGAGCAACTTTAAGCCTTATTTTCTAGAAGAGTACCTAAAGGACCGACAAGAAGTAAGTATGAAGGAAAAACACCCTTTTAGATTCTTTGCATGTAATAAGAAAGGTCATTTTGTATCTAGATTTACTATAAGGAATTCAAGATTTGAAGAAAGAGATAGAATATATTTTACGCCTAACCATGATTATCTAAACAAGCATAAGTATAGGAAAAACAAAGACAAATCATGCTACTATGTGGATGAGGAAGGTGTGACTGATTCTGATGATGAACCGGCACAAGATTCAGCTAGTGGATCCGGCAATGGAATGGGTATTTTTGGCTATCAAGGAAGATGATCTGGTACCTGAAGAGAAGACCCTTGCTTCTATAATTCAATACAAGGATGAATGGGTAATTGATAGGGATGTTCACATCATATGACTAGAGATAAAATGAAGTTTTTATCTATGCAAAAATTTGATGGTGGTCTGGTTAGATTTGGAGATGACAAAGCATGTATAATCAAGGGAAAAGGAAAAATAGCATTGGATGGTAAGAATAACACTGATAATGTTTATTATGTTGAAGGTTTAAGGAATATTCTTTTGAGTGTAGGAAAATTGGTGGATAAGGGATTTCAATTACAATTCAAGGATGGAAAATGCAAGATTATCAACATATCTAGTTTGGAAATTGCAACCGGTACACAGACTAAAGGTAATATCTTTCATTTGAACTGCATTGAGAAAATATGTTTGATTGCCCAAATTTTTAAGAGTTGGCTATGGCATAAGAGGTTGTGTCATGTGAATTTTGATTGCATTGTGAAGATCAGTTCTACTAAGGCAGTTAGAGATATACCTAAGATTGTAAAACCCTATAATCCGGTATGTAAGGAATGTCAAATAGGAATGCAAGTCAAGATTTATTTTGAGAGCATACTAGACAAATCTAATGAAGTTATTGATCTTATTCATACTGATTTGTGTGGTCCTGCTATAATCAAAAGTTTTTCAGGGTGATAGATATTTCATGCTAATCATTGATGATTATTCTAGAATGATGTGGATTACTTTTCTAAGGGAGAAGTTTGAAACATTTGCAAAGTTTAAAATCTTTAAAGCTAAAGTTGAGATAGAGACAAGTTTGAAGATTAAATATTTAAGGTCAGATCAGGGTGGAGAATTTACATCTGGTAAATTTAACAGTTATTGTGAGAAGAATGGGATAAGGAGATAGTTGCCTGCACCTCAAACACCTCAGTTGAATGGAGTTGTGGAAAGGAAGAGAAAAACTATCTTGGATGCAGCTAGAACCATGATGATGGAATCTAATCTACCTTATATCTACTGGAGAGAAGCTGAAAGCATGACAATATACACATTCAACCGAGTTCATATAAAAGGAAATACCCATAAGACACCTTATGAGTTATGGTTTAGTCATAAACCAATAGTTAAGTATTTTAGAATCTTTGGTAGTAAATACTATATCAAAAGAGATGATTCCATTGGAAATTTTGATCCTAGATGCGATGAAGGAATATTTCTTAGTTATTCTAATGAAAGCAAAGCATATAGATGTTATAACAAAAGATTGCAGAGAATTGTGGAGAGCACAAATGTCAAAGTGGATAAATAAAACATAAGTCAAATAAGAACTTATGGGAGAGAACCGGTCATGGAAATGATCATAACTGAACCGATAACACCTATACCAGAACATAATGTTGAACTAGTTACTCCGGTAGTATCAAAAAATTCAACAGTAATTGAAGATTAAGACAGATGAACAAAAAATCAAAAGACGCCTAGGTATGCAAGGTTGAATCATTTGAAGACCAGATCATTGGAGACAAAAGCAAAAAAGTGATGACAAGAAGAAGGTTGACAGCTGATGAGGTATGTTTTATTTCTCAAGTTGAACCAACATCAGTAATTTAAGCTTGTAAAGATGAATATTGGATGAAAGCTATGGAAGAAGAATTAGATCAGATAGAAAAGAATAACACATGGACTTTAGTTCCCCGGCCTATAAATAAGAAAGTTATTGGAAATAAATGGTTTTTCAAGAATAAATTGAATGAGGATGGACAAGCTGTGAGGAATAAAGCTAGATTGGTTTGTAAAGGATATTCTTAGAAGGAAGGAATTGATTATGGTGAAACCTTTGCACCAGTAGCTAGGATTGAAGTTGTGATATTATTTCTTGCTTATGTTGCTCATAAGAATTACAAGGTTTATCAGATGGATGTTAAGTGTGCATTTATGAATGGATATCTTGAAGAGGAAGTTTATATTGAGCAACCTGATGGATTTTCACTTTCAGATGAAAAAAACATGGTCTGTAGGTTAAGGAAAGCTTTATATGGATTGAAACAAGCCCCTAGAGCTTGGTATGCAAGTCTGGATAAATATATTTTGAAGCTTGATTTCACTAAAGGTAATGCTAATAGTAATTTATATTATAAGATCACTGATGATGACATATTGATTATTGAGGTCTTTGTTGATGATATCATTTTTGGAGGTGAAGATAAGTTGTCTATGGAATTCTCTAGCAATATGAAGAATGAATTTGAGATGTCTATGATTGGGGAGATGAGATTTTTCTTAGGTTTGCAGATTACTCAAATTGATAAAGGTATTTTTATCTGTCAAACTAAGTATGCTAGAGAGTTGTTGAAGAAATTTGGTATGGAAAATTGTAAACCAGTTAGTACTCCTATGGTTACAAGTGAGAAATTGACAAAGAAAGATGCATCTACATCGATAAATCCTACTAGGTACAAATGTATGATTGGTGGTTTATTATGTCTAACTCAGAATAGACCAAATATAATTAATATAGTTTGTATTGTATCAAGATATCAAATTTATCCTAGAGAAAATCATGAGAGTGTGGTGAAAAGGATTTTCAAGTATTTGGAGGGAACAACTGAATATGGTTTGTGGTATCCTAAAAATGATGAATTTACATTATGTGCATATACAGATCTAGATTGGGATGGAGATGTTGATGATCGTAAGAGCACATCCAGTAGAGCTTTCTTTTGTGGAAAGAAACTTTTTTCATGGATCAGCAAGAAGAAGTCATGCACTTCTTTATCTACTGTTGAAGCTGAGTATGTTGTTGGTGCTACTAACTATACACAAGTTCTATGGATGAAGAAAATGTTTAAGGATATAAAGGTGGATTGTAATGAACCGGTAGTTATTCATTGTGATAACTTTGCTGCTATTGATATATCAAAGAATTCAATATTTCATTCTAAGACAAAGCACTTATCTGTCAAGTATAAATTTTTGAAGGAGAAGGTGGAAGCAAATGAAATCAAACTGGTTAATGTGAACACTAAAGAGAAGATTGCAGACATTTTCACTAAACCTTTGCCTAAAGAATCATTTGAGTAATTTAGAGATAGATTGGGAGTTTCTGCCCCTCCAGTAGAGACCTAGGTGATTTTGATTGGCATTAGTTTGGTATGTATTATCAGAGTTATTACTCATTTTCTATTGATGTGGTGGTGCTACTACTCAAGGGGAGTAGTCAGCTATATGTTTCAGAGGATTTATGAATTTTATTTGATATTTTATGCCATATCTTTGGCATTGATGTCAAAGGGGGAGAGATATATGTAAAAAATAGATCTTAATAGAATATAAATCATAAGTGACTTTGGTTTACAACTTCATTGCTATATCATTTTGTGGGAGATTGTTGGTTGTCTTCCATTGGGGGAGACCTATTTGGCATTTCTTGGCACTTGGATGTTTTTTCAAATCTATTGTTGCCATCAATGTCAAAGGGGGATATTGTTGGCAATTTGAAGGAATTGATTATGTGTTGCATTGATGTTTTGTCATTGATGGCAACATCGGTTGTTTTGTTTATTTACAAGTTTATGATTGGTTTTGATAGAGTGGTTGATTATGTTATTGATCCAGTAGGATCTGGTATGCTTTGGTTTATGGAATTGGTTTGGATCTATCATTCATGCTATTCAAATGTGTATCATGATCAGTTGGTTTGGGATTTGATAACTCAGGAGCTATCATTTGTTCTAGTAAACCTTTCGGTCATCAGTAAGGGTTTTACTGGTAGAGCTTTGTTGAAGATATTTTAATGCACATGATAAGTGGTGTTGGTGCAGCTTCTAGATGGCTTTCAGGATGTTGTTGGTTATCTTGTTCATGTTCCAATTCATTGATGGTGTTGGATTTGGTTTATGGTGACCTATTTCAGGTCCAGTGTTATCTAGGTTATGAACTGGTTTCCGTAACATGTTGGAGGATGTTCCTAATGCGTTATCGGTAGGATTTAACGATTGGTTTGCATTGTTTTTGGCCTAAGACAACTTGGTTGATAATTGGATTATTGATTTATGTTAAGAATTTATTGTATTATCTTTTAGGTGGCCGACCTATTTGTTTAGGTCCCGGGTCGGTATAAATATGATGTAAGATCTCTTTGTAGATCAATGGGTTGATAGGAAAAGATTATGGGATGATTTGTGTGTGGATACTATTGTAATCATATGCAAAAGGTTTGGTTGATCATAGGTGATCGAATTGGGTTTGTAAGAGAGGTTTAAGGCCTCTAGTATTGAGCTTAACTAGAATTGTACTCAGGCATAGGAGATGCTCTACTTCCAGTTCACTCTTCTTTCTGGATTGTAGTTTGATGTTTATGTAGTCAGTGAGGCTCCTTTTTGTGATGAGCAGTGCACTCTAGTTTATTATCCATCTTGCATGTGTAGGCCCCTCATATTGTAATCACATACTATTGGTATTATGGATGTTTTGCATTGGTTTTGTCATTGATGCCAACACTTATCAACACTTGTGAACACTTATTAGCACTGAAGATCTTTGGTTGTTCACCAGCATGTTCAGTGACTTATGCATAGTCACTAATTTCTGGTTCACCGGCAGGCTATATTTTTCATCGGCACTAAGGATGACTTGAAAATTACTTGGTTATGTCGAAGACATTGTTTGGACACTTTGTTTTGGTGATTTGGTTATTGGTCTAATCGAGTTTGCATATTTTTTGTTACCAACAAATAGGTCTAGGTTATGGACTGGCAAGCGTTATCTATTCCAGATCAGCACGACATGTTATGGAGATGTTTTATTGATTGGTTCTTATTGTAAATACATTGCACCAACATGATGCATCACATATTGATTCATTTGTAATTGATTTAATTGTAATATTCTTAGTGAGCCGACCTACACATTTGGTCTTAGGTTTTGGTATATATGTAAGATCTCATTTGTGAGATTATGGAGAAGGTGTGAAAGGGAATGTAATAAGGTATATGCGAATATAAGAAGAGCTATACACATAGACATCATTTGAAGATTCAAGGAAGGTATGAAGAAGACAATCAGAGCTTAACCGGTACTGAATCCAGCATATGAAGATGCTATTTTGAGCAGTACATTATCATTGGATTTAACCATCCAATTGTACTTAGTGTGACTCCCATTTTGTGTTTGAGCAGTGAGCTATAGGCAGTTGGCCTTTCTGCATGTGCAGACCCCATTTGTACACACATACTATTTGCAGTAGTATAATCTGATTGTGGGTACTTGGTTTCCCACCGTGGTTTTTCCCCTTACAGGGTTTCCACGTACAAATATCTATATTATGTGTTGTGGATGTTATTTGTCTTTCTGTTTCATGCATTAAACTTTACCGGTATTGTTATTAATTGTTAAACCATCTACCGACATTAAGTTTGGTTAAGTTATATTTGGGTTGAAATTAATAGACAACTGATTCACTCCCACTTCTCAGTTGCCTCTAGGTCCTCACACATACTTGTTGTGGAAGTATTATCTCACTATGGGTAGGCTTCCCATCATGGTTTTTTCCTTTACCAAGTTTTCCATGTGCAAATCTTGGTGTCATGTGTTATGGATGGATGGTAATTATTCTATGATTTATTTTTATGTTTAAATTCTTTATCAGTCATTCTAGGATTTGGATTATGCATTTTGATATTAATTTTATGTGTTCTGGTAATAAGAATTTAAATGCTTAAAGTTCTATAATCCGGTGACAACTGATTCACCCCCCCTCTCAGTTATCCTCTAGTTATCTGAGTTATCTAACACACCAACCCCTACATAGAGCTCCAAAGCAGTGATCTACAATGAACATATATCAGATACAAAAGTAATATCCTTGTTACAAAAGAACTTTATAACACTCATGCAAGTCTCTCCACTGGTTCTCCTCTCTCCAATTATATGTCAATTCTCTGCTCACCTTCTCACTATTGCAACCTTATCTCTTGCTGCAACTCACTCTCTTTTGCAACCATACCGGTTCAACCTCTTCTTCTTTGTTATCAGTTCTTGTCTATGCCAGTTCTCTTTTCTCTGTGTCACACTACTGATAGCCACCACCGGTCTTCTTCACTCAATCAGTTGTCTGCTATCTAATTTCTATTGATTCTCAACTTACTAGTTCTCTTTTGATTCTCACTGTTCTCTTCTCTTTTCTGCAATATTCTTTGTCTCTTCTTTGCCAGTTCAATCATCACCAGTGCACTCCTCTGTCAGACTTAATGGCAGACTATCAGTTGCCTCACTCTCATTGGTTGAACTCTTCAAACTAGTTATCTCTCACACACTCAGTCTCTTCTCTGATTGATGTTGAGAAATTGATTGATTGGATCTCTTCACTAACCTCACTCTCTCATGCAACAGCAAAATTTATATCTTTGATTCACACTCTTAAAGCCAGAATTTCTTGGCTAAACGTGAGTTCAAGCTTTTGTGTGCTAGGGTTTATGCAATACATTGAATCTGCATCCAATTTGATCTTTGAGCATCATGGCACATCATATCCAATTAGATACCATGTCCTTGATTGATGACTTATAGCTCATCAATCAGCATCGCCATATTCTTTATCTTTCAATGCATGTCTTCTATCTTTAGTCATCTGTAGCATGATTTGTGGCCTTGTGTCTAGTCAGTGATGTGTGTGATGTAGTTTCCTTCACCCACTTTGATCTACAAGATCAGTCTATATTGGATCTCTATTATTTCCTTGATCTCGAGCCACAATCTTCTGCCTTCCTTCCTTGAGCTTTGTAGTCATTTTTAAAATGTTTCACCAACCACCAACGACCTCAACAACACATCACACAAACCTGTGCATGCATGCCACTTCAACTCCATGTGGCCCCTTTTGTCAGCATCCACCTTTACTAGGTCTTCTATGTTGGTCCAGACAAGATCATAGACCAACCACACAACCAGGTTCATCTACTGGTTCATAAACCATGTCGGTTATACCCTAACCGGTCTGCCTTGAACCTTGAAATTTGCTTGTCTTCTAGTGGAACACTCAAACTGGTTAGCAGACTATCCAACCTACCTCATGCACATCTTCAATAGATGTGAACCTTTCACTTTTGCAACTTGTCACCTTTACCGGTGGACATACTTACCAACAACCACCTTGATGACACCATGTCATCAATCTTCAACAACCTCCATGTTCAATCCAGTTGCACTCTTTGTCTGCAACATGGTCAACCTTGCCTTCTTCATCATTTGATTAGTTCTCCTATTAAATAGTTTGTCAAAATGACAAACATATCCTTCAATCTCTGTACCGACAACTCATCATGTCTACCCAACTAATCCAGTGCATATCTTTGATCTCATGTACCTAAGGCAACTTTGTGTTTTGCCGGTTAATCCGGTTTGAGCCTTCCATCATTTGTATTCAATTCTTTTGTCTTATCCTAGAGAGATATGTTGTATTCTATGCATATTGGGAGATAAGTTTAGTATTACCACTTACTAGTGGGAGAGGATCCTTGTCATCACATTCTGCTTCTGACATTGCACTGACATGCCTTAGCTAAAATTAATCATATACATCTTCAATAAAACATACATGATCCGATTGAGTACACTCACTATCAGACTTATCTTAATCTGGTGGGAGTCCTGCAAATTGACATCCAGTAGCATACCAGTTCTGCACTTCTTCATTAGCTCACCCTGCTTTCTCACTGGTCATATGCTTGTCGATTGGCAACAATGCACTGCCAACATACCACGTACCAGTTGTTATACCATACTAGCTGAAGTCCTTATGTCTTCAACACAAGCCAACACTAACTTGTGTATTGGTGACTCCAATGACCACTATTTTGGATGACATTCTCTTTCTTACCGGTGACAAGCTATACTGGTAACCTTCTATATTAGTTGACATCAATGACAACACAATGACAACAATCTCCCCCTTTGGCATTGATGTCAACACGTATAGTATCTGGTATACTACAGATTCTCTCACCCTTTGTGTGTTCCTTGTATTCCACACATGTAGTATGGGGCATGCTACAAAATCTCTCTCCCCCTTTGACAACAATAACAAAGGGTACTGACAGGGTTTCTCTCCTCCTTGTCTCTACCATGCACTGATAGATTTTTCTCTCCCCCTTTTTGTTTAGTGGATGTTCCTCCTCCTTTTACCGTTATACTTTTCATCCTCTTAAATCACAACACTTGAGATGTAGGGCTCAAACACCAACTAACACCAATTTCTTAGCAACCAAGTGTATATACAAATCGTATGCCAATTGCATATACAAGTCTAAAACTAATTGAAGGAACATGTGTCAGTGAATAAAAATTACCTGTCGGTCAGACTACATCATCTCTCCTTTGAATTGTAGAAGCCATTATAACCCCAAATTGCTTGTACCAAGTATTGAAGCTAACATGGATACTGTATATGGTGAAAATGGATAGCAATAAACAACAATATTGAAAGACTAAAATGGATTCAACCACCAAACCCTAGCCTAACAATGAACAAAGATCCACCATAACATATGAAGATAACCTAAGACAATGCAAAATAACTCAAAAAATCACAAAGATTATACCATCACATGTCCACTAGGGTTTTTGATCTCCATTCTTCCTATCTCCATTGATCTTGTTTGATATGCTTGCTCTCAGATTTTTGTATGCACAAGAGCTCAACAAAGAACGGAATGTGGTTGCAAGTAGGATCATAGTGTAGCCAAGTCCTCCAAAATTAGTCATTAGTCATTAGCATCTGTCATTAGGGTTTGTCAATGAAGAAAGCATCTCCTTAAATAGAAGACACAATATGAAATGGAGGGTTAAGATTGAGAGGTGTAAAAAGAGAGGTCGGCTAGGATTAGAGGGTAGGTATAAGAAATACCAAAATAATGAAAGGGGTAGGTAGTGTAGGAAATAAGAGATGAATGACATGTGTCATGTGTAGAAAAGGTTAATGAATTAATTAAATAAATAAAGATTTATTTAATTAATAGAAGAAGTAGGGCAATTAAATAAATAAAATATTTATTTAATTTAGGAAAGGGATAATTTAAATAAATAAATGTATTTATTTAAATGAGAAATAAGGCTAGAAGAGGATAAATGAATTAATTAAATAAATAAAGATTTATTTAATTAATAGAAGAATTAAGCTAAAGTAATTAAATAAATAAAATATTTATTTAATTAGACATGACAATTTTAGGTGTCTACATTTTGCCCCTCTTTGAGACAATGCGGCTTGTCGCGTTGTTTCAAAGAAGATAAGATGAACTGATACAGAGTTGCCCCAGGATGGGAATGATATGCCCCCTCGAGAGATTGGATGAAAAAGTCTGGAAAGATTGCAGACAATCTCGCGATAAGAAAGATGGGATAGAATGGACTGATTGGATAAAGTGACAAAGTCACGGGATGAGGAAGACTGACTCGGGAAATGAGGGCGAGGGCTAGGGTAGGCTATAAGATAGACCACGGGCAAAAGACATCCTCATTGTCATTCACACCCTTACGAGATCACAGTGCAGAGCGAGAAAAGAGTAGCAGCAGTCAGCAGCGATGGCATTCGTTCATAGATTCGACCGTGTCCGCCAATTCCAGCGACCAGCCGATGCAGGAGAGCCAGTAAGTACCCGAAAACCTCCTCGTACTTTCACGCATTTCAAGTTTTGTCATTAATGCCTGTTTAGGAGCAATAAATGCGCTAGAAATAGGGTAGTTTAAAAGTGCAAAAACGCGCAACCGCGTCTGTGTCAGCGCCAGGCGCGTCTGTGTCCGACAGGCGCGTCTGTGTCGGGTCCAGGCGCGTCTGTGCCTGGAACCGCATTTGTGTTGAATGCGGACGCGTTTGTGAAATGTAGTAGCGTCTGTGCTTTTGAATAGCGTTTATGTCATGCAGGGACGTCTGTGTTCCCTGGTCGCGTTTATGTCTGGCATAGGCACGTTTGTGTTTAGAAAGCGCGTCTGTGTTGCAGAGGCGCGTTTATGCAGTCTATAAGCGCGTTTATGAGTTAAAAGCGCGTGTGTGTTGAAAAAGTGCGTTTATGTGTTTAAATGCATGGTTTTAGTCCTTTAGGTCAAATCGGCAGTTCTGTGATGAACATACGCTGTCGATTGGATAAGCTGCTGAGAGGATACACTCAAGCATGTCCTCTAGGAAGATTAGGATAGATCAAGGCACTTTGTGATGAACAGGGAGCACCAGGATATGCAGCACTTTGTGATGAACAGGGAGTGCGAATGTGAGTGACACTTTGTGATGAACAGGGAATGTCACACACGTAGTACTTTGTGATGAACAGTGAGCACTACTAGGATAAATAGCAACACTTTGTGATGAACAGTGAGTGTCACTAGGGTAGATAGCCATATGCATTTGGGTAGCGAGTAGCATTTTGTGATAAACAGTGAATGCCACGATAACTGACAAGATTGATTTGCTTGACTGCAGGAGTATTTGCCGATGTTGGAGTCACGGGAGAGATTCCCATCGACTCAGAGACTGCGTCCAGAGTTGTCTATCCAGGACATGACTTCCATTGAGGAGATGGGTCTCACATATATGCTCTATGTGCCCGAGTTTCGGGCAAACATGGGGTTGCTGACTGCATTGGCCGAGAGATGGCACTCAGAGACATGCACGTTTCACCTGCCGATGGGTGAGATGACAGTGACACTGGAGGATGTATACAGGATATTACATGTTCCTATTGATGGAGAGTTGATCCCCTACGACCGTGACGGTGACAGGGAGGCCTTGAGACGGGTTTTTCAGGATCCTGAGTTGGAGATGAGAGCAGGGCATGTAGCCTGGGACACCATGACTGCCACAGGATTGGCATTGCCGACAGTTATTGGGGGAGTTATCAGTGGATACCTGTGTCCAGACAGGGCGACACGAGGATTGGCAGTGGGCTGGGGAGGGGCCTTGGAGACGCTGATGGCAGAGCACACTAGGTATGCATGGGGGCCATGTGTCCTAGCACATTTGTACTATGAGCTGCATCAGTTTGTATACCACGGATCAGTGGGGCTGGGCTGCGGTGTGACTCTATTGCAGGTGTGGGCCTATGAGCACCTTCCAGTGACGAGGCCGATTCATTTCAGAGGCAGAGGACAGGGATAGAGTTTTGTTCATTTGTATGCCATGATCACATCCCAGCCTCGGATTGGGAGATTGGAGCACTGGAGGAGAGTCATTGATGACATTGATATGGTGATCTGGAGGCCGTACCTGGGGTGCGAGGAGTGGGGGGACGATGCACTGGAGCTGCCCTACACCTTCCGGAGCAGGTACCTGATTGGGCGGATGCCCTATATATTAGAGAGACAGCTGGTGGATAGGGTATGCAGGCAGTATGGCCGGATTCAGAGGATGCCCCGAGGCTCGGGTATGTATGCCCGTACTGTTAGAGATCAGGTGCAGTTTGGCCCACTGCTATCTTATGATCAGGCAGTGATGCAGCTAGCGGAGATGATGCCGATGCCATGGGACATGTGGCCAGAGGTAGATGATGCAGGGATGGACGCAGAGTACTCTGCGTACTGGGCAGAGCATCCATTTCGGAGGTTGACAGATCCGGCAGAGCCAGTGGATGGAGAGGGTGGAGGAGATGATGATGAGGGAGGAGGGGATGCAGGTAGGGGCCGGCGGAGGTGGAGGGGAGTGGTGGGAGAGAGACGGGTAGCACCTCGGAGGGAGGGAGGTCAGGAGAGAGCAGCTCCAGCGGTGAGAGGACGGGGTGGACTGCCCCTACAGGTGCCAGCAGCACAGGGTCCCAGAGAGGGACAGAGACAGGTACAGCCAGAGGGACAGAGACAGGTACAGCCACAGGTACCTATACAGGCACAGGGACAGGTGCAGGCAGAGGCACAGGGACAGGCACCTGTAGAGGAGGAGCCACAGGCAGGGGCGGAGAGCGGAGACTCCGAGGAGGATGAGGTGGTGAGGCTGCGGGAGATCTGCCAGGGCCAGGTAGATGAGATTGAGGATTTGGTTCGAGAGAGGAACCACCTCAGGATCAGGGTCCGAGATACAGAGCGAGAGAGGGATCAGGCCATCCAGAGATATACCGAGGCCGAGACAGCTCTGAGGGCAGGTAGGCGGGCAGCAGAGGATGCAGGGGCAGGCTACGCCTATGTTTTGCGAGCGGGAGAGGAGATCGCCTACTGGAGGGATCTATATTATGCAGCCGTGCCAGCAGAGCAGCGGGCTAGGAGCTTCCAGAGGTCGTCGCGCACAGCGACGGCTACGGGAGGGAGCCGCAGGAGACAGGCATCCAGCGGTGGGGTTATGGGGCCTCCACCACCACCAGAGGGACAGGGGGATCCAGGGGCAGGGCCATCTACAGCTCAGACTCCGTCGAGGCGAGGTGGCTCCGAGGGAGGGAGTTCCTCATAGCTATAGTGGGCTCCCATTGTATCAGTAGATGTATCATTGTTGTATTGTAGACACCTGCGGGTGATTCTTTTGTAGCCATATGATTCTTTTGACATCATTGTATTATGACACATTTGATTGATTATATATATGAGATGATTCATCTTTTGCGGCAGCTGTATGCATGTGTACCTTATGTGATGAGATGTTCTTATGTGATGCATGTTTTATGATATGGATGCTTATATGATGCAAGGCCATATATTTTTGTTCTTTTATGTTGTATATGTGATGCATGATGCGAATGAAAATGTATGTGATGCAAATGATTATTTACATAATGAAAATGTGAGATGTGCTAACATGTGTTGTATGCAGGATGTGATGCCATTATAATATCTATATGTATGAAATGCTTATATGTGGTGATGCAGGTGCAACTATATGAAATGCAAATGTTTTTGGTGTGTCATTATACTCAGTCATGTGATAGCGGGCTACGCGGACTCGAGAAGGACAATGGAAGTCAATCAAGAAAGGGGGATGGAAGACAGAAGATATGAACGTGAAAGAGCTTCTTGTGCGTTATCATCATTGAGCTTTATTATGGCAGAATAGGTTATGACAATCGAGGCATATGTTCGGCCCAGAAAGTCATTGTACCTGTTTGCATGGAGATAAGACAGTCACAAACAAGGAATGCCCCAGTTCACACTAGTCTCACAGTGTCCTCATATCCTTGGACAAGTCATAGTATTACTAAAAGACAATCCACAGACAGCAAATGCAAATAAGTGACGATACCCCATCCTCGCCTTTCTAGTCAAAGACATCCTGGAGATAGAATCTCTAGTCAAAGACATCCCGGAAAAGCTAAAAGACATGTCACCAAAAAGATAAAACCAAAAGAAAACCAAGACTCGACACCCACATCCACTGTAGTCCTCAAGTTTGTGTCTCTTGTCACTTGTTTAAGTCAAATTTTGATTGTGGTCACAATGTTCACTTTCACAAAAAGGATAGATAGCACTGAACCATATGTTGTCTGAGTCTGTTAAAAGATTTGATTTTGTTGAAGCCCATTGTTGCTGCTGTGTCTCCTTGGAAACTGACTGAATCCATGAAACTGATACCTTATTGTGGAGAAGATGGAACTTTATTGCGGATCTGCGATGCAAAATGTTGCTTTATTGCGAATTGTGCGCGGATAGACTGAAGAGAGCTGAAAGAAACTGTATTCCTCGAAACATGTGATGTTCTCGGTTCCACACCCATTACTAGACGCAGGAATTGGCCGTAGTCACAGATAGGATCTGATTTATTATGGATGGAAAGAGAGTGAAAAGGGAGGGTTTATTATGAATGGCTGACCAATCTTGGGTAGATCAATAACAAGCCATGATGGGAATGGGTAAGTTTATTGTGAGTGAATTGGTCGTGATTGTGTGCGAAGTGAAAGAATGAAAGGGAATCCTGAAAGAGGGAGGAGCAAAGTCCCTACGCATGGCGCTGGTGACCCAGTTTTCACCATGGTACTTGCCCAGGGCGCCACCGAAGTGGTTTTCACCGTTGGATGAAATTATTTCTCTTTACTTTTTTTTTTTTTGGATTTTGCAATTTTTTTGATTTTTTTGTATTTTTGCATTAGGATACTCAAAAAGAGCTTATGTGTAGAACCTGCGAAGGTGCATGCTGTTGATAGGATCCTCCAAAGATTCCCCTTCTGTAGTTGAGAGCTGATATGCCCCAGATCCATATACTGCTGTGATGATGTAAGGACCAAGCCAGTTGGGTTCAAATTTGCCCTTCTTTTCTCTATCTTGCTGATTCTTGGGGTTCTCTCTGAGGACTAAGTCACCTACCTCAAATGTGCGAGGCTTGACCTTGTGATTGTAACTGCGACTCATTCGTTGTTGGTAAGCCTTGAGATGATTAAAAGCAGTGTGTCGTCGTTCCTCCAGCAGTTCTAGTTCTTGTAAGCGAGAGACCCTGTAGTCTTCATCGTTGATTATGTTTCTCAAGGAGACCCGTAAAGAAGGTAACTCGACCTCAATAGGCAAGATGGCTTCAGCACCATAGACAAGTGAGTAAGGTGTAGCTCCTGTAGGTGTGCGGACACTGGTACGATAGGCCCAAAGTGCGGGATTGAGTTGGACATGCCAGTTACGGCCAGCGTCGTCGACTGTCTTTTTAAGTATTTTGAGAATTGTTTTGTTAGATGCCTCAGCTTGGCCATTACCTTGGGGGTAATATGGTGTGGAGAAACGATGAGAGATATGGAAGCGCTCACAGAGTTCACGAACATCCTGATTCTTGAAAGGACGCCCGTTGTCGGTAATAATGGAAGTAGGAATCCCGTATCGGCAAATGATGTAGTTCAGGATGAAAGTAGCGATTTGTTTCCCAGTAACTTGCGTGAGAGGCACGGCTTCAATCCACTTTGTGAAATACTCTGTGGCTGTGATAATGAATTTATGTCCGTTGGAAGAAGGAGGGTGAATCTTGCCTATGAGATCGAGTCCCCACTGACAAAAGGGCCAAGGAGATGCAAGTGGCTATAGTTCTTGTGCTGGTGCGTGTATGAGGTCTCCATGAATTTGACACTGCTTACACCTCTTGACAAACTGATATGCATCTTTTTCCATAGTAGGCCAGTAGTATCCAGTCCTGATGAGTTTCTTGGCCAAGGTAGGACCACTAGTATGCGGACCACATATCCCTTCGTGCACTTCTCGTAACGCAATCTGAGCTTCGTCACTCTCTAAACATCTAAGGAGGGTGCCATCTAGACCTCGTCGGTATAGGATATCAGCTAGGATAACGTATCGGGAGGATTGGCGGATGAAAGTGCGGCGTTGGTTGTTCGATAAATCGGGAGGTAAGATGTTGTCGCGAAGGTATGTGAATATGGAACCATATAACTGGGATTCAGGACCAACAACACATATCATTTCCGTGAGAGTGATCTCATATGACGGAATCAGCAGGTTGTCAACCAGGAACTCATAACAGGTCTCATTTTGTGGTAGGTCAATGAGTGAAGCAATTGTAGCCATGGCATCAGCAGCGCGATTCTGTTCTCTTGGTATCTGCTCAAACTCTATCTTTGCAAAGTGTTGTTTCAGATCATCTACCAGTTGTTTGTAAGGCATTAGCTTTTCATCTTTTGTTTGATAATCATCAGTTGCTTGACGGATGACAAGTTGAGAATCGCCAAAAACACGAAGTTCCTGGATCTTCCACTGAACTGCAATTCTTAACCCCGTTGTTAATGCCTCGTATTCCGCTATATTGTTGGTGCAAGGAAATGATAAGCGGTATGACTTTGGTATAGAATCGCCTTGGGGAGTTATAAAGAGTATACCCGCTCCTGCCCCGTGCTGTGTGTATGAGCCATCAAAGTATAGTTGCCATGGCTTTGCAGGTGATATTGTTAGAATGGACTCATCTGGAAATTCTGACTGTAGAGGAACATCATCTATCATGGGAGCATCTGCCAGTTGATCTGCAATGGCTTGTCCTTTGATTGCTTTTCTGTCCACGTATTCAATGTCGAATTCACTCAAAATCATTACCCACTTGGCCAGTCGCCCAGTAAGTGTAGCTTTGTTGAGCAGATATTTTAGTGGATCAATTCTGGCAATCAACTTGGTCTTGTGAGTGAGCATATAATGTCGTAATTTTTGTGAAGCGAAGACCACAGCGAGACATGCACGCTCAATTGGTGTGTAGTTGAGCTCATATCCCACCAATGTGCGACTGATATAGTAGACTGCTTTTTCCTTGCCGTCAGGTATTTGCTGTGCTAGTAGTGCCCCCAGTGCTGTTGGAGTAGCTGATATGTAAAGTAGCAATGGTTGATCCGGAATTGGTGGCATCAAAACTGGCGGGTTCAAAAGATAGTCTTTAAGTGCCTGAAAAGCCTGTTGACAGTTCTCGTCCCATTTGAACTTAATGTTTTTGTGTAGCAGGTGCTGGAAAGGATTACACTTATCTGCAAGTTGTGCTATGAATCTTCGTATGGACTGGAGTCTCCCTTGTAAAGACCGAAGTTGACTGATATTCTTGGGTGGCGGCATGTCCAAGATAGCCTTGACTTTTGCTGGATCCGCTTCTATTCCTCTTTTAGACACAATGAATCCTAGGAGCTTCCCGGAGGTTACTCCAAAGACACATTTCTTTGGATTTAATCTTACCTTGTATTTTTCCAGCCTATCAAAAGCAACTGAAAGTATGTCCAAGTGTGTATTTCTGTCTATTGATTTAACCAAAAGGTCGTCGACATAATCTTCCACCTTTACATGCATGAGATCATGGAAGATAGTCGTCATGGCTCGTTGATACGTGGCACCTGCATTTTTCAGCCCAAAGGGCATGACATTCCAGCAGAAGGTTCCCCATGGACAAGTGAATGATGTTTTATGTTGATCTTCAGGTGCAATCCTGATCTGATTATATCCAGAGAATCCGTCCATTAAAGATAACATCTCATGGCCTGCTGTGAGATCAACAATTAAATCAATGTTTGGTAATGGGAAATCATCCTTCGGACAAGCCTTGTTGATATCCCTGAAGTCTGTACATATTCGGATGCTGCGATCTGGTTTGCTGACAGGTACTAAATTGGAGATCCATTCAGGATAATCAATTGGGCGTATGAATCCGACATCTAGTAATTTCTCCAGCTCTGCCTTGACTAATAATGCCACCTGTGGATGCATTTTTCTCAATTTCTGTTTTACTGGTTTTGCCCCCGGTTTGACTGTTAAATGATGCATTACTAAGTCGGGGTCTAGTCCAGGCATATCAGCATAAGACCATGCGAAGTTGACTTGTCGTTCCTTAAAGAAGCTTATGAACCTTGCTTTCTCGGCCTCTGTCAATGATTGAGCCAAAAATATGTTGTGTGGAACCTCTGCTGTACCAATGTTTGTCTTTATAGTCTCCTCTACCAACATGGATGATTTTTCCTCGTATGATGCGGGGAGAATGTCAAGCCTTCCATCTTCGGGCGCCTCAGAGAGGTTTTCACCCTCAGATACGTCCTTTCTTTTTACTTTTTTAGAGTCAGAGAGCGCCACAGTGTGGTTTTCGCCATAAGACCCTTGTTTTGTCTTTATTTTCACATTTTTGCGACTAGAAGGCCCGACACCCTCACCAAAGTATGCCATGTTATTTAGCTCTATGGTGTATCCTGCTTTATGGTCTCCAAGAGGAAGATCATCGCGAATGCCAAGATAATCCACAATAGCTTCGTCATTTTGAAATGTATCGATCTGTGGTGGTCCATCCTGATCCCAGTCAATGAGTTGGGGGTGAACGAGGGGAAGGTCTTTAGTGTTTTTAGAATCCGCAAGGCTAATAGTGAAGATGTGGTTATATTCAGGTATGTCAAGGTAGTCATCGAGGTCGTCAATGGCACTCTCCTCATCAGTGTCGATCGTGAGTGAGTCCAAATTATCATCACTAGTAGCACCCTCAGGGACAGGTGTCCTCATCCTATGTGATCCTGACCTAGGGCCCTGAAACGAAGCTTGTGCGGGATCCTTATGGGTCGGTTCTTGACCAACTCTGAATTTCTTGTAAAACTCCTCCTCCTCTGTAGGTTCATCTGGCTCTCTAAATGTCTCATTAAGTTCATAATCGCTGGAGGATTTGTCTGAACCCCATTCCCACTCATTGGAGTCTGTGGAATAATTATCCTCTTGTTGAACTTCAGCCACTTTGACTCGCCATATCTATTTTGTTCTCTTGTGTTGAATCTTGGGGTTTAGAAAACCAAGCCCCTTAGAGCGTTCCCTTCTTGTAGTTAGCTCAGGTTGTAGAGGCTCCATGACACCTTCTTTGCGTAGTCCGAGAGGACTTTTTCCATCATACCCGAATCTCTGCAGAATTTTGAAACCTTTACCATAGTTTTCACAGGGTATTATGATTTGATCATGTGTATCATCTTCAGCGTCCTTATATAGCATTTTATATAAACTTTCTTCCTCTAGTTCGCCCCATTTTTGAAAGACGGTAGGATCCCATTTGAGGAGCATGATGGAGATTTGCTTATTTGGATGTGGTCTCCCATATTCCTTGGGGGAGTTCATGACTTGTCGTAAGAACATTGTTTGATTTAGAGTGTATTCTCCCATGCCTTTGTCTTGAAACTTGGCTCTAAGTTCACCTTGTTTGGATGTCGAGGGCTTTAATGACTCAGGATCAATATATGCTGAAGAAGGAGTAGCCTCACGATTGCTGGGAATGATAATCTCAGTATGTGATCTCAAGTTATTGCAATATATGAATGGATTTGGATCACCATTGACCGTTACCTCGACTCCATTATGAGGAAATTTTATGCACTGATGGTATGTTGATGGGACCGCTCTCATTTCATGAATCCATGGACGTCCTAGCAATATGTTATACGTGAGGTCTAGATCCAGGACTTGACAAATCACGTCCTTTGTTACTGGCCCTATTCTGAGTGGTAAGATGACCGTGCCCTTGGACGAGCGCTCTTCATCATCATAAGCCTTAATAGTGATTTGGTTTGTAGCATTCACAGCTTTGTCAGAATATCCCAATTGTCTGATGGTGCTCAATGTACAAATATTAAGACCTGCTCCTCCATCTATCAGGACTCGTTTTATTCGGTGTTTATGTATGAAGGCTTCAATATGTAGAGGTGCATTGTGAGGCTGACTTATGGAGGCGTCATCGGCTTCTGTAAATGTGAGGGAGTGTGGAACGGATAGGTATCCCACCATGGCTTGAAACTGATCCACGTTTAGATCCGTAGGGACAGCAGTATCTCTCAAGGTTTTGTCAAGGACAGCTTTATGTGCAGGAGATATACGTAAGAGCTCAAGAATAGAGATGAGTGCGGGTGTTTTCCCTAATTGCTCTACAAGATCGTACTCAGGCTTAGTTGACGGAAGATTGGTATTCTTAGAAGAGGTTCCTGGCAACGTGATCTTACCTCGACGGGTTGTAACATGACATTCAGAGGTAGCTTCAGATGAAGATCCCACACCTTTTAGGACAATTTTAGGTCACTGAGGAGGATTCTCAGGATTTTTATTTTTGATAGTAATGGTAGAAATATGATTGTCCATTGAGATGTGATTAATAGTGGAATCATAATTGTAAGATGTTCTAGTGTAATTGGCTTGATCATCTGTGACTTTGCCTTTTCCCTTGTCATGTTTTGGGAATGGTTCCTTAAACACCTCATGCTCTTGGTTAGATGAATGTCCCTCAATCTCAATATCTCCTCTGTCAATGAGATCTTGTACAATGTTTTTCAATCGATGGCAATTACTTGTCTTGTGACCCTTGCTCTTATGAAATTCACAATATTCATCATCATTCCACCAATTCGGTTTTACCTTTGGTTCATATGGAGGAAAATCTGGGACCGTGATCACTTTGTTTGCTACAAGCTTTTTGAATACTGATTCAAGTGGTTCTCCCAATGGAGTGTACTTCCTTCGTGGTCTAGCAGCCGTTTGATTGTTCACTTGATTGTTGGTAGAATTTGATCCAGAAAAGATGAACTTTGGTCTCACTGTGTTAGCATCAACAACACCATCATTAACTGTGTTCTTGTTCTTGTTCCAAAACTTTGGTTTGTCTTTTCCCTTAAAGTCCTCTTTGTTTTCTTTGAATAGTTTGATAACTCCTTGTTCAATTAAGACTCTTTCTGTTGCTAGGCCCTTTTCAATGACATCCTTGAATGTAGACAAACAAGCTTTTCTGAGATCATAACCAATAGCCTTGTTAACATTTTGTGTGAACATTTCCACCATTTGTTTTTGCGGGATTTCACAAGAGCATCTGCTAGCTAAGTTCCTCCATCTTTGCAAAAATGACGCAAAAGATTCTCCTTCTTTTTGTTTCGTATTGCACAAGGTAGTAACTGAGACATCTGTTTCAATGTTGTAAGAGAAATGTTGAATGAATGCCTCTGCCAAGTCACCCCATGACTTAATACCAGGAGGTAATTGAGAAAACCATTCCATCGCTTGATCTCCTAAGCTCTGTGGGAACAACCTCATTAAGTATGTTTCTTCTGCCGCTACCTCAATGCAAGCTGTGAAGAATTGTCTTATGTGTGCCTTGGGATCTCCTCTCCCTCTATATTTGTCAAATTTCGGTGTTGCAAAGTGCGGAGGAAACGGAGGCATTGGAATGCTCTTATCAAAGGGATAAGGGCATATATCTCTCATAGTATATGTGGGTTTTGATGTGCCCATGTCTTCCACTTTCTTTTGTAGATCTCTAATTTGTTGCTCCAAATTATTTTTGGGAGGAGATGGATTTCTTGTAGCATATCCCATGTTTGGAACACCCATTTGAGGAGGAGCTTGTTGCATGTATGGATGATACTGATCGTAGACATGTCCATATGGAGGTCTATATTGTTGCGACATGTATGGAGCACTTGGCATAATTTCTTGTTGAGGAACCCCATATCTGTTTTGTGTGTATAAACCATATTCAATGGGCCTTTCATTTTCCATTGTGTTGCCCCCAATTTTGGCATGAGGTCTCCTTGTGTCAAAATTTTGAGGAAGTCCTTGAGTATCCATTTGTCTTGGTTGACCCATATCTTGAGCATGTGTTTGAACATAAGGCCTCCATGATGGTCTTTGAGTGTAAGTATCGTGCATTTGAGCTTGTGTATGTGGGATTGCTGGTTTCTGAAGCAAAACTGATGGTGACTCCGGCATCATATTATTTGGTCCTCCACTATTTGGTTGAGTTTGTTGTGAAGGTCTACTTTCCATAAGTTGAGATAAGTCAAAATCATGTGGTATCTTAGCTCCACTTTGTGCCATCATGTTTAGAAAGTATTGACGATCTCTCCTCATTATCTCTTCAACCAATCTATTGAATTGAGGATCCATTATAGATTCTTGTATGTCTGCTGATAGTATTGAAGAATTGTCCACATTATCATTGTGTGTAGCGTTGTGTATAGCGTTTGCGCTTTCCATATTTGGATTGTGTCTATAAACATTCATGTCTGGTAATGTAGTGTGCTCAGGATTGTAGAAGACATCATTGTCATACTCATAAGAACTCATGTTTACGGGTCCGTGAGCTTCTTTAGCTTTTCTCCTAGATTTTTGAAGACAGGTTTCAACCATGAACTAGGTGTTAGACCAATATGTGAGAGACTTAGACGAAAATGACAAGAGTATGTAAGACCAAGAGTTGTATGGAGTGTAAATGAATCTGAAGTTTACTTGCAATGTCCAAAGTGTAAGACCAAGTATGTATGTTGTAGAGTAGGTGTGACTTCCAAAGAGAGGATAGTTTCTCTTGATGAGGTAAGCTGACCTTGACTCTAAGTAAGACCAAATGAGACCCAAAGGTAAGAAACCTTGATGAGGGATCACTTAGCAAAGTGTTGTAGTATGTAGTGTGTTGACAAAGTATAGTGAGGACAAGCAAGTGACCTTTTTGACTCAAGTTTAGACAAGCATGACTGTAAAATGAGGTATGAAGCAATGATGGACTGTGTAAGACCTTAGAACAGGCTGAATGCTAGATGAACCTGAAGAGATAACCTAGGAAGCTCAAGTGTGCCGAAACTGATTTCTTTGTTTGCTTGACTGTTAAACTTTTTTCAAATCCTGACACAGACGTCTCTGTATACTTCACAGACGCGGTTTTAAGACACAGACGCTATTCTGTTTGACACAAACGTGATTCTGAGATTTCCTGTTGATGTTTGCTAAGACTGACAGATTTTTGCAATTGTGGACACAGACGCGCCTGTATACTTCACAGACGCTATTTCCAGACACAGACGTGTCTCTGTTCGACACAGACGCTGATAAAAACACAGACGCTATTCTGTACTTCACAGACGCGTTTATCAGACACAGACGCGGTTTTAACAGACACAGACGCGTTTCTGTAACCTTAGTGCAATCTTTCCTATCTGTGAATTTGTTTTGCTGTGACCAAATCGGATTTTTCGACTGTTTTTCGTGACAAGAGGACACAGTGTTGATGACCCAATGTTTGCAGACTGTTTAGACTCCAAAAAGTGTGTTGTTTGATGTAAAAAGTTTTTACATACACTTGAAGACACAAAAGACACAATGTTTTGTTGTTTTGTCTTGATTGTTTGAGTGTTTATCATAAGTCAAGCACAATTCTTATGGCTGGCCAGGACAATAATTGTTGATCCCACATGGGGTTTTACCCCCGAGGCTACGCTATTCAGAGCGGATACTTAGATGCTTGACCTCACTGGCTCCACCCTCGGCACTCACTTCTCGGGTCAGCCAAGCATCAGTCCCCATGAAAACTCCCCATGGCGAACTTTGTATCTCTACTAAGAACCGTATGTGTGTGGGCCGCTACCAGAGGTCCGACCTCCTGCCTCAACAACTAGAAGGATTTGGGCATCTAAAACAATGAGGTGCTAGTAAGGGCATCCGCTCGTGTGGCCATACATGCGGCACTTTCAGCTCTGTAAATACAGAAGGCTCCCAGCCGGTAGGGGTTACGCCCTACAAATGATCAAATAAATTTGATCAAACGGGTTTATGGGGAGACATAGTGTCGGTATGAACTAATCAGCACACGTTATTCATAGTTTTCACCATGAATACATTTGATTATAGTGGTTTGGATGAGGTGGGTTTTCCTCGCTACCACTTGGGTCGTTCTCTTCTCACTAGTAGTCCTAATGACCACACGGGAAGACAGGCCCTCTAAAGAATAAACAAAAAGAGCCTATTGCTCAAGACACAAAAGACAATGGTTCAATTTTAGTGCACCAATTGAAGTGTTTGCTAAGCTATGAAGACAAGGCACACAAATAAAATTACAAAACCCTAGCTAAGGCCCTGCAACAAAATTGTTAGTAGTTTGGGTTGTTTCAAATGATAACCCCTTCCTGCAAGCACACAAGTTAGGTAAATTTTAAGAAAACCCAAAAAGACTTTGTGAAAAGGGGCCTTCAACAAAAACGTATTTGTCTCCAAAGCAAGCTGCACAAACCAGGTTAGCTAGATCTGCAAAGGTTAGCCAAAAATAAGCCAGATCTGAAACCCTAAGTACAAAATCCGAAAACCCGAACCAAAAAAACTTAAAAAAATTTGCAAAACAGAATGCACAGACGCTGTTATACCAGACACAGACGCGTCTGTCCGACACAGACGCGGCTCTGTGATTCGCAGATGTGATTTCAGAACACAGACGCCTTTTTATTCTGCAGACGCGATCAGAGGGTTCACAGACGCGATTCGGGATCACAGACGCGACTTTCGGAAACCTGCAAAAATAGAAAATGACAGAAACACAGACGCGATAAAAGATGTCACAGACGCCTCTGAAATACAAAAACGCGATCCGAACACTCGCAGACGCGAAAAAACCTAAAATGTCGTCGAAATCGCCCGATCTGCAACTTCAAAAATGCAAAATCTGCAACAAAATGTTAAATGCAAAGGGACAAGAGTCCCACCGGGCGTGCCAAAATGTATATGGTGAAAATGGATAGCAATAAACAACAATATTGAAAGACTAAAATGGATTCAACCACCAAACCCTAGCCTAACAATGAACAAAGATCCACCATAACATATGAAGATAACCTAAGACAATGCAAAATAACTCAAAAAATCACAAAGATTATACCATCACATGTCCACTAGGGTTTTTGATCTCCATTCTTCCTATCTCCATTGATCTTGTTTGATATGCTTGCTCTCATATTTTTGTATGCACAAGAGCTCAACAAAGAACGGAATGTGGTTGCAAGTAGGATCGTAGTGTAGCCAAGTCCTCCAAAATTAGTCATTAGTCATTAGCATCTGTCATTAGGGTTTGTCAATGAAGAAAGCATCTCCTTAAATAGAAGACACAATATGAAATGGAGGGTTAAGATTGAGAGGTGTAAAAAGAGAGGTCGGCTAGGATTAGAGGGTAGGTATAAGAAATACCAAAATAATGAAAGGGGTAGGTAGTGTAGGAAATAAGAGATGAATGACATGTGTCATGTGTAGAAAAGGTTAATGAATTAATTAAATAAATAAAGATTTATTTAATTAATAGAAGAAGTAGGGCAATTAAATAAATAAAATATTTATTTAATTTAGGAAAGGGATAATTTAAATAAATAAATGTATTTATTTAAATGAGAAATAAGGCTAGAAGAGGATAAATGAATTAATTAAATAAATAAAGATTTATTTAATTAATAGAAGAATTAAGCTAAAGTAATTAAATAAATAAAATATTTATTTAATTAGACATGACAATTTTAGGTGTCTACAGATACCAATTGTATCTCTTCCGATATCAAATGTATGTTCTCTTGTGCAGGTAACTTTCCCTCTTTGAAAGAAACACACTCGATGGTCCAGTTGTGATTTCAGTTGGATAGACATTGAAATATCTCACAACTCGGACACTTCCAAAGACATAAACATACCAGTACAACCATAAACATTTTCACTCCCCCTGAGCCATATATCTTAGGTCTTCATTTGTCTGTTAGGTTCTAAACTAGAACCAACGTGCCCCTTATACCAGTTGAGATTTTCATATGTGGTCAATCTGATGATCTATCAACTCCACAAATTCCACCACAACATATGGCATGATCCTAGGTGTACACAACGCCATACAATATCGCTATCATGCCATAAGTCAAACTGGTTAGCCCACAAAGGATGCATGCGTACATGATCAACAACTGTGCCAACATATGTCATTTACTTTGTCTTCAGTACCACCTAAGACATAAACTACTCAATCCATTCTACCAAAGCTAATGTAATGATCCTGGACCTCATTGTCTTACATAACTTGCAAATACCGGCTAGGAAACAAACCGGTAGCATACTGCACATATCAGCTACCTGCACCGGTCCATCATCTCTACCAGAGCACCTTCCTCTAATGTTTGTCTTCTTGTGTCAATTTGTTTCTGATCCCAATTACAAATTTTCCATCCATTGGCACATGCAGTAGTGATCCATCTCTCATCTATAGGTGTGTAGCCAAGGCAACCACTACACACACATGTCATCTCATTTTCTTATTTCTGACCAACACCAACATATCTTCTCCTTTGTCCTTATCAAGAAAGGGGGTGAATGATTTGTTCAATATGTTACTCCTCCTAAGTTCATGCATCTCCTTTAAGCCTTAGGAGATAGCACCTGTGCATTGAATGCATAGTGCTAGTTCATGGTCCTACTCTCTTCCTTCTTCTTCCATACCTTCTTGGTCTCATTCTTCTTCCCATTTTCAGCCTTGGGAGCAAGGCTTACTTTATTTTTCTGATTGGTCCATTCTCTACTGAATTCTGCCACATGACCAAAGACATTGTTGTAGAAGAAAATAGTTCATTCCATATGCATGATTGGAGGACCTACTATTAAACTGGTTTGACCATCTTCTTCTAGTCATGCTATTGTAACTGGGTATCAGAATCGGTGGACCTCTTGATCTTGCAGGAACATTTTTCCTTTGGTTTCATCCAAGTCTTTGACTTCTATATGCTCTAAATCCATTTTCATACTGAGCATTGCTACTATACCGGTTGACATATGACTGCACATACATCCTTCTGCAATCATGACTTTTATGGCCAAAGCCATTATGTCTCTGACATACAACAATATTGTTTCTAGATAGAGCAACCTGTCTATTCCTAGACTTCATTATGCATTCATCAACCCTATGGCCATATTATTTGCATGCAAAACAATAACTGGAGAAAGGGGGCACACAACATACAAATTTGTTTTGCCATTCATGAGGAGATCTTATCGGTATAGTATTTCCATTTTTGCTTCTCGGGGATGGATCTTGGATTGTCCACACTTTGAAGCTCTTCCATTCACTTTCTTTTTTTCCCACACTTGTCTTGTCTTGTGGGTGGTAGCATCTCCTTGTCTTCTACTAGTAGGAGGTCTTCTATATTGTCTCCTTTTGTTCTTGCTTTGGATGAAGTTTCCTTCTCGCATCTTCCCTTTTCCTTTGGTATCTGCATTGTTCCTCCTTCTTGCAACACCAATCTTCATTCTTAGTTTCATGTCTTCACCGGTTGTGGTTAGGTCAACCTTCTTCCAGGAAGAATTCTGGACAGTGAAGGTTTGTCCCTTGTTATCTCCATTAGAGGAGACAAACAAAATGACTTTGTGGGGGACACACTTGCTGGTGGAGCATTTAATGACACCACTTCCTAATACTCTGGTATCCTTGGAATGATTTTTCTTCTTCAACATTTTGTCCAAGGCATCACTGCTGCCATCAAACTGGATTCTTACCTTGAGCTCATCCTGACATTTTTCAAGGTCATTTCAGAGATTCTCCATTTCTCCTTCTAGTTGCCGATTCTTTTTATCCTTGGCCTCTAGCTCAGATGCTAGATCATTATGTAGGCACTCCTTGGTGTCTTCTTGTTGAATCTTCAACTCTGATATACATTTCTTAGATTCTTCAAGGCATCTAATCAACTGGTTTTATTCCCAAACTACAGCATTCTTGAATAACTTCTATTCATTCTTCACTCTACTAAGTTCTTTGAGTGTACTTACAAGTTCACCTTCAAGATCAACTTCTACTTCATCTTCTTCTTCACCTTTAGTATCACTATCAAACACATCTCGCTGGTAGGAATGATCTGCATGATCATTCTCAGATGTGTTCCTTTCATCCTTTGATTCTTGAGCCATGAAGAGGTTGGTTCTGATAGTCCTAAATTTGACTGCACAAGAATTTTCATATTTGAGTCAAAATATTGGTTATTTTGGATTTATTTTGCCCTTTGTCAAAGTTCAAGGTTTGTGAATTTCCGATTAAGTCTTGTGAAGGAAAAACCCTAATCTTGTTATATTCCATCATTACCTTTTTCCACTTAAGCCAAGGGTTAGCTACCATTGGTGGGGCCATTGTACTTCCTAAGCACTAAGTTATTTTCAGCCAGGCCCCTTATATTTTTCCTAAGTCTAAAATTTTAAATACTTTGGTCAGTGGATAAAGGAAGAATAGATCTGATGGTCCACATTTTCTCATGGACAAAAATGCAAATAAGATAAGGACCACAGCATCCCGAGATGATGACACATGTCCTTGGCAAATAAGGGTAAACAGGTGCTTTGACTGTTCAATATCCTCATATTATTGGTTCTCAAGAGGTAAAGACTGGCTTATTAATGGCCCCATCAATTTGCACGTCTTTCAAATGGATGGTGATGTTATAATCTGGATGAAAAGGTGCTTGATTTTTAATTTGCAAAGGTAAGAAGGCATTGTGGTTGCAAGATAAAGTGAGAACATATCCAACATTCCTCGTGACCTCGTGAAGTAAAATGCAAGAACGTTATGGGCTACGGCATCATGAGATGATGCCACATGTCTTGGGCTAACCAAGAAGACCGACGATTGGGTTGCTGATGGTGTTAGGCTAGAAGATGATATAGCACCACTATATCACATGTTTAATGGGTCCACAAGCCACGATGGAAGTTCTACGATAGAGTTGTTGGCAATGGGCCAGCGTCCCTCGCAAGGATTCGTGACATGGTTTAACAGCCTCTTGTGGATTCTATAAGTCTAGTGGTTGTATCGAGCATTTATAGGTCGATCTTTTGGTGCAATAACAACCCTAGCTTGTAACAAGTGGTATCAGAGCTTGTCATAGGTTCGAATCACATAGGCCGCAGTGAGTGACACTAGGAGGGGGATTATTGGCAGTGGGCCAACGTCCCTCATGGGGATTCATGACATGGTTTAACAGTGGATTCTATAAGTCTAGTGGTTTTATCGGGCATTAATAGGTCGATCTTTTGGTACAACGACAACCCTAGCTTGTAACAAGAGTTTCAAACTGATTTTTCAAAAGGGTCATTAAGGGCACTATTTGTCACCCACATGGGAAATATAGAATGGATAGAGTATAGGCTTGTCGACTTGGAACCAGATAGAAACAAGTTGGGACATTTGAATTATGACTCATCCCTAAGGGACCTTTTATTTTTTTAGCAAGAATAGTTGTTCCAGCAAGAATAGTTCTTCAGCATTAAGTTGTTTTTGGTCAGGCCCCTTATATTTTTCCTAAGTATTAAATTCTAAATACTTCTATTGGTGGATAAAGGAAAAATAGATCTGATGGTTTGTGCTTTCCCACGAACAAAAATGCAAAGAAGATAAGGACCACGGCATCACGAGATGATGCCACATGTCATCGGTGGAGAAGGGTAAACCGATGGTTTGATTGTTCAAAATCCTCATATTACCAGTTCTGAAGAGGTAAAGACCAACTTAATAATGGCCCAATCAATTTCCACATGTTTCAAATGGATGCTGATGTTATAATCTATGCGTAAAGGTACTCGATTTTTAATTTGCAAAGGTTGGCAGACACTGTGGTCATAAGGTAAAGTGAGAATAGATCCAATGTTCCTCGTTATCCCATGAAGGAAAATGCTAGAAGGTTATGGGCCGCAGCATCATGAGATGATGCCATGTGTCCTGAGCTAAACAAGAAGACCGACAGTAGGGTTGTTGACGGTGTCAGGATAGAAGATGATATGGCACTGCTACATCACATGTTTAATGGGTCCACAGGCCACGATGGAAGGTCAATGCCATATTGACCATTAGTGATCATTCGATTCATCAAGCTGGGCAAGATGTATGGCAGAGTTTCAAACTAATTCTTCAAAAGGGTCATTAAGGGCACTATTTGTCACCCACGCGAGAAAGAATGGACAAAGTACAAGCTTGTTGACTTGGAACCAGATAGCAACAAGTTGGGACATTTGAATGTCGGTTCATCCTTGAGGGACCTTTTGGAAGGTCTTGTTGGCTTGATGATGATTGTAATATATTCATCATATGTTGTCATTGATGAAACACATACACACATATGTTTATATTGTCTACTAGTGCAACTTCATGTTGTTTATGCTACAACCGATATGCTAGAGGATATACTAAGAGGTTTATCCCTAACCGTTACTTTGTGACAAATCAGTATATGCATAGAAGACAACCAGTGGATACACATTAATCAACATCAACATGAAGATCAAGTGGAGATTACATCAGGAGATTCAAGGATAACGGATTCATATATTTAACTCTAACTGGTATTGATTGTTCCAATCGGTATTCGTTGATTTTATGAAGAGTTACCACAAATCGTGATGAGTTATCCCACCAATAAATTTTGGCGGTATTTTTGTGATGAGTTATGATCACTTGACCAAATACACTACACCTAGGAAATTGTGTTATGATTTCTTTTAGCCGACATGAAATCTTAATGTTTATATATTGACATCACAATGAATTATTTCAAATGAGTGAAAGTGATATGTTGTGTGTGAAAGTCAAAAGAGTTAAGTTGCAGAGTATGCAAAAGAGAAGTGTTGAATATGTTTAGAAGGATCTAATCAAGCAAGTATTATGCCACTCATACAGATCAAACCAATCCTATTGTTTTCTAACAATCACAACAGAATTCAAATTCCCTAACCGGGTAAGCTCTAACAAGATTCTTTGTACAAATCCTCTAACAGGGTGATCCATTAGTTTGGATTCAGAAATCCTCTGCCGAGGTTACTCCTAACAAAGTACTACCTTTCACAGGGTATAAGCTTTTAATCAAGCTTTGGGATCTCTAACAAGATTTTCTCCTAGCAGAGCACTTTGTAGATCCTAATTGGTCAGTTATCTATTACTACAGATAGTTAACTTGTGAGTTCCATCTCACCTTGGTTTTTACCTATTTGGGTTTTCCACATACAAACACTTATGGGTTATGGTGGATGTTTTACTTATTGTGAATGTTGTTATATAATTTTGGATTACATGCATTGTGTTTAAAAGTTTTATTTTGATTAAGTAAAAATAGGTTTTTGAAAGGAACCTAAAACCTTAATACAAATCAGGAGAAAGATAAAGCATTAAAGAGGAATAAACCATGCCTGATCACCCAAACAAAAAATAGTTCCCAAGCGAAACAAAAAAGGGAACACAAAACAAAGAAAGTTGCACTAAGACAGCCAAAGGATAGCAAAAGGACAGCACAAGGACAAAGATAGAGACAGAGACAACTAAATATTTTTCATAACATCTTCTGCATGAACCACCATCTGCTTCATGTTGTCCACAAAGTTATTCAATTCATCTAGCTCTTGTCCCTTGATGTCACCCTGTCTCCTGGTGTTGGCCCTAGTTCTCTTCTCATAACCCTTTTTCTCCATCTGGTCCTTTTCACCCTCCTTATTTTTTATGTGATCAAATCTGTTAATCAGGATATTCATATTATCCACAGAGGCCTTAAGAATCTAGAAATTCTGCTTAACAATCCTCTTCACAGTTAATTCCATCTTGTCAACTCTATTGGCTAGGTTGTTCATGGTAGTTTCTAGCCCATTTGCCTCTCTGTTCCCTTCCATCTCCTTTACCTTCTTTTCTATTTCAATAATTTTACCAACCATGGCCTCAATAGCTTCTGTATTGTTAATTGCAACCACTAATTCTTTAACATTTTTAGAAAGAGGTTTTTCGCCTATCGTAGCATTTTTAATAACATTAAGGTCAGTCTTCAGATTGCTAATATATTTCGCCATTTTTCTAATAGTTTCACAAAATCCCTTGATGTCATCATTATCCTCATGATAGTCACTTGGATTTCCCATTTTATTCTCTTGGCCCTCATTCTGTACACCTTGAGTACTCATATCCTCACCACAACCCTCATCTAGAATCTCATCCTCCTCTTTACCCTTCATATTGTCATTTTTATCCGCCTCGGCATCCTTATCAGAAGAAATCAGTATCTGCCTTTTAACCTTGTTAGTACTCTTATGGGTATTCTTGTTCCTTTGGGCTTGTTTACCACTCTCTTTCCTTTCTTTTTTTATAATGAATTTCTCATCAAAAGACTCATCTTTGGAGTCTGAGAGGTCAAAATCAACAACAATCCTCTTTCTTTTCCCCTTATTCTTCCCCTTTTTGCTGAGATCCTCAAACTCACATTCAATTTTTGAGTCGAGATTGAAACCACTATACTCACTTTTAATGTCATCATCCCTGGTATTTTTACCTCTAATGGGTTTCTCAATGGATTTCCCTTTCAATAACTTGTAAACTAAAACCATAAGACCCTAATGGAGAGCATGGTCACCTTGAGGGTCTTTCTACATTTATTTAATGGTATGATCCATAGAACAAGCTAAATAATAAGGTAGATTTACCTTTTCACCATGGTGGAAGTGATTGAGCAACACAAAATGGTGCCCGTAAGCCCTCGTGAATCTTCCTTCCAGAGTAATGTAGCTGATATTAGCAAATAGCACAAACCTCCATGGCCTACAAATATGCTTAGGGGAGTGGTAGGAGTTATCCACCTTCACCAATTTCCTTTTTTCACCATTCGTGATAGGAAATATATCTGTTGCCTTATCAAAAACACTTCGATCTATATAAAACTTGATACCATATTTAACCATCATCATAGCTTTAGCAATGATGTCTTCATCCACCATCATCATCTGGGTACCAACCAGAACCTTGCCATTCTTCCATTTTTTTATGAAATGCTTGGTAACAGTAGGGTCTTTGCCATAGAGCCTCTCTATAAAAACACTTAAGCCTCCCTCTTGAAGAATCTCCTAGAAATCAATGTTTTTCTTCCATTCTGAGCAAGAAGTAGGTTCAAACCTCTTTTTATTACCTCCCATATTTCCCTTGAATTCATTGGTTTTCCTAATCTTGGCTATGTTATTTCCTCTCTGGTATCTGTTCTTGTTCTGAAAACAACCCAGAATCCGTGCCCAGTAAATTTGAAATGACTATTAAATAAATAATCAATACCATTGTGGTGATCAATCATCGAAAAAAGAGGAAAAGGCATTAAGAATTATGATTGGTGATGCCACGTTGCTTCATTTGGATATGGTCCAGTTCAAACATAGATTTTGCCTCACATGCAAGATTACTCTCACCATAAATGGTAATGTTTTTATCAGAATGACAAGCCAGGTTGGCAGCACAATTAGCACATGTTGGCTTCCCTATAAACATGTGTAAAAACACACATATCAAAGGTTTCACTAATTTCCTTCATAGCTTTGATGGCATTGTGTATAGACCAAGAGGGCAAGAAAACATTATTCAAACAGTTTGTAATGTTCAAATAATCACCTTCAAACCAAACTCTGGTACAATTGGCTTCCTTAGCAAGAACCAACCCATGATAAGCAACAATGTCCTCAGCAACATGATTAGTTTGACTACCAATAGAAATACATTTGATGGTTTTGCATATTCCCCATTCATCCCTTAAAACCACACCACACCCTGCATTGCCAGTGTTTCCCTTAGAAGCACCATCGAAGTTAATTTTCAGCCATCTATGAGGAGGGATTTCCCATTTCACATCCTCTCTAGGGTTAGCCTGAAAGATGTCACTTCCCTTTAATCTCCAATTCTTGAAAATGATATGTTCATCTTGATCTTTTGGGTTGGCTATTCCACCAGTGATGTAGATATTCTCCACCATATATCTTTTGATTTTCTCAAAAATAATTTGAGCTTTTGAAGCCTTATCTTTGAACACTCTTTCCATATTCCCCGGCAAATATGAGGTAACGTCAATCTCCATAACAAAATAATAGACTTATTCCTCGAAGGGTGATGTCAGGAATTAAAACCATCTTGGACTGATTCCGGAAAGACCCAACTTATATTGAAGTTATCTAGACATCTAGCCCAGATATCAGTAAAGAAGGGATAGTGGATAAACAAGTGATTAATGATTTCCTCATTCTTCATACAAAGATGACAAATACTAGGCATACACAATCCTCTAGTTTTGCGATTATCAATAGTCAAAATTTTATTTTGAAGGACAGTCTAGAAAAAAATATTAATTTTGGGAATAAGGCCTCTCACCCAAGCCTTAGCCCAACAAGGGCTCTCCTAATTAGAGAATTGCTGATTATAAAGAGAGGCAACATATAATTTACCATCTGCAGTAAGTTTCTAGATTAGCTGGTTATCATCATCCACCACCACCATAGAATTCATAATTTTGTTCAGATTTTCAAGGGAAGGATCAACAGAGGATAAATCCTTCCACTGTCCAACATTCCATTAGTCAGCCACCATAGTACCATATTTTTCCTTACACTGATCCTAAAACTTTCCCCAATCAGGACTGTCGCTTAACGGGAAGTCAAACAACCAAGTGTCTTCCCAGAATTTAATGAAATTACCCTTCCCCACCTTCCATTTCACACCTTTAGCAATTAGATCTCTAGTTCTAGTAACATTTTTCTAGATTTTAAAACCAATCAGAATATCTTCAGCATTGAGGAAACTTTGAAGGGTAGAGAGTTGTCTTTTATACTTATTGTCCCATATCAATTTCCATTCTCCCTCAGTATTATAACCTATCCATGTCTATTTAGCCATGAGAAACTCATTCATATCTTTGAGTCTCCTAAGGCCTAGGCCTCCCTTTCTTATAAGTTTGCAAACCTTATCCCACGCAATCAAATTCATTCTCTTCTTTTCCTCAACCCCCATCCACACAAAATTTCTTTGAATTTTTTCAATAGCCTCCGCAAACTTAGCAGGGATTCTAAAAAGACTGATAGCATAGAGAGGAATACTCTGAAGAGTAGATTTTAAAAGATGGACCTTTCCCACTTGGCTGAGCAAAGAGCCTTTCCATCCAGCTTACTTCCTATGAAATTTATCACAAGAGCACCCCAGAAAGTATCAGGAGGAACTTGACATAAAGGAAGCCCCAGATAGGAAGCAGGAAGATTCCCCAAATGGCATCCCAAAATGTTAATATTCTTTTTCTATCTTCTTTCTGGAGTGTTTATGAAATAGACAAAACTTTTGGACCAATTTATCAATTGACCAGTTGCTATCCCATATCTATCCAAAGCTTTCCTTAAGCTCCTAGAATCTTTCACTAAAGAGTTCCCCATAATAATGGAGTCATCCACAAATTGCTGATGGGAGCATACTTGGTCTGCCGATGAATTTTTCAACCCACTGAACTCTCCCTTCTCAACAAGTTTACCAATAAATCTTCCCAAGCATTCCGCCATGATAATGAAAAGAATAGGGGATAGAGGATCCCCCTGTCTAAGACCCCTGGAGGATTTGAAAAAAGGAGAAGGAGACCCATTGATCAAAATAGAAAAAGAAGCAGAGGAAACCAGTTGCAAAATAAGATAGATACTTCTAGAGTAGAATCCAAAAGCAGAGATAAAATTCATCATAAAGCCTCACTCAACTCAATCGTAGGCTTTAGATAAGTCTAGCTTCAAAAGCGAGCCTTCTTTTTTAGCACTAGAGAGAGAGTGAATGTTCTCATGGACCGTGATTATCGAATCCAAAATTTGTCTCCCAGGGACAAAGCCACTTTGTTGAGTAGATATAATAGAGGGGAGCAAAGTCAAGATTCTAGATGTGAAAACCTTTGAGATGATCTTGTACAAAGAATTGCATAGACTAATAGGTCTAAAAAGATCCATAATATTAGCATCCATCTTTTTGGGAATAAGAGATGAAAGTACCATTCAATTCTTTTAAGATTCTCCTCGCACCAAAGAATTCTTTCACAACACTTGATACATCCCTTCCAACAATATGCCAATACATTTGAAAAAAGAACATAAGGAAACCATCCGGGCCCAAGGCCTTATTACCTTCAAAAGAGTTGACAGCTTTCAAAATCTCATCATCAAAAGGTATAGTAGTAAGATAGGAATTCTGATCAGCATCCAAAATAGAAGGGATATAGTCTGTAAGGTCCTTTTGAGCCTGAATGTCCACGTTCTGATAATTAGTCAAGAGATTGGAGAAGAACTCTAGGGCTGTCTTCCTCATAGACTCTTCATCTTCAATAGTTCTATCATTGACTTTAAGATGAGATATCCTGTTGATGGCCTTGTGTTTCAAAGTGGACATATGAAAGTATTTGGTGTTTCTATCCCTTTCCTTCAACCAGATCTTTCTCGACCTCTATTTCTAGAATGTTTCTTCTTTAGCTATAATGTCATGATATTTCATGAGAATATCATTTTCAACCTCTCTATAGACCTTGATGTGGCCATTATTCTGAATCTCATCTTGGATATCTTTTAGATCTAAGAGAATGGTAGCTTTGGATACAATCTTTCACAAACTTCAACTTTTTGACCACCTTATACATAGCATTTCCTTCAATTCCAACATGCCACCATTCCTTGATTTTGCTTTCAAGGTCTGGGTGTTTTGTCCACATTCTCTCAAATCTATAAGGGAAACATCTTCTTCCCTGCTTGGTATCAACCATAAAGGATATAGGATCACTAATACATTTGGACTAGATTTCTGACTGAGGTTTCCGACGGAGAAGGTATATTGTGGCCAAATTTGATTTTTTTTTTTTTAAATGCCCGCATTCATCATAATTCCGATGACAATTTCCCATTTGGTTTCAACGAAGAAAGCATTAGCAATGAGAATTTTCTTTTTTTCAAAAAAGTGCTCGAGTTCGTCGTAATTCCAATGACAATGACCATTACTTAAAAAAAAAAAAGAGGGGAATTCATTTGTGCATTGCAATCCCGCGTAGGCGTCTATGTTGACTTCAACCCCCAAGAGCATCAAACCCATGTCAAAGGCATTTGTGGCATTGCTTGCAATCCCGTGCAGGAGGTAGATTCAAATTACCCTAGTTTTTAATTTCATGTTGGAAAAAATATACATGTGGTGGTTAATTGCCCTAGTTTAATCTCGTAAAACCATAAAACTATGATTGAGGAGTGAGCGTTCAATTTTGTAGCAGCAATCCCTTCCTCCTGTATACTCGCGTGTTGATTGTTCACATGAGATCACATCTCTTTGTAGCATCATATCAAACAATTCATGAGCCTTGTCCATGTTTCCACATTTTGCATTCATGTGAAGCATGGCATTTGCAAGTACAACACCTAAAAAAATTCCTCTATCCGTTATTCTTTGATGGATGTCCATACCCTGTTCCAAAGCTCCCATTTTTGCACAGGCAGGGAGGATGCTGGCAAAGGTTGTGGAATTTCACTTTATGCCTTCCAATTTCATTTGCTTGAAAGTGTCTAAAACCTTTTTGACAAATCCATTTTGTGCATATCCAGCAATCATTGTAGTCCACGAGACAACATTTCTTTCAGGCATTCTATCAAACAGTTCACGTGCCTTGTCTATGCTTCCACATTTTACATACATGTCTACCAGGGAAGTTGCAACTACAACATCTAATAAAATTCCTCTATCCTTTATGTTTGTATGAATGTCCATACCCTGTTCCAAATCTCCCATTTTGGCACAGGCAGGGAGGATAGTGGCAATGGTCGTGAAATTTGGCTTTACACCTGCGGATTGCATTTGCTTGAAAATTTCTAAAGCCTTCTCAACAAATCCATTTTGTGCATATCTAGCAATCATTGCACTCTAGGAAACCACATTTCTTTGAGGAAATTTGTCAAACAGTTCCCGTGCCTTGTCTATGCTTCCGTATTTTGCATACATGCTAATAGAGAAGTTGCAACTACATCTGACAAAATTCCTCTATCTTTTATGCTTTGATGGATGTCCATACCCTATTCCAAATCTCCCATTTTGGCATAGGCTGGGAGTACACAGGCAAACATAACTAAAGAAATTCAATGATCAGCTCCAAAGACATCAAACCACTACTAACAAAACTGAGAATCTAAAATATGATAGGGAATAGTGTGAGCTGTCCTAAAATAAAATATTTTATTTTCAATTTCAACTAAAACATAATTACTCAGCCATTTAATGTTATTAATAAGTGTTTAATTTATGAAAGAGATAAATGGTTGGCCACAAGTACATGAGTTACTAAATGCACACAAATTAGTGAATTTGATATTCAAAACTATCTACAATGAATTCAATTCTTGTCCATTAGTCATTTATGTTTGCAATAAGCATCTTTCTTTATTTTTCTTAATCTTTATTCATAGTTATGTGCATATTTCACATTCTATAATTAGGATATCAATTGCTATGGTTGAACACTAGCATGATGTTTGTGTTGTGATATAGATGCGTGGAAACATAATTATGGGATTGTTATATTATAGAGATCATAAATCTAGATATCGCATATTAGTTCTATCTCTTCTTGGATTGAGTCTAAAGTTGAAATACAATCATAAAGCCATTATTAGCAGATCTATCTATTTCTAGTAAAGACAATTGAGAAAGTCATTTTGATATTGAGAGTTTCTTATCTGTTTACCTATTGATCATTATTAAGCCATAATATTTAGGTCTATTTATCTCTCTTGCAAAACCTTTGTAAGTGTCCTAGATTGTCCCTACTACTCACTCTTCAA